>NC_137159.1:74920872-75607177 GCF_951394435.1 Stenella coeruleoalba | reverse complement strand
TGGACCATTAAATCAACTTTTTAAAAAACTAACAGTTTCTCCTGTCATCACCAAGTGAAGAAGTGGAAGGAAAAAAAATTGGTTAGCCAAAAGAATGACATTCAGATGTTGAAAGGGTGAAACCTGAGGAATACTACCAAACCGTTGCTAAAAAACAACAAGAAGCTGGTGTTGAAAATGAAGACACAAAGGCAAGCGTTCTCCAAGGCTTAGCACATAGCCTGTGCCCACACGTGCTGATCGGCATCAGTGATTTGCCTAAGAAAACACAGTAGCTGTATTCCCTCTAGCACCTTCTCACCTAGGGCTCTAACTCCAAGTGACAAGGGTGAAGTTGGAAGGGGGACGACGGCCTGCACCTTCTCACACATTGCTGCCTCGCATTTCTGGAACCACCAGTCATCTGAACCTCTAGTTTTTTCCCCAACCTGTTGCCCTCTTATCATACAATGCTGTTGACTCTCACACCTTGGCGCACAGGTTCATTGGTTCAGGAGGTCCCACACACACCAAAGATGATGCAACTAATGAGAGTAAATGCCAGTATCCCCAATGGGTCCAAGCACATAGATTTGACAGCTAAGGGTACTTAGTCCCAGGATAAGTTATGTGACTGTAGCCAGTGTCAGAATTATGGAGAGAGCACTGGAATAAGAAGGAGACTTGGAGATTAGCCCAGCTGTGCTAATAACTGCCCGAGAGACCGTGGGTGTCACTTAACTACTCTGGGCTCAGTTTCCTGATTCTGAAACAAGATGGTTAGACGAGATTATCTTTCAGAAATCCTTAACAGATCTACCGAAGGTGAAATAGAAGCCTTCTCTCACCCAAAACCACAATTCCTCATCTGTGAAATAATAGGGTTGTGAGAATAAAATGAGTTTAGTTTAAATATGTTGAGAGTGTAGGACACTAGCTGGCACGTATAAATTGTGTTCAATGTGCGTTAGCACAAAATAATTAATTAATTAAAACTCTACTGTTCTGGGAACTTAGAAGAAAAGGAAGCACAAACTAGCCCTCTGACAGCATGAATGCCCTTGAGGTGGTACTAAGAAGCTGCCATACTTCCCCGTTTTCCCCATAGTGTGTCTGCTCATCTTTCAAGTGCTTTGTCGCTTTTATAGAATATTTTTATTATAGATTAGTTTTTTTCTATTAATCTTTATTGCAGAGTAATAAAAATCAGTATAAATATTTTTTACTTCATTAGAGAAAAATTAAGTTTTGCTTGCTTGTGTTTTATAGACTGAAATGGTGTCTTCTGACCTTTGACTAAGTTTTACTACTACCCAGACATTGAAAGTCATGCTCATCAAAGATGTGTTAAAACACATGAACACCAACTTCTTAATGTTTATCTGCTTAGGAAAAGTGAGCGAGAGCAAGAAATAATTTAGAAATTAGTGTCTCTCACACTGAAAAAACATCATCAGAAACTAAGTAATTTGGGGACTTCCCTGGTGGTCCAGTGGTTAAGAATCCACCTTCCAATGCAGGGGACGCAGGTTTGATCCCTGGTCGGGGAACTAAGATCCCACATGCTGTGGGGCAACTAAGCCCGCATGCTGCAACTTCTGAGCCCACGCGCCACAACTAGAGAGCCCGCATGCCACAACCACAGAGCCCACGTGCTCTGGAGCCCACGAGCCACAACTAGAGAGAAGCCCATGCGCCGCAACGAAAGATCCCACATGCCGCAACTAAGACCCGCTGCAGCCAAAAATAAATGAAACTAAGTAATTTCAATTTCCTTTTATCCTGATAAATTCAAAGAAAATTTAAATTCTCTAATGTAAAATAGTGCTTCGGTAGGAAGATTAAGGAAGGGGTTTTTTAAAAAATTTCTTTCTTTATAATATTTTGTAGTTTCCAAATTTCCTAATATAGGCTTGTGTTACTTTTATGATAAGAAAAAATAACGTGATTTTTTTAAAGTACTCGTTGGTCCAACAGTCAGCCAGACCTGTTCCAGTTGCTCCATCCATTAAGCTTTAAGGCATGTCTTCAGGGGTCAGGAAAACTGCCAAGATAGAAGGTAGTGTCCCCTCCCTCGGGACCTCACAGTTTATGGAAGAGACAAGACATACAGATAAAGTGAATGGAAATACTTTTAACACCAAATGGGATTTTCAGAGTAAATAAACTTAGAGCAAGAGAAGGAGCTGGGGCTTCAGATCTTCTTTGTAATAGCATCACCTCTATCCTGCATTGACTAATTTTACAACCATGACCTTGGAGCCTACTACTTGCCAGGCCCTAACATAGGCTCCAGGGGTACAATGATGAATAAGTTGCCCTCCCTGCCCTCATCAAAATAATAGGATAGCAGGAGATACAGAGACACAAAAAAATCATTTAAAATGAGGCATTTAGGGCTTGTAGTGCTCTTTCATAAGCCCATTCAGTCACTCAATAAAAATCCAGTGAACAGCTGTATGTCAAGCACAGAGAGGGATAAGTAAGAATTGAACCACGCCCTCAGCAAAGCTTCTATATGAATTGTCAAGTACACCTTACACCCCCATTGAAATCAACTTGATAAATATTAATTGCATTCTACATAAAACTGAAGCTTGAGCTAATACACCCAAATTCACACAACTGGTAGGGGTGAATGAGGGCTGGAGCTCAGAATTTCTGATGCGCAGTCTCTGTTGAGCTTACACCCCTGCATCTTTGGTTTTCACAGGAGAAGTTTGTTTTTGTTTTTGTTTTAACCTACTCTCATCATCATAGGAGATGTAAGACTTCTCTTATAACTGAACGAGAATAAAAAACTGAGTCTGCTGAGGAATCAAGACAGGTTTTTGTGCAGCTGTGGACTCCTTCATTCGTCTACCCAGACATTCACCTGTCGACATTTCCTGATGCCTCCTGGCTGCTGTGGGCCAGACCCATCCAGAGTTCACCTCCACATCAGCACACTTCCTGCCTCGCTGGGCAGGGGGAGATTGTCAGCCACCAAAGTGGGAAAAATAATACGATTCGTTTATGTGAAGGAAGGGTGCTCAACACTCTGAGTTAAGACTCACAGATTTAATTGCACCATATTCTTCAAGCTTGAACTTCGGTCTTGGTGATGAAAGGTTCAAGCCATCCCTGCCGGGAGAACAAACCTACAGCACCTGCCACCTTGGGGAGGCCACCATGCAGACGGGGCTTTGTGTTCTGCACACCAGCCTCTGCTTCCTGCTGCAGGTTGGCTGCAAGTGGAGAAGACTGGGTGGGGGTCCGTGCAGCACTCTCTCCCATCTGCTCATTAGCTGTGCCCACTAAGGTGTAAGGTGCTAGAAGATTCTGCTCCCCAAGTCACTCTGAGAGTCAGGGCTGTGGTCAGGAAGCATGAGTGCTCATCCTTGGGCTTATAGGCAGTTTAGCTTGTGCTGGACATCAAATCTATTTCTGTTATTTGTTTTTATGTTTCAATTCTAACAAGTCCAGGTTTAAGCGGCAGGGTGGTGGAGTGAGAAATGTACTGAACGGACTCCCAAAGCCAGAGTCAACATCCATTAACTCAGGTGCTCTGGTTCAAGTCCACACTCTCTCTGAGCCACTTCTTCATGTGTACATGAGCGAGAATTTCAGAAAGCTGACTTCTGCAAGTGCTAACTAATGGACCTTGCACTCTGCTCAGCATCTCCTATGCATCACCTCGCTTAATCCTCACATCCCATGAGGTCGATAGTATCACTATCCCCATTCTAGAGCTGAGAAAACAGGACAGAGGAGTACTGTGCCAGTGATTAAATAGCTAGTCAGTGGAGGAATGAAGGCCACCACCCAGGGCCTCTGAACTCCAGGACCTGAGCTTGGAGCTAGGCTGTCAAAGTTACACTGTAATGATGACTGTGGCCATCTTTGTCTTGTTACTGATTTTACTGGTAGTGATTCTCTTGTTTCTCTTTTAAGAAAGTTGTTAGATATGGATGATATTTGAATCCTTTTTTCCTAAGAAAGGACCCTTCTAGTTAATCTTAATGTTATTGTTTGCTTTGACTTGGGATGAACCTATGATTCCATGCTACAAATGTTTTAATAAGCACATCAAATTTACTAAATAAAGCCAAATGATAAGGTCTAAAAGTCCCAATGCTGAAACTGTAGTGTTTCTCAAATTTCTTTAATAACAATAATCACCTTGGATATTTGTTTTCGAAAGAATCACCAGGCTTCTCTCCTGGAAATTCTGGCTCAGCAGTAGAGGAGTGAGGCTCAGGAAGGTGTATTTTTAGTACAGTTACTAGGTTCTTCTAAGGAAGAAGACATATGTGCACAACTCATATGAACAAAACAAATTTTGAAGGATATTTGAAAATTTTAATAAGCTAAATAGACTAAAATCTGTATCTTTCTTATCCTCATTTTAATTTTTTTTAAGTAAATTTATGTATCTTATTTATTTATTTTTGGCTGCATTGGGTCTTCACTGCTGTGCACGGGCTTTCCCTAGTTGTGACGAGCGGGGACTACTCTTCGTTGCAGCGTGCAGGCTTCTCGTTGCAGTGGCTTCTCTTGTTGCGGAGCACGGGCTCTAGGCGCGCGGGCTTCAGTAGTTGTGGTACGCAGGCTCAGCAGCTGTGGCTCGCAGGCTCTAAAGCACAGGTTCAGTAGTTGTGGTGCATGGGCTTAGTTGCTCTGTGTCATGTGGGATCTTCCTGGACCAGGGATCAAACCTGTGTCCCCTGCACTAGCAGGTGGATTCTTAACCACTGTGCCACCAGAGAAGCCCTTATCTTCATTTTTAAAAAGTTTTCTCAGTAATGAGTGCTGAATGGATACTTTTCTGAGCCTCTATTGATATGATAAGTAATAGTAAAAGTACTGAATATGTGCCAGACACTGTGTTAAGAACATTAGAGTTATTATCTCACTTAGTCCTCATTAAAGCTCTAATAAGTGAAAGCATAGCAGATTAATGGAATAAAAGCAATTTATATCAGTAAACATAAGTAGGCTAAACTGTCTTAGTAAAAAGAAACAGAAAACTTGGAAAGTTAAGTTAGAAAACATAATGATTTATTGCCTATTAGTGAAACAAAGTAAATCACATAGAAAGGTTAAAAGCAAATGATTTAAATTAGATGTATCTGGCAAATGCAAATAAAATTACAGAAGGAATAGAAATAACATCAGAAAAAGGTAAAAAAATTAAATGAATAAAGCAATACTTTTTATATTGATAATAATAGTGTAAGTCATAAGTACTTAAGTGATAAATACTTTAATATTTGGTAAAATAAATTTTAATGATTTTAATTGCAAAAAATAGAAATGAAACTAAGAAAACTTAATAAGGCACTAACTATTCATCTATGACAAATCAAAAAGAAAGTTACAGAAGATTTGAATCATATAATTAATAAGGTTATAATAAGAGATATATAGATGTGAAACAGGAAGGAAGGGAGGGAGGGAGGGGAAGAGAGAAAGGGGAAGAGATAGAGATTTAACTTGGCATTCAACCAAGAATATATCAATATATGCCTACGAAGTATTTCATACTAGGCAATAAACAAACCTTTAATAAATTCAAAATTCATAAATTCTATAGCCACATTGCCCGACCACAACTCACTAAAAATAGGAATAACAATATTATTCCTAAATTGTTAGAGTTAGGAAGGAAAGCTAGAAGAAGTTAAAAAAAAATGTCACTGAAATAACCTTAGGTCTATGAGTAAATCAAACTGACAATTGTAAAGGCAAAAAAAATTAGGGGAAAAATACTGAAATAATAAGGATAAAGCCAACATGGCGCTCAAAGGTAAATTCTTAGCCACAAACACTGATCTATGAAACACCAGTGAAATCAATCCCACCCTACCAAACAGCATATCTGTCTCCTCTGGCTATAACTCTGGCATCAAGATGAATTCTCCATAATAGCATGTCTGTGCTTGGTGCTACTGCCTGTTTCAGGAGTAAACTCTAGAATTTACCATGCAATTTTGGGGGAACTAAGCCTATACTTTCACAGAAGAGCAATTCAAATCACATGCACTGAAGACCTCTGCAGCCTGATTTCACCTCCAACCTTCATCTCTCCAGGTCAGCATTGTCACTGAGATCCTGCCCATGTCGCCTCAATATAATTCCCTAGACTGCTTTCTCTGAGACAGGATTCTCCACATAGCTTTTTTTTTTCAGTTCAAACCCCGTCATCTCTATTTCAGAAATTCTTTGGTGTTGCAGCACGTGATTGGCATCAATCCTTGGTTTCTAGTATGAATACAGGTTTTTACAAATGTGTATATTTCATTGGTCAGTTCAATGGAAATGGGGGACTCAAATACCTTACCATCTCGTCCAGAAGGCTCTGTCTGAAGTACTCTATAAACATCACGAGTAAAATATTTTTAAATAAAATCAAAAGAAATAGCTTCTCTGACGCCTGCTTGCTGCAGACAGAGAAAAGGTCAAGGCTGAACTCAGTACAGACTCCAGATACAGAGGGCAGACTACATTATTTAATGTCTAAGAGGACATGGCTATTTCAGATGGCTGTGTGTGTGATATTTAGAAGAGCAATCATCAGCTTGATACCACCTGCTCCATGAATATTAAACTGAGCTGGTGACATGACCCCCTAGGTCATTACCACTATGTGAAACAGTAGCTCCATTCCCAACAGCACTTTGCTCACCTACAATGAGGAGGAGCCAGGTCCTGTCCGCCTTTCCTATGTTCCACTGGGATTAGCGTCCTAGCACTGGCTGGGCACTCTTCTTGGTGACCCTGTGAAAGCCTCTTCCCTTCCAAGTTAAGTTCAGGAGGCTGGCAGGGATGATCTCCAACACTAACCCTCCAGGACCACTGTTCTTTCCCATTGTGACGGTCACCGCATTGTGAAGCTAAATTCCCAGAGGCAGGGGAAGAACCACGTCAGTAAGAAGGAGCCATATCGCTGGCACTCAATGGGCCTCTCAGTCCACAAGTCTGCACATTTCTATTTCCTTCTCCTTGTCCACCTCCCCCTTATCCTCAAATGTTGTTCGATTAGATGAATCACAAATAAGTGCATTTGGAGAATCTCAGTACAGTTCCTTGAGAACACTGAAGACAAACTAGGGCATTTAAAGGCAAGGGTGCAACTTGCTGCCAACAAAAAAAATCACAAGAGAAACTGTTATGATATTAGAGATGTCCAAGGGTAAGGTACAGGTGACTACTGAGGCTGGAGAAGCAGGCTCTGAGGTCTGTCCTGACCAGGGGCAGAACAGCAGACACCCCTGTACAGTGAGCTGTGAAACAACTAAAACCAACAAGATGTTCTCAGGTCGGGAGAGGGAAATTTTGAACAGCAGCTGAAGTGTCCAAAAATTATTGAGCTCTCCAAAACAAATTAGCTCACTTCAGTTCCGTTTGACCAGAAGTTCGTAAATAACACTGTCTATAAATTGGAGCTGAGTGAATATTACAGCTCTCCTTTCCATGTCTCCCTCCTTGGGAGAGCTGGAAGAACCCCAGAAAAACAGCCTGGTCCAGTAGCTGTGCTAGAAATTAATTTTAGAGACTGAAAGGTTGTCGTGACTTCAGTGGAGACACCAATCTAAAAGGCTGGGGGTGAGGGGCTGGCTAAGAAGTAGGTGAAATGCTCAAGGCCACAGGTTCATTCATTCATCCATCCATCCAGAAACACATGCTGAGTTGACTACTGGACGCCAGGCAGAGGGGTGGAGGGCAGCATGAGAGAGGAGGCAAAGTGCAAACCACAGAGCCAGGAGAGAGGAACCAGCGGTGCTTTGAGGGAGCATCAAGGGAGAGGGCATTTCTGGCTAGTGGCGTCATCCTAAGAGCTGGGCTTGGGAAAGTGAACAACGTTTTGATGAGCAGAGAAGAGGAAAAACCAGTCCTGCTGGACCATCCAGGCTGAGCAGGCCTTCTGGGGGGGGAACCATCAAGGGCCAATGCACTGGGCTTGCTGACGGCTGTTCGGGAGGCCAGAACCCAGGTTTCCTAAATGGCCCTCAGTCTCCTTTCACCATTTCAGATGCTGGCGGTTAATGGTTTCTGAACTTGACTACACAATGGAATCACCTGAGGAGCTTTACAAATTACCGGTGCCCAAGTCCCACCCGAGTCAAGTTAAATGACTGGACTGGGGGTGTGGCTGAGGCATCAGGCTGTTTACGAGCTACCCAGGACCTTCTTATTTCAACCAGGGATGAGAACACTTGCTCTAGGTGATCCTCATGGTTCCAGGTACCAACAGAAAGCACGTGGGCTTCACTCAGCCTCCTTTGCACACCTGAGCAGTCCAATAGGTGACAAGCGTTTCTAGGGAATGTGAAGACTTGTCTCCCACAGTGGAGGGGCAGGATGGTGTGGCGGCTCACAGCCCTCACTCAGCCTGTCTTGGTTTGCCTCCAGATCACATTACTTAGTGACTTTAGAAAGTACCTAACCTAAAGTACATAAGCTTCAGCTTCCTCCCAGTAACAACAGCATTGCTACAGATAACCACATAGAAAGATTTGTGATGGTGGATTTTAACCCCTTTTGGGCCCCAGATCTCTTAGAGAATTTCATAAAACTTCAGATCCTATCAGCCAAAGAATATACATGCCCATACACAAATCTGAATCACATTTTGGGGGTCAACAGACTCCACAAAGATTGTACACAGATTGAGGTTAGGAACGCCTCCATCAAAAGGGTTTGACAGACTCCCGTCTCCCTGGTTACAGAAATTTTGCTTTGGGTAAGGCTTAATTCATACTCAAGCTTTTCTCAACCTGTCCAACTCTCTTCAGATTCCCTATGGATGCTACTTTTATTACAGGGGGCAAGACCAGTCAGGAGCTCTGAGTTTCAAACCAGCAGTGTAATATATACGAAAACAGAGCAAGGTGAAAGTGGAGACCAGTGCATCAAGAGGAGAATGAGAACCAGATGCCTCCGCTCAGGGAAGAGTGGAAAGAAAGGCAGCTGCCCGAGGGGACTGCTCTGTGGCTTACCTCTAATCAAGGCTCACGAGGAACAAAACCAGAGGAAGGCGAGACGGGAAATTGCAGCCTCAGAACGACTTGGAGTGGGCAGGTGGAGGTGAGGGAGCGCTGAGGTCAGAAAGAGAAGAAGGGCGGTCTTTTCAGAAGCCTTAAAGAAGGCCTTGGGGAAGAGGAAAAAACCTGTCAGTCAATAAGTATTACTGATTTCCTAGCAGAGCATCAGGCACTGTGGATCAACTGAGCAGAAAAGCACCCTCCCCGAGGAGTCATTTTATAAACTCCTGTTGTGTCCATAAACACAGGGGATGGGGCACTAATTCAAAAAGAAAATATGTCTTATGAATTTACCAGCAGTGGTGGCAAGGTTATTGTCTCTCCTCCAGGTTCTAGTGATAGCCTGGTACCCAGGGCTCTCCACCCCGGCTGGGCTCAAGCCCTATGGGTCCTCAACTACATCCTGTTCTTGCTGCCCCCATGTCCACCTCCCGAGCTCTCGCTCATCTTGTTCACCCTAGAGCTGACCACCTCAAAGTTTAGTTTCACCGTCTCTCAGCAAGCTGTCTCAGATTCTTTTCACGCACTCTGGGAACACAATGGTTTCTCCATCCTCTGAACTCTTATGATATTGACTTGTCCATAACGCTCCTTTGATATTATTCATACACTTCTTTGTCTTATGAATACAACAAAATGAAGGGGGGTCATTAACCACAGCTGAGTTTTATAGAAGGAACACTATGGAACTAGTCTTTGGCTCTGCTGAACACCTCTGGATATGCCCGTTTGAGAACAAGACATGAGGCAAATTATGCTGCCTTATATCAGTGTTTGCAAAGGTGTGATCCACAGATACCAATGTAAGAATCACCTTAATGGCTTATTAAAACAATGCAGAGCAAAGTTTTCATACAAGGAAGCAGAAGTCCAGAAAGCCCAATGTCCTTGGGAGCTCACAGAAATGCTGGAGAAGTGTTTGGACTTTCACAAGCGAGAATTCCCAAAATGGGAGTGGGCGGCTGTATCAAGCTGCGATCTCAAGGGGCACAAACCTTCCAGCTGACCCCCAAGTGTGCCCTGCATTTCCCACACTGGGAGGCAAGTGTGTAGGGGTCTACAACTTCTGTAATACACACAGCAAACCCCTAGGTCCAAGCCTTTCGCCTGAAAGGTGAATCTATGGGAATTGACAAACAGCTCAAGAGTGTAAAATAATAGAGAACTGGTTCAAATACAAGCTCTGCAGAACCCAACATGTTGGAAGAGAAAGAAAGAAGAAAAAAGCAAAATATTCTAAGGCTATTGACTGAATTTTAGGAATCAGTATCTCAGCTTTAAAAAGTTATCTATCGAATATCAGCATATAGATAGAGATAGATCAGCTTTTTGTATCTATATATATCTCCAGAGCACAAGGGAAAGTGACCTACTAGAGTATCTCAAAAGTTATTTCCTATAGATTTTTAAGTTCCTTTTTTGATTACTGTGACCCATCTTTCTGTAAACACTTTAATTTGGAAGTGCTTACTCATCCTTAAATTTGGAGGTGATTAATTTACTACTGGATACTTTATCAAGTGTCTCAAAGTGCTATCCAATATTTATGTGGTCTCAGATCGCAGTGAACCAAAATCTGCTGTTGTAAGGTCTGGGCTACATTCTAGACATGGCAGAAGATCAACCCCGGTCAATTCCAGAATTTTCATCATGGTCAAGGGCCTGTGAGTGTTGGTGTGCTGGAAGAGTTGAGTTTTCCACTGATGAGTCAGTGCTGGGTAGTGAAGCTGCTACACTCCATGGAGACGCTCCAGCTGTTCAGTACACAGTGCAGGGTTCCCGGCATGACCATGTGAACCAAATTCAAAGAACCCCCTTTGAAGTCCCACCATACTACCTCCCCCATCCCCGTGACCTACTTCCTGAAAGGATACTGTCAAACCACTGGTTGAAGTCTCTGATACTGCTTGCGTGTCAACCACCCCTTCATCTGTCACTTCACAGGTTGGTTTGGATGTCATATTAACGCTCCAACTCTTTTAATTCAGAAAAAAAAAAAACCGCAGGACTAGAATTGAATTTTGTCATGAAAATACTCTCAACTGCCTAAATGAAATGAAATAGACACAAAAGGCAGAGTCATAATTCCTTAAACCCTACTTCAAGGTAATACCAACATGTTTCTATATAATTCAACTTTCCCAGTTTATTGTCTAAACACCTATAATGAAAAGCGCTTTTGAGCCATCAAGAGGATAGGATTCCATACATGGAAAATTCACTCTGAACTTCTCACCCCCAGGCAGCACTGCAATCTGGCTCCCAAGCCTTTCACTGAAGAGCTTGGGACATCCACTCCAGTGCCCCTGTGATCATCTCCTGTAAGCCCTTGGAGTGACTCCTTCATGCCGCCCGGGCCTTGGTGACCACGGTGTTCATGAGGATTCTGTCATCAATCACGGGGGTGCTACTCATTTGTTCAACTAGAGATCCCATCCCTAAGATATTCCAGGTATGCATGGTACTGTGCGTTGACGTCTCGGACAAAAACCCGTAACACAAGGGGTTAAATGCTACAACGGATAAAAGCACAAGATGCCATGGCTCTCACTCTGCCTCAGCAAAAGGGGTGAAGTCAGGCTGGGTGTCGAAGAATGGGTGACGGAGGCACAGAGTGTCACTGAAAAGCACAGAGAGAGGAAGAGGGAAGAGACGGAGGAACGGTGGGGCGTGAAGCTGGAGAGATTAAGCCCTAGATACTAAGGACCTCAAATGCTAGGCTAACTGATTTGGGCTTAACTTGGAAACAGCGGGGATACAATGAAGGGTTTTGAGTTAGGAAGTTACACGGTCCAACATGGGTTTTAAAAAGATAACACTGATCTCACTAAGGGGGTGGGTAGATTGGGGAGGTACACAATTAGAGGTAAGAAGGTCTGTAAGGGGGTTTTATTTAAACAGGCCAGGAGAAAAGCTATGAGAACAGTTTGGTTTTGAAAAATATGTACAAGTCAATTAAATTCTGTTGACTAATTGAATTGTGAGTGTGAGTGTGTGTGTGCGCGTGTATGTATGTGGAGAGAGTCAGACAGACAGACAGACGGGGAAGACAAAGATTCTAAAGGTTCAATGTTTGTGATCTTACTCAACACATGGTGTCCAAGAGAGCAGTGAAGAATAGAAACGGAGTGGACACGGGCTGGGAGCTTCCGGCAGCCCTGTGGATGCCATGGGTGAGGATGAGATCAGCCGTGCAAACAGAGACGAATATCACAGACAGCGACCATGATCTTCAACAGAGGAGCTGAAGACCCTCCGTGGGGGACATGGCCCTGGGAGGAGGCGCTGGGAGAGGGTCAGAGAAGTAGAAGGTGACCCGGGAGAGCAGAGGAGTAGAAACCCAGGGTGAAGGAGGAGGCGACAATGTGAAAGGCACTGAGGTCACCACTGTAGGCCACGTCTGCCCTCAGGCTGGACAATGACATTTACTTCACTTTGGATGATGACTCTGCATGTCCCCAAGGCAGAAAAGAAACAAACTTTTTTTAACAAGTAATCTATGTCAACCACAGCACTAAGCTTTTACAACAGTATCTCTAAGAGGCAAGAATTACTATCCGCATTTGACAGACAAGGAAACTGAGATGTGAAGAGGTTAAATGCCTCCCACGGGTGAAATTGTAGTTGATCATGAATCCAGAACTAGAGGCACTCTTAGCCTTGGTGCTGTGTTCTTCCCCTTGTGCCAGGCTGCCCTCCTGGCTTCCTAGGCAGGTCGCCGGTAACCACCCCCTGGGCATTCTGGGGAACAAGGCTGTGGGGGCAAAGGGAGGGCTCAGGCTTTGGAGGTTAAGGTATCTGTACCTCCTTGGCACAGGGAGGGTGTGAACACCCTGAAGCAAGACTCAACTGTCATGATCTGCCAGCAGTGTGGCAGGTCTTCCAGGTGTCAGGGCTGCCCAAGAAGCCAGCTCTAAACAGGTTCTCAGCTGTGGCAGCCCCAGGAGTGGGCGGGAAGGTGACCACCACCTCTCTAATAAGGTAGATTGACATAAAGCCAGGGACATGCTTCAACTAGGATGATCAACTGTCCCAGCTCACCCAGGACCCAGGAACCAGGACAGTCCAGAAGGAGCAGCTCTTTCTGAGCCAATGGTGAGCCCAGGTAACTATGGAAACCAGAGCCCAAGGGCTGATGGAGGATCAGCTACATGTCGTCTGGATGCCATGTAGGGGGAGCCTGATTTTTCTGGGATGACAGGACCTCTTAATTTGAAGGATCCTGGTTCTGACTTTCCCAAGGTCAAGCAAGGACTCTTCAGGAATTCCCTGGGGCACATGCTGGGAGCTGACACCTCTCCCAGCAGTGGAGATGGGGGGACGATGGCCTCTGCCGTTTTCACATCAGCCTCCTGATGTCCCCCTGTACTGTGTGGGCAACACAGCCTGTGGGTAGTGGGGACATTCCTGCTGTTCCCTCCCAGCTGCACAAAGGAGTTGGGGAGGCTCCCAGGGAGCAGCAAGCACACCACAGTGCCTTCCAGGCTCAGGCGTCACCTCTCCCCTGCAGAACCTCCATCCTGCTCAGAGCAAGTGCTTAGCAGATGCTGGCTGAGCTGATGTGGACTCAAAGAAGAGGGCTGGGACTTCCCTGGTGGCGCAGTGGTTAAGAATCCACCTGCCAATGCAGGGGACACGGGTTAGAGCCCTGGTCCAGGAAGATCCCACATGCCGTGGAGCAACTAAGCCCGTGAGCCACAACTACTGAGGCTCCGCTCTAGAGTCCGTGCTCCACAACAAGAGAAGCCACTGCAATGAGAAGCCCGTGCACCGCAACGAAGAGTAGCCCCCGCTCGCCGCAACTAGAGAAAGCCCGCGCACAGCAACGAAGACCCAATGCAGCCAAAAATAAATACATACATACATACGTAAATTTATAGGAAAAAAAGAAAGAAATCTCTTCTCTGAATCACTAAAAGGGAAAAGTGTTAACATTTCAATCTTCAGCAGGCTTAATAAGAACAAAGTTGAAAAGGCAGAAACAGCTCTACTCATACTCAACAAAACAAAAACAACAACAACAAAAGAAGAGGGCTGCTCTCCCCAATTCCAGTCAGCAACCTTACAAGACTTTTCCTCAAAGACAGAGTTCCTCACGTCACTCCTCCCAAGCCTACAAGAGCAACTGCATTCCTCTGCGTGATGCTCCCCAACATGTATCCCCTCATACAGGTCTCATGCAGCCCACCTCCCACTGGTCCCCACCTTTGTGCCGTTCCAGCCAATCTAGACCCATCGCCATCACCCATGTGCACTCCATCATGCCTACTCCCATCCCTTCCTTGGGCTTTCTTCCTTGCCAGTATGCGCTCCCCACTCCCCCAAAGTAACCTGTAACACACAAGATTGCTTCAACAAAGATTTTTTTTTTTTTTTGGCTGCGCTAGGTCTTTGTTGCTGCGTGCCGGCTTTCTCTAGTTGCGGTGAGCGGGGGCTACTCTTCGTTGTGCTGCGTGGGCTTCTCATCGCGGTGGCTTCTCTGGTTGTGGAGCATGGGCTCTAGGCGCGCGGGCCTTAGTAGTTGTGGCACGTGGGCTCAGTAGTTGTGGCTCACGGGCTCTAGAGCGCAGGCTCAGTAGTTGTGATGCACGGGCTTAGGTGCTCCACAGTATGTGGGATCTTCCCGGCCCAGGGCTCGAACCCATTTCCCCTGCACAGGCAGGCGGATTCTTAACCACTGCACCACCAGGGAAGCCCTCAACAAAGATTTTTGTTCAGAGGAGGTTCTCATTACGTCTGGTTTCCTTGTTAAGGAGGTGGATCCCCATTCACCTGTCTCCCCATGTGATGAAAAGAGCTCAGGTTGTAAAACCCCGTGGCTCCCTGAAGCATTGCTCATTTCCATTCTGCCCCATGACCACATCTTCCCTTCTCCCCCTCTTCCTCATCGCCATCCTCTGCCCTGGTCCTGAGAAGGAGACCTGTCACTAGCCAGGACTCGCAAGAAGCTGGTTCTATGAATAGAGGCCCATCTCCTGTCTGAACTGCTATGGGCTGTTACATCTCCCTGGGCTGGGTGCTATAGGAAGGGCCCAGGTCCAGAAGGTGAGAGGGAAGGAGGGGGAAGAAGAGAAAGATCAAGGAGCAGGGACCTGGAACCCGTGCTTTCCTAAATTTCTCTCAGGTTGAGGAACACTTGCAGTTTGAAAGAAGAAGAGCCTGCCTCATGTTGGCTGGTCTCCTGTCTCGCACTCCACCCAGTACCCGGCAGCCAGCCGGGATTGAGGGGGAAGAGGCAGCGGGATTCGCTTCTCTGTAGAGTGTAACTTGGGAACGGGAAACAGGGCAGCCCTCTCCTGATGCAAGCAATGCTTCCAGGGCTCAGTCTCCCAATGTTTATTCTTCTTTCTGACCCAACAGAGAAAAAAAATCAATTTTAAAATACCAATTAAAAATCCCTTCTCCCGGTGCATATTTGGTTACAGTAGTCTACATCATACTCCCCTCCTTACAGATGTGTAATTGCCCTGAAAGCAGAGTTGTCCAGAAGTGAAATATTAAACAATTCAAACCTAAAATGTTCCAGAGGTAGAGCAAAGAGAGCTGGGCATGTCTAAGTAACATACTACGTAGAACCAGGAAACACACACGCACACACACACACACACACCCTCACTGTGTGTAGTGCACTTTTGTGACTGCTAAAACCATAACATCTGGAATGCCATTCTGGAAAACTTCCAGATGTTTTCCATGCGGAACACTTTGTAAAAATTGTTAGCCTTCTAGGCATTTGTGAATTTTGTAAGGAGAGTACACTCCCAAGCCCACATAGGAGCAAATATGGGATTATAAAGTGCTAAATGCTTTTCACAACTGTATAAGCAATAATGCTCTTTGGGTAAATATTCAGGGAAAATTATTCTTACAGATTAAGCAAATGGATGTGTTCCAATCTGCAATTAGATTTGTATTTCAGAGAAATCAAGGAATGCAGGTCAGCTAGTCTTAGGGCAGCTTGCCTGGGAGCCAAAGCCCCTAACCTGGGCAACATCACGCATCCTGGTCATTAATTTCCTCGTCTGTAGTTATTCTAACACTGGAAGAGACTAACGTAGTTTCATAGCTTGTTATATTTATCTTCCTTCCTGAGGATTTTTATATTGCATTTTATAAATCCGGCTTCAATTTATGTGTAAGCCCCGTAATCATTAGCATTATGTTAAAGAAGAAAGAAGGGGGGGGAGGGAGGGAGGGAGGGAGGAAGGAAGGAAGGAAGGAAGAAAGGAAGAAAGGAAGGAAGGAAAAGCTTGGGAAGAAAAAAAACCACTCCAACAACAATGCCGGGGAAGCCCTTGGAAGAATTGCTAGTTTTTAAGATGCATAATATATAAACATCTTAAAGGAATACCCAGAGTCTCTTTTGAAATCAGAAATTATGTGAAGCAAGGAAAGAATCATAAAAGCTTATTGATTTCCCGAACCCACTGAGTAAAAGTATTTTTAAACCATGATTCACATAAGGGATACATTTGACACATCAAGAGAAACTGGAAACCAGGCTCCGTGCAGCCACATCAGATACTGCTCTATGTCGAGTTTGTTTACCATTACAAAGTGAAAAGAAATTTGCTTTTCCTCCCCTGCTCCCTTTCCCTTGAGGATGGCGATTTTTTATTGATTTTGTCCTTCTTTATACAAAAGTCGAACTTAAAATGTCCATGATTAAACTAATCAGAAGTCTTGGCATTTTCATTAGGCCCATCACTGCCCTCCTTCCTATGTGGGGCTTGACCCCCAATCTGGCGAGAGCCAGGGCTCTTGAAGCATTTTTGTTTTGAGGCTCTAAGGCTCTCTACTTCCTTAAAAAAAAATCCTTCACCTGGGATCTGCAGGATACTTCCAGGCAAGATCTGGAAAGGCAGAGCACCTGGAGCCTTCTCGGTAAATAGGTGAGATGCCCAACCTGGAGGCCACGCTGGACCCCCCAAGGAGCCAGGCCCTTAGGCTGCTGAGGGCTGTGGGAACCTTAGCCAGATGACCAGCATCCTTTTCCTGCCCGTTACTTCCTTATCACTTTCTTCATCTGCACTCAGCACCATCACCCTCATGCTTTCCTTGGGTGACGGAAGAGAAGTCTGAGACTCTCCCTTCTTTTATTCCCTAGAGTCCTGGTGAGCCAGCGCTGGGATCTCAGTGACTCACTGGGACTCCCTTGTTTCTAAGACCATTGAAACTCAATGAAGAAAGAGACACACTATTCGTAACGTTTGGCTGTGGTGTTCCTGGCCCACCAGCTACACAGACATTTCCTCAGGTGGTTGGTTTCCAAATACCACGCCTAGCACAGGTTTCTCTAAGCTCTTGGTTGTTAAGGCATGAAAAGAACAGAAAGCTAAGGATATCCCAATTCTACCCCAGGGCTGCTTCAAAGACAAAGGGAAAGAAATGGGGAATAGGCAAATGCCCAAGGAATCAGAAAATATCGCAAGGTCAACCCACCTGGTATAAATCAGTATGCACAGTTCCAGAGGGTCGCATGGAAACCTCACGCTCAGGTGTAATTTGCCCATCCCAAAGTATTTTTCCTAGTAGTGCCAAATGCCATAATGCTCTCTGTCAGTGATTTGAAATTATTCTATAAGCTACATATCGGGTACACTATTGTTAATGAAATGCACACAAGATGATGAACAACTTCCTTTTCCTGCTGGAGCCCCAGCTGCAACCAGTGCCTGGATCCTTCGTGCTGTAAATCAGCCCTTTGTACTCCAGGAGGATTCAATGAGCTGCAGGTGTGGGCTTGTGGAAGGCCGCCTGGGATTAGGTAGCAGCATTTGATATGAGATCCCAAACAGCACTAGCAATCTACACGCCACATGCGGCCACGGGCTTTGGAGAAAGCAAAGGAAAAACGCTGATGAAATGTGGCACGGGACCATGGAATGCAATGTCAAACTTTCACATCTGCAGGAAAAGAAGGAGAGTTCCTAATTTTACAGTGATGATGTCATGGAGAATTCATGACAGTGGAAATGATGGGCCAAGGTTTGCAAACTTAACCACTTAGGAGGTTGCTAACCGAAGGCTAAGATTTTCAAGGGACAGTGCAGGTTTAAATGTGATGCTGATTTGTCTTCTCAGCCTGAGACATCCGTGTGTGTGTGTGTGTGTGTGTGTGTGTGTGTGTGTGTGTACACATATTTGCACACAAGCTTTGGAGAGAGACACGGACGGGAAAAGAAGTTGTATTTGAGAGGTTATGCTTTTGCACAGGCGTATAAAGCTGATACTTTGCATGCCAAAAGTGTCCTTAAAAACATACCGTCTCTGTGTAATTCAGCACAGAACATTGCTAACTGTCCTCAACAACAGTATGTTTTTTAAAGACTGATTTCAGACACTCTAAAAATTCACCAGCCAAGAGAAACTATCATAGTTGTTCACTTTCTCCTCAATGTTAACCACTGAGAAGAGCTTCTTTTTTAAATATTTTTTTTCTTCCTCGGGGCTGAAGAGACATGAAAACAAGTCTGGTTTTGTTATTAGCATACTGATACAATATATATTGAAGAAAACATATCTGTAATTTTTTAAGAGTCTGTTTTTCATTAGCTTATCTTGATACTTTAAGTTAATCATTATTTTCAACCATATATGATTTAGATATTATGTCATTAATTCATGTACAGTCCATCTGAGTAATGATTGTGGTTTTCTACTTTACAAATTCATCTACTTCACCAAGAAACCAAGAGTCGAATTCCATGCAACATCTGGTTTCCATTGAATGTAATTGCCATTTGCAGAGTTATAATCATGTGTTATTGTAAGGACCACGGTGTCAATCACTTCCCTAATGGGGAAAATTCAATGCCTAAATACCTGCGAGAACAAGAAGCTGACTTCAACAGGTGCATTCAGACACTGGGTTTTAAGCAGAATTCTAGCCTACCCATTTAAATAAATCATTTTAAGGAGAAACAATATTCTTTCCATCCCCTGTAGCAAGGGAAAGCATAATACCCAGGGCCTCAATCTCCCATGCTCAGTTCCAGTACTATATCACGTTTAATCTTTTAAAAAATGTATGAATATGCCTATATCACACTGATTCTTTATATTGCCTACACTCGTGGGAACCCCCAAAGGCCAGGCAGGATTTTTGCAGACTTTCTGGGGAAGAGGCCATCTTCTGATTCTTCCCGGCTTCCATGAAGTCAGTCATCTCCTTCATAATGAAAATAGGCCAAACTTGAAGTAAAGAAAATATTAAACAGCTCAAAACTACCAAGGTCATTATAGTCCTTTCTACCCCGTGGGGTTTTGCGGGGGATAATCACTTAAGAGTTTGAAAAAAAATCATGAAGCACTGTGTTTTAGTGTTCACTAGGTAAGCACTTTATGGCCAAAGGGAACCACATTCCCCTGACCTCAATCCCTCCTGTGTTTACAAGCCAAAACCTGTTTGAACTGGTAAATGTTTGGCCACTCATTCAGAAAACACTTCCTAAGGCAAAAATAATACACCAGGAATTGCACTGGACATTCAGGATGCAGAGATGAATAAAACAGAATCTAGAGGGGGAGAGCGCCGGCATGATACGCGCAGTAGAAGTAAGCCCAGGTGTTTCAGCAGCAGAGAAGGGCCATTTTATCCAGCCTGGTTGAGGAGGATGGATGAGTCCAAAAAGGCCTTCTGGAGGAGGTGACTGCTGAGCTGAGTTTTAATGATGAGTAGGAATGGAATGTTAGTCTAAAAGTCTTGTCATTTTAGTCCCCTCCAAGGAAATGTTTACGGAAGTAAACTTTTTGATTCATTAGAAATACTGTAAAAGGGTAATTTACAATTCCTGTCAGTTCATTCATTCACATACTTATACATAGGCTATTTACCATTCCATTCACGGAACTCATTCTTCTCATCTATGAGGGTCTTAGGACGCATGACAGAAGTAGCAATTCCCCAGAAGCGGTTTTTATTATCTTTGGCATTATCATTACCATAACACCATCTTACATTTGAGGAACACTCTGCAATCCACAAAAGGCTTTCGCACATATTTTATTTTCTTGTCATAATAAGGTGGAAAGTGCAAGTAGTAGATTAGCCCTTCTGCAATTCACAGATCCTAAAAGGTCACAGTGAAGAAAGGCCTAGAATTCAAGTCTGTAACTTCCATCCTAAGACTGACTGACCTAAAACATGCAGCCTCTGGCCTTGATGACGAGGGAGGAAGGGAAACCTTAGCACTTGGTCCATAGTTGATGCTCACCGTAACTGAAGGAATGAACATATTTTCAGCTGTTAATTAGAAATGCATACGGAAAAGACTTTTCTCCAGAAAATTTAAAGCAGAGTTAACATTTAGCACTGTTGGGCTTTATCATGCATTTTGTGATCATATTGGTAGCACATTTATTCTCACAATTTTCCTTCTTTTCAAGCAAGTGGTTAAGGGATTCCACATCCCAGGAGCACTTCCAGACTCACAGCTGGTGAGATAACCCAGAAATGCTTGAAAGGATGGCTGGATGAGGCAGGGTGGGTTGAATAAGTGGGAAATAAACATGTGGATAATTAATAAGTAGCAATGTCAAAAAAATAAAATAACCTCCAAAATAGGAAGGTAAGAATTGGAGAGACAGTGTAAGTAAGCAGCCCTGGATCAAGACCCAGGGGTCCTGGCTCACGGGTTGTTTGTTTAGCCTCTAGAAGCCCCTAGTTTTATCATCTACTCAATAGAAACTGCAGCCTCTACGCCACCCACCCCATCACTTGTTGAGAGAATCGATAGAAATATCTAGCACAAAGCTGCAGAGCCGTGCAAATCGTAAAGCAGTGAGCAAATGCAGGGAAGCTATTATCATCCCTGACAAATTGAGAGATGCTTCCCTTTCCACCCGAGGCTGCCAGAGATCGGTTTATAGTAATAACATCTGTCGGGTTGAGGCCCCATTGAAGATCATAAGACCCACGGAGGCAGGAATCCAGTTTCTGGGTTCTCTGAAGTGCAGATGAGGCTGTTTCTCAGAAAACTTCTGTTGCTTTTTTGTTTTTAGTTTTTCTGTTTTTCGTTTTTTTTAAGAGACGATGATTGAATTCTAAGGGACTTTAAGGCTCCTTCCAAACAGAACCTACGGTTTCCAGAATGCCCAGGTGCTGGCTACAAGCACATACTGGGACAGGGGCAGAGCGTGTGGCATTCAGACGAAGATTCCCCCGACATTGTATCCCAAGCCCCTCAGAAGGTAGCATGCATGTCCCCCTGCCTGAGGGAGGGAGGTCCTTTCTCATCCTCAGGATTAGCAACTAGCTGCCCCTTTCTTGGAATCTGGTTCAAGGAACCAGTCGGTAATTGCTGGGAGACCCATGCTCCCACTCACAAACACACGATGGTGTTTGACAGTGGATAATGACACGGATGATGGAAGTCCCCTTGCGTGCACTTTGTCCCAGGAAATTCCTCACTCACAGAGTACAAAAGCGGGCAAAGTGACAATAGTGACATTGGTAGCACCTGCAGAAAAGAATTTCCGCTAGTTGTCAGGACACCTGGGACCAGCGCCTGATCGTGCCAATTATCAGCTGAGGGGGTCTTAGGTAAGTTTCTTGGCTTCTCTTGGCCTCAGTTTACAGATCTATACAATGAGGTCAATAGCTCTTGCTGTTCTACTTTATGGGATTGTTGTAATAATTAAATATGTGAATTATTTAAAACGCTAAAGTGCTATGTTCCTATGGTCAGTAGGTCAGCTGATGTGTATGTACTACATGCCCTATAACTAAATACTCATTAGTGATAACATACGGCTCCACACTGTAGAATAAGAGCTGCCATCACTGCACATTTGGCATGGTGCCATGTGCTTGCACGGTTCTAAGCTTGTCACAAGCTATAACTGATTTAATTCAACCAACCAACTAATGTAGACACCGTTACCATCCCACATGACTCAGGCTCAGATTGCCGAAGTAAAAAGTAACACAGCTCATAAGCAGTACCACCAGGATTTGAACCCAGGAACTCCTACTCCAGAGCCTGCATCCTTAACCACTCTGCATCCTGCTTCTCATACATGCGTGAAGATACACACCTACATATGTATTTTTAAACTCTTTATTTTGAAACAGACTTAGAAGAGCTGCAAAAATAGTACAAAGAATTCCTGTATATTTTCACCTAGAGTCCCCAAATGTTATCACTGTAGCACATTTGCTTTATCATTCCCTCCTCCCTCTCTACACACACACTCATATTTGCGTATTTCTGAACCCTTTGAGAGTAAGTTGCTGATATGAGGCCCCATCATAAAATTTGGCCCCATCAGGTCCAAATACCTCTGTACATTTCCTTTAAACAAGGACATTCTCTTATAAAACCACAGTACAATTACTAAAAATCAGAAATTAACATAGATATATATCCATATTATCTAATCTACAGGTTATATTCACATTTGGCTAATTATCTCAGTAGTATCCTTTACAGCAACAGTTTTGCGGTTGTTTGTTTTGTTTCCCCCACCCCCACCCCGGATGCCATCCAGGATCACATGTGCCATGACCTTAACATTTCCGAAGACAAACTGAGTTTGGGCTTTTCTGACATTTTCACCTGATGAGATTCAGGTTACGTACTTTTGGCCAGCACGCCACAGAAGTGATGATGTGTCCTTCTCAGTGCATCGTATCAGGAAGCGTATGGTATCTATTTATGCCGTTGCTGGTGATGTAAATAAAAACACACATATATTTAAACCATGCTGCTTGTTGACCATGTAACACGCCTCCCCAGCTGTCCGGGGCAGCTCCCGAAGGGTGGGGCGGGGCCCGATTGGTGCCTACAGCCTCCACCATGGCTGGCAAGGAAGGGCTGGGCACTCAGTCTGTGCTCTCTGGCCGCTCTTTGCTCTGTTTTCTCCTTCTTGACCCAGTCTCTCCTGGTAATCCTTCCACGGTCACTCCCTATAATGACAGCATCAAGGACAAACCCTCCTGTTTCCTCTTTCATTCATTCTATAGGTAGAAAACCTACTTGGTTTTTGGAGCACCTTTTCCACATCAGCCCCTGAACCGGATGCTGGGGAACGTGGAGGTAAACAAAATACAGCCCGACTGTCCTCAGGGAGGCGGCACTGCCCAGGTCAACCCACACAGCAGACAGGCAACGAAACATGCACCCCTCCTCTACTGTCAACCCACTTCCTCTCTCCCACCTTGTTTCTCAGCAACCAGAATCCTGTTCTCTGTGTCACAAACCACCCAGCGCCGTGTCAGAGGCTTCTAGTAAGTTCATGTGTTGCCTTCTTGATTGCACGATTTTGTTACTATTAGCAGTTTCCTAGAAGCAGGACCTCCACCAAAGGAGTGAGTGTCACGGGAGGAAGTCCAGGAAGGAGGAAGGTTTCTGGGCAGCAGTGTCGTTTCAGGAGCCCCCGCACCACACCCCACCAGGGGTGTCCCCTGCCCTGCCGTGTTGTGAAGGGGACCCCTATGAAGGGCTCGGCTCACTGCTCACCCCGCAGGAGGCAAACGTCCCAAAGCAGACATCATCCCTGCACTCTCTAAAGAGCAGTTTAACAAGGCAGAAGAAGAGAAAGTGTGATTGACACCATCTTTAGGCCACCAAAAAAGTCTTTGGTTTGTCCCTTTGACCTAATTAGAAAATGCAAAATCAAATCACATTTTCAATTATGGAAAGCCTGGCTCTGTGAGGTGCCCAGCTCAAGGAGATCCAGAAAAAAACCAAGGAAAACGTGCCCCTGCCCTCCTGGAGCTTATGGTCCCTACCCCGCCCTCCCCAGACAGCAAAGGCCATGGGCATTTGGCGAACTTGTCAGCGTGTCATCACCGGCTGATAGGTCCTAATAGCCTTTGACAAGTGCACATGTTACCGTCCGCTCGGTGCCGATGATTAAAGAGAAGCAGCAACACAAACTGCTGCTTTCAAAGAAAGTGGTCTCACTCTTTGGGGACGGGACCTATGCTGGGCCCCCAGTGGCAGCGCAAACAGACAGGAGGCCAGCCAAGCAGGATTAGGGGAACATTAAGGGACCTGGAGCTCAAGGGCCTGGACTGCAGTGACAGCTCTCACACCTGCAAGCTCGGGGCCTCAGATTAAATTACTTAACTGAGCTAGCCAACCCTCCTTACCTGTGAAACTGGAATATTAAGAGAACCTACCTCATGATGCTATGAGGACTAAAGGAGAGAGTTCCCTGAATGTTGTCTAGCTCCGCTGCCAGGCAATTAATAAGTCCTCAAGAACTTGTTAAGATTGCCTGGTCTTTTGGGGGCTGGGGGCTAAGTACAACATGTCTACCCCTACCTCCAGGGTCGGGGGGCAGTTTCTATACAGAAGGGCTTCATGGGGCAATCTTCTGTGAAACTCATACTCCTGCCGTGTTCTTACTAAAGCCTAAGAAAATTTGAAATTTTTGTAGCAAAAATGGGGTCAAACCTCTCTGATTCCAAAGATCCCAAAGGAATCATATATATGAACCCCCTTTACAAGTTGCTACAAATTTCCATAAGATAACTACCCAGGACTCTGCTGGAATTTGTGGCCCCTTCGCCATTAAAAATGAATCCCTTTGTTTGCCTCTGTGTTTGAGTTTAAGAAATTTAGGTGAGTTTGTCATTTTTTTTCCCATTTGAAGCATTTGGCACTTTTTTTAAAGTTAATATTTTGCCTCCTTTTCACTTGTTTCTAGGTAACTTTACTTTCAATCATTAGAGTACTGTCTGGTTTTTGAGTGTTCTTTATATGTTTTAACTGTTACCTATCTAAATTTTTGCTTTCTGATTTTCCACATTGTTTTTTTTTTTTTTTGCCCCTCAGCTCTTTAGTTTCACGTTGTTGTTTCTCTAAATCTCTTAATACTTGTTTACTTCTCTTTTTGTTTTGTTTTGCCAAAATTTCTTTTTAACTTCTAAATTATTATCTTTAACTTTTTAAACCTATTTTATCTCTTGTCTTTGTATAATAATGCTATTTCAAAGTATTCCAACATTTCGTTTCTTATCATTTTATATTTAAAGCCTTTCCTCCCTCTATTCACTCGATTCTTTAAGCCTTTCATTTCTAAGATTCCTGTTTTTTATCATTTGTCTTGTGGTTTTATCTGCTTGAAACATTTTTATGTGAGCACTGGCCTAGAATGTCAGGCAGAAATCTTCACCTTGTTGGAGGGGTCACAGTCATGGAGTGACATATTCAGGGAGCCATTCAATACCTTTGCTCTGCCTGGCCCTCCACAGCTGTCCCTCTGGAGCCCCTTAATTGGACTCCCATTAATTTCTAAGTCAGTCCCCAATAGTCATAACCTAAGTAATGTGTGAAACCCTCAAGTTTAAATTCCTTTCTCAAGACAATAGTGATTCTACCCATGCATGCATCACATACAATTCATTCCTCTTAAGTTAGAGAAGGTCATGGCCTAGCCTGGGGTCACCCCTAGCCACCCCTGGGAAATCGAGCAAGCCAGGTGTGCAGTGAGCTACCCGCTGGGCAGGAGGGTTGAGAGGCAAGTAGTTTCAAAATCCTTTTGCCCCTGTCACCAGACCAAGAGCCCCAGTCAGAGGACTCTGGCAGCTCTGCAGAGCCTCTGGCACAGCCTCAACCCCAGAGGAGAATTCACTGGCCTGGAGGAAGGCCATGCTGGCTGAGTTTAGAAGTTTGTCTCTGTCTCAAAATAAAAGCACCAATTCCAGTATGGAGTGAAACTGGGCAGGACAGGATAAGCCTTGTTCTAAGTCACTGCTTGGAGTATCCAAATGATTGATCTTAGTAGCCAATGCAACTGAAATAATCATTTTAATCTAAACAATACTTTAACCCTTTCAATGCCCTTTCACAGTCCCTATTTCATGTGATACCCATCTGTAAGCAATGAGGAATGGGCTCAAACGATCCATGAATAGACCCAGGGACTCAGAGTAAGCGGCAGACCCAGAACTGGAGTCCAGGTCCCCTGCCCTTTCCCAGCATCCTTCCTTCCTGTATCAGGGAACCTCTTCATGTTAATCCACAGCAAGAACCCCACACCAACAGGAATAATGTGTCTGCGGGCACAGCGTTACCTCAGGGGCCACAGCCCACCTGCTGACTGGGTCCTGAAATTATTTTCTATCTTACGGAGAGACTGGGGCGGGGGGTCGTGGACACAGTGACTTAAATCCATTCTCAAAGGCAAATGACTAATGGCAGATTCCTTCTGGAGAGCAAAACTGACAAGGGCAAGGGAGAATAAGGGCTATCACCAGGGTGATATGGAGTTATCTTGAGAAGAAGCAGCGAGCTGGGAATATGGAAGCCAAACAATGGCCCTCCCCTCTCCCCCAAACCCCGCCAAGTTCTGCCCCATCAGATTCTGCCTCCAGTCAATCATGCTGAGCCACAGCTTTTATACGTTGGTGTTAAGAAGTCGCCACGGAGGTCCTAATTTTCCAAACTGGGTCTTTAAACAATATATCTGTGTCCAGTATCTGGGACAAAAATTAGCCTCAGGGCTCCAGGTCACTGAACATGTATAACATTGATTGAAACATTTTGTGGAACAAACAAATTAACTTCCTGAATGAAAAATATGACCTTGCCTATTATAGAAGAGTAAATCCCAAATGTGAAATTTATCTCTAATAGCCTATCAGGAAAAATATCTGAACCCAATACCCCTTTGCCTATTGAATAACACTAATCCCAGGCAATCACTCTTCAGGAACCCTGCCTGTCTCTAGTTTGCCTCGAGCTTGTTAAAACGAACCCATTTTTCTTCTATGAGAGATGTAATCAGTAGTAAGGAAACTAGAACTTTGGTGATCCTGCTAATCAATCTATGTTCCACAAATGAAAACACTCCCCAATTGGTAATTAGTTTTCGATGATGAAGTAATTAAATATTTCACTCTGAATTCCCTCCGCCCTGCATCTGGGGCTTTGTAAATGTTGCATTTTCCAAGTCCCTGTGTGTGCAATCTTGTTTTATTTATGGCTGGGCCTTTACAAGCTTTCTGAAACCGTCTAAACCACGCAAAGGCGAGGGGAAACCTGACAGTTACGTGTTGAACTTGATTATTACAGTCAGCCAGGCCAGGCAAAGCAGGGACACCTGGACCACACTTTGCCCAGAGTTATCAAGAAAACATGATTACATAGTTCAGGAGAGTTCCAGGAGTTCAAGATAGAAAAGTGGAAGCTGGGACTTCCTGGTGGCACAGTGGTTAAGAATCTACCTGCCAATTCAGGGGACACGGGTTCGATCCCTGGTCTAGGAAGATCCCACATGCCAAGGAACAACTAAGCCCGTGTGCCACAACTACTGAGCCTGAGCTCTAGAGACCGTGAAACACAACTACTGAGCCCACGTGCCACAGCTACTGAAGCCCACATGCCTAGAGCCCGTGCTCCGCAATCAGAGAAGCCACCACGATGAGAAGCCCGCACACAACATCGAAGAGTAGCCCCCCGCTCGCCACAACTAGAGAAAGCCCACACACAGCAACGAAGACCCAATGCAGCCAAAAATAAGTATATAAATAAATAAAATTTAAAAGAATAAAGTGGAAGCCAAATGTTTTCTTGTTTAATCTTGGCGAGGCACTCTGGGGAAATGAGACATGACCTGAGTCTTCTAAACAGATGTCTGTCTTGGTTTGATCCCATCATAAGGGCTCTTTTCCTAGTGTCCTATCACTGAAATGCAGCATCCATATCTAATGGAGGAATGGAAAATGCCAATGCTTTACTGATTCAAAAATGCACTTTTAGGGCTTCCCTGGTGGTGCAGTGGTTGAGAGTCCGCCTGCCGATGCAGGGAACACGGGTTCGTGCCCCGGTCTGGGAGGATCCCACATGCCGTGGAGCGGCTGGGCCCGTGAGCCATGGCCGCTGAGCCTGCACGTCCGGAGCCTGTGCTCTGCAACTGGAGAGGCCACAACAGTGAGGGCCCGCGTACCGCAAAAAAAAAAAAAAAAGCATTTTTAGTTGCCTGACCAAGGTGGAGTAAGACTTGTTACCAAAATCCATTTCTTAAAATTGAACACTGTAAATATACATGTCAGAAGTTTTTGTTAAGAAATCTTTCATCCTTCTCTTCACATGCATGGTCAACCGGTTATTATAAGGAGGTGTGAAAGACTCCAGAATGAGCAGCGCTCCCCTCACCATCCTCAAGGCCAGAGGCACTGGTTACGTGAAATTCCTGGTCCTGTCTCAAATTCACTCCCCTCCCATTTACCTCTGGAAAATTGCTGTTAGCAAAAGGTAATCGTGCATTTTTAAGATCCCCCTCACAGTTCCAACTCTTCAAGCTTTATCATTCTAAAATAGCGGCCACACTTTCCTGCCACTGAAGAATTCTTAGCTCAGCAGGGTGGGAAGAAGGATGCACAGCCCAAATGGACGTGCCCTTTCAGAAGTTCAGGGAGACCTAAAGTAATGGGCTTTGTCCCAGGGGAAATTCTAACTAATCAGGCATAGAATAGAAGAAAATGAGAATGGGCAATGAGCAGCACATCTCCATAAAGAACAAGCCAGTAGCAAGACTTAGTGGAAAGAATCCTAGACTAGATATCAGAAGGCCTGGATTTTAATCCTGGATCTAGCGCCCAATTGCCACATACCCTGACATCTCCAAGGGGACTGGGCTGATGTTCCCCACGTCCTTCCCACACTGAGAAGCTGTATTTCCAGGAAAGCTCAGCTATTCCTGCTCTTGCAAGGAATCACTAGCGGTAGTCGCCACCCAAGTCCCCTGTCAGCCTACAGTTTAAAAAGTCCATTGAAATTCTTCCCCTCAATAAAAGGGTGACCTAGCATGGGTCCCTTGACCCATCAGAACCAGTTTCTTCATCTGCAAGTAAGATGTGAGAGCTTCATGACATTTTCTTAGGATCAGTGAGATAAAGGATGTGCAACCACTCTACACGCAGTAAAGACCAATATAAATACCTGTCTATTTTTTTTCTATCTTATCAAATGTAACTGTCAGGAAACCCACTGTCTACCAGGCTAACCGCCTCTCCAGCCAGTGAGCCTGTGTCAATGCGAGGAGACTGGATGAACCCCAAGATCTGATTTGGGGTGACCTCGTGTGGCATGTGAAGATAAGTATGGTTTCTAAATGATGTGAGAAAACACAGACCACGATGTCTCTCATTTGTGGGTATTCATTTAACTTCCAAAAATGAGACCAGCACCTCTGGAATCAAGGTTCAGAAAACTGCACTTAACCCATGCTTCCATCTGCAAAGGAAAGTGGAGATCGGCAGGATTTAAAGATTTTTTAAACAATTCATGATGAAATTCTACTGCATGATTTTCAAATTCTCTGAAAATTTTCTTCAAAGTCTTGGATTACATCAAACATCCTTGAAATCTTTGCTTTGTTTTGCATACATTTACAAAAACAGCGGTAGAAATCTTGCTGCTGTCACCAGAAGTAATCACTATCCCTAACAGATTGTAGGCGCATAAAATGCTCACATACTCCCAAAAAGAAAAGAGAGAGAAGCGCTATCCACAAAGCAGAAAGGCAGCTTAAGCTCACAGGTGAAAAGTGCACTAGTGACAGTAGCAGTATTAGTAGCGGCAGCAGGAGAAATGACAGCTGCCACTTATTGAATGAATGCCGACTTGTTACCAGGTGCTGGACCAAGCATCAACATACATAAATTATCTTATTCAATCCTCACGGCTCTATGAAGTTGGCACTGTTATTCACCTTTTACAGATGAGGCACCAAAACCTAAGCAGTCAGGTAGTTTGCCTAAAGTGACAGGGCTAACGAGTGGCAGCACCTGGATCTGAACTTGCACCAGTCTGACTCCAAAGCCAATCCTCTGAATTGTGATACTCATCTACCTTCATACAAACCCATAAAAGCCTGTGCTCCAAAATCTGCAGCTTGGTTATTAGCAGGCTTTGTAATCATGCCTTTGCACCATAAAAATCATCCACCTTCAGGGGAACGTTTCTTCTTGTTCACCTTGGTTACACAGAAGCAAAGAGGATGTCCAAGCTCCAAGAACACAGTTGGCTTCACACACATTCTGTTATTTTTGTCACCTCCTCAATCCTGCTGATGGTTGGAGCTGAGGTCTGCTACTTGGTAAGAGTCCTGGCAATTGGGCTTCCCCTCCTGGGTGGTGTCTTAGTTCAGGCTGCTATAACAAAAATACCATAGCCTGGGCAGCGTAAACAATAGATATTTATTTCTCACAGTTCCGCAAGGCTGGGAAGTCCAAGATCAGTGTGCTGGCAGATCCACTATCTGGTGAAGTTCCACCTCCTAGTTTGCAGAGGGCCATCTCCTCCTTGTACCCTCACACGGTGGAGAGCAGAGAGACAGAAAGCAAGTTCTCTGTGTCTTTTTATATGGGCACTAATCCCATTCATGAGGGCTCCATCCTCATTACCTAATTACCTCCCAAAGGCCCCACCTCCTAATACTGTCACAGTAGAGGTTAGGATATCAAACTATGAAGGGGATAGGGCACAAACATTATAGCAGGTGGCACTGGTGCACTTCACCTGGAATGGTGTATTTTTGATGGGAATAAAAATCATGGCCAGCGGATGGGTGAGTATGGGTTTCCCACACCTGCAGGAGGTGCTAGTAACCACCTCTGCTACACAGAGAGGATCTCCATCATCAGCACAGCCACTCTCTCCTATTCAACATCCACTGAATACGCAGTCAGCACCCACTCTCTTAGCTTCCGACAACATAGGGATAAGTTGGGTATTACATAATGACAAATGACCCCACAGACATTCCAAATGTAAAGTACATACTGTGCTCCCTAGTGTGGTGGCTGCTATACTAGTAGGACTGTAGTAGCACCTGCCTCTGATCTTCCTACTGAATCACCTCAATTAACCTAAACAGTGCCTCTCAGTTACAATCTATCAGCAGTGAAATTCTTTGTTTTATGTACATGTGTAAAAAAATTAGTTTCCTGTCAATTCAGTTTTCTCTAACATATCACAACTTTGTCTACTAACATAAGACACTGACGAATTATAATGATTTGATACTAAGAATTCCTAAATAGAAAATGATAGATAAATAAATAGATAGATGGATAGACAGATAAATAGATGGAGAGATAGAAATTACCACAGTCTGATTCCTGGTGGAATTTCATAATAAACTATTGTGTGCTTTTAGATTTAAAAAATAATATTTATTTCTAAAATCAAATAATATTGAATATAATATCAGTAAACCAATTCATTAATGTTATTCAACTTATTAATTTGTTATATATATTTATACCTTCTGGACATGAGTTTTTCAAGACTTTTCTCATATATGAGTACTATGTATATTTTGAAATCATTTTGGAATTTTAGTTGTTAAATCAAATAAAATTAATATTAAAACATTTCTACTTTGCTATCATATGCTTAATTTTCAGTGTTTTTGTTCAACTTAATTTAATAAGGCAGATGGTTTTCTGAAACTATAAAATCCTACAGTTGGGCTTCCCTGGTGGCACAGTGGTTGGGAGTCCGCCTGCCAATGCAGGGGACACGGGTTCAAGCCCTGCTCCAGGAGGATCCCACATGCCGCAGAGCAACTAGGCCCTGTGCACCACAACTGTTGAGCCTGCGCTCTGGAGCCCATGAGCCACAACTACTGAGACTGTGTGCCGCAACTGCTGAGGCCCGCACGCCTAGAGCCCGTGCTCCACAATGGGAGAGGCCACTGCAATGAGAAGTCTGTGCTCACCACAACTGGAGAAAAGCCTGTGCACAGCAACGGAGACCCAATGCAGCCAAAAAAAATCCTACAGTCCCCTTAAATACTTCATCTATAAATAGATATTCATACGCTTACCATAAAGGGCCACTCTTTGATTTAAGCTAGAAAATTAGAAGATTTATATATAAGCAGAGTAGTCTAAATATGTCACCAATTTGGCAATATACTGAAGAATATCTTAAATTAGATTTGTCTATCCCCCAAATTCTTCTTTTCCTCAGCCTAAATGTCTCCTTTGCTTGGCAAGTATACTAAATGGAGCAATGATGTCAACAAAAAAAGATGACCGACATTACTCCAAAACATCTCTCTTACGAAGAAAAAGGTTTGAACACGCTCATGAAACCATAAGTTCAAAATAAAGAATCAAAATTCTTGCATAAACCTGGTCATAGCAGCATCAGTTCAGCTTAAGAATTTAGTTACAAGGTCAGTAGGTCGGGGCAAAATGCCTCACTCAATTGTAGAATTGGCCATTCTGCCAGTCGAAGAGAAGATTATCAGCCCTGTGTTGGGGCAAAGAAGCCAAGAAACAGGACAGGTTCTGCTTTACAACAATACTATCAATAGATATTCAACAGCATGTCAAGTAACCCAGACACTATCTAGATCATTAAATTTTTTAATGTTTTCACTTTAGGTTCATGAATCTACAGATGTTAGTAACTACACTCAGTTAATGACACTAGTTAGTAGCAATGAGGAAGAAATAGTTGGGAAAATTACCATTTGTTCTGCAAAAAAGTACCAAAATAAATTATCCGAGGTAAAATAACATAATTAAAGTGATAAAGTCTATACTTTGTACGTTTGTAACAAGTATGAAATTAAAGAAATACACTGTTAGTTTGTGATCTGCAGTGGTGTTGCCACAAGGATAGGACAATAGAACAATAGGCTTTACATCTTCCTCAACATCATGGGATTCAGATAACGGCTTACTCACACAGAGGTTTCCTTTACAAACATCTGAATTTCACACTAAATCATGTTATCAGGCTGGTGATACTAATAAAACCCACACACTGCAGTTTCTGTGAAGAAACTGGATGAGAATACAACTCTATGTTATTTTAAATAAACTTATCTTGGCTCTCTAAAGGAAGAATTTTAAAGAGGTTACAATCTAATCAAAAAAGACCTGAAAAATTTGGGGGTAAGCGGGAGAGGAATAAGTTCCATTTAGCAGATCTGCATTAAGATAATTATTAGCTTCAGAAAGTTACTCAATTAACTTGAATTAACAATCTAAAATTGCAAGGTCCCCATGAAAATACACTAATGTGCACTTGAAATGTTTATGGATTCAAAGCAAAAATTCAACTTTGGAAAGCTGAAGTTAAAAATGGTTCAGTGATAATGTTCAATTAATATTTTAGTTTGAATATGAAAGACTAAAAGTCACTATGATTAGAGTAACATTTGTGAAAATCATCATTTTGATATAATGTATATGAAATGTTCAACTGGATTTGAAATCCAACTACATTACCATAAATTTCAACATTTCATCTACCATTGAAAAAAGCAAAGGGAAATCTGTTAGATTTAAAAATTGGATCATACCCTTGATGTGTAATTTAACTTTTTCTTTTTCTGAATTTTTGAATTTTTATTTGTTTATTTTTTATACAGCAGGTTCTTATTAGGATGAACTGGCAGATTGGGATTGACATACATACACTAATATGTATAAAATAGGTAACTAATAATTTAACTTTTAAAGAGACTGAATCATCTGTATTACAGTTAAGGGAAAGAAAGGGTTTCTATCCACTGGAGGACAATAAATGGATATGTAAGGTCTTTTGCCATTTGCTACAACACCATGCAAGTGTTATTTCTTTAAGAATTTGTGTGAACATCATTTATATTAAAGAGTGACTATTAAGAATTTGAAGGGAATCACAATAAAAAACATTGTTGATGCCATTTCAAACATAAAAACTTGTGTGCAGCCATTTCAAGCATAAAAATATTTTTAAAAAATTATATTCAAAGAAGTGAATTAAAAAATAATAAAAATATATTTGTTATCTTTTCCCTAATGACTCTGTCAACTGAAAAAAATGCAGAACATGAGAGTTGTGAGTTAAGTTTTATTGGGGGCAAAATGAGGACTATAGTCCGGGAAACAGCATCTCAGATAGCTCTGAGAAACTGCTCCAAAGAGGTAGGGGGGAAGGTCAGTATACATGTGATTTTGGTGAAGGAGGACTACATACAGTCAGGCACATATTTTTTGCAGAAGGTTGCTGCTAGTCACGAGGAGCAGACGTCACCCTGAAGGATTTTAGTACTTTTCTAGATATGAGGAGATGCAAAAATTGGGCTCATAAAGTCTTCTGAAAATACCTAACTATCTGAAGACCTGTTCTGCCAGTTTTTCCCAGAGCACAGAGTGCCTCATTCCTGCTCTCCACCCTGAGCTCCTTTTAGCGGGTGTTGAAGGCCAGCAGCTGCAGCAGCTTGTGATTCAATCCTTGTAGAGGTAAACTGTAAGTACCAATGGCAGGTGCCAATTTGTAGGTGACAATTTACATATTGATTTTTTTGCCATAGTTATATAATGCCATAAATGTTTTCGCCAAGCCCTTTAGAGATGCTTCCAAATTCTGAGTTATTCTGTACACACATTTTCATTTCCTAAGTGTTCCATACTGTGATGGTCAATCTTATGTGTCAACTTGACTATACCTGGGATGCCATCCATTATTTCTGGTAGTGTCTGTAAAAATGTCTCTGGAAGAGATTAGCATTTGAATCAGTGGGTGCAGTAAGCAGACTGTCCTCCTCTGTGTTGGTGGTCACCACTCAATCCATTAAGGACCTGAACAGAACAAGAACCAAAAGAAGAGGAAGGGAAGATCTGTTTCCTTACTGCCTGAGTGCTGAGCTAGGACATCCGTTTCTCCTGCCCTTAAACTGGTTAAATAAAGCTCCTCTGGTTTTCAAGCCATTGATCTGGGACTGGAATTACAGCATCGGCTTTCCTGGGTCTCCAGCCTGCAGATGACAGATCATGGGACTTCTCAGCCTCCATAATCACACGAGCCAATTCCTCATAATAAATCTTTTGTAAATATTATTGGTTATGTGTATTAGAACCCTGATACACACGCCTTAAAAATATATGCAAAGCACTGATTTCATCCAAAATTCTTGTTTTATAGGTGGGAAAAAAGAACATCCAAAGAGGTTTTGTTTCACCAACTAATTACTGCTAAAACTAAAACCCGAATACAGAACTCCCTACTCTCCATCCAGCCAGCATTGCTCTGATGGGTGAGTCAGGTAGTAAAGCAGCGTTTGTGTTCAACAATCGTGAATGCTTTTCTCCATCCTCCCAAGTCAGTCCTCCATCCTCTTCCTCCAAGTCTCTGGTTGTGCTACACACCCAAACACCCTCCGGTTCCCGTGTCCATTTACTAGAGTCTTTCTCATCCTTCAAAGAACCACTTAAACACCACTTCGCTAACCATGCTGAGCCCCACGGGTCTCTCCATAAGAGTTTTTTGGGTGCCTACTGTCTCAGTCACTCACGCCCACATCATGTTCTTTTCCTCATAACACAATGATTAAATCAGTCCACCCATCTACTCCAATCCTATAACTAGGTTGAGTCAAGGACCGCTTCTAAACTTTCTGCGAATCCTTAGTGTCTCTAAAAAGTGCCTTATAAGTGTGCATCAAATGATGAGCTAGCTGATTGATTACAGACTTTGAATACTTTCCATGAAGACCTAGTGTGCTAGACCAGCAGCCAGATGGAGCTGCAACACCCAAGCAGGATCCTCTATCCAACACCTCATTCTAGAGCTGAGAACTTGGGGGGTCATGTGACCAGAGGTGGGTCACATGACCAGAGGTGGGCCATGGGAACAGAAAGTGGTAGCCCTGAGACCAAGCTAGGTGTGACTGACCGCACACAAAGCCCATACGGCTCTGTCTTAATTTTTTAAAGTTCATTGCAAACATGCTTACTTCACAACCCAAAGAAAAGTAATACTACGAAGGCTCCACAATTCCAACCTTTTTCTTTAATGATCTCAGTAACAACTCTAAAATTATTCTTAAAAAATGCATCGCCCAGCTTTGAATGGAGATGGCCTCATATTTAACAAGCTGTTATACATGTGTTTAAAAAGGATCTTAAACCTGACATCTCTCTTCAGGCTTCATTCAATTCAGCAAGTCTCTTCTAAATCCCTACTGTGTGACACTGTGTGAGGTGCTGCTATCTGTACTAAACACTAATAAGGCCCACACTTGAACGAATGCTCACTCTATTTAGAAAGATAGAAGATGTGGGTTCAAACACTGACTTCACCATGTATTAGCTAAGTGGTCTCGAATACGGTACTGTGCCTATCTGTGCCTCAGTTTCCACATTTGTAAAACACAGATAAACATGATCCCCACCTTGTGTGGTTGTTAGCAGAGTTAAATAAGCCCATGCTTGTTATACAGAAGTACTTGTAAATGCTCAAAAAATATTGTTACTCCCTCTTTCTCCAGGGCTAACAGTTTAACTTTTGGTTATTGGGTCATGAATGAACAGAAGGCAAAGATCCCAAGCACCTGCTGCAGGAACTGATCTCCTAAAAACCGTATCCTGAGGCTTCTTTGTCTTCTTTGTAAAACTGCAAGCCTGGAAGGACTGAGGACTTTAGCCAGAAAAGCCATTAAGGCTTGAGGAACTGAGAAACGCCAGAGTCTCACAGCTGGTTATGACTGTATGGCACTCTGTGATTTAAAATCTTAGGAAAGGGGTGATCTGGGATCCAGTGGTGCCCCCCAGAGCACTCCACAGGACGGACACAGCAGAGGAGAAAGCAATGCCACACAGGATCCGGCCTGGAGTGAAACACTCCCTTTACTCTCTAGCACAATGACTTTCTAATATGACAGACAGATTAATATTATTAACTTTGGCAAATCCACAGCCCTCCAACCTCTCAAGGGTAGAGAAGGGACGTGTTGATTTGGAGCGTCTCCAAAAATAATTTCACACGAGAAATATTTCTCTTGGATGGTCCCTGCAGAGGAAGTATGCTAAATTAGACACCGTGGCGTGGAGGGATCGTGTAACGGCACCGATGCTTTCGTTGGTTGAAAGGTTAGCAGGCCATGTCCTGAGACATGGACTTGTTCAGGATGCCAGAGTGAGAGGTCATGAAATTTCATTGTGGAGAGACTACGCCTTGAGCAGGAAGATCAAAAGCAGTGACAGACCACACCAACCTGGATGGGGAGCAAGACTTCAGTGGCAAAAAACTTCACCCACACACCTTATGGAGGGGGGGTACAGAGAGAGCTTCTGTGTGTCTTTAAAAAGAGAAGCTTCGAGTGGGGGCGGAGTCAAGATGGCGTACTAAGAGGACGTGGAATTCGCATCTCCTCACAACTAGGGCACCTGCCAGGCACTGGTGGGGGACCACGGACACCTAAGGGGATGGGAGGAACCCAGAGCGACCAGCGATCTCTCCCTTTGGCTTCTTCCCCCACTTCTTTTTTTTTTTTTCTTTTTTCTGTTGGGGTTTTATTTTACCTTGTTGCAGTTGTTTCAATTATAGTTTTATTTTTCCTAATATATTTTTTATCTTTCTAATTTTATTTTGTCTTCTTTGATATTGTACTGCTCCTTTTTTTTCTTTCTTCCTTCTTTTTTTTTTTTTAACCACACCACAAAGCTTGCAGAATCTTGGTTCCCAAGCCAGAGGTTGGGCCTGAGCTCCTGTGGTGGGAGCTCCAAGTCCAAACCGCTGGATTGAGAGAACCTCAGACTCCAGGGAATATCAATCCGAGTGAGGCCTCCAGGAGGTCCTCGTCTCAGCACCAAGACCCAGCTCTATCCAACTGCCTGCAAACTCCAGTGCTGGACACCTCAGGCCAAGCAAGCAGTAAGACAGGAATACAGCACCACCCATCAAAACAAAACAAATGAAATGACAAAAAATTATGTTACAGATGAAGGAGCAAGGTAAAAACCTACAAGACCAAATAAATGAAGACGAAATAGGCAATTCAGAGTAATGATAGTAAAGATGATCCAAAATCTTGGAAAAAGAATGGAAAAAATACAAGAAACATTTAACAAGGATCTAGAAGAACTAAAGAGCAAACAAACAGTGATGAACAACATGATTACTGAAATTAAAAGTATCCTAGAAGGAATCAGTAGCAGAATAACTGAGGCAGAAGAATGGATAACTGAGCAGGAAGATAAAATAGTGGAAATAACTGCCGGGGAGCAGAATAAATAAAAAAGAAAGAAAAGAATTGAGGAGAGTCTCAGAGACCTCTGGGAAAACACTAAATGCACCAGCATTCAAATTACAGGCGTCCCAGAAGAAGAGAAAAAGAAAGGGTCAGAGAAAATATTTGAAGAGATTATAGTTGAAAACTTCCCTAACATGGGAAAGAAAACAGTCAGTCAAGTCCAGGAAGCACAGAGAGTACCATACAGGATAAACCCCAAGAGAAACACACCGAGACACATATTAATCAAACTATCAAAAATTAAATACAAAGAAAAAATATTAAAAGCAGCAAGGGAAAAGCAACAAATAACACACAAGGGAATCCCCATAAGGTTAACAGCTATTTTTCAGCAGAAACTCTGCAAGCCAGAAGGGAGTGGCAGGACATATTTAAAGGGATGAAAGGGATAAACCTACAACCAAGATTACTCTACCCAGCAAGAATCTCATTCAGATTCAATGGAAATTAAAACCTTTACAGATAAGCAAAAGTTAAGAGAATTCAGCACCACCAAACCAGCTTTACAACAAATGCTAAAGGAACTTCTTTAGTCAGGAAACACAAAAGAAAAGGACCTACAAAAACAAACCCAAAACAATTAAGAAAATGGTAATAGGAACATACATATCGATAACTACATTGAATGTAAATGGATTAAATGCTCCAACCAAAAGACATAGACTGGCTGAATGGATACAAAAACAGGACCCGTACATATGTTGTCTACAAGAGACCCACTTCAGACCTAGGGACACATACAGACTGAAAGTGAGGGGATGGAAAAAGATATTCCTTGCAAATGGAAATCAAAAGAAAGCTGGAGTAGCAATTCTCATATCAAACAAAATAGACTACAGACTATTAGAAGAGACAAAGGACGCTACATAATGATCAAGAGATCAATCCAAGAAGACGATATAACAATTGTAAACATTTATGCACCCGACACAGGAGCACCTCCATACATAAGGCAAATGCTAAGAGCCATAAAAGGGGAAATCGACAGTAACACAATCATAGTAGGGGAGTTTAACACCCCACTTTCACCAATGGACGGATCATCCAAAATGAAATTAAATAAGGAAACACAAGCTTTAAATGATACATTAAACAAGATGAACTTCATTGATATTTATAGGACATTCCATCCAAAAGCAACAGAATATACTATATTCGCAAGTGCTCATGGAACATTCTTCAGGATAGACCATATCTTGGGTCACAAATCAAGCCTTGGTAAATTTAAGAAAATTGAAATTGTATCAAATATCTTTTCTGACCACAATGCTTTGAGAATAGATATTAATTACAGGAAATAAACTATAAAAAATACAAACCCAGGCTTCCCTGGTGGCGCAGTGGTTGAGAGTCTGCCTGCCGATGCAGGGGACACAAGTTCGTGCCCCAGTCCGGGAAGATCCCACATGCCGTGGAGCAGCTAGGCCCGTGAGCCATGGTCGCTGAGCCCGCGTGTCCGGAGCCTGTGCTCCGCAGCGGGAGAGGCCACAACAGTGAGAGGCACGCGTACCACAAAAAAAAAAAAAAAATACAAACACTTGGAGGCTAAACAATACACTACTAAATAACAAAGAGATCATGGAAGAAATCAAAGAGGAAATCAAAAAATACCTAGAAACAAATTAGAAACAAATGACAATGAAAACACGACAACCCAAAACCTATGGCATACAGCAAAAGCAGTTCTAAGAGGAAAGTTTATACAGCCCTATATTGTATAAGCAATATAACCCTACCTCAAGAAACAAGAAACATCTCAAATAAAAATCCTAAACTTACACTTAAAGCAATTAGAGAAAGAAGAACCAAAAAGAACCCCAAAGTTAGCAGAAGGAAAAAATCATAAAGATCAGATCAGAAATAAATGAAAAAGAAATGAAGGACACAATAGCAAAGATCAATAAAATTAAAAGCTGGTTCTTTGAGAAAATAAACAAAATTGATAAACCATTAGCCAGACCCATCAAGAAAAGAATGAAGCAGACTCAAATCAACAGAAATAGAAGTAAAAAAGGAGAAGAAACAACTGACACTCCAGATATTCAAAGGATCATGAGAGATTACTACAAGCAACTCTATGCCAATAAAATGGACAACCTGGAAGAAATGGACAAATTCTTCAAAAAGCACAGCCTTCCAAGACTGAACCAGAAGAAATAGAAAATATAAACAGACGAAGCACAAGCACTGAAATTGAAACTGTGATTAAAAATCTTCCAACAAACAAAATCCCAGGACCAGATGGCTTCACAGGCGAATTCTATCAAACATTTGGAGAAGGGATAACACCTATCCTTCTCAAACTCTTCCAAAATATAGCAGAGGGAGGAACACTCCCAAACTCATTCCACCAGGCCACCATCACCCTGATACCAAAACCAGACAAAGATGTCACAAAAAAGGAAAACTACAGGCCAATATCTCTGATGAACATAGATGCAAAAATCCTCAACAAAATACTAGCAAACAGAATCCAACAGCACATTAAAAGGATCGTACACCATGATCAAGTGGGGTTTATCCCAGGAATGCAAGGATTCTTGAATATACACAAATCAATCAATGTGACACACCATATTAACAAATTGAAGGAGAAAAACCATAAGATCATCTCAATAGATGCAGAGAAAGCTTTCGACAAAATTCAACACCCATTTATGATAAAAACCCTCCAGAAAGTACGCATAGAGGGAACTTTCCTCAACATAATAAAGGCCATATATGACAAACCCAGAGCCAACATCGTCCTCAATGGTGAAAAACTGAAAGCATTTCCACTAAGATCAGGAACAAGACAAGGTTGCCCACTCTCACCACTATTATTCAACATAGTTTTGGAAGTTTTAGCCACAGCAATCAGAGAAGAAAAAGAAATAAAAGGAATCCAAACCAGAAAAAAAGTAAAGCTGTCACTGTTTGAAGATGACATGATACTATACATAGAGAATCCTAAAGATGCTACCAGAAAACTGCTAGAGCTAATCAATGAATTTGGTAAAGTAGCAGGATACAAAATTAATGCACAGAAATCTCTTGCACCCTACATACTAATGATGAAAAATCTGAAAGAGAAATTAAGGAAACACTCCCACTTACCATTGCAACAAAAAGAATAAAATACCTAGGAATAAAACTACCTAAGGAGACAAAAGACCTGTATGCAGAAAACTATAAGACACTGATGAAAGAAATTAAAAATGATACAAACAGATGGAGAGATATACCATGCTCTTAGATTGGAAGAATCAACATTGTGAAAATGAGTATACTACCCAAAGCAATCTACACATTCAGTGCGAGCCCTACCAAACTACCAATGGCATTTTTCACAGAACTAGAACAAAAAATTTCAAAATCTGTATGGAAACAGAAAAGATCCCAAATAGCCAAAACAGTCTTGAGACAGAAAAATGGAGCTGGAGGAATCAGACTCCCTGACTTCAGACTATACTACAAAGCTACAGTAATCAAGGCACAGTATGGTACTGACACAAAAACAGAAATATAGATCAAGGGAACAGGATAGAAAGCCCAGAGATAAACCCATGCATATATGGTCACCTTATCTTTGATAAAGGAGGCAAGAGTATATAATGGAGAAAAGACAGCCTCTTCATTAAGTGGTGCTGGGAAAACTGGACAGTTACATGTAAAAGAATGAAATTAGAACACTTCCTAACACCATACACAAAAATAAGCTCAAAATGGATAAAAGGCCTAAATGTAAGGCCAGGTACTATAAAACTCTTAGAGGAAAACATAGGCAGAACACTCTATGACATAAATCACAGCAAGATCCTTTTTGACCCACCTCCTAGAGAAATGGAAATAAAAATAAACAAATGGGACCTAATGAAACTTAAAAACTTTTTCACAGCAAAGGAAACCATAAAAAGAGACAAAAAGAGAACCTTCAGGATGGGAGAAAATATTTGCAAACGAAGCAACTGACAAAGGATTAATCTCCAAAATATACAAGCAGCTCATGCAGCTCAATATCAAAAAAACAAACAATCCAAATCCAAAAATGGGCAGGAGACCTAAACAGACATTTCTCCAAAGAAGACATACAGACGGCCAACAAACACATGAAAGGATGGTCAACATCACTAATCATTAGAGAAATGCAAATCAAAACTACAATGAGGTATCACCTCACACCAGTCAGAATGGCCTTCAACAAAAAATCTACAAACAATAAATGCTGAAGAGGGTGTGGAGAAAAGGGAACCCTCGTGCACTGTTGGTGGGAATGTAAATTGATACAGCCACTATGGAGAACAGTATGGAGGTTCCTTAAAAAACTAAAAATAGATCTACCATACGACCCAGCAATCCCACTACTGGGCATATACCCTGAGAAAACCATAATTCAAAAAGAGTCATGTACCACAGTGTTCACTGCAGCTCTATTTACAATAGCCAGGACATGGAAGCAACCTAAGTGTCCACTGACAGATGAATGGATAAAGACGATGTGACACATATATACAATGGAATATTACTCAGCCATAAAAAGAAACAAAATTGATTATTTGTAGTGAGGTGGATGGACACAGAGTCTGTCATACAGACTGAAGTAAGTCAGAAAGAGAAAAACAAATACCGTATACTAACAGGTATATATGAAATCTAAAAAAAAAAAAAATGGTTCTCATGAACCTAGGGGCAGGACAGGAATAAAGACACAGATGTAGAGAATCAACTTAAGGACACGGGGAGGGGGAAGGGTTAGCTGGGACAAAGTGACAGAGTCGCATTGACATATATACACTACCAAATGTAAAACAGATAGCTAGTGGGAAGCAGCTGCATGGCACAGGGAGATCAGCTCGGTGCTTTGCGACCACTCGGAGGGGTGGGAGAGGGAAGGTGGGAGGGAGACGCACGAGGGAGACGATATGGGGATATACGTATGCATACAGCTGATTCACTTTGTTATACAGCAGAAACTAACACAACATTGTAAAGCAATTATACTCGAATAAAGATGTTTTTTTTAAAAAAAAAAAAAAAAAGGAGACGCTTCGAGAGAAGTGAGGGGGAGTTCTGAAGTCTGTGGGTAAGATGTCAGAGTTTTCTCCTAAACCGCACATGGAGACCAGAGGACAGACACCAGCCCCCTGCCTAAGAAAATGCAGGCCTTCAGCACAGCCAAGCAAGGTTGGAATAAGCTCTCTATCCTCCTCAGAAGCAGCTGCTCATGTCTGACAAACTCTGAAGGGCCAGAGAGGTCAGGGAATTTTAGAAATAAGAGATGGAAAGCATCCAGGAGATCACCTGATTTATCCTCCTGACAGTTGGATGGCTCTGTCCAATCCTCCTCATTGTGTTTGATCTACCTGCCGGCTAGGAGTCCTCGGGAAGAGCCACACTCCCCCTGCAGACTTATGCCGTCAGGAAGCATTTCATGATTTCTGGCCTATTTTCTTCTCCCCTGACTTTCAACACTACAGGCCTAGTCTGGTGAGGCCAGATGTCTGCTTGAAGACTTAGGATTGAACCAAGGAAGAGAAGGTCAGGAAGAGCCACGGAGCTGTGCACATTTCAGCAGGTGACAACAACGAAGAGGGCTGGAGAGACGCACAATCTGGGCAGGGAAGGGCGTGGGGAAGGCCCCGAGGAGCAGGGCTTGTGTCATGCGCTGGAGGAGCTGGCTCCCAGGAGCTCCTTGAAATTTTAGGTCTTTGGAAGACGCTTTCTGCCTGTCAGCTCCCTCACCCTCTCTCTTAGTCCCTCTCTTCCTGTTACAATCCTACCTCCAGGAACTAAAGTCCTTTATCTCATAGTGAAAGCTAAACCTTAAAAAGGGAGCCGCGGGGGTTCCCTTGTGGCGCAGCGGTTGAGAGCCCGCCTGCCGATGCAGGGGACGCGGGTTCGTGCCCCGGTCCGGGAAGATCCCACATGCCGCGGAGACGCTGGGCCCGTGAGCCATGGCCGCTGAGCCTGCGCGTCCGGAGCCTGTGCTCCGCAACGGGAGAGGCCCACGTACCGCAAACTCTGAGATGAAGAGATTGTGCCTGTCTTGGTTATCATGATATAGTACACAGCAGAGCACCGAGCACCTAGTAGATCTCCAAAATACGTATCTGGTCGGATGGAAGTGAAGCAGGGGGCACAGGACATCGAAGAGCGAAAGAGACACTTCATAGATCAGGTTGTAGAAACCCAATAGCCAAAATGTGTGGCTGAGGTCTTTTAAGAGCCTCTTCATCAGCTTCACCTTTTACTTGCACCAAATGGTCCGACCGCAAGGTGTCTTTGCTTTTCATTTTAAGGACGACACCAACATGTAATTGCCTACTGGACACTCAGTTGATGCACAGACCAAAATGAACCCATCACCTCTAAGGAGGGACAGTATCAGCCCAGGAGATAAACTACTCTGCCACTTACTATGTAACCTTGGTAAAGTTACTTAACTTCTCTGAGCCTCAGTTTCTCCATCTGTAAAATGGGGATAACTGTACTTACTTTATGGAGTCATAAGATTCAGTGTTAGGCCTGTGGTTCCATAAGTGCTAAAGAAATGTTAGCTTTGTTATTGCCCCCGCTCTCCTATCCCCAAATCTGCATCTCTTCTGGTCCTCCCTATTCCTGTTCTGGGAAATACCATCACCATCCACGCAGGCACCGAGCCAGAAAATCCAGTGTCACCCCTGTCTCCTCCTGTTCACTCTCTATCACCCACCTCCAGCCCCAGTCTTCAATCTTCCAAAGTCTACCTTATTCATATCTCTTGACATTTTTCATCACTGGCTCTTAGTTCAGACCCCACACTTCTCTTGCTAGATTATATGACACTATCCTCTAGGCTCCTGGCCTTTCCCCCTTCAACCCATCTTCCATGGTGGTTCGAGCGGAACCTTTCATGAAGCTCTGATGATGTGATTCTCCTCTTAAATCCATCAGCAGTTTCCACTCACCGTAACTTTCCTATTTGCCTGCAAAATCTCTTCTCACTGCCCCCAGGCTAATTTACACACTTCTCTGCCTGCTAATACAGCGCTTTATAGCACTTAGGACACTGTTCTCTGCCTCCCCGCTAGGCTGTCAACTCAAGGGCAGCACCATGTCTTTCACTTTGATTCTCTAAAACTGAGAACAGGACCTGGCACATCACAGGTGCTCAAAGATGTTTGTCAGATGGTCGGAATGATGAATGCAGGGCAGAGCGGCAGAAGACACTCCTCCAAAACACTCATCGGACAACAGGGAGAAAGGCAAAGCCAAGATTTCTGCAGCCAAAAGAAGACCATGGATCCGACAGGAAAAAATGACTTTGTCAGCATCATCTCATTGGGCAGGTGAATATTGAGGAAAAGCTTTCAGACTTGGTTTCAAATAGGAGACGCTGGCCAAAAAAATCCCAGCAACTAATACAAATAGAAGTGAAACCAGCAAAGAGACCCAAATGATCATTATTAATTACCCTGTCACTTTAATTCATTGTATCCTAGCATAAGCCAAACTAATGAGGTCTTATTTTGCAAACAAAATTTTCATGGCCTGCTACATGAAATTCTTCTTTAATAGGTAGCATCTGCTGTATGTATTTCATCCATTAATTCTGTAACCTCCGAAACAAACAGTAGGCTCATGTGATGTAGAGATGAGCTCGCAGCCTGGGGTGCATGTGCAGTTTTAGTCCCCACGTCAGCCACTCTTCCCAGACGTGCCTTCCCACAGAGTCTAGACGAATGACGGCCAGTGAGCCCAGTCCCTGGTAAGCTGTGCTTACACAGAAGAGAAGCCCAATCACCCGCTCAGCAACCGTGCGTTTAGAGCTCCCCCACCTACTGTTAGGTATGAGGATCTGGCTTTTCACGCAGTAGGAGCCTAGAGAAAGGAGCGGTACCTGTGGCACCTGTTCTAATCAGAGGCAGCTTCCTGGATAAGAGGGCTGGAACAGGGCCTTGAAAGATGGTAGCACGAGAACAGCAAGGAGCCTTTGGGAGGGAGGACCTATAATAAAATCAAGGGGCAACATGGAGAGTGGGAGCCATGACTCTTTCTACATTCCCATTTCTGGTCTCTCCAAGACAGAAGGCCTTAGCCCCTACGCCGTGAACAAACCTGAGGAGCAACAACGGTCACCACTGTCACCGAGTGCCCTGCGCCCCTCACCCCCCCCATATGACAAGGGAGCAGGCAACAAGGCTGCCAGAGCGCTACTGTGGCAGACCTCCCTGACGGCACTTGGCATGCCCAGCCCTGTGCTGATCAAGCCGCAGGGATACAGACAGGCAGACAGCCTGGTCCTTGGCCTTGGCAAAGAGACGAGTCTCAGATACAAAATAAAAGGTCAAAAGGAATGCACTCTACCAGCTGTAATGTAGGTCTCATGGAATGGACTCCACCGGCTGTAACGTGGGTCTCACGGAATGGACTCCACCGGCTGTAACGTGGGTCTCACGGAATGGACTCCACCGGCTGTAACGTGGGTCTCACCAGCGTTGTGTGTCCTTCTGGCTTACCAGAAGACGCGGCCATACAGCACAGAAGCTTTGCCTTTGCCCCACGTGCCTCCAGCCTTGGTCTTTCTCCTGAATGTGGGAAGGTGATGCCCTCTGGGGGACCTGCCAGCCCTCGTTTCTTCTCCCGGTTGGCAGCGTTTTCCTTGGTGAAAGATGTGAGAAGGCTCCCTCCCAGTGCCTTCACTCGGCACAGCAGGAGTCCTGCTTTCTAGGAGGTGGTGCCCTTTGCCCGTGGGGCTCCTGGCTCACATCTTTTGGGCTACTGCAGACGCTCCGTGCCTGCTGGCTCCCCTCGCGCTGATCGCTGCTGCCTCTAGCTCCTACCGCAGTTCCTTTGCTCTCTGCCCTGGCACTTCTTTGCCCTGCATCCCTCAGGAGCCCAGGAGACAAGCACGCCTGCGCAGCCAAAATTCGGCAAGTTCCGGACCAGGGGGACCTCAAGCAATGAACAAGAGGAGCCCATGATCCTCTCCAGGCCAGTTCTTGGAGCAGTCAGGAGAGCACTCTTTATCACCAAGTTCCAGCTGCCCTCAGGGGTGCCCTCGGTAATGGAGCCTTGTGTTGGTTTTCCCTCTGCCCTCACTCCGTCCAGCCCTCACTCCTATTTCCTAGAATGACCATCCAAGTCAACTACCCTGCAAATCCTTGTTGCAGGCTCTGATTTCGGAGCAGAACCAACCCACACTGAGACCACGCCTCTGCTGCCGTTTGAAATAACTTCACAGATGCAACACTGCCCACCCCTCCACAGAAGGATCAGTCCCTGAGTGACAGACTCAAACTAGCCCAATCCTGCCTGGGAGAAAGCGCCACGGATCCCTCCCAGATGGTCAACCTCTAGGGCTCGCCAGTTCTTTTGTTCTTCTCAAATAATAGCTTATATTTTTAAAAAGATTAAAAGAAGAGAAAGAAAACCTTCCCGTGATTTTTGCTTTGTTTTGATGTCCAAAGCAGTAGGAGTTGTATTAAAAAAAAATCTTTTGTAAATATACAGCTAACAAATGGATAGTATTATTGGGCAAACTACTATAATAATGATAGTTGTGTCTGTGATAAAAACCGAAAAAGTTGACCTCAAGTTTTATTTCAGAACCAGAAGGCAGTCTGCGTGTCAGGAGGTCTGGATTCTATGTCCAGATGGATTTTCACTCTTTGTGTGACCCTGGGCTGGTTCCATTACGATTTCTGGTCGCTTGGTTTCCTACTGGTAATCTGAGAATAAAAGTGCATGAAGTGATATATGTGAGGACATATAAGTGATTCTGAAGCAGCACAATTCATTTTCATTGTCTTTGTTAGAATTCCATGACTTGGGAGTTAAAGTACAGCAACAGATGCATTAACAATGGAAATTTATCCACTCGTTCATTCTGTCAGCAAGTATGAGGTAAGAGCCAGCTCTGTGTTAGGCCCTCTTCTCCGTGCTGGGGGTCAGGGGTGAACAGGATGGACATGGGTACGGCTGCACGCTCACAGCCGGGGGTTCGCTCACTAGCTGGAAACTGAGTCAGGCAGCAGACATCCAGAAGGAGTACTTTCTGAATGACATTTCTGCAAGAGCCCCCCTACAGGCTGCTACATTTCCTGGGGACGATCTCCGGCCACACACGCCCACACTTTCACATATTCTTCCCCTGCAAACTCCTTGTCCTCTGATCAGTCGGTCTGTCTTACCTACTTAAACAGAAACCCTGTGAAAACAGGAGCTACATCTATGCATCAAATACATAGAATGAAGAGTAAACAGCATATCTCACAGCCCGAGGGTAGGAGTGTGTGTGAAATGTGAAGTAATTGTAAGAAACCCCACCTGAATAAAGTAGAGGAAAAATCCTCAAGAAAAGCAGGGCATCTTTCATACTGACAACGCTGTGATCCGGTTCACAGTTTGAGCAAGTATGGTTAGTCTGTCCTTTTTAAAAATCAGAAACATTTGTAGCGCTGGAAAACAGAGAGAGAGCGGGAGAGAGAGAGGTGAAGGTAGACAGAGGCAGAGAGAGAGACTGGGATGGTGTGGGGGCAGGGGATAAGGCTGTTGCTACTAGAACCTAACTCTATCTATATCATCCATCAAGTCTTCTCATTCAGAAAAGAAAACACTATATCCATTGAGTATTTAGTATAAATAAATACCCTTGACCCTTGAACAACATGGGTACGAACTGCACAGTCCACTTATACGTGGAGTTTTTTCAATAGATATATTACGAAAATTTTTTGAGATTGTGACAATTTGAAAAAATTTGCAGATGAACTGTACAGCCTAGAAATATTGAAAAAATTAAAAAGTTAGGTATGCCATGAATGCATAAAAGATATGTAGACATACATATAACACACAAAATATGTGTTAATCAACTGTTTATGTTATCAGTAAGTTTTAGGAAAGTCAAAAGTTCTATGAGATTTCTGACTGCACGGGGGTCAGCTCACCTAATCCCCACGTTGTTCAAGGGTCAACTGTACTCAATACGTGTTTAAGGGACTTTGATTGCAGGGTAACCAGAGGGAGACTAGGTGAAGATTCTAGAATCCATGTCATATGAAGAGTGGGTTCAGGGAAAGGTGGTTTACCTGAGGAAAAGAAAATTTAAAGTACACACGACACCTGCTATGACATTTCTGGCAGGCTATCATATACAGCAGGAAGAAATTTATTTGTTGTACTTCAAAAGCAAAGAATTAGAACCAATGGATAAGAGGTACAGAATACAGATTTTCTAGCAACTGGAACAATCTAACAATGGGAGTGGCTGCCCCGCAGGTAGGACAGGTAGGGCAACCCCATGCTGCTCGAGGTAAACCCGTGACTGGTTGTTGAACTGCTGTTACTGCCCTGTGATGAGGTACTTAACAGAAACAGTGAGAGCATTTAGAAACATTTACGGTAATCGCCGTTGCTGTGACATCCAAGCATGGACGCATTTAGTTGAACAGGGCAGAGACTAGTTCTTGTCAAACTCCCCTGGTGAGTCAAATGTGGCCTGAGCTGGGTACTAGTCATGCACAGCTAGGACCATGTTACAGCGTGGCTATCTTACCATTAGTTTGTCAACCAGAAAGTACTATAAAATCTAGAATCTACTCTTTTCATCAATTAAAGATTACTTAATTTACCTATCACTTTCAGCATAAAATTGTTGCAAACGGCTAGTGATGAGAAGTTGAAAATGAATTTTTCAAACACAGTATTACTGGTTTCATTTTGAGTAAAAGTTAAAAAATTAAATGTCATTAATCTGCTGAAACTGCTTTTCTTTTTTGGGCTATGCGTGCCTCTCACTGCTGTGGCCTCTCCCGTTGCGGAGCACAGGCTCCGGACGCGCAGGCTCAGCGGCCATGGCTCACGGGCCCAGCCGCTCCGCGGCAAGTGGGATCCTCCCGGACCGGGGCACGAACCCGTGTCCCCTGCATCGGCAGGCGGACTCTCAACCACTGCGCCACCAGGGAAGCCCTGAAACTGCTTTAAAAACCACTTCTGTTCCCACTAACCTAGCTCTGGTTTGTCTACTATGACGAATATTTAAACAAAACATAGAAACAATTTAGAGATACATTCCTAAGTGTATCAATCCAACCTTACTTAGATGAATTAGCAAGCAAGAAACTAACTTATCTGTCACACTAAAATTTTTATACCTGGTGTCCATTCAAACTACATGTATAGGTATTTAATATGTGAACTCCCTATTTTTTATTATTATTTTTTTTTGTGGTACGCGGGCCTCTCACTGTTGGGGCCTCTCCCGTTGCGGAGCACAGGCTCTGGATGCGCAGGCTCAGCAGCCATGGCTCACGGGCCCGGCCGCTCCGCAGCATGTGAGATCTTCCCGGACCGGGGCACGAACCCGTGTCCCCTGCATCAGCAGGCAGACTCTCAACCACTGCGCCACCAGGGAAGCCCTGAACGTCCCTATTGTACTCACAACCTGCTATACTACTACAGAATGGCAAATATTTACCAGCATAACAGTGATCCTTTCTATTAATCACCTAAGTGCACATCTGTAATAAACATATAGTTTTTATAATTGACTTTTCTCCTATGCTATATTTGTTTTGATGACAGTTATTGAAATATAATTTTATGTCTGTGAATTTAATAGTAAAATATTATGGCTTCTATTTTATGTGGTTTTTATTTATTTTTCCAGTAATTCATCCTTACTGTATTTTACAAGTGTCGGTTTGCATTGGGTTACAGATTTTAAAAACTCTTTATGTGGTCCTTAGCCACATAAAGAGAAGCACTGGTGGCAATGTCCAACCAGAGCTGGAGGACCCACCACTACAAAGCAAACTGGGAAGAGCAGCTTCAGGAGGTAAGTGACAGTAACTAACATAACCCCTCCAGTGCAGTGTGTCACGTTGATACAATAGGTCCTCAGGGTTAAACAGTAACCCTGAACCCTTGAATCCATGAACACTTTGTAAAGTGTACACAGTTGCAAATACCAAACCTATGACTAGTATAAGTTACAAATTTAAAAAAAAATCCCTGTGTAGTCCAGGGAAGGCAAGAGAGATTGCTGGAGCCTCAAAACATGTCAGATGAATAAGGCTGAACAGAAACAGAGCTTTTTACTTGGATTGGAAGAATTAGTATCGTTAAAATGGCCATACTACCTGAAGCAATCTATAGATTTAATGCGATGTCTATGAAATTATCCATGACATTTTTCACAGAACTAGAACAACAATCCTAAAATTTATATGGATCCATAAAAGACCCAGAATTGCCAAAGCAATCCTGAGGAAAAAGAACAAACTGGACTTTGTTCACCTTTAACCCTCCCAGACTTCAGACAACACTACAAAGCTACAGTAATCACAACAGCATGGTACTGGCACAAAAGCAGACATAAGGATCAATGCAACAGAATAGAGAGCCCAGAAATAAACCCACACATGTACGGTCAATTAATCATCAAAAAAGAAGACAAGGATATACAATGGAGAAAAGACAGCCTCTTCAGCAAGTGGTGTTGGGAAAGCTGGACAGTCGCATGTAAATGAATGAAGTTAGAACACACCCTCACACCATATACAAAAATAAACTCAAAATGGCTTAAAGATTTAAGTATAAGACATGAACCATAAAACTCCTAGAAGAGAACACAGGCAAAACATTCTGTGACATAAATCGAAGCAATGTTTTCTTCAGTCAGTTTCCCAAAGCAATAGAAATAAAAACACAAATAAACAAATGGGACCTAATCAAGCTTGTAAGCTTTTGTACAGCAAAGAAAACCATAAACAAAATGAAAAGACTACCTAGGGGCTGGGAGAAAATATTTGCAAACAATGCGACCGACAAGGGCTTAATTTCCAAAACATACAAACAGCTCGTACAACTCAATAACAAAAAAACAACCCAATCCAAAAATGAGCAGAAGACTTAAATAGACATTTCTCCAAAGAAGACACACAGATGGCCAATAGGCACATGAAAAGATGCTCAACTTTGCTAATTATTACAGAAATGCAAATCAAAACTGCAATGAGGTATCACCTTACACTGGTCAGAATGTCCATCATTAAAAAGTCTGCAAGTAATAAATGCTGTAGAGGGTGTGGAGAAAAGGGAACCCTCCTACTCTGTTGGTGGGAATCTAAATTGGTGCAGCCACTATGGAGAACAGTATGGAGGTTCCATAAAAAACTAAAACTAGAGTTACCATATGACCCAGCAATCCCACTCCTGGGCATATATATGGAGATACCTCTAATTCGAAAAGATACATGCACCCCTATGTTCATAGCAGCACTATTTACAATAGCCAAGACATGGAAGCAGCCTAAATGTCTGTGGACAGATGAATGTATAAAGAAAATGTGGTATATATTTATATATATTACATATATATATAATACACACACACACACACACACAGGAATATTACTCAGCCATAAAAAAGAATGAAATCATGCTATTTGCAACAACGTGGATGGACCTAGAGATTATCATACTAAATGAAGTAACTCAGACACAGAAAGACAAATATCATATGATATCACTTATATGTGGAATCTAAAATATGATACACCCGCGCCACAACTCAAGAGAAGCCCGTGCGCCGCAACGAAGAGCCCGCTCACCACAACAAAAGATCCCACATGCCGCAGCTAAGACCCAACGGAGCCAAATAAATAAATTTTTTAAATAAGTAAAAAATTTTAAAAATAAAATATGATACAAATGAACTTATTTACAAAACAGAAACAGACCCACAGACATAGAAAAAAAACTTATGGTTACCAAAGGAGGAAGGGGGGGCATAAATTAGGAGTCTGGGATTAGAAAATGCAAACTACTATATATAAAATAGATAAACAACAAGGTCCTACTGTATAGCACAAGGAACTACATTCAATATCTTATAAAAAATTATAATGGAAAAGAATATGAAATATATATATACATATATATATATAACTGAAACACTTTGCTATACACCAGAAACTAAACAACATTGAAAATCAACTACACGTCGATAAAAGAAATAGAGCTTTTTAGCCTTGAAAAGTTAAAAACTCAAGAATACATCATCACTGTCTTCAAAAAAAAATCTTACAATTATCATGGCAGAAATAAGGGAATTCTAAGAGGTATACTGAAAGTTTTACCAAGCAGTAAAACTACAATTTACAGGTAGAAGGTACAGAAAGGAAGGTACTGATTCAAAAAAGAATTTCCCAACACTCATAACTGCCCAGAAAAGAAGAGAGCTGCCTCCGGCAGGAATGAGTTCCCTGTCGCTGTCACTCTAATTCTCTAACAGACCAGGGGAGTCAGGAGCCGAAGAGGGGATTACTGCACAATAGGGAAGAGCTTGCATTTTATTGGGTTCTAGGTAAATTTTCCAGGGACTGTGCTAAACCTTTTACTATGTAGTATTTTTATTCTAACTTCATGGAAAATCTGGGAAATCGGTATCACTATCCCCGCTTTATAAAGAAATCAGAAGCTCAGAGTGGTTAAATAATATGATCATAGACACACAGAAATGGTAAGCAAGAGCTTCCATCTCTGGCTGCTGACTCCATGCTTAACCCAGAACATGATACTGTCACCAACTCTGAAAGTCCATGATTCTATGTACCCAAAAATGCTGACATGCAGTAAGAAACCTAAAAAGAGAAGAAATATCTCCAAGAAAAAAGTGACCACAATTTTTTTTATTCCACATGTCATAAAGTACCATTTGGAGTTACTTTGTAAGTTTGGGGCTTTGAATTCTCTGAGGACTTCCAGAAGGCAGCATCCAAGTACCACCCTCTTCCTTTCCATATGCTTCTTCCCCTTCCATAACCTTCCTCCTCTCACCTCCAAGTAACCAGAACACTCATGCTGCCCAGGACAGAAGAGATCTCATTTGTATCCTGCAGCCATTCTGATGTCACCTCTTTTCCAGGTGACAGTGGGGTGGCTAGAGACAGTGGCGCTTAGCCCATAGGAATGAACTGCAATAGTGGGATTTCTGGCACCATGAGCAAGATTCTTGTATAGAGACCGTTCGAGCACCCCCAAGCATACCACGGAGAGTACCACTGAGCTCCCTGGGGCAAAGCTGGCCCTGCTCTTAAGTCATATAAGTATATTTCCTTCCAGCAGTAACTTTCCTGGAAAATACACAGATTCGTTTACTCATGCTTTGGAGAAAGATTTACAAGTCCCCTTTTGTAAAGAGAAGTCTGTTAAGTGGCTTAGTAAGAAAGATGATCACTTCTTTGATCCTTGGAAACAGGAAGAGAGGTCCCAAGATTCTGAATCACTACCCAATGCCCTGACCCTGAGCAACCCAGCGCAGTCTTGGTCCGAGAGTGAGTTGGCGCTCTTCCGTCTGCTCTCTCTCCATTGCTTTTGATTTTACACGCTCTGAGTCATCTCTGCAGATTCTATGCGACCAGCTGGGTGACCAGCATCCAGCTCTGGGTCACCTGCCTTGATGGATGTGAGTCCTTCTAAGCATCTGCTCTGGGCACCTGTCTCTCCACCCTGATGAGTGACTCATCTTCCCTTACCTGTCTTCAGCCCTTGGCCCGTTGGGATGTTACTAGCAAAGCTTTCCTTTTCTCAGAATGGATCTGATTGTGTAACTGTATCCATTTACTTCTGACAGCATTCTCAGCTTTGTGTAATCTCCAAGAAGATGAATAATTTTCATTTGTGCATTTCAATGAGCTTGGGAAACGTTCAGGGTTCAGAGATACAGCTAGAAATATTTCCAGAAAGGTGAGTCAAATAATGTCAGAGGTGACTGGGAAAGAGAAGAAAGTGTCCTGTCACACCTCTCTCGTGAGCCAACAACAGTCCTGATGTGCAATCTGGGGTCACTGTTTCCAGTTTGCAAATCCCTGGCTGTTGAAATGAAATGTCTGTCTCTTTGTTCTGCCTCCCACTTTCTCCTCCTTCTCTTCCTCCTACTTCTGTCTCTTCCAGTTTCCCACCTCCATTGCCTAATCCTCACTGATAACCCACTAAGCCTGGCTTAGTCCATTAGGAGATTCCCTTTCTGTAAGCATTCAGAATCCCGTACTTTTGCCAGCAGTGTGATTGCTTTCTAAGTAAGGATGAATGTCCCGTTCCCAAGAATGCAACAGCGAAAATGTCCAGAGGGAATCCTTCACCCTTCTTCTCAGGGCTGGAAGGGTGTCTTAAAAGAAGGCAAACTTGACAAAATATTCAAAAATACTCGCAATACACCTCTCATAACAATACCATCCCAGAGTGTAGTCCAAAATAAGATGAGGACTTGCCTGTACAACATCTTGTGGACATCTTGAAGGTGTCAAAAATGGCTGAAGGAATTGACACTCCTCCAGGCATTCTGTTAACCAAACCCAAAGCCTCAGGCTTTAAAAACTACAAGAACAGAGGCAAACAGTTCGGTTGACTTTGACTCCAAAGGTGTTGATGATGAGCAAGGGCAGAAGCCCCTCCCAGACACAGTCATGTACGTGCAGCTCCAAAGAACAGCATTAGCCTTGGACTGGTGCTTTGCATGGTGTTGATGACCTGCATCATCCAGGTGCTTTGCAGAGATTTAGCAAAAGGATTTTGACAGTGAACAAACAGTAGGAACTACACTTGGAACAAGCTGGACAGAGTTCACCGGTCTGTGGGGAGCAGGGAAGGTTGGCTCTGGGATCCAGCCTGCTCTCTGCTCCTGGTAGGACTCTTTCGTGCAGCCTTTGCTCCTTGGCATTCGAAGCAGCTTCCACCGTAAGGGCCAGTTCAGCCAACTGAACAGAAGGCTCAAGCTCTGAAAGCCAAGATGCCCGAGCCCTTCCCATCTCTACAGCCCACACACATTCCACCCACTCTCCTTCCTCTCTCTCTTCCCACCAGTCTGGCCGCTCTTTCCCAGCCCCGCCCCCTCCCTGGACTCCTCCCCTTCTGCCCAGCCCTTACCTTTCCATACTTTTCAAACCTCTTTGACCCACTGCTCTTATCACTCTTTACACTTCACCTCCATTCTCCTGGCTTCAACCCACACACTGAGGTCTCCCAAATCCACAGCCCCAGCTAAGAGCTCTCTCACTACTTCTTCAGTATTTCAGGATCCCTCCCACCCCACACATCCTGATTTCCTGTTGTTTTAATGGAATACTCCACTGCCCCTTCAACCTCTGACCCAGAAATTTTGCCTAATCAAGAAGGGAGCACAGGGAGGTGAAAAATCCATGAACCTTGAAGGCAGGCAGGGTTTAGGTCCTCCCTCTACCATTTAAGAGCTGTGTGTCTCTTGTTCACTGTCTCCGCTCTCAATTTCCTCATGTGGACAATGAGACCAAAGCTGCAGGGCTGGTGTGAAGATTAAGTAAGATAATGCATATGACGGACTCTGCATAAGGCTTTACTCATCAGCAGCCATAAGTAAGTGGTACTAATTTAATAATAATATGATAATAATAATAATAATACAATAGCTGTAGGAGCAGCAACCATGAAAACAGATAAGAACTGGAGATTGCCATGCCCCTCTGACAGTGCCCTGCTGCTTCCAGCCCGAGTGGGACACACACTGTCAGCCATCCCCAAAGCCTCTGCAGCCTCCTACTCTTGTCCCATGCAGGCCTCTCTCCAGCTCACGTGTGCTCTCATAATTAAAGCAAATCTCTTTACCTACCCTCAAGGAACTCAAATATGAGGCAGGAAGTTCCAATAATAATCAAAAGTATCAGAACTTCAATTGGCAACAAACCTATTTCTCCACTGGCTTCTCAAAAAGCTCATTTCCGAACGCTCCTCTGCTCTCAGCTTCTTGGGTAGATCAGCACAGCTGCACTGGCTCCAGGGCCCTGGGGATGGCTAGTGAAGCAAGGGGCTTCAGTGGGGCTCAAAAGGGAAAACAGGACACACAACAGAACTGAAGACAGCAGACATGGCCCCAAAGGCCACATAATGTATCCCTGATGACAGAGGCAAGGACTCTTAAATGGACCTTGTTGTCCACCTGATATCAACCTCAAAGGGTAAGGATGTCCTCCAAGCACCCTAATGTCCCTAAGAGACATAAAAGTCGATTGTGACCTTAGAGAAAATCTTTGGTTCTTTATCTTTCAGTTTGAAGATATTTTCATTTCTTAATTTTTTTTTTTTTTTTTTGCGGTACGCGGGCCTCTCCCGTTGTTGAGCACAGGCTCCGGACGCGCAGGCTCAGCAGCCATGGCTCACGGGCCCAGCCGCTCCGCGGCACGTGGGATCCTCCCGGACCGGGGCATGAACCCGTGTCCCCTGCATCGGCAGGCGGACTCTCAACCCACCAGGGAAGCCCCATTTCTTAATTTTTAATACCATTGAATGAACTGGATTTTGCAACTTTTCACGAGCTTCTCTTTCTCGGCTTCAGGGAATGCCCCCCTTCACTCCAGAATTCCATGACTTGGTGAACAAAAACATGTTAATGTCATCCACGCCCCTCATGCCTTCTCAGAGACTCGTACCACTCTCCACCACTCCTCATCTTCTTAGTCAGAAGGGCTGTACCCCAAGAAAGCCCTCTGGTCCTAATTTAACTGGAGCTTACCATAGTGTCAGGCAACTGGTGCTAATCAACTTCCCAATATGGTACCTGACTCTTTAGACATCACCTAAAACAGTGTCCCCAACCTTTTTCTCTTCTTGGTACACATAGAAAATACCTTTTGCATGGCTCCCTAGGGGTAAATAGATGAGACTGCTCACAGCTGGAGGTAACTAAGCCACAGCTCTGGAGGGCCCCAGGACCTGCGTGGCTACCCCCAAGAATTAAGCGGCTCCACACCTGTAATCCATTTGTAGCAACTCAGCATGCCCTGGCACCCCCGTGGAGAAGCACTACCTAAAAAATTGTCTTGCCTCAGAGACCAATAGAATGTTCATGCCTTTAAGTAAGATCTCCCCTTCAGAAAGTCCCAAATGTATTTTTCGCCTCACTGTTAGCCTCTCTGAAATATGTTTCCCATTCAGTAGTCAGTGTTTTGTCATGCTCAGCAAGGAAGATGGCCTGGTGGCCGTCGTAAAGAATCAGGAGCCGTGTGGACTCTGAATTTACGATTCAGCAGCCACAGCTTCTGACTCACTCGCACTAGATGACCTGTGGAAAACCACTGGACTTTGACAGGAACTAATCAGACGAGCCAGAAAATGATATCAGAATAGGTTTCTACTGGAAACCAAACACTGTGTGAAAACTGAGACTTCCTGAGCAGGTAAATTAAAAGCAAGCTCTACAGGAGCAGCATGACAAAAGCCATATGTTGAACTTCAGCAAATGCAAGACAGAAAATAATCACAGCCTAATAATACCACACAGTGTCACAGGCTTCCACTCTATAAACTGCTGAACTGTGTCAACAAAGGCACCTGGCAACTGTCCTTTCTGTGTCACAAGCATTAAGTTGTGAAGTCTGTGGCCTCTGAAGCCAGGCAGACCTGGGGTAGAATCCTGGCTCTAATACATCCTGGCTACGTGATGTAGGGCATGTTATTCTACTTCTCTGACGGGAATGAATGCATCCTCCTAATTATCTCCACAGATACCAAAACAAGAAAGTTTTGACAAAAATTCAGTGGTGATTCTTGACTTTTAAAAAAAGTACCAATAAAAAAGGAAAAGATGCCACTTCTTCATAAAAGCTCAACTGGTAAATACTAGAGACAATCCCTCTGAAGCCAAGAGTAGTACACATTACCACAGTGTCATGCTGTAACAAAAGTATTCACAGAAAAAAAATATATACAAAAATTGGAAGGGAGAAGTTCTATTTTCAGACCAACATGGAGTAGAAGCACTTTTCCTATTCCTTTTTTTAAAAAATATATCTTTTATAAATTTTTTATTTATTTATTTATTTTATTTATTTATTTTTGGCTGTGTTGGGTCTTCACTGCTGTGCACAGGCTTTCCCTAGTCGTGGTGAGTGGGAGCTACTCTTCGTTGCGGTGCGCGGGCTTCTCATTGAGGTGGCTTCTCTTGTTGTGAAGCACGAGCTCTAGGTATGCGGGCTCAGTAGTTGTGGCTCGCGGGCTCTAGAGCACAGGCTGAGTAGTTGTGGTGCACGGGCTTAGTTACTCCTTGGCATGTGGGATCTTCCCGGACCAGGGCTCGAACCCGTGTCCCCTGCATTGGCAGGCAGATTCTTAACCACTGCACCACCACGGAAGCCCCCTATTCCTCTTATTAAAAAACTTTTCACTCCTGTTAAAATGTTTCTCCTATGCCTCCTGATAAAAACCCTGAGCATTATATATAAAATAAACAAAAGAACTCCGAAAGATAGAAAGAAGAACTCAGACTGGCTAGGGACCTTGAAACCCAAGAAACATCATGGTAGTGAGTTTTCTGCTGTTCTTTTTGCCTCATAAATCCCAGACTGGATGCTGGAGAAGCCAACAATCCATAAACATCAATGGGAACAGACAAAAAATAAAGCCCCCAAAGTCAACTCTCTCTGGAGAAAGGAAGAGGAAAACAACCAGCAAGACACAAGTGTTCAGACAATAACCTCCCCACCCTAGAGAAACACCATGGGGAAAAGGAAAAAAAAAAAAACATGACCGTCACCCCAGTCAGCAAAGGCTGAGTGGGGAGCCTAGACCTTCACCTTCATCTGGCTGTAATGTGGAGCCCCGACCCACACACCAAACACATCGCCACTGCAAGTGTGCTATCAGAGAAGACCAAGTGGGAAGCAGGATTTTCATCCATGGCTGGGTATAACAAGGTCCTTCCCCACTGAGTCAGTTAAGGTCATGTGAGAATCTTGAACTTCTACTCCCAACAAAAGGTAACAAGGTGTCCCTTCCCATCCAGCCTAGTGGAGAGTCAGGACTTTCATCACCATCCTGTGGGAACAAGGACTCCTCACCAGTGTGGGGGTCTACAGAGGCCACATGGGGAGCAGAAACAAGGACCCCTTTCTTCCCAACCAGGGTGGTATTAACAGAGGCCTAGTGGGCAACCTGAATTTCTACTCCTACCCAAGGAGGAACAAGCTGCCCTTTCCTCATCTTCCAAACCCCGCTCGACAGTGTCCACACATTGTAGACAACTAGGACTTCCACATCGCCTGGGACCCTAACTCTCCTTGCAGTGTGATGTCAAACAAGGCTTTCTAAAATAGACTTAAATAAAATCTAGAGCCTCATAACATAAAACCAAAAACGTCCAAGATATGATCAAAAATCATTCAGCATACTCAAAACCAGAAAAATCTCAACTTGAGTAAGTAAAGACAATCAACAGATGCCAAAACCAAGTTGACACAGATGTTGGAATTATCTGAAAAATATTTCAAAGTAGCCATCATGAAAATACTTCAACGAGTAATTATGAGCATACTCGTAACAAATGAAAAAACAGTAAGTCTCACCAAGAAATAAAACATATAAAGTAGAACCAAATGGATATTTTAGAACTGAAGAATATGAGAGCCAAAATAAAAACTCAATGGGATGGGTTCAACAGCAGAATGGCAAAAAACAGAGGGAAGGGTCGGTGAACTTAGAACAGTAGAAATCACCCAATCTGAACAACACAGAGAAGTTAGACTAAAAAAATTAACAGAGCCTCAGGGGCATGTGGACAACAACAAAAGGTCTAATATTTGTATTTTCAGAATCCCAGAAGGATATGAAAAAGGATTTGTTAAAAAATACTCAAAGAAATAAAGCTGAACATTTCCCAAATTTGGCAAAAGATGTAAACTTCCAAATTCCAGATTTTGAGAGACTCCAAACAGGATAAACCCAAAGCAATCCACACCAAGACACATTATAATGAAACTTCTCAAATTAAAGACAAAGAATATATTTCAAAAGCAATAAGAAAAAAGCACACCTTATCTATATGGTAAAATAATTTAAATGACAGTGGATTTCTCATCAGAAACCATGAAGGCCAGAAGGAAGCAAAAACATTTTTCAAATGCTGAAAGAAAAGAACTGTCAACCCCAAATTCTACAGCCAGCCAATTTCTCTTTCAGAAACAAAAGGTAAATAAAGACATTCTCAGGTGAGGGAAAACTAAGAAAGTCTGTTACCAGCAGATCTATCCTAAAAGAATGATTAAGAGAATTTCTCTAAACAGAAAGAAAATTATTTTTAAAAAGTAATCTTAGAACATCAGGAAGGAAGGTAATAAGAACAATGGAAACAGCAAAAATATGGGTAAATACCACAGACTGTCCTTCTCTTGAGTTATCTAAACATTGTTTGATGTGGCTCTCAAAGTACATAGAAGAAATATCTAAGGCAGTTTTAAGTGGGCATGGGTAAAGAGACTTAAAAAGAGATAAGGTGTCTATACTTCACTTAAACTAGTAAATTGTGATAAGTTACTTACATATATTTTAATGCCATAAGCAACCACTAAAAATTTTATTCAAAAAGGTATACTCACACAAACCATAGGTAAATCAAAATAAAATTCTAAAAATAAGTTTAACCCACAAGAAGGTGAAAAAAAAAGAAAACAAAGAAATGAAATATAGAGGAACAAACAGAAATCAAAAATATAAAATGTCAGACTTAAGCCTTAACATATAGTCACATTAAGTGTAAATGGTCTAAATACATCAACTAATAAAGATCAGCAGAGTGGCTGAAAAAAATATAATCTAACTAGGTGCTATCTAAAATAAACTCAATTCACATATAATGATAGAGGTAAGTTGAAAGTAAAACAATGGGAAAAGATACACCATGCAAATCCTAGTCAAAAGAAAGCAGGAGGGGCTTCCCTGGTGGTGCAGTGGTTGAGAGTCCACCTGCCAATGCAGGGGACACGGGTTTGTGCCCCGGTCTGGGAAGATCCCGCATGCCGCGGAGCGGCTGGGCCCGTGAGTCATGGCTGCTGAGCCTGCGCGTCCGGAGCCTGTGCTCCGCAACGGGAGAGGCCACAACAGTGAGAGGCCCGCGTACCGCAAAAAAAAAAAAAAAAAGAAAGCAGGAGTGGCTATATTATCATCAGGTAAAAGCAGATGTTAGAGCAAAGATAACTGCCAGGGACAGAAAAGGACAGTGTATAATAATAAAGGGGTCCATCTACCAAGAAGACATAGCAATCCTATTTATGAATAACTGACATCTTTGTAATTTTGTATATCTTTCCATTTGCTCAAGCCTCCTTTCATGTCCTTTTGTAATTTCATAAATTTTTTCATCTAGGCTATGCTCATTTCCTGATTTGTGAGCACCACAGTAAATAAATATTTTGAGACATAATTTGAGGCTATGAAATATCCTGTTTCTCCTTAAAGTTTCATCCACTAATGTTAGCACTGATCTGTATCTTTCCTGCAGCAACTATTACTGTGATGTTCTAATGGATATGTTCTCTTTCCCTTATTCCTTCTACATTTATTAATTGAAATTCTCCTGATGATTCTTTTTTATAGCTACATAGTAGGCAGTTGTAAAGCGGAAATCTAGTTTCTAGGAACAGTCCCCTATTAATGGGCACTTAAGTTGTTTTTGCTATAATAGGCACTATAATAAACCAACTGTATCTTTGCATAACAAAGAATTTGTTATGGAAATTGGAAAAGTATATCAGCATTTACCTTATATCTGCAACTGAAAATACTGAAATAATGAGAAAATGCATTTGTAATTTTGTTACATAATGCCAAATTGCCCTCCATAAGGACATACCATGAGAAATTTGATCTGACAGATGACTATAGAACATTAAATCCAAGTACTAGGGAATACACATTATTTCTAAGTACATGTACAAGGAACACTTATGAAAATTGACACATATTTGGCCATAAAATAAACCACAATATACTTCTCAGTATTGGTGTCATACAGATCACATTCTCTGATCTGCTCAGATCACAATGCAATAAAATTTAAAATTCAATAAAAAGATAACTAGAAACACCCATAGGTTTGGGAATTAAGAAATGTGTATCTAATTAACTGAGGGGTCAAAAACAAAATTAGAATATATATAGAATTGCATGATTAAAAAGCAACTAACATCTCATGTGGGACATACAGCATGTAAGATGAAGATAATTCTATTTTAATAGGAAAATTTCTAGGCCAAAATGCCTTTAAAAGAAAAGAAAAAAGGCTGGATATGAATGAGCTAACCACTCAGTTTAAAAACTAAAGAGAAAATGACAGAATAAATCTAAAGAAAGTAGGAGGAAGAAAATAATAAAGATTATAAACAGAAATTAATAAAATATAAAACAAAGCCAGTAGTTAGCTCTTTAAGCTCAATGAAATCAACAAACTTCTGGTAAGAATGCTTCCAAAAAATGAAGGGATCTGGCATGAGTAAACATGTAGGAAAGAAAAAAATGCAGCATATATTCATGTGAATACCTTCATGTCAATAAATTTGATAACAGAGAAAACAGACAAATTCCTAAAAAAACACAGCTTGCCAAAATTGACTTAAGAAAAAACTAAACTCTAATGGTCCAAAAACTGATAAATATATGGAATCTGAATTTTAAATACCTCACACTACGTATACACTCACAAAACATAACCCATCAAACCAGGCCCAGATGATTTACAATCAAGATCTACCAAATATTTATGGAACAAAGAATTGCAGTCTTAGATAAAACATTCCAGGGAACAGTAGAAAAGAGAACCCCTCCCCCAATCATTTCACAAGGTCTGGCTGACTTTAATTACAAAATTTAATAAGGATATTACTGAAAAATTAATATACTAACAAACTGAATCCAGCAATGTATAAAATATAATATATAATGATCAATATTTCAACAAATGTACAAAAAGCATTTAATAGACTTTAATACCCACCCATAATAATACAATTAAGTTGGCAAGCTAATAACAGAAGATTAATTTCTTTGACTTTCTATTTAAAAAAATCTACCAGAGACATCTTTCCCTTTAAAATCCAGGCAAGACAAGAATGTCTATTCTCACATCTTCAATTGACTAATGTCCTATAAATCATAGCCAGTGCTGTAAGGCAAGAAAAAGAAATAGTAGATATAAAGTTGAGAGTCAGAAACAAAAATGTCATCATCCAAATGTGGTATGATTCCCAAGGAGAAAGCCCAAAAGAAGTTAAAGACAACCATTAGAATTTATGTTAACTTAACAAGGCTGTTGTATACAAAATCAATATTTAAAGGCCAATTATATTTCCAAACAATCCAGGAAGAGTTTTAAAATAAAATTTTAAAATAGATATCATTTACTACACCATCAAAAATATAAAATATTTAGGAATCAATCTAACATAAGATATGAAAACCCTTTTATGGAGGAAATTATAAAAACTTCACTGAAGATAGTAAACAATGCCTTGATAAATACTTAGGGTTAGAGGGCTCAGTTTTGTAAAAATATCAATTTTCTTGCAAATTTATATATAGATTTAATGCCATTCCAACCAAAATTCCAACTTTTCGTGTGAAATTTAACAAACTGAGTCTAAAAGTTATATCAAAGAGTAATGGGCCAAAAACAGTGAAGACTGTACTGAAAAAGAACAAATAGGGAACATGCCCTACCAGATGTCAAGACAGCATGCTACAACACAGAGAGACAAACTGATTTAAATAGCTTTTTAAATGGAGATCCCAGGAGCAAACACATGCAACCACTGATCTCCTCCCTTTGTCATGCCACCAATCACAAAGAAAAAATAAACAAATAAACACAAAAGTAACATCTTTAAAAACAGAGGAAGGGACAAAGTATTGAAAAGCAGGCACACAGTGATGATGATGATGATGATGATAACAATAGCTAACATCTACTCAACACCAAATCTGTGCCAGATATTCTGCTAACTAAATATGTGGAATTATCATATATAATCCTCACAATAACAAAATAGGGAAATTCTATATTATTAGCCTCTTTTATAGATGAGTAACTAGCCCAATTCACCAAGTTAGCAGGAGCCCAAGCAGTCTGCAACGGGGACCTAACTCTGAGTAATGACGGGCAGGGTCAGCCTGGTGACAGGTTTCCTCCCTACCCCAAACCATTTCACCTTAGATCTGACATCTTGCACGTGTATTTATTAAGCAGTTTGAAAAACCACTATTTAAAAAGTCATGGGTTAACTAACCCGTACTTTAAAATGCAAATAACTTCCAGGATTATCATGGGCCTGTCAGTCATTCAAGCATTAATGAGAATTCACTCAGTAGAATGCTTTCTTTCTAGCAAAGTCATTTCCATGGAAGGACTGAGAAATGTGGGGAGAGGCCAGAAGCTGGGAGAGCTTCCTGAAGTGTCTGATAAAATGAACAGATATTAGGGATATTACAGAGGTTAACCGAACAGGATTTCGCAACTGCTTTTGTAATATTCAGTAAACTCAGGCAGAAAAAATGTCAGGCAGATCATACCCATCTCAGATAACTGTACATCGTCATATATGAAGGAGCAGACATGTCAAAAAGACTCACTGACAATACCTCACCTGTCATTCCTGGAAGGAGCTAAACTTTTAACCTTATGCAGAAACATGTACACAAAAATAGAGAGATCATCCTGTTTCTACACCCTGTAGTAGCTTCTACAGCACGGTATATGCAAACTCCTGTCCGGTGTAACTAAGGAGCGAAGCCCCCTGTCGGTCTCCCCTGGATTCTGCTTTTTTTTTTCAAATTCCTCTTCCTGTCCCACGGGGTATCTGGTCATCACACGTCCACCATCATGTCGGGCACTGTACACTCAGCGTCGCTCTAAATGAAACCTGCCTGTTCCAGAGCCACCATCAGAGCTGTCCTTGCATTCTCTGCTCTGCTGCTCCCTCGACACACAAGGTAGCTTCTGTGTCAGCCAGGAGTAGAGATGGGCTCCTCCTTCACCCCTCGTCCCACTCTTGCACCCTGCAGGGGGAGTCTAGTCTGGCACTGGGGTAACACCTCCCCTCACTTCCCTGGCCTGGCTTGGGGGAGGGGGCAGGACAGTTAACTGCCCATGGTTACAGGCTCATGACTAGGGGTTCTGGCTTCATCTGTTGCTAACCCAGACTAGTTGTTGATGCCCTCTGTGTTGCTAAGAGAGACCAGCCAGGATCGCACCGCAATTCCCACAAAGACAGTGTCCCTGCTTATGAAGTCTGGGGGTAGGGCAGGTGGTCGGTGTTGGTGATGGAAGTGGAGACAGTTTTGCCATCTGTTAGTAAGCTCTGGTCAGGGAGGGGACGGCGGGTGGGCAGCAGTCTCACTGCTTGCTGACAGCTGCCTTTGGAACACAGACTCGACAGTGCCTGAGGGTTTCTGCTGGGGGCCCTAGTGCCAACTGCAGGCTCAGAGATAAAGCCCTGCAGCTTATGTACCCAGGAGTCAGAGGGTAGAGTCATCTCTCTCCAAGGAGTTAAATCTAAAGAGTCCTATTTTCTGCCACGTGGGCCATGCTGGGCACGCAGGGTGAACGCTCTGTGCAGCCCCCAGGGCCCCAAGATCCCAAGGGGAGCCCACGCCTGGGGGTTAATGCTAGGCAGTTGCCATTTTGAAATTCTTTAATTGTTGTATCTTTGAGTTTCGGTTTTCTAAGTGGTCTGGGTTGAGCTCCGTCCCCCCGCAAATTTCTATGTTGATGTCCTAACTCTCAGCATCTCAGAATGTGCCCTTATTTGGAAATAAGGCTGTTGCAGATGTAATTAGTTAAATTAAGATGAGGTCATACTGGAATGAGGTGGGACTTAATCCAACATGTCTGGCGTCCTTATAAAAAGGAAATTTGAACACAGAGACAGACACACACAAAAAGAGGATGATGTGAAGGCACAAGGAGATCACCTTCTACAAATCAAAGACCGTCTAAGACCACCAGGAGCTGAGCGACGGGCGTAGAACAGCTTCTTCCCCACAGCCCTCAAAAGGAACTAACCCTGCAGATATCCAGCCTCCAGAACTGTGAGACAGTAAATTCTGTGGTCTAAGCCACACGGATGTGGTACTTGTTACAGCACCTCTAGGAAACTTATACAGTAATGGAGTCTGATGGGACAATGGATCATGCAGCAGAGGCTCAGAGACTCCTGCCACCTCCCCGCCTTCCCTGAATGGATTCTGGGCTGTCCCCTCTCCTGTCCCTAGTCAGTGACCCCGTTACCCTCCTCCCCACGCAGGGAGGGTGGGAGGGGTACATACATCTCACACACTGAGTCACAGTGCCCACACTAAATGAGGGTCGCGTCGCACTTGCCCTGCAAGTATCCCCGTGCCCTGGAGACAGCAGGATCAAATAGCAAATAAAAAACCCATAATAGGTTTAAAGAAAGGCTATGGACATCCCTGGGCACTTTTACTCCCAGTTCTCTGCAAGCAGTGTTCTTACTTTTTCTGTGGTAGGTAAAAAGCAGGTATTTCCTGCAAAGGGGTGCATAGATTGACCAGTAAGCCTTTTTGGAAAAGTTAAGATCCTTGAGAGGAGAAACGAATTCAACCTCTTAACAACGTCCTCATATTAAGGTGGACCTGGAAGGTTTAAAGCAAAGTAGGATGGGCAACTCCCAATGCTGAAGATAGCAGGGCCTACGAATGTCTTCATCGCTCCCGTCTGTAACCTGAAATTGGATGACACCTCCTTCTAGACCCTCACTGGACTGGGAGCTACATGAGACGTAAGACACGGCCCATGTCCCCTCCCTGTGGTAACCACCCGCCCCCACCCCCACCCCCATCCCCCTGCTACCTAGCACGAAATCTGGCACAGAGCTTATTATTAAATGTTTGTGGAATTTATTTTTTTTTAAAAAGGCTATGTAAATAAGGAAAATCTTTTTTCTGCTCTTTGAACAAAGGGACCCACACTTCACTTTGCACAGGACCCCACAAATGGTGTAGCCAGCTTTGTAGAAACGAAAGAAAAAACTGAAGGAACAAGCACTGACAGCTTGGAAGGCCCAGGTTCCAACTGTTCCTGAGGCCCAGGTACAGGGCCCCGAGGCTTCTCTGAGATACACTGGTATCCTGACAATACAATCCCTCATTTATTGAAGAGATTTTGAGTTAGCTGTTCCATAATCTACAACCAAAAGAATCCTAGCTGATACTAGCATGAATGCTCTGTGAATCTGAATCCTCAAAATTTGAAATAGCACAAAATTTTAAAAATTAACTTTGTATACAAAGTTTGAAACAATGTGAGTCCTCAAACTGTTTTTGAAAATTCCTCTGGGATCACATCATTTCCAAGCTATCTGGCTGAAGGGATTATAAACTATGTTTCACATTAAGATCACATGTTAGAACCATTTTAGCTATTAAGCAGAACAGCCCACCATCTTTTAACAATATCCCGTAAATCGTGCTGTTGTATTTGCGCTCACGACTTGTGTGGGTTCGTCAACGTTTACTATTATTATAACTGAAAATCGTTTTTATATCTTAGAACAATATCATCCAGGCATTCATTAAGTGATAAGCAGCAATAATACCTTGGAACAGAAATGAGATGTGATAACATCCTTTGAAGAAAACCAGACAAGCACCACTGTTCATTTAGCAGGCAGCACTAAGACAATGGCCACAGAGAGTGCTAGAAAAGGAAAGGCAGCACTAAGGCAGTTGCACCTTTAAGCTTGCAAAAAATTAGTCATATATATTCAGGGATAATGGAAATTTTTCTGCTGACATGGCCGCCCAAGAATGTCATATAATATGCCCCAGACTCCAAAAGTAGAAATTTACACACTTCAAGAATGCATTCTCTCCACTTTATACACTCTAATAATTTTATTTATCAAAGAGTTATTTATAAGGAAATTAGTCTTGAATTATGTAAGATTTGAATTAGGCAAGGCCTTCAGGAATGTGCCCCTCACATACAATGTGGCCACTCTGAATCGCCTCCTTCTTGGCTTGGGGGCCAAGCACGAGGACACGCCGGGAGAGTATGTCTGGGACACGCTCTCCTAGCTTCTTGGCTTGTCATCAAAGCCTGTCAAAGGGCAGCCTCCTGTCACCAGACTCGAAAAGGCAAAGCTGAGAAAACATCCTCCCAGGAGCTGAGTGGTAGCCAGCACGCCTACCCCCATCTCACACCAGAACAGTTTCCAAGGAGTGAGAGGCCGGCCCTGGATAGGAGGGCCGGCTCTCAGCATCCTCACACTCACACACTCACACACACACACACACACACACACACACACACACACTCTCACACACACACACACTGAGGATGCCTGCACTCCAGGTCCAATATGGGGTGGGCCCAGCAGGCTCCTCCTGCTTTCCTTCCTCATTGTAAGAAAGCAGCAACGCCATCACATGAAAAGCCTCGTGGAAGAAACCCATTTTCCTCCTACGATGAGCAGATGCCCCACAGACTTGGTGCATCATTTGTAAACGATTTCAAAGTTTATTTGTCTACTCCAAGGAGATTACTGGAATTTCCAACTGCATTTTAATGTAATTGTTTCCATGCTGCATAGGAAGTTTTTGCAGCCATAGTAATCACCTCTGATGTACAATTAGAGGCTGAGAATCTGCATCCCTGTGGAACACAGCCTCTGTGTTAGGGCTGCTACCCTTCAAGGCTTCAGACTTCTGCTGCGACTCCATTCAACAGAAGTTTACTGAGAGTCTGCTGGGTGCAAAGCAGGGGCTCTGCCTTCAACAAGCTGATGCTCTGTCACTGCAGCTCTCATGCTTCTGTGGCTGCAGAATTCTACCTTCAAATGACTCAACATAATCCCCCACGGATTGCTGTATAAAACAGCAAAACGTACAACTGTATTGTTGAAATGAGGGTGCAGAGTTCCAGTAATCTCTCCCCCGACCCCTCAAACTCCCCCATCGAAGCAGGACCTGCAAAGGACCCCTCCGTGAGAACAGTATGCACATCCATAGTTCCTAAATTTTGAAAAACTCCTAAAAGATGCAAAACCACGGCAAGCTTAACAAAAATAAAATACCCCCGAAGAGCTGGGCCAAAGATCAATTAACCGATAAAATTAATGCCTGAGAAAATTAAGCATGATTGTTCAAAGCTGAACGGTTCAGCTTCAGGAACATTCAGGTAGCCTAGTGAAGGTGAGCCGCCAGGAGGACCAAAGGAACTCTTTCCCTTCTCTTTTTGACTGAGCCTCCCTTAGAGAATTTTGCACCAAAGATGCCTTACCTTTCTCAGAAAAGGGGGTGAACAGTATTCTTTAATTCTGCCCGCATTCCCTCCCCCCTCCTTCCCAGCTCTGCCCGGGCTCCATCTTCTCTCCATCTTCACGCGTTCCCACGATGATCTCATCCTGCCCAGTTTTAACATCATCTACCTGCTGATGACTCCATTCCCAGCCTTGCCCTCTCCCCTGAATTCCCGAGGCGCGCTTCTAAGTGCCTACTCGCTCTCTCCACCTGGTTACCGCCTAGAATCCGTAAACTCAGCAAACCTAACACAGAACTCTAGATTTTCTTTCCCTTTCCCCCCCTCCAATCTTCACCTTCCTTTTAAAGGACACCACTGTCCACCCAGCTCAAAACAGAAGCCCAGACGTCATCCTTGAATCCCTCCTCAATCCACCTGCCAGTCCTGCCTTCCCTGCTTCCAATCGTATCTGGACCCATCCCCACCTGCTGGCTGCCACGCTGCCCCTGCCTCACCTGGACACTGCGGCAGCCTCCCGACTCCTCCCCTGCTTTCACGCCTACCTCCCTTCTCGGCAGCCAGAAAGCTCTTCGGACAACGTCAGTTTCTTAAGAGCAGCAGTGAATTCTCCCTGGCTGTGTCTCTCCATTCCACCTGGCTGCATACCCCTCTCCCTCGCCTTAGCGAGCTCCAGCCACTCTTTCTGCCTCTGTCATTCTCAAACACCCAGAGCTCGTCCCTGCCTTGGGGACACTGAACTAGCTTGCTCCATGTGCCTGGAATGCATGCAGATCTACACATGGTGGCTCCTTCCTGGTACGCAGGTCTCAGCTTTAAGGTGGCCTAGTCAGAGACGCCTTTCCTGACCAGCCCTGAGTCACCCTCCCAGACATCTCCTTATTTTATATTAAACACGGCATTTATCACATCCAATATTTCCTTTCATTCACTGGTATGCCACGTGACCCCTCGTTCTATCAGCAGAATGTAAGTTCCATGTAGGCAGAGAACTCTTCTCTCTTGCCACTGCTGTAACCCCAAGGCTAGAACGGAACCTGGCGCCTAACAGACAAGTAACCAACATTCAACGAGTAAATGGATGAGTGAATAGTAAAATGCCTCCCGCCTCTTTGGGGAGCTGTTGGTCCCCAAGTCCCTGTAATTATGGTGGACCTGTCAATCACAGTAACCCTCAACCCTGGCCATGGCAATGGGTCCAAGGTCTGGGCATGTGAACCAAGAAAAGCAAATGAGATTCCCCCAGAGACCTGTGTACGTGGATGCTGACAAAAGAAAACTTCTTTCCTCTGGGCTGCGATGATGTAAGTCCACAACCATCTAAGGCCATGTCCTCTTCCCCAATCTGTAGAGAGAAAACAACAACAACATCAAGGGCAAGTCTCACACAGTGCTTACGGTGGGCCAGGCACTGCCCTGAAGGTTAACACACACTCGCCAATGTAAGCTTCTCAACAACTCATGAGTGGATTCCCATTATTATCATGATATTTCTCTAGACGATGAAACAGAGGCCCAGAGAGGTTAGTTAACTTGCTCAAGGTCACACAGCAGTCAGCCTCCAGAGCTTGCTCTTAACCATTGTGCTCTACTGTCTCCAAGAGCAGAAAGGAATGAAGCCAGCTAGCAGGAAAGCAGAGTCAGGGAACGGAGGAGAGGTCGCTGGTGGCTGGCTTGGTCCCACATCCAGGTGGCCTGTTTCACCTCTGGATCCTCTAGTCGCTGAAGTCAATCAATTCTCCTGGGTGCCTGTCACTTGCAACTGGAAGGATCCCGACAAAAACACAGGACACCACAGAAGAGGCTGGCACTTTAGAGAAGCACCACAGAACCGGCCACACACTGTGTGCCGGCATCGATTTACTGCAAAGAGAAATTAAGCCTTTTGTTTTCAAATGGGCAAGTCATCTGGATTTTCAATCAGTCGAAAAAGATCTAAATAGCTATTGTTCCCTGCCCTGTTCTAGGTCCTGTAAGGCATGCAGAGACATTTAAGGCGTAATATCAAGAGTACTTCCAAGATGCCATGCAGTTGAATTCCTCCTTCACCCAACTGCCTTCTGTAATGACGAAACCAGCATTATGAGGAAGGTCTACACTAGAGATGGGTGCCACACATTGACCTGAATCCTTCAGGCATTTGTGCAGATTGCTGTGCGGGCAAGAGCAGAGTCAGGGCATCAGGGAAGTGCCTTCCTATCTGCCACCAACCACCACCTGGGTGCAAAGTCCTGCAATGGAGCAGGCGGGCTGTCTCGCTGCCCCTGCCTCCTCCCTGCCTCCAGATGCCCAAAAGTCCCCTTGACCAGAGCAAGGACTAGAGATGCAAAAAAAGCAACCAAACAGCTGGGAAGGAGGAGGACTCCTCAGGCTCTGGCTGCTCAGGCTGCCCACACAGCCCGCTACGTACAGCAGGAGCTGGACCCAGGACACACTGACCAGCTGCAGAGGGATCTGCTAGAGCAGCCAGCTCTAGACTTCCAAGACAGCAGGCTCTCAACCTGCTCCTGAGCAGAAGTGGGATTCCCACACGGATGGCCACATCTGAGTCTTCAGTCCCCTCTTACACTAATTATTGGAACTCTCAGCAGACAAGGAGAAACTTCAATAATGTCCTTCTGTCAGGCTGAGTGGAACATGACCTCTACCTGAGAATAATTTCCAGACATATGAAAACATTCAGTAACTCAAAGGGGAAGACCCATTCAGTCAAAGTGGCAGTCACTTCAAAGCCTACATACCCTCTCTGTCCACAATACAGAGAAAATGCAAAATGGGGAACAAAAAGGCAGAGTCACTATGGAAACCAAGACATATTCGTGAGGGACTAGGAGGGGAACAGAAACATCCAGGGACAAGCTGGCTGAGCCTCAGGCTTGTGGAAGCAGAGATGTCAGGACAGGGGTTACAGGCAGGGTCTCTGCTTAAAGGCAGGACTGGGGTAAGGTTCCACACCATCCTCACAGAGTTAAACCTGTTCCTCCCCAACTACCTGGGACTACCGTTTCATAGGAGCAAGATCCAGGATTGCTAAAGAAGGGAGACGATGCCTCAGTCACTAGGAACAGAACCAAACTGCCCACGGGCCTGGTGCCTGGGTGTGGAACGTCCCCACGCCACCCTGGAGCAGAAACCCTGAACTCCCATTAGATCTGATTCTGGACTGGGGACAACTGAGGGAAATCTCCTGGGTGAGTACAGAATGAGAGAGAGAGAGACAGAGAGACAGAGAGAGAGACAGAGAGAGAAAATAATAAACAAAAACATCACACGTAAAGTGAGACTGCAAATCCCAATTCCAAAACACAGGAAGAAACTTAACGCTCCAAAGACAGCCAATAATATCAGAGCAGGAATTCATACCAGATGAAATTAATCCCATGGAATAGTCTTTTAGAAGACTTCAAAATAATTGCATTTAGAATATTCAAAGAGGTAAGCAAGCAAATAACTTCCATTTTTAAAAATGCAAGAAATTTTGAAACACAAGCAGCCGTCAAGCGAGAATAAGGGACGGGAGCTTGAGCACAGTAATCAATGATGAAACCGTTTGCCAGAAGAATGCAAAGCAACACATTAAATGGAAAAGTTGTAACACGTCCCAGGCACAAAGACTTAAGAACACATATATATTCAGTAGCTCAGACTGACTTTGAGTTGAGGGCAGGGAGAAGGGACCAGAGAGAAACCTGAACGGTTTGATCTGGCCCTTCAGAGAAGACCCCAAATCTGCTTGGTGCCCTCCCGCTGTGCCCCACCTCCTCTCCCGTGCAGGCTGCTTTGACCTTTCTTGAGCTCCCCTGGATGTCCCTTCTCCTAGAACATTTTGTAACCATTTCTATCTAAAATTGACAAAACAAAGAGAAGCTGAGACTTCGATGGCCAGTGTACTTGGGGTCGATTGACTCCACCACCACTGGCCAGGCCAGCTGCTCCGTGTCACCAGACAGCCCCGCCCTTCACACCGGGAACTCCCAGCATCACATCATGAGGGGCGTGCCTAGCGGTTGTTCTCAAGCTCCAAGGAAACCACTTTCTGGAGAGTGTGTTTTTGTCTTCTTGCCTGTGTCCAAACTCAGGACTGCTGGTTCAAGTGAATCTGAATGTTTTCTCTCTTATGCTGCACTTTTAATATTTATACCAACAGACAATGAAGAAAATTAATTATACATATATCTATGAATATATAAATATATGTGTAAGGGGGTATTATCTACACAACATGTGTATGAATACTGCTCTTTGGGGGATACATTGAATATTTGCCAAATTCTTAATTCTAACGTTAAAAAAGATTCCTATTGTCTTATTTACTAAAAAAGAAAATATAAACAAATAGGGACTAGGGCAAAATTTTCATAAGACCCCAGCACATTAGAGATGTTTAAAGATAATTTATTGGTTTTGGCCACCACCATTTTGGAATGCTGAACAAATGATGCTGGTGAGGCACCTAAATACCTGCCTGAAATCATCCAGTGTGTCTGGTTTTTTTCCGTCATCTTACGAACTAAAGTTTCATTTCCTTGCTGAAGGCTTCCTCACCACTCAGCTTGCAGTGATTCAAGAAAGCCTGACCCCCAGTAGCCTAGCTAGAGCTATTCACCCAGCCCTTCCCCGAGTGCCTTACAGAGATTTGTTCCTCTCCTACTAAATTGCCAAAACCCTGAGGAAAGTGCATTGTTTTTTTAAAAAAGGAAATACCTTTCAGTTTGCTCTTGTATTTTAATTTCTGATTACAAAAACAATAATACTCAAAGAAAATAATTACAAATCAGTCGCCATTTTATTAACCAGAGATAACGCCATACATTTTGTGAATATCCTTTTCAGCCTCTTTTCTGTGCATATGGACTTTCCTTTTCCAAAAATGTAATCATACTAGACACAACACTGTAGAGCTTCCTTTTTACTTAAAGGTATATCAGGGTATTTTTGCCAACAAATGGAGATCTACCTCCTCCTATAGATACTATTATCATCCTCATTTCACAAATCAGAAACTAAGGGTCAGGAAGGTAAATCTCTCTGCCCAAGGTCACGTGGTTACTACTGAAGGGCAGAGCTGAGAGCTGAATCCAGATCTCCCAAGGTCAAGTCCAGTTCTCCTTCTAATTCTACAATATCACTAGGCTAATTCTCAGTCAGAAGGCCAAGAATGCCATGGACAGGAGATTAGCAGCTCAGAGTCTTCAGGACCGACATGATTCTGTCAGAACACAAAAGTTTAAGAGCCAGCACAATTGCTGGGCAACTTGCTGGGACACTGGCTAAGTTCTTCAAGGGTTCAAGCTGCCAAAAGACATGGGGAACCAGGACCTAGGAGAAGAAAGTGGAGACCTTTTCAAATTAAGCTGGGATTTAAGTTTGAAAGAAGCCCCTTCTGCTGTCTTGAGGGGAAGAGAAAAGCTCGTGCGCTGTGGTGCGAGGGGAGTGTGTATTCTGCACAGCCTCTCCCAGGGAGCCAGAGCCAGCATCTTTGGTTTCCCCTTAGCCCAGCACCAGAAATTGCAGAGATGAGGTGTTCTTGGAGTTTGATTCTGAGGCAGAGAAGCCACGAGGGGCTAGAGGAGGCACGATGTGAAGTTGGAAACTAGGGCTACGCTTAGCAAGCTGAAGTGGCTGTGTCTCTATTCCTGACATCAGAGCATCAAGAAAGGTCCCTGGGCCCCAGAATCTATCATCAGCCTTGAAGGAACCCTCCTTTAATTCTCATCTCGATACTCAATGGTAATAGTGATAAATAAGATAGCATGTTAAGTGCTGTCGTGTGCTAAGAACTTTACCTATTCAATCCTCAAAACAACCAGAGATGAGAATTATTTTTATTCTCATTTTACAGAGGAGGAAACCAAGGCTCAGAGAGATATGCCCAAGGTCACACACGTGGTGGCTACAATTAGAATCCACACGGAGGTTTGCTTTCTTACCACTATTCGAGAGAGGGACCACCCACCAGCGCCACCCTAGCCTTGAATTGTTCCATTTCCCCCTGACGTGCACGGGAACACATGTGAAAGTGTTGCCCCCTGCCTCTGTAGTGACTTAATCAGCTGTGATACATCAGAAGATAGATGTTGTGATTATTTCATAGACTGGCTTTTGTACCAGGAAATTGATGGGCTGTTGAAGGCTCAAATTCAGGGACTTCTGGCATATGCTTCCTTAGGATTTTCCATTCAGGGACCTTAAAACATTTTTAAGAGATTTTTATGCATGGTATCATTCAAGATGTTTCTTAAAATTAAAATTCCAGAGCTAGAAGTACCCTTAAAAATCCTCTAGTCCAACCCTTTTAATTAAACAAATGAGGAGCAGAGCCCCTGTGTGAGAGCACTGGAGTGTCAGGGGCTGTGCTTCTAACACACGACACCCCCATAAGGATGAGACTGAGAGAAACAATCTAAATTGTACCCAGGTTCAGCAGACTTCTATCATCCATCACTGGGGGAGTAGATATTATATCTGGCAAAATGCCCTCTGAATTTCTGTTTTCACAAAACATTACCAAAACACTAATTAATCCCATGTTTGCTCTTTTCTGGAAGAAGGAATAAAAGCTCTGAGAACGTTAAGGGGAGGGCAACTGTGAGTACTTAGCAATTAGGAGTGACCCAGAAGTAGGCAGGATGGACAATAATTTATACCACCAGAGTTCAGAGATACAGCGAACGTTCTTCCCACTTTTGCAGAGAATCAGAAAAGCTTTAACTTCCAGAGATTAGTGAATTTAAGAGACTGCAGCAAGGTCATCTCTGAAACAGACAGTGGTGTCCTCACAATGGCCAGCATCAGTGCTGGGAGCCATGAGCCACCTTCAGGTGGTCCTGAAAGCAACAGACAAAGGATAGAAGAAAAGAACTTGCAGATGGCACTGGAGATTGTTGCTGAGACAAACTGACATGATTTGAGGGGATTTCGTCCCTGATTAACAAACTCTGGGAACGGGGTGAGGGTTAGAACTATTCTGATTCGGGCTTAAACGGTAGAATGGGACTCTATTTTAATCCATCTCTTACTGAAAATAACATGTCACTTATCCAGCTACACTGTAGCTTCTCCAGAGCACAGCTGAAGGGTGTGGCTTTATGTAGGAACAGGAACACAACCATTTTTTTCTATATGATACAAAGCCAGTTCATCGGCTTAAAGAGAGTGTCTTTTGGAGATTTTTAGGGGTAAGAGAAAGTATGAAATTTGAGGTCTGTGGTCATTAATTTAAAGAGAATCCAACCAGCACAGTTATGATGTGATTTTTTTTTTCTCCAGCAGTGTCCAGATGCTCAGGTATGACTCAGTGTAAGTGGACAGCTGGGTCTAACCAGGTTGGGGGTTTCTGGGCAAGTATGATATAGAGGAAAAATGGCTAAGGGTAGGTAAGAACTCTGCAAGGGATTGGAGACGGTGCTGATGAGGAACCAGAGCTTGATCAGGAGGGAACTGAAGCCATGGGGAAGCTGGGAGTAGTGAGCAAGTAGGAGGGTCGATGGACTGGGCATCTCAGCGAGGTCAGAGTCACTCAAGTCAGCAGAGGTGGAATAAACTAAGCGGAGGTCTGATCACTGGATCCCTTATCTGGAGCCAGATTTAAGAGCAAGTAGTGTGGAGCGTCAAGCTCAGCACGATGGTCCACAGAAAGCAGAGACCCCACAAAGTGAAGCACTGAAAGAAAAATCTCTGAGGATGAAACCTTCTTCACGGACTTAAAGTTCGGCGCTCCCTGCACTCTGCTCTGCACTCTGCCAGGCCAGGCTGTAACTCAGGTCATTTCTCCCTCCCTGCTCTGATCAGCAGGACCAAAGGTAACACGTCCCCTAGTGCCATAACATCTCCCAGTGCCCTTCGGTCATAATCAGTGCAAATAAGCCAGTAGAAGGGACAAAGGCTCATTTTCCATCATAAGCTCCAGAAGATCCTTCTGTTTCTTTATAGCCCAACTACAGAAATAACAAAAGAGCAGAATTCTATAGTGCAGAAATCAAAGGATGCCTGTTAAATACCTTCCATATTCCAGCAGCTATACTAGAGGTTTTCCCACCGGGAACTATTGTAATATTCATAATGACTTTGAAAGGTGGGAATAATTTGCCCTACTTTACAAATGATCAAACCGAAACTTGGAAACCAAGTCACTTACCCAGGACCTCACAGTTAGGGTACAAAGGAGCCAAGACTTGAACACTGATTTTGAACACCCTGAACACCTCAGACACTGATTTCCCCAAGCCCATACTCCTGCTATCATCATAGCATGCTGCCTTTGGTGAAATGGTGGGCGGGGGGCGGGGGGGGGGGGGGAGAAGAGAAACTGTGGTTTCTTTGAACACAGAACACATAATTGGGGATGTTCACCAGTCTGTTCTGCCTGAATCCACATCAGGCAGCTTCGAATGCTCGCAGTTTCTGGATTATCCTTGGGCCCTTTCTGATTTGTCCTGCCACAGAGGAGGCGGGGCAGGAGGAATATTGGTTTAAATGAATGCCAGACCAGGCTGTAACTCAAAGAAATGCATGAAGAATATCAGTTTCGCTTTCTGTCTTATGTTTAAAACAGGCTTTTCCCCCAACAAATATTTGCTGCTGAAGATGTCCTTAGTAAGCCCCCAGTCATGATTTTTCAACTCAAGAAAACATGTGGTCTGAGGAATTTTAACCTTCACAAACCTACAAATTGCACAGCGTCTTGGCCTAAAACGGGTGAAAATTAAATATTCACTTTGAAATCTGCCAACTCTTTGTGGATTTTCCCCCTTCTTTTAACTCTCTTCAAAATTTTAAAAATTTAAATTAAATTTCAGAAGGTTAATAACCATTAGCCGAGGTATTTTTACTCCGAGTTTTAAGCACTAGCCTTATATTATTTCCATAATACTGTTTTCCTCCAAAAACCTTTTGTATTACGGTTAAATGATTTAGCTATTCTCATGCAACGCACTCGGGGTCATCTGTTTCGAAGGTTTCTCCTTACCAGCATTGCCAGAGGTGGGAAAGCGAGGTTGGAGAAGCCTGGAGCTGGGAGGCAGGCAGTCCAAACCTGAGGCCTGAGAACTGCAGAAGCCCCAGCCGTGAAGGACTTCTGTTTCGGGGTGATGGTAGTTATCGGAGGCTGAGTGACTTTCCGGTTCCGGGTTTTTCCTTCCTTTTTCTCTCGAGCAGCTTGCCGAGGCCATCTGCTCTCGTGAGGGGTGAGGGTGTCTTAGAATGGCGGAGAGATGGCGTCCGTCTCAGGGACTGACGCTCTAGCCTGCGTCACAGATTCGAGTAGGAGCCCTATGTAGAGAAGGTCCACAGGCCGAAGCTAGAGGTGCCGTCTGCACAAACTTGGGCTCTTGGGGACACGAGCTCCCGCAGGGGTCCATGGGAGATGCGCAGTAGGAGATGCGCAGTGGGAGGTAAACAAGGAGATGCGCAGTGGGAGGTGCGCAGAGGGAGAAGCGCGGTGGGAGGTGCGCAGAGGGAGAAGCGCCGTGGGAGGGAACCCTGCGAGCGTTTGTATCTGTGGTGGAGCCGGGGGCGGCCGCCTTTGCATCGACGTCCACGGCCTCTTAGTGACTGCAGTTATAGTTCCCCCATCCTCATCTTTCCTCGCCCCTCCCTCCGCAGCCCCTCACTCCCAAAGAAGGTTCTTCATTCATAGGCCATGAGAGCGCCATTCATGAGTTCATGTGTGACTTCCCTGGGATCTCCCAGAAATACCTGGGGAAGTGAAAGGGGTCCTAGGTTATAAGAGCAAAAGCCAGTGAAATTTGGATGGCGGGGGAGTTGTAACTTATTCAGACGTTAGGCTCTAAAGTTGGACCCTAAGGGGACAATCAGGTATAGCCCAAATTACTCTTGAACATCCCTTAAATTGCCCATAAGTATTCTACAGTATATAAAGGCATTTGTTTACAAAAATTTCGAATAGCAAATATACATATATAGAGTTTTTACAGTTGCATTCACCGTATAATAAATAATATGCGTGCAAAATATAATTTTGCCAAACTTTTAATTGTACAAAAGGAAGCACATAATTGGATGAAAATGAGATGCATGCATGAAATAGCTGCCGTGGTCCTGATGTGGTGACCCCCATTCAACCACAATCTGGTGAGCGGTGGAAATGCAGATTTCGGGAGAGGCAGATCTAGGACTGGAAACCAAGTCCTCTTGCTGTCCTAAATTTTAAACATGAAAATCCCAACCTGAAAGTTCTTCTGTTTCAAAGATTTAGTGCACAAAGTCAAGTTCACTGTCTCTTTATCTTCCTTCATGACTTTAGAGCCTCTGATGAGGGCGGTGGGGACAGCCGTGGGCATGTGGTTGCGACCTGAGAGTGGGGTTGAGGTTTGTCAAGCATCAACACAGTCCTTCTGGCGGTGGAGACCAGAAATGAAGTGTGAGGACATCCACCCAGAGCCCTCTCTGTTAGCCCAGGTGTCGAACCTTTTTCTGGACTCCCTCACCTCATGTGCCTTCCTCTGTGTCTGTACATCTGCCCTGATTCCCGTCTTGGACTCCAGCCCGACTGAGGAGAGACAGAGGTGGCAAGTGAACTGGGTCCTAAAGAAAGGGTGCGATGTGCGTGTGCAGAGGTGGAGGCCTGCACATTGTGAGGCGTGGAGCAGACACCCCACAGGGAGTGTCATGAAATGTTAGCACCCGCACCTTGAAATGAAGCTAAAACCGCAGGAACCTTCAATTTATGCCATGTGTGAGTACAAAGCCTCTCCCAAATTCCTGCAAATTGGGGGAGTGGGTGGTTTAAGGGGGGCCATATCCTCATGGTGGGTTCTGACATGTCAAGTCTGATGGAGACTCAAGCAAGCAAAAGGCTTTATTCACTTCCAGATTCTAATTTCCCTCCAGAGCCCAATTCATTTCTCACCCTTTGGTTTCCTTAGACTGTAAGTCCATGGGGGGTGTGGGGGAGAAGTAGAAAAGAGAGGAAGAGAAATTGAAGAGAAGTGAAAGGCAGAAAAGACAGAGATTTCTCATTCAGTGTGGGCTCAGCACTTTACTTCGGTGGTGCTCTTTCCAAAACCCTAATCTAATTGGGAGAAAAACATCAGACAAATCTAAGGTGAGGAACAGCCTACAAAGTGCTTAGCCAAGACTCCTCAAAATTTTCAGAGTCATGGAAAACAAAGAAAGACTGAGAAACTGTCACAGATGGGATGAGACTAAAGAGATGGTCCGGTGGGATCCAGTCGGGGATCCTATGGGATCCAGTATGGAACCCTGGAAGAGAAAAAGGATGTAAGTGGGAAAACTGGTGAAATCCAAAATAAAATCTGTCGTTTAGTCAACAGTCATGTGTAACGTTAATTTCTTAGTTTTGACAAATGCGCCATAGTTATATAAGATGTTATCATTAGGGGAGGCTGGGGAAGGGCAAGCAAGAATGCTCTATACTATCTTGGTAACTTTTCTGTAAATCTAAAATTAGTCCAAAATAAAAAGTTTACAAAAAGAATGTAGCCTTAGGAGAATCAAAGGAAAAGCAAACATGAGCTTTTCCAAAATCAAAATATAAAAACAAAATCAAATATATCCCTTGATTTCTCAGGTAAGAAAGAGATCTGTATAAGACTTGTGTAAGAGGGACCAGCAGTATATGTTTTGCAGTCCATTGACCAAGTTACCTATAAGCTGTGATGTCCTGGCAAAGAGATCTGAATAGTGTAAATAAAAGTAACCCAGAGTATCTCACACGTGAATATTATTCTATATCCATGGGTCATCGGTGGCCCTTGAAGGTGGGGTAACAGTAGCTCATGGTTATTGTAAGGTTCTACGCTTCAGGAACTGCGCTGAGAGCTTTAGGTACATGACCCCTTTTAAACTTCACCACCACCCTGAGAGGTAAAGAGGCTCTTATTGTCCTCAGAAAGGGGTACTGGTTCACAGACAGTTTAAGTACTTACTCAAGGTCTACACAGCTAGGAGGAGATGGAGCTGAGATTTGAACTAAGCCAGTTGGTACTGGAGTCATATATACCATGATGCTCTTCTGTCTCTCAAAGGGCCATCAACTTCTCCAAGTATCTGAGCCCCTTCCTACATCTCAGGCCCTCAGCAAGACCCTATGAATACAATGAGAAGGGAAACAGACAAGGTATGTTAGGTATTATAAGAAGACAGTCTTTGTTTCATTTAATCTTCATAACAATTCTAAGATACAAGCAAAATGCTATTTTTACTCCCATGTTGCAAGCAGAAAAGTGAGACTCAGACGTTAAGCAACGTGCCAGAGGCTAATGATAGGGAAATGGGTGGGGCTGAAGATGGGGAAATGGGTGGGGCCGGGACAACCACTGAATTCCCTTAGCTCCCAGCCCTCTGCGTTTTCCACTCCTTTAGTCTGGTTTATTACTAATGTGTTCCACCCGTGCCTACCAAGCACAAGCCCACTCTGGCTTTAATCCTTAGATATCTCCTAACGAAGAGTTTTAAGCAGGACTTGGACCTACAGAAGGAACCATTCATAAAAGAGTGAGAGACTAATTGCAGAGGCAAGTCTGGGGAACAAGGAGACAGCTATTGGGAACTTCGAAGTGCTTCCTCGGAGAAGACTGAGGTCCTGAGATATGAGTTCCTGGTGGGACTTTTAGATCCCTCCAGTCTCCATAGATGGACATAAACCTAATTCCTGAATTATGGTCATCAAAAGCCTTCCCCACCCAAACAAAGGAGACACTGTACCCCCAATGCCTCCCCTCGGCATTTTTAAAGTCTTGTTTGGCAAAGAGTCCGTATTGATTTCCAGAGGCAAGTGAGCTGACAGTCAAACGCAGCAATCGTTCGGCGTATCTGATCAACATCCACGGTCAACGTCAGAAAGTCCAGGTAGGTGTAGCACACAGGTCAGGGAGTTCTAGTATAGGGGGTGTTTATTATTCCACTTGGTTATTAACCGTACAGTTGTATGCTCTCCCTTTTACTCCCGGGATACAAAAATTAATTGATAGGATAATATGAGAAAATCTTTTGAATAATTCTACTACTTCAATTACATTTGCTTACTTGTGGGTAAAGTACATTTTTTCATTCATCCTTGCAACCATTAGGACTTAGATGAGTGAATACCATCCATTCATTCATTCAAGACATTTGCTAAACAGCTCTTACGTGCTGGGTACTAAAATGTAGGAAGAGTCAGCGTAATTAAGGCAGTTTCTGCCCTCAAGGAGTTTAGCTGTAGAAGAGCTCCCAGACCTGTAGAGAACAAAAGCACAATACAGAGAAATAAGGGCAATAATTGTTATGTACCCACAAGGTAGAGGGGACCTCAAAAGAGAGAAGAAACAGCTTAGCTTGGGGAGATCCGGTAGAGTTTCATAGAGAATAAGATGCTTGGGCCAATTTTGAAAGAAGAGTGAGTTTTCCAGATGGACTGGGGAGAAAGGACATTCCACATAACATCTTTGTTGAGGACAAAAGGTGCTGCAGAAATACAAGAATTACCTGTGGATTAAAACACTTGTTCACTAATCTCAAATTGAAGGACAGAGGAAAGTGGGGTATACAGCTGTGTATGCTGAGCAAGGCGGATGCCCCAGAGAAGACAAGCATGGCAAATACGTATTAGGAGGCAGAGGATGGCACGGCCCGGTGTATTTCTGGAAACATTAGAGTCTTGGCTGACTGAGCACCTGTTAAGCATCATGTAACCTGCTGATGCAAGGTCTGGACTATGACCTGAGCCCTTGACCTCTTACCCCTAAAGGACACTGGGCTTCCCATCTGCCCTTCCCCTTCTTCTTTCACACCCTTCTCGCCTTCCTTTCCTCAGGTTTTAATGTCTGACCGTCCTCAACTTTTTTTCTCTAGTAACTATTTTCTCAGGAGAGAAGACAAAGCACTCACCTCTTCACTGACTTCTCTCTGTCAGTCTGAAATTCCTGGGACTGAAACTTGGCATGATGCTTCTGCCTCCCTGCGAAATGCACCCACCCCTGCAGACAAAGGGAGGCCAGAAGCCCGTCGACTCTTAGCCCACTCCTCCAAGCTTCCCCTCTCTAGAAGCACTGGAAAATTCATATCCCCATCCTCCTCCAGTACTGCAAACCTGGAGTCGCAGAATAAGCATCCTCTATTAGAGAAGGAAAAAAATGCATTCCTAGCGGCAGTCGGCAGGAGGCAGGGGCTCTTCCAGCTTAATGACTTGCAAATCAAAAGCATAGAAACCAGAGTGCACCTTTTGACCCTCTTTCCCACTCTGCCTAGATGTCCTCATAATTTTCTCCCGTAGCGTTCCTGTTATTTTTGCTACCAGCTCAATAACCTTCCTTGTGCATTTTTAAAATGTTGGAGGAGGAGCTGTCCAGTGATCTCAAAGCATGTGTTTTTGATTCTCATAAGATTATGGATACCAAAGGAATAAAAATGGAAATCACTACTGCCAAGATATGAAAGAAAGTTTGCATAGTAAAATAATTTAAACCTAACATTTGGACCCAATAAGGCAAATGGAACGTTTTTTCCATATTTTTGGAAAATGTGCATTTTCTTCACATTAAGTGGTACCAATAAAAAATAATGATTCTCACTCAGTTTATTTCTATAAATTAGATTGGCTTATAGTTTTCCAGGACATGGTTTTGTATCAAGCTATATGGCAAACACCTGGGCATAAAATATACTAGGCTCTTTGCTTCCATGTGGGAGAAACAGGTCACCATTCCTCTCATCTAAATCTAGATCAAAGGTCGGCTGAAGCCTGTTAATATATTGAGTCCTCTCTATCTTCCGAGAGCTAGTGTTACGTCAACAACTCGTGGAAGTTTGTGAAGTTCCTCCCAGAAGCAGGGCGACTGTTTCCCGATTAGAAACTGGTTGATTCAGCAATACACGCCGGTAAAGGCATTTGACTAATCCTGGAATTAGATAAAGAATGAGAGAAGACCAAATAATAAAGAAGGGTTCAAAAATACTCTTACGTGGAATTCATGCATGACTATGCTAATCTAGGGGGAAGTCTACAAATGAGAGCATTGCCTGGAAATGGTAAGTGGTGGATGGATGCAGACGAGGACACCGGGATAAGGAAAAGAGGTATGGACAAGGGGGAAAGGAGAGAGAAGAAAGGGAAGAGACAGAAAAAAATAGGGGAGAGGGAAGAGATTAAACACTGGGGATCTGGAACTCGTGTTGTTTATTTTTTTTAAAAAAAAAACATTAAGTCAGAAGATCTCCGTCCAGTTCCGAAGCAGTTGGAAGACCAACTCTCCTGGAACGGTGGCCTGAGCACCCAGTTAGGACCAGAAGTGATGGTTCAACGCTAGTGGTGCTTCAAGCCCCACCACTGCACACAAGCTGCAGCTGCTGAGGCCCCTCTTCCTCAGCAATCAGCTGCGATTCCTTCCTTCCCCATCTCCCAGGCCTGTTGGAAGGCTCAGAGAGAGATGAATGTGAATGAACTGTGATCGCTATAAAATATTCCACACGTGGAGCGTGTGAGGTGGAAAGAGGGAAGGTGGTGCATTATTTATTATTCTCTGGCTCAAGTGTCAGCTGTTTGTAAGTCTTCGTGTCCTCCAGCAGCTGAGGCACTATCCACTGAGATTTAAATAAAATTACCTTGAAGCCCTATTCCGCAAACGGTAGGAAACCAAGCATCCCCCCAATATCCCAGAGGGGGGTGGGGTTACGTTTGTCCTCCCTCTAGCTCGATTTCCTACTCTGGCTGAATTTTCAATCCTGGCTCCCATTTTCATCTCCTGCAGGTGTTGGACTTTCTTTGTCCATCACCGGGGCAGCCTAGGTTCCGGCACTTCTGCCACAGGTTTGTAGACACGAGATTGGGCATGTAGAGACTTTCACTGAGGATTTGAAATTCTAGGGTGGTGTTATAGTGTAGCACAGCGAACAACCTAAAATTAAACGCCAGTGATTCCTTTGCTAACAGTCCCTGGCTCCTCTGGGCACCAGCAACACCTCACTGTTCATCTCTGCACGGACAGCACCTGCCCACCACCATCCAGATCAACTCCCCTTTCCCTCTCATCTCCCACCAAGCTACCAGCCCCCCAATTCTATCACTATTCTCCCTGCCCCCTTCTTGTTTGGGTCAGGTGCTGGGGACTCTCAATCCTGGCTGCACGATAGAATCTCCTGGGGAGTCTTTTAAAAATAGCGTTCCCCAGACCCTACCCCAGACCAATTACATCAGAGACTCTGGAGCTGGGTACATGCACACATCATTTTCCAAAGCTCTATCTGTGCAGCCGAGGTTGGAAACCACCTTCAGTCTAGCTCATCTAAGGCATGTCCCGGGGCGAGCTCACCTTTCATACTCAAACAAGCCATCGAGGTATTCAGCTGAACAAAAGACAATTCTCTCCCTGAAGAAACCACTGGCAGTTTTTGAACTGAACATTATTTTTCCTGCCACCATTATTATCTTGAGAAATTTGCCAACAATCCACACTTCATCATCCGGAGGTCGGGATCTTTCCCCAACACCAGCATTTCTGGATGAGTCTCTTGTTCTCTCCTGCCTGGCTCAGGTTCCCAGGTCACAGAGTAGCAGGGTGGGCAGAGAAGAAACCAAGGAATCCACTCAAAGAGGAACCTGGCTTCTTCACAGAGAGATGTTGTGGCAGGTAGAGATTCAGAGCTACAATAGGAAGCTGACATTATTTTGGAATCCCATTGAGAGAGACATTCTCAATCTTAATGAGAAAAAAAAAGTAGCCCCATGGTGGTATTATGTTTTGTTTTGTTTTGTTTTGTTTTGTCTTTACAGAAATAGACTCCACAGGCATAGAAAACTTACAGTTACCAAAGGGGAAAGGGGTGGGGAGGGTTAACTTGGGAGGTTAGGACTAACAGATACACACTACTATATATAAAATAGATAACCAGCAAGGATCTATTGTATAGCACAGGGAACTACACTTAATATTTTGTAATAACCTATATGGGAAAAGAATCTGAAAAAAATATATATGTATAACTGAATCACTGTGCTGTACACCTGAAACTAACACAACGTTGTAAATCGACTATACTTCAGTAAAAAAAACTTAAAGTGGAAATAAAAAAACAACAACAGAAAGAATCCGTTGCCAAATCTGGAAATAAATCAATAACAAACACAGAAATTTTTTTCTGAATATTTCAGGAAATATATAGTCTATGAAACAACGTTCCGTGTATATCCTCTCCTTTGGTGTTCCTAACAACTCTGTGAAAAAGGTAAGCAGAGCAGGAATTATTATCCATTTCTCCAGCAGAATAAATTCACATGCAGGGAAGGTAAGTGACTTACCCAAAACCACGCCGCTAGGACATGACAGAGCTGTTGCTCAAAACATAGCACTTATCTTAGTTCTGACTGCGGTAAGTAAGTACTGTAGACTGCTTATAAACAACGGATTTATTTCTCACAGTTCTGGAGACTGAAAGTCCCAGATCAGGGTGCCAGCAGGGTTGAGTCCTGGTGAGAGCCCTTTTCTGTGTTGCAGACTGCTGCCCTCTCATATCCTCACGTGGCAGACAGCAGAGAGCAGCCAGCTGTCTTGTGACTCATATGAGGGCACTAATCCCATTCATGAGGGCTCTGTCCTCAGGACCTCATCTCATCCTAATCACCTCCCAAAGGCCCCACCTCCTAGTTCCATCACAGCGGAGGTCTGACTCATCTCCCAGCTCTCAGACAGGTGAGACCTGTTAGCAGGCAAGCAGCAGGTAGGAGGTGGAATGGTCAATACCGCTGGGCAGCCACCACCTGACCTGTGCGCACATCAGGCCCTGTGTCCTGCTGTAGGATCTCCTGAAACTTGTCCAGATGTGAAGACATCCAGTTCCCAACTCCCAAAGGAAGCTGAGCTCCGTTCTCTTTGAAGCACGGACTTGCCATCATGAGGATAAGTGTTCTTGGAGCTGCCAGGCTAAGGAGGTGACCTTGAGGTGTCAGTCTCCTCGTGTGGAATGTGTTTGTGGGTTTGAATTATTTCTGCAAGTTCCTTCAGCTCAAGGCTGTACAGACAACCTTGGGTGAGAGAGAGAAGGAAGAAGATGAGATGTCCTAAAAGTGCCTCTAAACACTGTTGTTTGACAGGCCCTACATCACCACCTATTGCCAGGAACATAATAACAGTCTCTCCTCCTCCACCCTCCGTCCTCCCCCTCATGCTCTCTGAAACCCAGGCTTGGGGACTGAACACATATGGGTCTAGTTGGTCGATCCTGCTTTCCTCCGAGGCCGTAAATTCAGACAGCCACAAATCAGCTTCGGAGAAACTTCAGCCCCAGACACGCACGCTCTCCCATTCAAGTCTTGGTATCCGGGCTGAAATATGGCCGCATGTGTTCCCTCCGGCACTGCCGGCCTGCTGGAGATGCCCCTCTGTCAGAGATGGTTTATGGGTCAGCCACCACCCCAGCCGCGGCGCCCCGAGGCTTTGATCTCCTGCTGGCAGCCCTGTGTCACCAAGGTCGCTGCCTGTTCCCACACAGGCCTGAAATACAACTCTCCCAAACACCCGGACAGGGAAGGGGGGCTCTGGGTTCCTCCTGCACCCCGACACAGCATTGCCAGAGCTGACTGCTTTTCTTCCCCAAATAGCCCTTCGTGACATGTCATTGTCACCAGCTAAATACAGAGCACTCCTGGCCCTTTGCCTTTCCTCGTGCTGACAGCTGACATAGAGCCTGCCCACCCTTTGCATGAAACTGCTTCTTCTCAGAGGCCCTTCTCCAAGAATCTGAGCTTGGGTCTGGGCAGGACATTAACTCAAAGCAAATGTCAAACACTGGGTTTCCAGAGTCCTAGGAGGTGTGTTGGCCTAGTGGATCAAGAAAAAATGTACACCTGTCTACAAAGTGGCTTGTGCCATCATCGTGCCTTCCTGGCCCCAAGGTAAGTCCAAAGACTGGTGTGGGTGAGGTCTCACTTGGATAAAGCTCAGAGCACGAACCTGCAGCCTGGGGCTCTCCCACTGCCTGAGCCTGGGTTCTCAACCTCCAGGGTGTGGTGAACTCACTGCAGGGCTTTAAAAGAGACCCACTGGGAATTCCCTGGCAGTCCAGTGGTTAGGACTCAGCGCTTTCACTGCCGAGGGCCCAGGTTCAATCCCTGGTCGAGGAACTAAGATCCTGCAAGCCGTGTGACTCAGCCAAAAATAAAGATGAAAAATAAAAGAAGCATTGATGCCTGGTCCCCTCCCTAGAAGTTCACAGTGAGTTGGCGTCAGGTACGGGAATTTTCAAAGCTCTTCAAGTGCTTCTCCACGTGTGGCTGAGGTTGAGGACGATTGAGTGAAGATTGGTATCACTTTGCCCCCGAGTTTCTCTTTGAGGCATCTCCTGGCAGGCCCATGAGGAGAGTTTGGGAGTCATCCCAAGTGCTCAGTTACCATTCATTCACTCCCTCATTCATCCTCAGCCTTTTGTTGAGCCCTCACATTCTGTGTTAGTCTGGGCTCTCCGGAGAAATAGAACCAATAGGATTTTATGTATATCTAAATATAGATACATATAAATATACACAAAAATATTTATTATAAGGAATTGATTCACACAATTATGGAGGCTAAGAGGCCCCAGGATCTGCAGTCACCAAGCTGGAGACCCAGGAGAGCTGATGATGGTGTTAAATTCCAGCCCGAGTCCAAGTCCAAAGTCAGGAGAAGACTGATGTTCCAGCTTGAAGACAGCATGAATTCTCCTTTGCTCAGCCTTTTGTTCTGTTCTGGCCACCAAGGGATTGGATGAAGCCCACCCACATTCCAATCTGCTTTACTCAGTCTACTAATTCAGATGTTAATCTCATCTAAAAACATCCACAGGGACTCACTCAGATTAATGTTTAACCAAATATCTGGGCACCTTGTGACCCAGTCAAGTTGACAAATAACATTAGTCATCACGCACTGCTCTAGGCACTACAGGGAATATGGAAAAGTTCTGGACTCTTGCCCTCAAGGAGCTCCCAGTCTCATGATGACACAAGACATGCAAGGAAGGCTAAAGCCTCCACCATGTGGTGCAGCTGCACAGAGAGTCAAGAAAGCAGGAGCTCAGAGGAGAAACAGATCAGACCTGGGATGGTCACCAAAGGTCTGCAGGAGAAACCGGGCTTAATCCGGGCTGGGAGGCTCTTATGAGATGAATTATGTCCCCCAAAAGGTATGTTTAAGGCCTAACCTCCAGGAATGTGATCAGAATGTGAAAATAAGGTAGTTGCAGATGTCATTAGCTAAGGTGGGGTCATGCTAAAGTAGGGTGAACCCTTAATCCAAAATGACTAGCGTCCTTAGAAGAAGAGGAGAGAGACACAGAGAGCTGATGGCCATGTGAAGACAGAGACACAAGGAAACCCCATGTGAAGATGGAGGCAGAGAATGGAGTGATGAGTCTACAAGCCAAGGATTGCCAGCTGCCACCAGAAGCGAGGCGAGAGGCATGGCCCATTTTTTTCCCCTCAGAGCCCTCAGGGGAATTAACCCTGCTGACACCCTGACATCAGACTTCTAGCCTCCAGAATATGAGAGAATAAATTTCTATTATTTCAAGCCATCTGCTTGTGGTACTTGGTTACGGCAGCCCTAAGAAACTTAATACAGAGGCTGAGTTCCAATGGACAAGCAGAGTGGGGAGGGAACCCTAGGAGGCCCAGAGGCTGGAATGAATAATGCATGAGAGGGACAAGGAAAACCCAACTAAAACAAAGAATTTCAGAAAGGAATGCTAGGGAACACGAATCAGAGCTGCCGCCTCACACCTCATTTCCCCAGGGACCCCATGGTACTTCCTTGTCTTGAGGGAAACTTTCTACCCCTCACCACACTCTTCCACCCACATGGTGCAAATCAGAGCTGCCTTCCTTTTCCCTCATCCCTCCTCCCTGGGCACTTGTGAGGTGGGCGTGTGACCCAGACATCCTACCCCACCCTCTTGGCCACAGTAATTGGCCCAAAGATGGGCACTGAGCCAAGGCATGCCAATTAGGGACTTTCCCTGGGATTTTTTTTTATTATTATTATTAAAGCTGGTAGAATCTTAAGAGCCCTTTTCTCTCTGGTACAGGCTGTGAAATATGAACTTGAAGTTGCCCCCAGCCATGTCCCTGTAATGTAAATAAATAAAGAGAGAAAATGATCCTTATATTAGAATGGATAAACAGCAAGGTCCTACTCTATAGCACAGGGAAGTATATTCAATATCCTGTAATAAACCATAATGGAAAAGAATATGAGAAAGAATATATATATATATATATATATATATATATATATATACGTATAACTGAGTCACTTTGCTGTACAGCAGAAATTAACACAGCATTGTAAATCAACTATAGTTCAATAAAATAAACTTTTTTAAAAAAAGATCTTTATATCATTCAAGCCCCTGGTTCTAGACACTAAAGTTTTGGGCACTGCACATGAATTTTTACTTTGCTCCTTTCTAATTCTCCCATTTATTCTGCGAGCCATCCCAGGAACCTTCCCCTTAACAATAAAAATGAAAATAACTTTGTTTAAACTAATTCAGATGGATTTCTCTTACTTGCTCCTGAAGGAGCCCCAGCTAGTACATCATGGGAGAAAGCATATTTCCTCCATGCTAGAGCTTTGATGCCAGGCTGCAGGGTTTATGTTTAACCCTAGTAGCTAAAGACTGTTAACTGGAGTCTATAGAACCTGACTTCACGGTTCCCCGTGAAACTCCAGAAATTATGTGCAACATACACAGAATGCGTACCCTTCTGGGAAGAGGCAGCATAGATGCCATCACATTCTCAGTGGAGTTTTTGACCCCAAATAAGATTAAGAACCACTGATGGAAGCAATGAGGAGCCATTACAAACATAAGAATCACAGAACATATTATTTTCCACTAACAATTATTAAACACCCTCAGATATCCAGTCATTTATTCAACAAGCATACTGTCAATCCCAGGGTCAAGAGCTGTTGGGGATGTGATGACTTATGTGATGTAATTTTAGCCTCAGAGAGTTTTAGTCAGCCTAGGGTGGTAATGGACTTATACATAATATTGACGGAAGGCGAGCAAGGGTAAATAATACAATGGCAACTCAGAGGCCAGTGTGTAGAACTTTTCCCACAGCCTTAAATGAGCAGTAAGTAGAGCCCTGGATGGATTCCCCTCTCGTCAGTGGACCACAGATTAGTCAGTGTCTCAGAATCTCAAGGTCATCATTTTCTAAACGGGTACAAGAATCCTACCAGACCACCTTACAGGATGTTATGCAATGCTAACAAGAGCGAAAATATCTGTCAACTTCCTTAGCGCCTGGAAACCCTTAGACAAGATATACAACACCTTCCTAGGAGAAGCCTGCCTCTGGACCTAGCTCATGCAACTCAAGATGTGGCCCCCGGACTAAGCTGATCAGCAGCGTGGACATCTCCTCAGAGTTTATGAGAAATGCAGATCTCAAACCTCATCCCAGACTTTCTGAATCTGCAAGATCCCCCAGATGATGTGTATGCAAATTAAAGTTTGAGACACACTCAACTAGGTAGTTCTTAGCATGGTGTAATTATAACCTGACAAAGAACAAAATCCACCCTAGGGCACGTTACCACAGGGGACAGAGGCAGGGACCAGAGCTGCCCAGGAGAGCTGTGGGCTTACTGCCACACAGATGGATCCGGGCCTCCTTAGAATAGGAATGTGCACGGGCTATTAGCTGCCTGGAGCACAGGATGCAGTGAGCCACAGTGTGGGAGCCAACCCCAGAATCAGCCTTTGATCCTGCCCATTGCTGCTCCTGCGCCATAGACATATGGTCTCCTTGAATCTCCCGTCAGAGTGACACCAGCATGCTTTGCATACATCAGCGCACTCAGAGGGGATTAGCAAACATCTGGGGAGCACAGCCTGCTGCAGACTGCTGGTTTGAGGTGCAGGGGGGCATGAGAAAGCTCTTGGAGTACCAAGCACAAGCCCAACCCACCAAGGTGCCAGTGGGGTCGGGGGCTTCCTCTCTGTCAGCAGCCCCATCTCTAGGCTCCAGATGACCACAGCAGACAAATAGACAGCAGAGCTGAGGGTCTTGGGCAGTAAGAACTCAGGGTCTAGAGCACAGTAACAGCGATTAGGCCAAAAGGATTCTCCTGGTTCAGTTAGTTTTAGAAACACCACATGAAACAAAGTTGAATTTGTTCCTTTACAGGAGCACCTTTAATCTGCTATGTGCACTGTGAATCTTCAAGAATAGCACACAGTAGGCTCTAGTTCCCAAGCACTTTTGATCACAGAACTCTTCCTATCTGTGTCAGTCAGCCCAGGCTGCCATAATAAAATACCATAGACTAGATGGCCTGAACAACAGGAATTTATTTCTCACAGTTTTGAAGCCTGGGAAGTCCAAGATCAGGGTGCCAGCTGATTTGCTTTCTGGTGAGGGCTCTCTTCCTGGTTTGCAGAGGGCTGCCTCCATGGCAGAAAGGAAGAGAGGAAGTAAGTTCTCTGGTGTCTCTTCTTGTAAGGGTACAAATGCCATCATGAGGGCCCCACCTTCATGACCTCATCTAACCCTAATTACACCCCCTCCCAGAGGACCCGTTTCCAATGACTATCACATTGGAGGTTAGGGTCTCAACTTTTGAATGGGGGGGGGGGTGCTGGGATAGTCAATTCAGTCCCTAGCACTATCCTACCTTAGGCAGGAAGTCTTCAAAGCCGACTTTGGAAAACACTGGCAAAGATGGAGGTGAGAGAGATCCATTTGGAGAAAGAAGATAGTCCATGAATGTCTGCAGTAGGAGTTCTAAGACTTCCCTTGTTCAGGGCTATTGGCAATCAAGCATGTAGGAATTTGCTTCAAACGTGTTAAGTTCACATTAATAACAATTACCACCACTACTTCTGAGTACTCTGTATGAGCTATAGGCCCATGATGAGCTAGGCTTTATAGACATCATCTCAACTAATGCTCTGAACTACTGTTTGAGGAACTACTATTCTCATCTCCATTTTCAGATGATGAAACTAAGGCTTAAAAAAGCCATTGTATCGCCTTAAGTCTTACAGCTAGTTAGTGGTAAAGCTACCCTAAATTTGACTTCAGGCACCTATTAGAATGCTGTAAAAATCCCCAAATCTTTGGCACACGGGAAACATTATGCCCCAGGACTTACACTTAGACTTGTAGGGTCATCTTTCAGGTAGGGAGTCATTCCTGGTGACTCTGGAGAGGACACAGATTAAGAAAAAGTCCAGCTTGATGTGCAGGGTCCATCTCTCAGTAGTTTTATGTTTTCGATTTATCACCTTTGTCTTGTCACCATATTTTCATATACTTGTTTCTTCAAACTCACCATATAGTGAATTTAAAGATGACGAAATTCTGGAAGTAGGCATGGAGCTTGTGTTGATTCCCTGACATTAATCCCCTCCCCTCTACCTCTGTAATTAGCTCTTTAGTTGGGTAAAATGAATAACTTCTGTGCCTTACAAGTCCAACTGTCAAGGCAGTATCTTCATAATTACAAATTTCAAAGAGGAAAACAACTTGTCACTCACTCTCAATCAATAAACCTGGCTTTTTGCAAAGGGACTGCTAAAAAGTTTACCTCTGCACAAAAGAGTGCCAAGGATTTGCCTCAAGCAAATGAGACAGTGTACTTTGTCATGAATGAATCCATGGATTTCCTGCCCTGGCTCTGCTCCTAACAAGCTGGCTGACCTCCCCACCATCCACACGCCCCTTCCTCCACCTCCTCATCTGTAAAGTGAGGTGCTGCACCACTAACACCACAGACCCGCAGCTCCTGATCCCATGGGTGATGAATCTCCTAGTGGCCTTTGTACATCAGTCCCAGTTCAGATTGCTGGGAAATGCAGAACCTGCCTAATTCACTCCAGGGGAGCTCCACAGTTTCAATCAGAAGAATCTCAAAATAAGAAGCTTTAAGCTAAACCATTCCAGACAGATGGAAATTCACTCTCTCTTTCAAGTTCTTTTAAAAGGATATACAGAACACTGCACAGTAGTCAGCGTCAGTGTCTAAACAGCTTTTGTGATCCATAAGTTCTTCCTTATCTCTGGCCTAAATTGTCTCTACTAAAATAAAAAATTCAGGCCAGCTTTCCATCGTACTCCAGGTTATGAAATTATTTCTATTTGGTGATAGCAATTAAATTGTTTTCCAATCTGTTCCTTTCTTATTTTATTTTTATTATTAATTTTAAAGTAATTCATTACTTAAACATGTACAAAACTGTTTTAAAATAATTTAACAGCAACCTTTGCTTTTTGCTGAAGTTAAAAAAGCAATTGTTTTTAAAATATATAAGCCACTACAGTTACGGTCAGTCACCTCCCTACTCCCTCTCACTGCTTTTCCTCTGCAAGTGTAACCACCATTAGACATTTTTTTTAAATTTAATTTAATTTATTTATTTTTGGCTTCACTGGGTCTTCGTTGCTGTGCACAGGCTTTCTCTAGTTGCGGCGAGCGGGGCCTACTCTTCGTTGCGGTGTGCGGGCTTCTCATTGTGGTGGCTTCCCTTGTTGCGGAGCATGGGCTCTAGGCACACGGGCTTCAGTAGCTGTGACACACAGACTCAGTAGTTGTGGTGCACAGGCTTTGTTGCTCCGAGGCATGTGGGATCTTCCCGGACTAGGGCTCGAACCCGTGTCCCCTGCATTGGCAGGCGGATTCTTAACCACTGTGCCACCAGGGAAGTCCAATATATGATTATTACATGAGATTTAGGAAAAACAGAAAGAAAACAAATCAGTACATTACTAGGTCACTTTAAAAATAATTCTTATCCTTTAAGGAATCAGGGTAACCCTATTTATAGCCCTTTTCTACATCACTGAAAGGAATATGTTACATAGGGGACAGGGCTGAGCTTTGGAGAAAGATCTGGATTTGAATCTTATCTCTATAACCTTCTGGCTTACTTTTCTTGCACATGATATTTATTTCCTCTGAACTTCCATTTTCTCATCTATAAGGACAACAACTCCTCCACTGGTTGTTACATCTATCTATTTATTATATCTGTATCTATCTATTTATACCTGATTTCACATGTCAGACCTACAGTTGGCAACATCTTTTTGGAAAGAATCCTGTGAGCCTCTGTCCTATAATATACCAGTGTACAAAGGTCACTGGAGAAAAGTAAGAACAGAGCCATGGACAGACTTATTGGCTCGAATCTGAGTGATGGGTAAGATCCCAGGAAAGACAAATTCCATGGGGTCAGTGAAGCTGCTACCAAGCCATGGCAGTATCCATTTCAGGGTCTGTTCCAATAGTCACTAGACTCCTTCTTCCATTTCTGAAAACGTACTACACAGTGCCTAAAACGGCATGGAAACTAGCCGGAGAACAAAAGCCACGAGGTGATCTCATCCTCAAGTACTTCCCTGCTCAAAGGAGTTAATTAGCAAAGGGAAAAACAATTGACTTTTTCGGTATTATATAATTCCATTGTATTTTTGCCAGGTATCGGATTTCACCACCCACTGCCATGATGTCGCGTCATGAAAGAACTTATTGTTACATACACAAAACAAGACGAGCTCATAACTTTGCAAGAAGTGTAATTCTACATTCTTTGTCTCATTGCAATTGAAATCTTCAGGTTAATAGGTAATTACTTTTATGAAACACGCTGTGCCTCGAATGAAGACAGCTCATGTTGAGATGGCCCCTGCCTGAAGAAAGACTATTTTTAGGAAGCTTGACAAAGGAAATTAATGTTTTCAACCCAAGCATGTACTGCCAAATAACTAACTCCACCAAATTCTTTATTACCGAAAGGAAAAAAAAAAGTAACAAAATAATGAAATCTTTCTTTCACCATTTTGGGAATCAACTTTCCATGTCTAACTCCCTTCAGCTTTCAGAATCTCCTTCGCAGATTTGTGAGAATAGCTTCCCAGCAGAGTGGTTGTGTTTGAAAATTAAGCTGGAGGTCATCTGATTAGAATCTCTTGTCTTTCCATGTCTTGGAGGAATCATGGAGCCTTTTTGTTTAAAGTGAAAATCTGATTCAAGCAAGACCAGGTTCACTTTCAAGGACCCCAAGGCTGTGGACTTCAGATGAAAAAGAATCTCATACCATTCTCTGAAACAGTAAAAATCTCTTAAAATATAAAACTGAATTCCTACATGTATTCTTCATAGTTGTATAAATCCAAATTACTTTATTTTCTAATAAAGACTGAGCTTTAAAGAAAACATATGCTTGTTGGGCCAGGATTCTCCCTACTGGAGACAATGGAGTAAGAGTCTGGAGATATGGGTTCCAGTCTTGGCACTGAGACCGCTCTGAGCAGCAGTTTCTCCGCACAGTTACACCAGCATCTTTTCTGATGTGGACCATTGCCCCCTGACTGGTCTCCCTATCTCCGGTTTTCACCTCTTCTAATCCACCCTCTACATCAGAGGGTCTCAAAGCATGGTCTCCAGACCAGCAACATCAGTACCACCTAAGCCCTTATTAGAAATGCAAATTCTTGGGCCCCACTCTAGACCTACGAAATCACGAACTCCGGAGTGGGGCTCAGCTTTGTTTGTTTGTCTTTTGCGGTACGCGGGCCTCTCACTGTTGCGGCCTCTCCCGTTGCGGAGCACAGGCTCCGGACGCACAGGCTCAGCGGCCATGGCTCACGGGCCCAGCCACTCCCCGGCATGTGGGATCTTCCGGGACCGGGGCACGAACCCGTGTCCCCTGCATCGGCAGGCGGACTCTCAACCACTGCGCCACCAGGGAAGCCTTCAGCATCTGTATTAAGAAGCCCTCCAGGTGATGCTGTTGCCCACCAACACTGGAGAGCCACTGATCTACATGGTTTCCATTCTGTATAAGTCAAAGCTCATTAGCACAGCTCAAAAGACCATCACGATCCGGCCCCTTAGGCCTCCAAGTTCACCCTGATTCTCCCTCTATCTCCCCACTCCACTCTTGCAATGGACTGTACCACAGAGCAGCACTCCCTTACAGAGGTGCCGTGTCCTCCATTAAGCTTTTCCTTCTTTTATTCCCATCCAGCTAGTCACTTTGTCTTCTGTTTCTGCACATCTCCATTTTGACGAATACCTTATGAAATATTTGTACACAGTGTTCTACCACACCAGCCCGTGAGGTCTTTGCAGACATGCAATCATTCACCCTTTCAGCTGTTTATTGAGCACCAGCACATAGGTGGTGCTCAGGATACAGCGGCACAAATGCAACTTCCATCCTCTGATCTTTGAATCCTTATCACCTAGCACAGTAATGTTGTGATAATTTTTTTTTTTTAATAAGCGTGAGGAGACTAGAGTTTAGCAGACATCTACTCCAAACTCTTCAAACTCCTTAGGTTGCCATTCAAGAACCTCCATAATTTGACCCTGCCCTATTTTTCCATATTTAAGCTCCAGGAGTCTCCTATATGATCTGCAGGGCCCTCAGTGGCCTTTCCCGTTTCTTCTGCCCAGCCAGAGCATATTAATCTTTCAAAATCTAGATCAAATCCCAGGTCATCCAGTAAACCATCTCTGACAACCTTAGCTTCTTTGTTTATCATCAGCACTTATTAACTATGTTATTCTATCAACGATTACCTTGTATTATTTAGTCATCATATATGCATTTCTGTTTTATATACCCAAGATTTTAAATTCCATCTCGAGGAGGACTATACCTGATTCTCCTCCCTTCCCTGATGGCAGGATAGCATAATGGTTAACAGCAAGGACTCTGGAGTCAGAAATCCTGTGTTCTAATCTTGGCTCGAAAGAAGCAACGTTGAGTCCCTAAAGTCCTCAACGTCTAAACATTGTGGAATCACATAATGCAGGCTAAATCCTTCTTGCCTCAGTTTCCCCAAGAACACCCTTGTGGTATGCTCCCCATAGCTGCCCCGTATGATAAGGGGTGATCTAATGAGATTCCTGAGTGAGTTTCCACGAAGAAAATGGCCACAGGGGTAAAAATAAACGGCGATACTTAAAGGATCCCTTATTTGTAAACTTATTTTATGTGAAGCATAAATGTTGTTATTCTACATGAATGCAAGCAACTGCCCAATCTTCAAACTTAACAACTATAAAAATGGTTCATATCTTTCCTAATAGAGGAAGCAAGCAATTAACCTTTAAATATTTATCCTGATTTCCATTAGAAAGCCAGACATTTGAGAACAGTCAATGACTTTTAGTTTTAGATTTGGATTTTGGCTTGATTGATTTATTCAACTTTAGGAAGCGAAGTGAAAAATCTTGCCATTAATATTTTGAGTCGCTAACACCTAATGAAAGATTTTGAAAGAACATGATTTCTACGCAGGTGTGATACCCGTGGGCAGGTCTTCCCCTGGTGTCTTTCTATCCAGGAGAGTTGTCCTGGAAGCTGCTCCCAAGGATCTAGCAGAGGTTCCAGAGAGGTCGTGGCGGTAGGAACTCTGTAGTGTCAGGAGGGGGGACAAGGGGGTTGATACTTGTGTGGGATTTTCCCACCTCACGTTTGTTTTCTTAGCTGCTCAGAGGTGTGTTTGGAGACCTGGGATGGGGAGAGGAGGCCTGTTCGGTGCACTCCAACTGAAAAGTCTGATTAGTAACGGCCGGGGCTGGGAGCTTTCCGCGGGAAGTCCGCTTTGCTTCGGCGCTAGAAATCAGTGTGACGTCTAGCATAGCCAAGTGTCCCTGCAGGACCCCACTGGGAAATCACTAGAGTTTTACGAGGTTAGCTGCAGTTTTTGTGTAAACAGCATAATGTTTTATGATGGGAAACTTAGCCCTTTGCTTTTTATGTAAAAGCATCAGTTAAGCCTTTTTTAATGTTTGAGATGTAAAGAAGTGTGAAAAACTAATGTTGTTTCAGAATTGGGCCAAGGAAAAAGATAACGCAGTAGCTGCTCGTTTAATGAACTTCCTCATAAAATTATATAGGGGATTTGTGATAAGTGTGGAAATAAAAATGGTCTTGTTGCCTCTAATTTTGCCAGCTATGGGTTAAACGTTTTGTAATGGATAATACCACTACTGTCCATCTTCCTTATTTATTCCATCACTGATTTAATATGTTTTCAACAGGAATGTCACGAAACTCACATATTACATTCTTTAATTAAAGTATTTTAAATGGCAAGATTTCTTGATTTTTGTGATTCTTTTTTTTTTGCCAGGGTGGAGCAGGGGGAGAGTTTTGCCAGAATTACCTCTTACAGGATAATAACCAAATTTAAGTAATAACTAAATTCAAATGGTGGATACATGTCCTTATACATTTGTCAAAACCCATAGAATAAACACCAAGAGTGAACCATAATATAAACTATGGACTTTCGGTGATAATAATGTGTCAATGTGTATTCAGTGATTGTAACAAACGTACCAGTTTGTAACAAATGTATAGGGGAAGAGGCAGGTTGAGGGAACATTTTGCTGTGAACCTAAAACTGCTCTAAAAAAATAACGTCTATTTAAAAAATTCTCCGGTGCGTGCGTGTGCTTGTGTGTGTGTGAGTGTGTGCGTGTGTGCATGAGTGTGTGTGCGTGTGTGTATGAGTGTGTGTGTGTGTGTGTGTGAGTGTTAGGACTAGGGGCTAATTTCATTTTCTGGCTATTTGTGGTCTAAGCCTAAACCTCCCTCCCTTTCACCACTTCACCACATGCTGGAAATCTTTCTAAAATGCACCAGCGCTGGTTGGCACTGAGCGTGTGGCAGCTCCCATACTTGCTTGGTTGCAGGACATTCATCTTTCCAGAGTCCCACAGACAAGACTGGAAGCAAAGAAGGAGATTGGCCTGACTGAACTGCTCCTAAAGTGTCCGCTGGAACTTGCTCTCTGGACTGCATCTTCGGCATGAGAGTACGTACCATGTTGCTCTTTCCCTTTTTCTTGTCAAAGTAGAGGTTGGAGGAAAAAGGAGAAACCCGAGCACTGACCTTTTCTGAGAGCTGATCCTCAGGTAATCAAGGCCAGAGAAAATGACATGCTGGGAGGAGGTACCCAACAGGGAAGAGCATCACACAAAGAACATGCCTATTTCTTCCAAAGTGGGCAGAGAGCACAGGGAAGAGCCAGGAATAAGACAGGTGAGGATGGACCCTGACAGGGCCACCCAAGCCCTCCATTTCTCCCACACCCCCTACACACACACACTGGCACGCATCCTCTTTCCCCAAGGAGTGCTCAGGGTTCAGCCCGTGGTTCACAGAAACTTCCTGATTTGTGCTTTTCCATGACCGGATGGAGATATCAGAGCAGTGAGGTGATGCTCTAACCCTGGCTATAGAAATTCATGAATTCATTTATTTTTTTCCACGTGCCCGTGCTGAGTTAGGCTGGGGGTACAAATGCACATAGGGCATAGACCCTGAGCTCCGTCAGCTTCTAATCTTTGTACATCATCCCCCTTGAGAGAAGCAGAACGAAAGCAGACCGATCTCCCTGCTGTTCGTGGCCTGATAAGTCAACCCAGCCCTTCACCAGGGCCTGTCCCCCCGTGCTCGGTCAGAACTCACCGCTGCCGCCCGTCTGCCCCTGATGCCCAGCCGTCAACCTGGGGCGGACCCGCACAGCCCATACTTATTAAAGGAGGGAGGTCATTTACTCCTGTTCTTGCCGACGTTGGCCTGTTACAGGCCGAAACTGTGGAATTACATGTAGTGTTTTACCAGACCATCAAGTGACAAGGAGCAATGGGGTGACAGTTGCCAAATGTTAGTCCTTGTGTTTTTACTGTGGTCTCCGCAGAATTTTACCCCCCTAGGAGAACAATTCAATTTCTCTGTTTTTCACTTTTTCTTTCATTAAAGGAAAATCTCTTCCCTAGAAAAATACAAACTGAAAATCTTAAATTGCCTCTTTACATAAAAGGGGAGACTTTTTTCAAATAAAAGGGGGAGGGGTGATGTGGAGAGAGAGATAGCGACAGAGACAGAGAGATACCCTCTTACATCTTAAGCTAAGAGTCAGATCTGGGACTTCCAAAAAGGTATGACTCTTAGAAACTGATTAATTTTTAGACCTTAAAAAGCCATACCATCTCTTTAAAGAGCAATGAAAGCCTGATTCAAGTTGTTAAATTTTATGTTGTGTGTAATGTTGTAATTGATGTCAAACCTTTCACATTTTCTTACCACTGACATTGGACAGTCTACGCCACTCAAGGACTCAGTTACCAGAGTCAAGATTTAAGTAACCTAACCAGGAAATAAGGGCAGAATGGAATTTTATTACATGGAATTGAGAAGTTCAAATGCAAAATAATTAAGTCTAAGCCAAATATAGCCATTCTCTCTCCCATCAGTTTATTTTGGTGGATAATTGTCTGTATTAGGTATTTCACTGAGCTGCATATAAAACTTTATTGCCCTTGTAAAGTGCACGCTGTGAATTCTGATGCTTCTGTGTGTTTGGGGGAACATAATGGTTCCTTTTGCAGAATAGCACTGCTTACCTAGATCCTGAAACCAAACTAAGGTTTCAGGACGCCTGTGTGGAAAGACCCCAGTGCCGGGATGTATGTGAGGAGCTCAGATGGAAGCTGAGGAAAGGTCGCCAGGGAGTAATTAGGAAAAGAGCCCCCGATCTCAGAGTACCGGAAATGAAAAGAACAAGACACCTGCCCTCTTTGATACGGGCTTCCCATGTTTGTGTTTGGGTGCTGAGGAATTAAGAAGGCAGCACTGAGTGTGGCTCCCCAGGTAGCAGGGCTTGTGACAAAGGGGTCTCTTCCGAGGTGGCCTCGCCGCCCCTCCTCCAGCCTTCTCAGAACTGCAGGCCGTTCGTGTACTGCCGAGGGACCCCTTTTACCGTGCATCCAATACTAGAAGAACAATATGGAATTGACCTAATTAGAATCCTTTCCTGGGAAAAACAATATGTGACTACAGACGGTTTCAGTTAGGTTCCAGAAGCTTTCCCATTCTTCTGACTCCAACAATATGCCTGAATCCCCATCTCCGACTGTTTTCACAAGCAGATTTCACAATGTATTCCCCCAGGTAACCCACATGGCCTTGCTCCTCTGCCTGCACCCTTCCTTGCCTTGCCAGCTCTTTCTCAGCGTAGTTTACGAGACCTCTGTGCCCTGAACATAAGAACCCTTGGGCCTCAGGGCTCACCAGTGCGGTAGAGCTGAGTCACCTGAGGAAAACTGTTCCTTCGTTTTGCAACTTACAATGCAGTGCAGCATTTCACATCCTGGTTCTGTGGACCCCAGGAGTCTCTGAACTTGCAAAAGTTATATATTTTTATGTTTATGTACGTTTCTAGGCAAAGGGTCTAGAACTTTCACCAGACTCTCCAAGGGTTCTGTGGCCCTTGCAAAAACAGAAACCGCTGGTCAAACAGGAGACGCAGCCTAGTCAATAATTATAATGTCGTTTATAAAGAGCTTTATAAGAGAAGTGTGGACCTAGCACAGTTCCAAGCTCCCACATCAACAGTGGGTGAATGTGTGCCAAGTGCGATGGGAGCTGGGAAAGTGAGAACAATTATTTATGCCAGGGACAGGGTGGGGCAGGAGTTTTCCTGTTTTTAAAGGAGGTCACACTTGAACGAGTTTTACAGAGATGAGTGAGAGTGTTCCAGGAGTGGAAGGTGCTCTTGACAAAAGCGATCCTACATGGGAGAGAGGGTGAGGGGTTCCAGGAAGGGGCAAAGTGCAAGGTCCAGGGCACGAGATGAGAGTGTACGGGAAGGTGGGCCCCAGATCACAAAAGGAGCCAGCCTCCCCTGAGGACCCGTACGAGGTTCATGCGCTACCAGAACTAAGGAAGCTGTTCAGCAGGGATCCGATGTCTTTCCTTAGGTGGGTAACTGGTGGCAGTCAGTACTGAGTCCAGGTAAATAATCCTGGCACCCTAGAGGCTGAGAAGCGTTGGGAAGGTCCATGCCTTACAGGTTGCCTGGGATAGATCTGGTCTTCCCACTGCAAATCGTGCGTCCCAGGGCAGTCCTGGGCAAGCCAGGAGGTGGGTCATTCTATCTCCAGCAAGATCCTAGGAAGCAGGCAGTCATGGGTGTTCCCAGGACTAGAAACACACATTTCAACCTGTGAGGACAGAGTCAGAGGGGAGACTTGTGAGGGCCCGGGCTTGGGATCTGAACCTTTGAGGAGGATTCTTGTGGAAGGATTTCTCAGGAGGATATCACAAGCCACGTCCCACATGTGTCTTCAAGGCGGAAAATGTCCTGAGAGCTGCTGGCAAGGGGAGCTGACATGTTCCTCCCAATACATTGTGGCTGGCGGCAGGGAGAGTGGTCAGAGGCTGCGGCTGTGACGGCCCAGATGGGGAAGGGGAGGGTGCCAGGGTGGGTGGTGGCACTGATGGTGCAGGCTTAGGCCGCGTGCAGCTCAAAGACCACGGAGCCTCCAGGCCTGTAGCTGGCCGAGTCCGCCCCCAACATTGCAAGGCCTGAGGCTAGAATACGAAAGGAGGTCCACTGACCACAGTGCACATAGTTAATGGCTGTGAATCACGCCAATACACGGTTGAATAACTCACTTCTCTCCTCCTCCTTAACAAGAATTCCCTCAAAACAACCTGGATGGCCAGGTTCCAGCTGGAATTCTCAGACTCCTCAGACCTCTGCCCCGGAACATGGCAGCGCGAGGAAAGCTGACGACCCCTGGCCGCCTCGCTTCCTGACTCTGCTCGGTCCCCGTGGTCACTGGCCCTCACGTTCAAGCTCGTGTGCTCCCCACAAGCAGCCACCCCTCCCTGGAGTCTCGGGGTACGCATCTCAACAGCCAGGCCTGCTTCCCCAAAGAGAGGCCCGCACAGGCCCTGGAGACAGGATCAAGGCCATTGAGACAGGGAGTTCTGACGTCTTAGGCAGCCGAAGCATGGAAGGGGGAAGCAGGACACAGGCTAGGGATGGACGTGCGCCATCCATGAAACTGACGTGGACAGGAGGCGCAGAGGCCAAGGCCAAGTGGAGTCCGCTAAAATGCACCGCCCAGGACACAGTGGCACTGGCTGGAGCTGCCCTGGTTTGGGTCGCCCTGGGCTCCTTCCAAGGCCCAAACGTGGGATCCTGGCTTTGAGCCTTGGGCCTGTTGCTCGCCAGCTGTGTGGCCTTGGGTAAAGCGTTTGTCTTCTCTGAGCCTCTTTCCTTATCTGTGAGAGCATTTAACCACCCACCTCGTAGAGACCGCAAGAGGCTCACAGGAGGGAACAATGCGGCGGAGTCATCAGATGTGATGCTTTCTGCCTGGTTGGATAGATTGAGCACGGGGAACACAACCATCCCTTTCTCACCTGTACCTTGGCCACCATGGGATGAGGGAGGGGAAAATCAAGTTGTACTGAGCTGCAACCTGAGCTTGTGGCTGCAAAAGTCCCAAGAGAACGCACCATGTTGAGTCTTTGCTTATTTGCCAGGCACCTGTCATCCCTCCAACGCAACCCCTAGCGGAGCTTTTCTCCACCCCAGTTAGGGCCGCAGGGCGATGGGCGCAGGTTTTCCCTCAGGAACTGATGTGGCACATGCCCCAGGCTGAGCGGGGCTCAACTCTAATTTGCCATCTGCAAACCACTCTAAGGCAGCAGGACCAGCTCTTCTCCTTTATACCTTGAGTTTCACCCTGGGTGGACCCTCTGCTACAGGAAATAACCCTCCGGTTTAGCTGTTCATGGGCAGGAGCCAGTGGTCCCAGTGGGGGAAGTAAACCCTGGGCTGCAGGTCTCCTGGGGGTTGTCGGCCCCGGCGGGAGCGCAAATGCTAAGAAGGGGTGCGCACAGGCCATGCTGCCAGAGTTCTCTCTGAGGCACTCAGTGGAGATGGGGCCGTTTATCAATGTCAGAGCCCAGCCCCAGGAGCTGGGTACCCGGAGACAGTGAGAGAGGTGAGGGATTCCAGGAGGCAGCCTCACGAGGAAACTGGGGACAGCAAAGCACAGTAAGGCCCTGACATCTAGCCAGAAAATCCGACGCCGGCAGAGAGTGTAGAGCAGAGAGTGGAAGCGAGTCCACGCTCCCCACCATGGACACTTCAGAGGTCACAGGAGGCCACGGAATTACACAGAACTATGCTTTCTGTCCTGTTCTACCGTGCCAGGGTCGAAGTGTCAGTAAATTATTTAACCTTCTGTGACCCGCCTGGGAATGCCACGATCGGAGTGAAGGTGCAGGCCCTTTTATACAGAGCCTCCTGGCAGTGGCAACTCTGAACCCCTTACAACAGGGCTTCCCAGTCTCAGTACTATGTTTGGGGCTGATATTTCTTTTTTTTTTTTTAACGTTGCTAGCATCTTTTTTTATTACATGTTATTTTTTAAAAAAATCAACAAAGAAATGTAATCTTCTCCAACTAGGGGGCCGATAATTCTTTGCTGTCGGGCTGTCCTGTGCATTGTGGGATATCCAGCAGCATCTCTGGTCGATACCCACTAGCTGCTCACAATCAGTTGTGACAACCAGAAATGTCTCCAGACATGGCCAGATGTCCCCTGGGGGACAAAATAGTCCCTGGATGAGAGCCACCTCCTTAGAAAAGAGTGGATAGAAATGGGGGATGACACCCAAAATGGGGGCTTGTGACCTCAGCGTCTCCGCTGACCACGGCAAGTTCGCTCAGGGACTCAGCCAACAGCTGCTCACAACAATGAGCTCTAAGACCAAGGGGAAGTGGCGTGGCGGCGGGAGAAGGAGGGCCGGGGGCTCATCCACGGACAACAGCGCGACTAGCACTCCCTGCGGGCGCGTGTGCTCCCCCCGGGGTGCTGGGTTCTTTGCCTGGATCATCTCAGGGCGCTCACAAGCATTCTATGACGTAGGGATGAAGGTCACCCTCATCTTGGAGGAGGGGAACCTGAGACTTAAAACAGACCAACAACTTCCTTAAGATCGAACAGCTGGCACTGCAGCCAAGACTGGCGCTCAAGCCAGCTCAATCCAGAGCCTGCGCACTTAAGCATCAACGCAACAGACATCTTAATAGGAAAGATGATCATCTCCTGGCCGTGAGCTTAGGGAAGACGTTGAACAGAATGTAGGTGCTTTCATCTGATCCTCACTACACCTCTGTAAGGTAGCCAGGGTGAGATGGGGGCCCTAGGAGAGACAGAGCCCAGTTCTTCCTTGACTTTCGCCAGCCCTTGTGGGGAAAGCACAAGTCAGAATGCAGGTTTCACTCAATCAACCTCACCGAGAGTCACAGCTTCATCCGAGAACCCAGCCTTTGGACTTGTGGGCAGAGAGCAGCTTGCTCAGAAAGTCTTTGCCCGGGTGTCTGAACAGGAGATCCAGTCTAGGAGGAGCTCCCTAGCCCCCTCCTAGCCCAACATCCCCTTGGTACCTGGATATTCCATGCCAGGGAAGCAAATACTGAGTGTGTTTGGGGGCGGGGGGGAGCGGGCATTCTGTCTTTGAAAAACAAAATGTCAGCAGCTCAGCCCTGGATCCCAGGAAGGCTTCAATCACATTCCAGGACTCGATTGGTTCATCACACTGCTTGGGGACAGGATTTGTGGAAGAAACTGTTTTTTCCTTTCCCCTTGCTTAAAGGATCTGAAGAGTCATTAAAAACATAAGACCATGAAGTTTCAAAAGTACATCGAGACTGTCCCTTTAAAAACACACCCAAGCCCGAGATGAATACTCGAAGGACAAGATACTGTACTGATTAATTATTAAGAACACATTTTGTGCGGTTTGACGGCTATGCCAGAGCAATCTGCTTCAGAGTGATTAAACCTCAATAAATGTGGTTTTAATAACGAGCTGGTATTGAATTATCAGACAATGGCAGCCTTAGTAAATCTTAATTAGTTTTGTCTTTTGAGAACTTCATTTAAATTCTGAGTAATACAAATGCCGTCCGGAGCCCTGCGAGGGAGGCATGGCTGCCCTCCTGGGGGCGCTGCCCTAGGCTTGTGACCCCCAGCTCCAGCCTATGGGACCGCTGGGGAGGAACCAAGGACAGAATGGGGGTGGAGGGGGAGGGCACAGATTTTGGGGATAGTTTGCCTTCCAACAGAGAAAGACAGCCCTTCTTCGAACACCTCTGAGGAAGGAGAGCTTCATTAGGCCAAACAGCAAGACTTTGGGGTGAAAGCAATCTTTTCTAAAATGTGGAGCTCTGAACACAGAAAAAAAAAAAAAAAAACGAGAGAAGGAGGCAGGGGGAGGAGGAAAGGGGTTCCTGTGAGCCTGAAGCCAGGAATAAGAGCTGGAAGAGTGGGCAGATGGATGACCTGGTGACGGGCTAGCCACTGGTCCCACGGAAGGCCTTTCAGGGTAAACAAACTGGCCAGGGTGCACAGCCTTGCTTCAAAAGGCCCACGATTACTCGTTTTATTGCTCAGAGTTACAAGATGATGGTATCTCGAAAGAAGGTGACAGCAAGTTAACAGATCCGTCCCTGAGGGTGCCTGGCCCAGACGCAGAGACTCCCTTCTCCAAACAGAGATGCAGGCACAATTAGACACTTTCAAAATGAGACAGTTCTCTGTTTCAGGAACCCATTGGAAGGCCAGTCAGTGCCCTCCCCCGCCTCCATGCACATTTTGGTACTAATTAACTCCTAATTTGGAAAGGGGGAGAAAGGGGTGTCTCTTTCAAGAATTCCTCCCTCCGGAGATGGCATCTCCGGGCAGCAGCATTTGGCAGTAAAAGCACAACAAATGTCAGAGCGGAGTGGCCGCAGGGCTGGGGATTTACGACTCGGTTCCGGAATGCTGTCAGAGGCACGGCCAGACACTCTCATTCCAGATTGGGACGGATTTGTGTAATTAGGCAAAGTCAGCCAGCCCTGTCCCGGGAGGTGAGAGGCCTGAGTCTCATCTCTGCTGTTAACTTGTTGTGTGAACTTGGGCAAGTTCCTTTTCCTCCCTGGGCCTCAAGTCACCATCTAAAATAGAAGGGTAGGATCTGTCATCTCTAAGGATACTTCCACAGCCCCCAAAGTCTACGATTCTAAGATTCTAAAACTTAGCAGGCTTTTCTCCAGTATACACACACACTCCAAAATCACTGGGAGCCAGAAGCCGGGCGGTGAGGGAGACAGTGGATCATCGTAGATGGATGAATTCCAGCTTACAAGGCACGAGGGTAACCAAGTGGCCCTGCTTTCATCAGCACCTTTTAGCATCATCAAGAACTCAGTCTTTCTCACTGTAGGCCTTTCTCAGCGTGGAAGAAGCGTCACCATCCATCCTCAGAGTGGCCTGGGGCTCCTCCCCACTTCTCAGCCGATACAAAGATCACTCTTCCATTCTTTGGAGAAAGGTCCTCGGAACCTTTCTGTCTGGTCTACTATTATCCTGAATGGTGAAGTACAGGCTGCAGTCATGAGCCACATGTCTTGCTGAGTCTGGAAGATGCAGCAAGTCTTGCTACTTTGCTTCTGTTTAGCACAGCATCGGACCGGCACCCTGGCATCCTGGCCCCAACGGGCTTGTGTTCGTTCAGTACCACTTTACAAGTGCATTAGCTCTTGGGAAGTCCTGGGTATCTGCTCCGAAAGTTGCCACAGAATCAAAGAAAGAACTGCACTTCCACCAGGAGCCTACATCTGCAAATCTGAAAAGGCTGAACTGACTTGGAAAAAATGACACTGCTTTCACAGATGTGTCATTCAGATTTTTCTACTCTTCCCCACTTTTGTTTGTTATAAAGAGTAACACTTGTCCCTCCTATAACAGTTCCTGTCCCCTGAAAATTACCGCACAAACACTATGCAGATACAAATACCCTTCACTTCTCCACCTGTACTTTTTAAAATTATTATTGACTATCTCTGAGCCACACAGCAGCAGGAAGCATGTCTATCTCGGTTAATGCCCTCTCCTCCAGCCCTAGCTCAGCTCCAGGTACATAACGGTGCTTACAGAAGAGAGCTGGATGAATTGTCAAGTTCCAGGATCCAGGCTGTGGGTGCTAAGTTCTGAGAAGCTATGGTGAGAACGTAGAAGGCAGGGAAAGCATCCTGGGATGTGGCCTGGGGTGGAACTTTAAAAACCAGCAGCATTTAGAGAGGCAAAGGAAGGCCTCAGGTACCCCTTGGCTTCCTCCCCTCCACACCCCGCCCCCATGCCTCTCTGCTGTTGATGCCAGTAATGATTGCCATGCCCATAGGGCAATCAGCAGGAAGACGCCACCTACAGGTGAGTGCGGAGAAAGCACTGGGACAGAGCAGGTCTGCCCAAGCCAGCTTGAAAAAAGTTTAGTCCTTCTTTGACTGAAATAGTGCTCACTGATGGATCTCCTTGGGCCCTGGTTTCCCATTTCTACTCAGATCTGCCACATACATCCCTCTTTATCTTTCCTGGCCACACCAGCTCACTCTTTACTAAGCAGCTTCTTTTCCCCCCAAATCTCTAAATAAAACTTGCAATCTTGCCAAATATTTCTCCATCAAGTAGTATTTAGCAACAAGAGTGCCACAAATGGATCACGAACAGATCAAATATCATACGTTTGTTTTCAAATCCTGGAAATACTTTCCAAATCATGTCTCTTTTTTTTTTGTTTTCCTTTTCAGACACGTCATCAACCTCCTGACAATTTTGGCCGGGCCTGCCAGCAGGCAGCCTTAACGGCCCGACTCTGGCAGAAGGCTGGGCATGCATGGCTGAGGGAGGGTGGCTGCTGGTGGAGACCACCTGTAAGCAGCTTGGTGACGTAGTCCCTCTCTGTGTGATGCCCTGAGGGAGCCATGTGTGTGGTCGCGTGAGGACCTATGGGTGGGGTGCATGTCAGGTGGAATTGAAGAAACTGAGGCATGAGACTTCATGGGTAAACGGGAGCCCATGATGTAGAGGGTATGTGAAGGACAGAGGACATGGGTTATGTGTGATGCGGGGGTATCTGAGACTTTGGGTGAGGTCTGTGTGTGCTCTGTGATCTGTGTGATATGAAGGATCGTGCAGTGTGTGAGCGTGGTGTGTGGTGACTGTGGGGCATATTGGGTGAGATCTATTAGTGTGGTGTGGTGGGTGACCTGAGGCTTGGTGTGCTCTGGGCACTGGGGAGGGTGAGGAGGATGCTGGGAGGGTGTGTATCCAAATGACATCTTGGCCACCAGAAAGCAGCCCTGGGATTGGCCAGATCTGGGCTCTGAGACCCTCTCCAGGAGCAGGAGAGCTGCTCCTGCTGGGGAAGCCACTGGCAGAGTGGACTCCGTGCAGAGGCTCGGAGAAGCTAGGTGGCTGGAGAAGCTAGGTGGCTGTCACCTGATGCCTGTGCCCAAGGTGACTGAAGCAAAGCAAATGAGGCAAAATGGTAAGCAACTCCAATTCCGGATCAAGGGCCTGGGGAAGACACTGGAGCCCTTGGCCCAAGGGAAGTCTGTGGCTGAAACAAACGTAGCTTCAGTCCCTGGGGCCACATTATCACTAATAATGACCTCAGCCCAAGGGAGACATAGTCTACTTTCCCAAGTGACAGATGGCCCTTCCATGAGGCCAGAGGAGGCACCGAGGCAGGCTGCCCAGGGTCTCGTGCAAAGGCCACAGGGCTGTCCCAGAGGAGGAGCCAGGCTCCGGTCGCGTCTCTTCCCTCCTAGACAGGCAAATCCCATCATCTTAAGATTCAAATCTCGTGGCCCAGCCTCCAAGGCCCTTGGCTCTCTGGTCCCGCTCTCGTGGCTAACCTGTGTCCTCTGTGTGTTCCCCCCACTCCAGCCAACCTAAGGCAAGCAAGCAACCCTCAGTGTTCGCGGCTCAAGACGCTGTTCAGAGAGTCCTTGCTTGGGAGTGGGGGGAGGGAGAGGCCTCTGGAGGCTGAGCCCAGGGGGTGATGGGCAGGACGCAGAGAGTCACAAAGATCTTCTGAGGTGACCCTGATCCAACATTTTCAAATGCTTGAGAAAGCTGTTCATAATTGGCTTTTGAAGAAGGAATGCCTTCCTCTTGTCATTTAAAACTGCAACATGACAAATTGTTTCTTCAAAACAGCTTGCAAACCAAGACAGCTTCAGATGTGGAGTCATGTAGAGGAGAAAACGTCTGAAAAATTACTGCCAGGAGCGAATAACCCAAGAAACTTATGCCAGCAAGAGACTGGAGGGTCAGAGAGAGCTGTCAGCCCCACGAGGGGCAAGCTGCCGGCACCCTTCTGCGTGGAGCAACACTGAAACGCATGGAAAAGCCCGTAATGACACAGCTGAGTTGTGCTCATGTCTTCGACAGCCTCTCTTCTCTCCCCTACCTCAAATCCATTGTTCTTTGTGCTTGTTTTTCTGCTGGGGGCCTTAAGTCCCATCCGGGAGGCAGGATGAGAAGAAAAGTCCACTCTTGTACCCCTCTTCTCGTCTCTTCTCTCTTTCTCTGAAAGTGGACACCCACCCTTTTTTACTGAACGCAGAGTTAGTCCACTTTTCAGCAGGCAACTAGAGTTAATCCATTTTTTTTCATTGATTTAATCTTTTTTGTTTAGTGCAGGCATGGGAATAAAAAGAGAAGAAATTTCACATTAACTAATTTCCTAAAAACGAATTTCGAAGAACAATTGAATCCATTTTGTAAATCCAGTGGGAATACTCAGCCTTGGAATTTACCCCCAAATCAGCTGAGACAGGCACAGAGCGTCAAAATATTCCCAGCCTGAGAGATGAGCCCTCCTAGCTGTCCTTAGAGACTATTGCAACAGCCTCCTACCCAATCTCCATGCCTTCAGCATGGCCCCCAACCCCATCGCTCCCCACACTGAAGCCCAAGTGATCTTTCTGAAACAGTGTTTTTCCCCCAAACCCTCAAATGGCACCCAAGTCCCAGCTCCTTAACATGGCGCCCCAAGTTCTCCAAGTCTTAGACCTGCCACTCCCACTCATTATATCCACCAGAAATCCATGTCCTAAGGAAATCTTTTTGCTTTCTCAATTCCATCATGCTTTTTCTTGTTTCTGACCAATTTGCACATGAGGTTCCTTCTGTATAGAAAGCCCTCGCCTGTCTTATCTGCCTAGTTGACTACTATGTCTGCTCCTTCCAGAGTCTACTCAACCATCACCTCCTTTGGGGACATTCTGTCTGCCCCGAAACATCAATTCCCCTGGAATCCTCTCAACTAGAAACAGTTTTTTCTCTCACGGGACTGTGGGGTCTGGAAGAGAGGTAGGTGTCCTCTTCGCCCCTCATTGCTTCTTCCAAGTCCTTTCTTCTTCCTCCTTCAAAGCCCTTGCTTCTTTACAGCACAAGTCATGAGACCTCAGCGCCCAGCACTCCATCTGGCGTCAGCCTCCTCCTTTACTGACGACTTCAGCACTTGTCCTGGCTTACGGCCTTCCCCTCCACCGCCACTCCTGTCGTTCTTGGCAGCTTTAACATCCACAGGGATGGTCTGTCCCTGGCACTCTGGTCTCCCTTTTCCTTGGTCCCAACAGATTCAATAACGTCTTCTTCCATCCCACCTCAGCCATCACCTCCCATGGTTGTACTTTACAGCTTTTCAAACAGTTACTTCAACCAATAACTGCATCACCTCTGAAATGTCAAGCAGCTCCACTCTTTGGCTACCTCTTCCCTTTATCCAGAGCAACCGCTCCAGCAACACTGATCTCACTGAGATGCTCAATCCAGTCTCTTACCCTCCCTCCCGAGAACACACACACACGTTCTCACCCTCCTCCTTACCCAGCTCAGCTTCTTTGATCAGCACTGTATCCACTCTCTTGCACATGTTTCCTTCTTCCGCCCATTTTTCTCTATATATCACACCAGCCTGGAGAGACGTGAACCTCAATAAACCTGCTTAGTCTGTGTCTGTACCCAACCAGCCACCACTGCAGGAAAAATCACATCAGAGTCATGCTAACTGGATTTGCTTTAGATGTGTAAGTACAAATCTCCACACTGCCAATAATCTGACTTTCTTGCCTACTCAATTCACTTTCCAAGTCCCCAAGATAACTGTTTCATATCTTCTCTATTCCCCTCAAAAGTCTAAAATCCCCTCACTCTCAGAAGGTGGCCCTCTTCATCCTCTTGCCATAGGGATATGGACAAAGTATGTTGTTTCTTCTCCAAGCACAGCAAACCATTCTCTTTTCTCTGACTCGATTGCCTCTCAGCTTCTCAGGACCTTGCCCCTGTAATGATCGCCGTATCTCCCATTATCTCTTCAACTCACCCCAGCTGGGCTTCCATCACTACCACCTAACAAAAATGGCTCTTATCAAGGTTACCCACGACCTGTGTTTTACTAGGATCACCGGTAAGTCTTCTGTCCTCGTGATAATGAACCTCTCAGTAGCAGGAAATTGAAATGCGTTCTTTTCTAGATTCCTGTGCTGTTACTCTTGTCTGGTCTTCCATCTACCTCACTGACTGCTCCTTTTCCTTTGCCATAACCTCCTGCTGTGCCCAACCTGGAGCTCTGTCTGCAGCCATCATCTCTTCCCAACTACTGGGTGATCTCAAACGCTCTCATGGTCCTAAACAGCATCATTGTTTTGATGACCCCAAAACTCCATGATTACAGGCATTTCAAATCTAACCTGGCACCAAAAGATCTACTCATCTTTTTCCTCTCTCTCTCCTTCCCCCTCTTTCACAGAGACACACACAGAAACACACACACAGACACACACACACACACACACACACACACACACACACACACACACACTCATCAAGTCTGCTGTTCCCCAAGTCCTAATCTTAGTCAACAGCAGAATCATTTACACAGATGCTGAGACCAGTGACCTTAAATCACCCTTGATTACTCTCCTTCATATTCCGTATTTAATTCATAAGCAAGTTCTGGGAACATTACCTCCAAATATATCCCAAATTTGACTTCTTCCCTGTTTATCATCAAAATATCAGTCTAAACCACTGACACCTCTTACCTAGTTTACTGTCAATTCTTTCTAACTTACTTCCCTTGCTCCTCTCTTGATGTCACATAATCCACTCTTCACACAGCAGCTAGAGTGGTCTTTTTTTTTTTTAACAGACTTTATGTTTTAAAAAAGTTTAAGTTCATAGGAAAACTGAGCAGAAAGTACAGAAAGTTTCTGTGTACCCCTGCCCCCATGCTCACCTAGCATCCCCCACTGTAAACATCTCGCACCACCGTTGTATGTTTGTTACAACTGATGAACCTGCATTGACATGTCATTATCACCCACAGTCCATAGTTTATATTAGTGTTCGCTCTTGTTGTTGTAAGAGAGCATAGTTTACATTAGGATTCACTTTGGGTTTTGAAAAATGTAAAATGACGTCTATCCATCATTATAGTATCATACAGAATAGTTTTACTGCCGTAAAGATCCTCCGTGCTCCACCTGTTCCTCCTTTCCTCCCCCAACCCCTGATCTTTTTGCTGTCTCCATGGTTTTACCTTTTCCAGAATGTCATATAGTTGGAATCATACAGCATGTAGCCTTTTCAGACTGGCTTCTTCCACTTATCAATATGCATTTATGTTTCTTCCATGTCTTGTCAAGTCCTGATGGCTCATTTCTTTGTGCTGAATAACATCTCATTTTCTGGATGTACCAAAGTTTATTTAGCTACTCACCTACTGAAGGACATCTTGGTTGCTTCCAAGTTTTTAGCGATTGCTGTCGACATCTGTGTGCAGGTTTTTGTGTGGATGTAAGTTTTTGACTCATTTGGGTAAATATCAGGAATTCTAGTTGCTGGATCATAGGGTGAGAGTATGTACAGTTTTGTAAGAAACTGCCAGACTGTCTTACACACCGTTTCACGTTCCCACCAGTAATGAATAAGAGTTCCTGTTACTCGCCAGCATTTGGTGGTGTCAGTGTTTTGGATTTTAGCCATTCTAATAGGTGTAGTTGTATCTTGTTGTTTTATAGAGTTGCCTTTCTATTTATTTTCTTTTTAAATAATTTTTTAAAATTTATTTATTGCCGTGCCACACGGCATGTGGGATCTTAGTTCCCCAGCCAGGGATCAAACTCGTGCCCTCTGCAGTGGAAGCGTGAGTCTTAACCACTGGACCGCCAGGGAAGTCCTCTAGCGTTGTCTTTTAAAATCCTACATTTGATCGTATTGCTCCACTTTTTAAAGCTATCCAAAGATTTCCCATTACAACAACTGTCAGGTCCAAAGTCCTTATGATGACCCACAAGGCCCTGCATAATTTGGCCCCTACCCAGCCATTCCTTTCTGATCGGTCTACACCTATGTCATGCTGGTTGTGCACTTTGATTTCCACCCACTTCTTCACCTCATCGGATACCATTCTCCTCATGGCCACCAGCCAGCTTGGCCCTCTTTCATTCTTCAAACATACCACGCTTGTTTCTGTCTTAGGGCTTTGCACTTGCCATTCTTTTTCTTGAGGTGTTTTTCTGCCAGATCTGCCCATGACTGCCTCCTTCTCATCAGTCAGGTCTTGGCTTAAACACTAATCTCTAGGAGAGGACTTGCCTAACTCCAGGCACTTCTGGATGGATGGATGGATGGATGTAGATCCTGAATAGAGTGAAAGAAAACTTGGTTGCTGTGAGGTAGAACGCCACTATATCAAAGGAAGGAGAATTCCAGGAGTCAGTGGGAGCAGCCATTCCATGCCCCTGTCAGAGAAAAAAGACTAAAACAGAAGAGAGAGTACAGGATGGAATAGGGCAAACCTTAGGGAGCTGGCCATATCAAATGAATTAGAAAAAGCTTGTGGAGGCGTACTAGAGAGTCCAGTGCCTACAATCACGTTCCTAAGAACATACGAAGCACCAGACCTTAATTACACACCAGCATATGAAATTGAGTGTCTGATGTACACACGTCGGTAAATTCCTAGAGCCTTAAACTAGAAGCAAGATGCCTAGGTTAGGGAGATGCCAGCTCAGAGCCTACTGCCTTGCAGTGTAACAACCACTGTCATCTGCATCTTTAGCTACATCCAGTTAGTTCAGAAATCCAGGCAGAGAATAAAACGCAGCATCACACATTACCAGGAGCATCACAGATCAGCTGTGGGCTGGAGAGAATCCAAGCCTGTGCCATTTGATTTTTCTCATGTATGTAATTTCTTTTTTGATGCTGTGAAACTCAAAGCTTACTATTTTAACATTTATGACCAAAGATAATTGGCAGCTTTACGTCACTTCTGTAATGACTTTTTTCTCAAACCATGTCTGATCAAGACACTGTTTAGGTTATGGTGTCTCAAACTGGGGGTCGTGAACCATTAATTTGTCATGAAATTGATTTAGACAGTTCACAACCAGCATATTTTTACCAAAATAGAGTAGATGAGAATAGAAAATCAAAGTGTATCACGCGTAGTAAGGGTAAGTATTACTTGAGAAAACATATGTTTCAGTTATACATATAATGTATATATACACATACATATGTGTATAATGAGATACAATGTAAAATGTAGGGTCATGGCCAAAAAAGCAGAAGCTATGCTCTAGGTTTCACTTGGCTATATAAATATGCTATGAATAATGTATAAATACATTCTAAAAGAACTTTAAAATTCATGTAGAATTTATTCATGTCAATGTAGAGCTGTCAGAGATAATAACCATCAAAAATGGTACACAACAGGTGTGGCAATCTAGAGCGTTCTGTATTAAGGCTGGGATCCTGACATTCCACTAAACCACAAGTCTAGAGAACTAGGTTCTGATTTCTTTCCTTTTACTCTCTGGCATGATAGCTTTAGGAAATTCCCCCTCCCTCTTCTGGGCCTCAGATTCCTTACCTCTCTCTAAACTGAGGGACAGATTCATTTGCTTCCGAGAAGCCCTCCATGGAACTCATGCATTCGGAGTCTACTGGAGACTGCGTGAAATGCTCAAGAACTTCAAAATCAAATAAACCGGACTCAAATCCCAGGTACTTACTTACCACTGAGTAACGCTGCCACTGTCCTTCATCAGAAATTGGGAATGATGCTGCATCCTCCATGAGCAGTGATCGTGCAACGCTCCCGGCATAGGAGAGGGTCTCCGTAAAAATGTCCATTGTTGTGATGCCCGACTCTGCTTCTCCATGTCTGTACCGATGTCTGTGCACCTTTAACCACGGCCCAGCATTCCTCGCCTCAGTATAGCTCTAGTCTCACTCTAAAGGGTCCCTTTCTTTGCATGGTTGGCATTTCTCACAAATATCCATCAGCAGCATTCCCGGTTTCCATGACCGTGGTCTCTTCCCATCTCAGAAGCATGCCCCGCTGAGCCTCGGCCGCCTACGACTCCCCTCCTCCAGCCCTGTGGGTGCCAGGGTCCAGGTCTGAACTCTAGGTCAGCCCTAAGCCCATCAGAGAAAGTCACTCTTTACCCATCAGCTAAATGCCTTCCTTTATGTCCGTCAATGCTGCATCAGAAAGTAGGAGAAAATGCTCCTCAGACTGTCACCTAAAAAATATATATATATAAATGTTAGAACAGGGTAGCAAGTGCACATGGGGTCAAGTGCATAAATTGTGAAATAGGGCCTGAGCCTTCATTCTTTTTTTTATCCGTGACAGTATAAACATCATACAAGTCTCTCAAACAGAAAAGGGAAATGTAGAGCGATAGCTCAGGCCACTTAACAATGTGAAAGGCGCTGGACCACACGGACACTTTAACCCTTCTCTGCTTGTGCTTCTGTCCCATCCACATCCCTCATCTCTCACCCCTCTGCCCCTCACTGGCCTGTGATAGTCATTTGAAGGCGAGCACTCCACGAGGTGTGAAGAGGCCTAGATCCTGGGCCACAGGTACAGCCCCTGCTGTCCCTGTGCCACCCCACTGTTCTCTGGGTTATATAAGTTCTTCCAGAACCTTCTAAGCCAGCTCAGCCCATCTCAGCAGCTGACAAGACCATAGCTCTCAGGGAAATGAGGCTGCAGAGTCACTGGGGCCTGGGCTACTCCCTCCTTGCCCTGTCTTGTCAGTTACAGGCCCTGCACAGCCGATGGGCCTCTGCCTGGAGCTAGGGCATGCTGGCTTCCGGAACGGTCCACTGTGTTCTGAGCTGCAGGGTGTGGGATCCTGAAGCCAGAACCTAGGGGAGGGGCAGATCCTATGAATCCAGGTTCATTTCCATGCCAGAGAGTCCTGGATTTCTTTCTGCTGTGCCGTGGCCCCTGCACCCTGATCTCTTCCTTAGGCTGCACTTCTCCAGGGTCCAGCACCCTCGCTGTGCTCTGTAAAGGCCAGGAGGCCCAAACGGCAGGAAAAATCCCCACCAGGCATGGCACGGCCTTGCCAGAGCCCGGAGTCCCCTGAGCCCCTGGCTGGGGGACTCCACTCTGTCCTAGAGAGGGGCAGCAAGGGGCAGGAGGGAGGGAGATGTGGGGTAGAGGAGAAAATGACAGGGTAAGATCTCCCTTGTAGGAAACATCAAGACAAATGGAAATTGCATGTGAGTAGAAGTGGGGAAACTTCCTCTGGCCTCAGCTTTCAGAGGCGCTGATTGAGGGGACAGAGAATCCTGATCTAGACTGTTTCAGCTGAGCAGACCACCTGCTCCCCAGAGGGAACTGGACCAACCCAGCAGGCAGGGGCCGTCTGCCCCAAATGCCCGGCTCTCTCCCCACCCCCGGGCTGCCCACCTCTGCGCTCCATCTCCCTGAAGCCACACTGGAAGGCGGGGCAGGTGGGTTTCCTGCATTAGCTACAGTCCCACAGCAAGAGCCCCTGCAGAAGGTCACAGCCCAGGGTGTTGCCGCCCGGGAGAGCAGATCTACAGGCTGCTAGTGGGGGCTATGGCCAGACTTGAGGCCTGGGCTTGGTGGGGGGTGGGAGGACCCCTGAAAACAGCTGGAGACACTGATCACAAACCAACTGTACCTTGCAGTTATGCCCGTCTGCAGCTCTGTCTCAGAGTTCTGTCCCCACAGCAAGGAAGGAGCAAAGAAGGAAGGACAGCAAAGAAAAAAGGCAAGAACGGAGGGAGAGAGGGAGGGAGGAAGGGAGGAAGGATCCCCAGCTGCTGTGCTCCAGGCTAAACACAAAATCTCAGGGGGAAACTCAAAGGTAGAGGTACGACCAGCAGTCGGTCACCTGCACACGATGCCAGCCGAGTGGTCAGCCAGCCTCTGACCGCCCAGCTCCCCACCCATAGTGGAAAGCTCTGCACCGGCAAGTCAGTCCTTCCAGAGGGTGGAAATGGGCCACACCACGATGGCCACCCATAGATCCTAGTTCCACCCACTGGAGCCACACAGAGGTGGCCACAAGATGGCCCCTGAGATACTGAAGATGCTTTTCTGCCACCCCAGGATTCTCCAGGCTACACCCATCTGAGAGCCTTCATCTGGCCCTAGGCTGCCATGATTTCAGGAGAACTCACTATCCCATCAGCCGTATCTGAAAGAGCTGTAGAAAAGCACAGGTCTCACCACTGACGCCCACCCTCTCCCAGGTCCAGGCTTGCTATTGGCTTCTGTTCCTCCCATCAAGACAGACAAAGTGTTCATTCCACTAAATTTGGTTGGAGTGAGGGTGGGTGGACATTTTGGTGACTTTTTTTTTCCCTGAAGAGAACACTAATACTTATGGTTCCTTAAATAAATGCACACTTACCCTCAAACACACCACCCTTGCAAAGGGCTAGAGGAGAGGAAGCAAGTTAACATTGTTGCCTGAATCTAGAAATCACACAGCAGGAGAGAAGAAGAATGTTCAAACAAATGTTTGTAAAAGCCAAACAAATGTTTTGGGCTCTTTGATTCCCGTTCACACCCAAGCACTCTTGCTGATGGATGGGGGTTACAGGAACTCCCCCAGCTGGGGGTCAGTCTTCATTCAAACCGCCACTGCCGCCAAAGCCGTCTCCGTACAGTGAAAAAGATAAATGACCCTCCGCCCTCACCCACAGATGACGTCACCTAGGCACCACCAAAGCATACAGGCTTTGCACCCAGGCAAGACACATCAAGGCAGGGACCCTTCCTCTGGGTTCATGTCTCCTGCTCTATGGGGCTAAGAGGGAAGGAGCCATGTCTATGCTCCAGTAGCCGAGGCCAGTGAGCACACAGCAAGGTGGAAAAGAGGCAGGGGCTGCCAACAGGGCTGAACATTGCCCACTTTCCTGAGATGGAGTTTGGATGAACTTGGCAGCTACCAACCTGCTAGTCTGCAGGGTCTTGTACGTGGGGAGCACGATTCCAACAGAAACAATAGGACAAGACCCAGGTCTAGACATGCCCTCCACCTGGGCAGCTGCCTGGACAGCTTTGTGCCTCGACTCATCTGAAAGGGGGCCAGGAATGCAGGAACACAGACCCTTCCCTGGAGTTGGAGGGGGTGGACCTCAGTACAGATAGCTGAAGCACCGCTTCCCTGGCACAGGCAGAGGCCAGAAGTGGGCAATGGGCACCGGCTGACCTGAGAACAGCCTGCTTCCCAGGCCCATGTCTGGGAATTTTCTCTCTCCAAATATGAAAGAAATAAAAATAGGGAGGCAGGAAGGCCAAAATATGTTTGCAAAAACCTAAGTCTGGTTTTGAAACGCTTGCTCCCACCATTTCAAGGCTAAGAATAATGGAAGGAGCCGGGAATCCTGGCCGGGTCCCAAGGTGTGAGAGCACTTGGATTCGAGAGCACACGAGTATCTGCGCCACACCAAGTGCTCTGGAGCTAGTCAGAAGTGTCAAGAGCCTTTAGAGAAATGAATGAGCAGCTGAGTAAGAAATGTGACTGCTGACAAGCAGGAATTACCTCTACAAAACACTGCGAAGTATCAGTGATAGAAACACAGTCTACGGCCGCGCAGTACAGAGGGCAGAGCTGCCCACACATGGCTGAGCTCCGGCAGTGGCCCGGGCCCAGGCGGACAGATTCCACCCAGCTGGACCTTGGGACAAGACCACAGGGAAACTTAACAAACAGCAAACAAAAAAGGATCGGGTTCAGCTTGTCACTTCAACTCAGCTTTCAAACATCTGGGTGTTCCCGTGACATCTCGTTATGGGCTACATTGTCTCCCCCCCTCCCCAAATTCACAGGTTAAAGTCTTAACCATTACTACCTTCCAATGTGACTGTATTTAGAGATAGGGTCTTTCAAGAGGTAATTAATTTAAAATGAGGTCATTAGAGTCCAATATGACTGGTGTCCTTATAAGGAGAGGAAATTAGGACACAGAAAAGTAGAGGAAAGACCACGTACAGAGGCAGGGAGACGATGGTCACCTACAAGCAGAGAAGAGAGGTCTCGGAAGAAACTAACCCTGATGACAACTCGATCTTGGACTTCCAGCCTCGGGAGCTGTGAGAAAATAAACTTCTATTGTTCAAGCCACGCAGTCTTGGTACTTTGTTACGGCAGCCCGAGCATACAAATACACACCTGGTTTGCTTGTTCTGGGTGTTTAATGAAAGTGGACTGAAGTTTTCATTTGTTGTAAGGAAACAGAGGGGATGTGAGAGCTTTCACACATCCGAATCCCAGCCTCACAGACAGGGAAGCTACTTGGTTCTCTGGAGCCCAAGAGGACGGAGGAAAGGGACAGACACTGAGTGAGTCAGGCCTTAGGATAAGCTCTTTACACTCACTGGAATCCCCACAACTCTGAGAAGCGGGCACAGATATCCCCATTTCACAGAGGGGGAAGGTGGTTCTTAGAGGTGGTCACGTGCATTCAACGGCAGAAGGGAGATAAAAATCTGGGTTTGTCTGACTGTATAGCTTATTCTCCTCCCTCCAGCCAGAACCAATGATATACATTCTGGGAGGCAGTTGTCCCCTCTAACGACTGAGCCCTCTACAAAGGAGAACGGATACCACACGTGGCAGGAAGTTCCCTAACTGGAGGCATCCAGGCAGGGGCTGGGAGACAGGGGATGTTGAGGCCATGGTTTCCAGTCACGTGTCCCCTCCCACATCACACTCTTACACCTCCCGCCCACCACCCCGACAGGCACACGCACACCCAGGGAGACGGTCTGAATCACTGAGGGGTGTAATTTGAAACTGCACCCCCAAGCGATTCTAGTCTGTCATTGTGGGAGGTGTCCCTGTTGGGAATCCTCACAGAAGGGAGTTGGGTTGGATGCTCCCAAAGTCTCTTCTAAGCCCTAAAAGTCCACAGCTCTTGAACATCTATGGAGCCTTGACAGGACACACAGCCCTCTGGCCCGGCGCCTCCAGAACATTCCCCAGAGCCATGGTCAGGGTATCCACACCGGATCTTCAATGACCTCAACCTCTTTTTGCAAAACATAGCAGTCTGGCTAAAAAGAGCAGCGGAGGGTGCCCAGGAACTCCCTGGGTAGGTCAACACCAAGGCTCCACAAGGCTGGACTAAAAGTGTGCTGTATTTATTCTCACTTGATCAGATCCAGGGAGGAAAGTGGAGAGCAGCGGCTGGGCTGGCAGGTCGGCACCGCCCCACCCTCCCAAAGTGTTCCAGCTGAGACAGGACAAGCTGTTCTGCTATCATGACCCTGCCAAGGAGCTGATGACAAAGGCCAGGCTCATGGCTCCAAGCCCTGCAGCCTCTGGTTCCAGCTGGGGTCACTGAGGCCCCCATGGAAGCCCAGCCTCATCCTGAGGCGAAGGAAGGAAGGGTGGGCACCCAGCCAGCAGCACACGGGCTCAGAGCCCGGTCAGCGGGGCCACTTGTCCCCTTCTGACCTGGGCCCTGGTGCTGGTAACTGCACTTAGCCCTCCATCGGCCTCCCGTTCCTGCTTCCTCCGAGCCTGGGGTCCTTCGTCCTCCCTGCTTCTCTCTAGCGCTTGCTCCAGGGAAAGAAGACTTGAGTCTGGACTGGCACCCCCTTGGCAGAGAAATTTCACTACAGGTCTCAGCTGTAACTTCCTCAGGGAAGCATTTCCTGACCCGCCAACACGGGGTTACAGGCTTTACTGCTGTTCTCCTAAAACCTCCTAGGTAATATTTATGACATCATTTATGACATTGTCTTAAATTTATCTGTTTGCTTGCCCTCTGCCCTACTAGAATATAAGCACCTAGAGGGTAGGCACTGCCTCTTATACCCTTCTATTCTTAATGCCTTGCGCAACATAGAAACTCAGACAGCGGTGGTTGAATAAATGGATGGAGACAGACAGAAATTTTAAGGGATATGGAAGATCTCTCCACCCAAGCCAAAGCCCGTCCGCATTAAGTCTTACCTCAGGGCGCTCGCTTCAGCAGGCCTCTGGGAAAGTTCAGGAAGATCCTGACGCACAATCCTGGTAGGAGTGAATTCATCCACGGATCCAAGGATGCCCTCCCTGGCCTACAGAGAAGAGAGAGGACGGAGGAGCTTCGGGGTCTCCTGCCTGACAGGGAAAAGTCAGCAGCTCCAGGCACCTGACGATGAGAGAGAGGAAAGTGGGGGCACAAGAAAGGATGAAGGGAGGAAGGTAAGGCCCGCAAGCCCAGGGGTAGAGAGAAGCCCCAAAGCCAGACTCTCCAGCAAATACCTCAGCCCCCTGGCCCCAACCTCTGCCCACACGAAGCTCCCAGGAGCACAGATGAATCTTGATCAGGAATGTTTGAGGCTGCTGCAGTCCCCCCGGAGCCAGGACCCACAGGCCTGGGAGCTGGGAAACAAGGATGTGGGACCGTTAGTGCAAGTCCATGTGCCTGACGCACAGCGAGGCCAAACAAACCGAAACGTCGGAGTTTGGATCAGAGAAAGGGCTGCGCGAGCAAGGAGACGGGTGGGTCATGCCCTAAAAAGCCTTGAGCTCCCCGAAGGGTTTGGGCAAAGCATTTTTGAAAGCCAGGTGAGGGAGGGGGCGGGTCACAGGGTACGTGATCAGATCGTGCACAGTTCTTTTATTGGCTGATGGCGAGGGATCAGGGTGGTGTCACAGGTGTTAACTTTATCCGTCCTGCGGTTCCGGGAGGCCTGGGGCTCTGTGTTCAGGGTCATCAAGTAGTTAACATCTTCCATTTGGTGGGGGGTTTTTACATCTGTAAAACAACTCAGGAAATGTGCGTCAAATGCTATTATCTAGGTACATCCTGAGGGGAACTACAGCAGAGGATATGGGGGAAGGTCAGTCCCGGGAGGGCACATAGGGTCCTCTGCTCCGTTACAGTTCCCCCCTTTTCTTTGATACTCCTCAATCTTGAGGAGAACAAGTTTTGAACAAGGAAAAGACTAAAGGTTCAGACAAGGAGGTTAATCATAAACTTGACGGAGGTACACACGGGGTCCTGCTCGGTTACAGGACTACCTTGTCTGGCTCCGTCTTCCCTCAGGGAGCTCCCAATCTAAACTCTACAAGAGCCTCAACTACACGGGGTAACTGGTAAGATACAGACAGACAGCACTAGGGAGGCCCAGACAGCCATGTGTCTGGGGGCCAGGTGAAGCTCCCTCAAAGATGGTCCTGGGCCTCGACTTTGATGGGGGAGTGTGGGTGGGCAATGGGGGTCGGGGAGGGGGGAACATCAGGCGGGGCTGAGAATATGATGGGTGTGGTGTGCTCAGGAGAAGCAGGGAGATGCCGGAAGACCCCTGTGTTGACTTAAAAAAAATATATGCATGACGCGCCAGTTGCGAGTTCAGTTTTATTCGGTGCACAGTGAGGACTGCAGCCCGGGAGACAGATAACTCAGAGAAACTGCTTGAGGAGGCATTGGGAGGAGCCAGGATAAATAGGGGTTTTGCAACAAACAGCAGGTAATTGGGACCCTCGAAAGATTATTGTTAAATAAAGAAAACCAGATATCTCAAGTTAAGGCATTTAGCGGCTTTTCTAGGTATGGGAAGATGCAAGAGTCTGGGCTCAGGGCAATCACCCCTTTGATATGCACCTCAGCTATCTGGGGCCTGTATTTTCACAACCTGAGTTTCCTCAGGGCTCACTGCGGGGAGTGGCTGCAGTCTGATGGCTGCTAGATGGCCGGCATTCTTTTCAGCCCCGAGTTTCCTCAGGGCTCACCAGCTCACTTTGGAGGGCTGCAATCGTTGGTGACTGTGACGTCGTTTATTGATATGGCAGGAAATATTCCGTTTATAAACATTCCATTCCATTTATAAATATTCCATTTATCACCTGAAACACCTGGAAGGATGGTGGTCTCGAGCTGGCAGCCGGTGTGCGATGACCAGGCTCTGGGACAGCTCTGAATACCGGGGCGCATCAAATCCTGGGGCCTGTGTTCACATCCTGAAACTTGCTTGTACTTGCTTCTTCAGAGTTTGGTTTCACTACCGCTTTTTCCTGACCGTTCCTGACCCCATTTAGGTGCCATGGTGACGTCTGAATTAGCTTGGCCTGGCCAGCTGAAGGCTAGCCCACCCCTACTCTCCCAGGGCTAGTCATGGGCACAGAAGACCCTAGAAAGTGGGTTATGCTGGACCAAGGCAGGTCGACCAGACCGACAACTTTATTCACCAAGTTGCATCTCTAGGAGACGTACATACGTCTGTGGACAATTCAAAAACAATGTAAAATCGACTCTTGGTGGGCTCTCCTTTTCTTATTACCTTGCTCTCAGCAACGTCGGTGATAAGCCCCCTCCCTGCCCAGACAGACTGCTACCACCACCACCCCCATCCGTGGTCTGTCGCTGGGTGTGGACACTCGTACTGTGCAAGGACACAGTGACCCGAGTTAGGTCTCACCCTCTCTGCCAGCAGGCCTGGGGAATCCAGTTCTCTCACTGCCCCACCCCAGTGAACCCTCCCTGCTGCAGCTGGAGGTTCTCCATTCCCCACACGTGGCCCCGTCACAACCCTGCTCAAGAGTCGTAGCGTTGTCCGGTCCCAACCGCTTAGCAGGGCTTGCAAGACTCTTCTTCATTCTCCCAAACCCATTTGCCTGGACTTTTCCCCACGCCTCCTCCGAGTCAAGCCCCCATGCCATTGAATGAGTCTTTGCCTGGGCCTCATCTTAACCGCTGACTTCCACCCTCTCATCAAGGCTCAGCGGTAACCTCTCGTCCCCCTCCTCCTGGAAGCTTTCCTAACCATGATTCCCTTTGACAGCGGCTGAGCGGTGCCACCTCTCCTTCCCACACAGTTAGTCTCATCCTCTTTGTCTATGAAGATGTCTTCTCGCCTTTCCGCTGAGGCCACAGATAACTAGAGGGCAAAGCCTAAACCTAGCTCCCGTCCTGCCGGACAACCTCCTCCTAGCATTGTGCCCTGCACCCGGCAGGTGCACTTGAGTTGGACTTTGGTGCCAGGACTACCAGAGGGCCTAGGATATACTTAGCTGGTGAACAAGGCCCTCAGGTTATACCCTCTTGGAGAGAATACCCCTCCACCAGAACAATCCTGCTATGCCATGTGGTCCTGGCTGAGGAAGGCCCCAGGGAAAATATGACAACCTCAGAAAACCCCACTTTGTCTCCAGGACCAGTGACAGCTTTGCTGCCTGGCACCAAGACCATCTACCTAATTTGTGGGACCCGGTGCAAAATACAAAGCTTTTGACTTTCTTCTGCAGTCTCTTTCTTGACCTGTTACGGTGCCTTGTTTTGTTTATTAATAAACTTTTTTATAATAGTCATTGATTTGCAGAAAACATGGTGAGATAGTACAGAGTTCCCAGTTTCCCTTATTATTAGCATCTTACGCTAACACGGTGCAATCGTTACAAGTAATGAACCAATATTGATATCCTACCGTTAACCAGAGTCCACACTGGATGCAGATTTCCCTAGTTTTCACCCAATAACTTCTTCTGTGCCAGGGTCCCATCCAGGACACCATGTCACATTTAGTCGTCATATCTCCTTAGGCAACTCTTGCTGTGACAGTTTCTCAGACTTTCCTTGTTTGGATGACCTTGACAGATTGGAGGAGTGCTGGTTAGGTATTTGGTCAAATGTCCTCTACTGTGATTCTGTTTGATGTTTTTCTCATGATTAAACTGGGGTTATGGGTTACTGAAAGGAAGACCATGGAGGTAAGATGTCGTTTTCATCACATCATCTGCAAGGGACACGCTATGCGCAAGACTTATCGCGGTAGATGTTGACCTTGATCACCTGGCTGATGCCGTGCTTGCCAGGTTTCTCCACTGAGAAGTGACTCTACTTTCTCCCCTTTCCATTTGTTACTCTTTGGAGGGAAGTCATCACGTACAACCCATACTTAAGGGATGTAGAGTTCTGTATCACCTCCTTCGGGGCGTGGTATCTATGTAAATTATTTGGAATTCTTCTGCACAGAAGATTTGTCTGTTCTTCCCCATTTATTTTTGTATTTAATCATGTATTTGTATCGGTATGAATTCATAGATATTTATTTTATACTCTGGGTTATAATCCAATACCACTCTATTTTCTTGCTCAAACGTTCCAGGTTTGGGACATTTGGGACCTCTTTCAGTTAATTCCCGTGTTCCTTTGATATATCAATACTAAACAACAGTCTCCTGCCCCCTGAGTCCTTTTCCCTCTGGGTATATTGACAGGAAAAGATAGGACACTTGACACTGAGATTGAGCAACAGGCATTGAAACCCTGGCCCCCTCAGCTATGTGGCCTCTGCAAGTCATTTTGTCTCTGAGGCCTCGGTTCCTCATCTATAGAATGGGGATCTGATGCTCGCCCCGGAGACCTGCTGTGAGTATTCACCGAAGCGCTTAGCACAGCTCCCTGCTCATAGGAAGTTTTCCGTAAACGGGGGCTGCAGTATCACTGACAGCTTCACTCTCCGAGACCTGGCCCTGAGTTCCAAGGACATCAGAGAGAAAACCTGTTTCTCTAAGCCTTAGAAGTCAGCTTGGGCAAGCTCTGTGTCCCTTATGCCAGAAAAGATTCCCAGGTGAAAATTACATTTGTGACGTCTATACCTCAATAAAAGTCATTTCCAAATATTCACCTCATAAATGAACTGTCCAAACAACAGCTAATTGAAGCCGCTTAGCTCTGCAGGTCTGCCTGCCAGCGGGCCAGGGTGGGTAGATGCATGTTGACCTGCAGCGACGCACAGACTCCCACTGGGCAGATGTCTGAGCACGGCGATTCTGGACCAAGAAACTGGTCACACAGCACACCACCTGTGACCTTGCAGACAAAAGGGTGTTCCTTGGCCTCCACTTGCCTCCACCTCTTTCTTTTAGCTCTTTGGAAATCCTAGCCCTGAGAATAGCAACTTCCTGGCCATGGAAGGACTCTGAATCAAGGTCAGGTGCCACCCTCAGGCCCGTACACCTGCCCACACCTTCTGAGTTGGGGCTCAGCCCAGCACACCAGAGCCTGGCCTTTTCCAGGAGCAACATGAAGGACATCTTTCTACAGAGAGGGATGGGGGTTTCCCCCACTTGCCCCTTCCCCCTGCCCTGTGATGGGGCTGCTCTGGATTCTGGAAACCCACTTGCTGGCAGGACTAACTGGGACAAAGAAGCCTTGCTGGTGGTCCCCGGGGGGAGGTGGGGGTCTTTTCATCCTGGCCCAGCTGATGGGAGACTTTACTCAGGTGGGTTATCTGAGGATACAGGTCCATTTGCAGAGACTGGTCAGGGACTGCACTTGGTGCTCCACTGGGAAACCTTGCTTAGCCCCACTGACTTCCACTCACCCACCAAGTGTTTACTGAGTACCTACTACATGCCGGATCTTGAGCTGGGTGCTGGGTGCTGGACTCTTGGGAGGCACCAAGTCTCAAGTATATGAGCATTAAGTAGCTGTAACTGATACTTTTGTCTGAGTGCTTATTATGTGGCAGAAACGAAACTAAGCACGTAACGCGTAATTAACATGTAACGAAGCCTCACTATTAAACTATGAAGTCATTACTGTTACTATGCCCATTTTACAAATAAGGAAACTGAGGCACAGACCATTTAAGAAGCTTGTCTAAGGTCACAGAGTGTGTCAGGTGGTTCTCTGGGAAGCAGACGCCAAGATAAGTCAGAAATGCCAGAGATTTATTGGAATAACGCCTGTGAAAGATAAACAGGGCCGGGGGCAGGAGCACGAGGGGAGTCTTCACACTGCAATGCAGTCCTGACACCTGTGAAAGGAGAACAGAGAGGAAGGGAGATTGAGCAGAAGAGCGTCACACCGGGGTACATATCTGAGAAAATCTCAATAGCCCAACAGGTAACTCCAGCAAAGGCTGCACACAGAGGGCCTCGCACTGAGCAGAGATGTCCAGGCCCCAGCATCCCCACTGCACTCAGTCATTGGCTGGGGGATGCCCAGGCTGAGAGCAGCCTGGCCTCAAACACTGTGAAGGGCCCCAAAGGTGCTGCAGCGCGAGGCCATCAGCTAAGTGCCCTCCCCACAGCTCCGTGACAAGTTCTTTCTTGGCCGGAAGTCTGAGCAGCCGACCCCCGTGACTGTCACAGCAAGAAGCCGTGGCTCAAAGCAGGTCTTTTGCTGACTCCAGAGCCCACATCCTTGTCCATTACGCTAGACTGAGAAGCTCATGCATGATTAGGTCTCTGAATGCTCTCTGCAAAACTTATCACAGTGCTAGTCAACAAGCTTTACAGAGCCCTAATGTGTGCTCATCCCCATGAGGTGTGAAGATGAAGCCCTGGCCCTGCGTAAAGGAAATCCTTGGCCGAGGAGGGCCACAAACTGACAAAAACAGGTTCTGAGATGAACCAAACACAGTCCCCACTTTCAGAGAGGCCACCTTCTAGATGGAACCAGCAACCGGACAATTCTAAGAGCAAAACAATGTGTGAGGAGGGGAGGCACAAGCAAGGGAGAACCCTAGCCCAGTCCCAGAAGCAGCATGGAAGGCTTCCTGGAGGAAGTGGCTTCTTAATGGGAATCTGGGAGGTGGCTAGGCATGGGCGGGATACAGAGGGGAAGTTGTGGGGGAGGAGTGTTGTGTGTTTCCCAGTGAGGTGGTGGTGGGGAGGGAGGGAGGGAGGAGCAGGGAAGAGAGCAGGAGAAATAACATTTCTGAAAGAATTAGCAGCATCTGCAAGGGCCCAAGAAAAGGGACAGTACTTTCACATAGCTGTCAGTTCTTCTGGAAGGCTGCGGACAAGGAATGCAGCCAGGAGAAGGGAGGTGAGCTAGTGAGCAGCCCAGTCAGGCTTTTGTCCTGAGGGCAGCAGAGGGAAAAGCTGCAGTGAAGGGCTAAGCCCTGTGGGATGGATGCTAACTGCAGTGAGAGCGACCAGTGAGAACCGGGTGATTCGGGAAGGTTTGGGGGGGAGGGGGGTTGGGGAGACCTGACAGATTTTCAGCAAAAATGACTCAAGTCATGAGAACCCACAGAGCTCCCATTAGGGTTCACACGCCATACTCCCCACCAGCCAGACTTTGCCCCAAGCAGAAGGAGACGTGGGAAACAGAACTGGCAATTCTATTTCTTCATCTCCACCCCCCGAAGGGAAGTTTCTGAGGAATATTGACTCTTCCTGGCAATGTTGTTAATAATACTGTTAGCCAAGATGTCCCACTGCCTCTGTTCTCCCACCCCAAAAGTTCAACCATCTGTTTAATGCCTACATTGACTTCCCTAATTAACTCCACACTCCAGGCAGCTCCTTCCAACCCAAATCGTTGTTCTTAAAATGTATTTTAGAGCTTAAGTAGCCGTGGCTCCAGCTCATCTCCAGGTTGTAGACGGTTAAGACTTCCCTGTGATCTTCATATCGAGCACCCTCATTATTCATTGTTGTGTAAAAAACACTCCAAACTTTGTGACATGAAACATGTATTATTATTATTACTATTATTACTATTACTGCTACTACTACTATTATTATTATCACCTACAGTTCGGGAGGTTGGCAGGCTCGGCAAGGTGGTTCTTTCACACAGTTTTAGTAAGACGGGGGCTGGGCTGGAGCCTTCCTCACTCAGGTGTCTGGCGACTGATGCCAGGGCTACTAGCCAAAACACCTGCGTGGAGCCTCTTCACACAGCCTGGGCTTCCCCGCAGCAAGTGTCCTAAAAGAGGAAGAACCAGTCTGAACCTTTATCAACCACTATGATCTAGCCTTGGAAGCCCAGAGCCCCACGTCCCCACACTCTGCTCACTGAAGCAGTTGCAAACCCCACCCAGGTTCGGGGAAGGAGGACAAAGACCTGCCCCTTCCTGGTGGGCCGTGACGTCACGTTGCAAAAGGAACATGTGGATGGGAGATATCATCATGGGCATCTTTTTTTTTCTTTATATTTTTAGTAGATCTTTATTGGAGTATAATTGCTTCACAATACCATGTTAGTTTCTGTTGCACAACAAAGTGAATCAGCATATGCATACACAGGTCCCCATATCCCCTCCCTTGTGAGCCTCCCTCCCACCCTCCCTATCCCAACCCTCTAGGTCATTGCAAAGCACCGAGCTGATCTCCCTGTGCTATGTGGCTGCTTCCCACCAGATGGGTGTCTTTTTTTTTTTTTTTAACATCTTTATTGGGGTATAGTTGCTTTACAATGGTGTGTTAGTTTCTGCTTTCTAACAAAGTGAATCAGTTATACATATACATATGTTCCCATATCTCCTCCCTCTTGCTTCTCCCTCCCTCCCACCCTCCCTATCCCACCCCTCCAGGCGGTCACAAAGCACCAAGCTGATATCCCTGTGTATTCACCCTGCCTAGTGGGAAGCAGCCGCATAGCACAGGGAGATCAGCTCGGTGCTTTGCAATGACCTAGAGGGTTGGGATAGGGAGGGTGGGAGGGAGGGAGAAGCAAGAGGGAGGAGATATGGGAACATATGTATATGTATAACTGCTTCACTTTGTTAGAAAGCAGAAACTAACACACCATTGTAAAGCAACTATACCCCAATAAAGATGTTAAAAAAAAAAATTCACCCTGCCACAGACGTGACAATTCACATGCCTTGACGTGCAAAATGCCCTCATGCTCTCCCCAAGGGTGCCCAGATCTCACTCCATCATGGCAAGGCTTGACTTCCAGGATCTTTCCACCTAAACCTGGTCCAAACCCCCATGAGGGCCCACAGGTACAGTTTCTCTTCTGTGGTGTCTCCACTAAAGACCCAGAACCAGAGTGACACATTATCTGCCCCTTACACACCCAACGTACAATGGTGGACAAGCCCAAGATAACTGCTATACACACTACTGTTCAAAAAAAGGGAAAACAGGAGGCATCCAAAAGTAACTGGATCAGAGCAATTCTCAGCTACATGGACAAATGATCTAAAATGTAAAACTTTGCATTTATTCCTATAAGTTTTCTCCTTTTCATTCTAAGCCCAAATGATTAGCCCTTGGCCCTGGGGAGTGCTAAATGGAAGAGAGATGGGCCCCTGGAGAGGGCAAAGGAAGAAGCTGAGTATTTTCTTGGCTCCCATTGGGGGCACTCGTCTCCACGCGGTCATGGAGCTCTATCAGCAGGCATGTCCTCAAGACCACGCTCTCCTGGCCCAGCCCACTGGCAAATGACCACGCAGCGCCAGTCTTATGTCTTCTCTAAATAAGCTGGGACGTAGAAGTCGCTTTGATCAAGTGCTGGTGCCAAGCGGGGAGCATATGAGTCTAAGGCTGTCAGCAGCCATCTTCTGCAGCCCAGGGCGAAAGCTATGTGCAGAGCAAAGCCAGCGGTAGTGGGGAGCAGAGCCAAGGACTTGAGCAAACAGAGCCCCGGTGATGCCATTTGAGCCAGACCTCTACCCCAGGACCTTCAGCCAATAATAAATTCCCTACTTTGCTTAAGATATTTTGGGTTACATTTTTATCACTTGCATCTGACAGTATCCTAATACACACCCATTTTTTCCCCAAGTTCTTTGTTTGCAGCTAAGGCCTGACCTCCCGTGGGCTCTCTTCCTCCTTCTATAAGAAGGAGGCCCCCTGAAGTGTATATATCCATCCTCTAGTCGTGGGGGCGTTCCCATGAAGGGAGGAAAGCCTGCTCTCTCCTTCCTGGATCCTCCAGTTTTTCCAAGCTCTGGAAATAATTGGAAGGTAACCATACCTCACACAAGACAACTGTCTCTACTCAAACTCAAGCCTGCCCTGCCACCTACATTGACCATGACGGTGAACGCACGCACTACAGAGGAAAGTGCTAGGATGGTCTCACAAGAGAGCTGCGCGCTTGGTGCAGACCACCCCGGACGCTGCCCCAGCGAGGACCAGCCACTCTCCCAGGGCTCTACATGTCAGCTCCTCTTCTATATGACTTGGAAGCTGCTAGCACCAACATGTCAGCAGGAAATGCCTCTTTAATCACTGCAAAGTCCCTCCTGATTGTAAAGATTAGCTCAACCTCGGGCCTCGGGCCAGATGAACCTGCTTTGGTGACAAATTCAGAAGCCAGAGGCAGGGAGTCTAGAGGGAGCTTGCCTGAGCGTCGTGGCCCCCCAGGGGGCACTGAGAGCCCGTGTGTGGACACCACTGGCCTCGGGTCCCTTGTTTCCAGCCCCAGATTCCCTCCAGGCACCACCAATCCCCTGAGCTTGGTTTGGTTTTGCAGTGAGGAAGCTGTTTTGGGGGTTTGGGGAGGAAGAGGCATTAAACGCACCTGGCTCTTGATTTTTCCGCAATCCTGAGCAGGCTGCGGCTGAAGGCGCTGCTGGCAGGGTTCTGGAGACGATAGGAAAGGTCTCAGCAGCTGAAGTCCTCCGTGCCTGGTGCCCCTGCATGGACTCCAGAGGAAAACGGTCTAAAAATGGAGTCTTCTGTTATTGTACAATACAAATTTGTAGCTCGATTTAATTTGGAAACGGGAAGAAAAATGGGATGACATACTTGATGCGCAGACACTGATGTTATCACCTCAGAATAAACCTGTGCCAAGAGGTGTAAAGTTATGAACTAACAGGGAAAACAAAGAAACTCGTCTTGCTTAATCCTAATGAGAAGGATGACACGTCTCACACTCAGACTGTATTCAGGGCCCTGCCCTGTCACACACAGGCGTGCCAATCACATGGACACCCCCTCTTGGTCACGTGGGCACCCCTCTTGATCACGTGCACACCCCTTTCCAAAATAACTGGGATTGTGTGAGAGCGATTAGCCAAGCTGAACAGCAGCCCCACTCACAGCTAGGTCAGATTACACACATTCTATGCCTGTGTAGAACCCAGCGCCTTGGATAACAGGGGTCTGAGAAAGAGCGACAGGGTGGAGGGCAAAGGAGGGTCAAAGGTGCCAGAGGCAGCCAAAAAGCCTGAGTCATAAGCAGTTTGGTGATATGCCCTCTGATGCCCACCAGACTCCATGGCTCTCCCATTCTGCACTTTGAACCCAGAGCAGCCTACACAGGAGGCATGACCCAGGGGAGGGCAAGATGTTTTCTTTCAGACCCTAAACATATGTCATGCATTTGCATGGACACTCCAGTGGGCTACAGGCTACAGCAAGGCTGGGATTCACTAGGGCCATACCACCTCCCACCAGGTAGCTGTACCTCCATCCCCACCCTTCCGCCCAAGAAAGTATTGTCCACTTCAGCAGGTTAACTACTGCCATTAACAAGCCACCCGTGGCTCAGCTCACAATAGTTCCTGATGCCCAATATGGCAGACATCACCATTTGAGTGGCTGATTCCACCAGCCGATGGCACAGGCCTATTTCGCATGTTTATTCCACCAAGACTTCCCCTCCGGTCCTGTGTTCAGAGCCTCTTCAACCTCACTCTCCCCGTAGTAGGTCCTCAGCCTTTGAGCGTGAACTTGAAAAACAGTGGATCCTCATTTATTGGAAAGCATGTTTCCAAACAATACCCAGTAGATTCTCCAGCGCCCCGTGAGGTGGGGTTAACTACCATCCAATCCTCTTAAGACAGATTCGTTTATTTTTTGATCACCTACTATGTACCAGGCACTCTTCTGGTAGTGACCAGAACAAAGGTCCTCCTCAGGGAACTTACATTCTGGTGGAGAAAGAAAGACATTAAAAAATAAGCCTAATAAATATGTACATTAAAACAGTACATCATAAGGTAATAAGTACTGTGGACAAAAGACAGAAGGGGCAGGTAAGAGCATTCAGTTTGCAGAATTGAATAGGGTGGTTGGGTTTTGCTTCATTTGTTTGAGCAAATACTCGAAGAGAGTGAAGAGTTTTAGACGAGTGGGCAGAGAGGGAACAGTGTTCCAGGCAAAGGGAACAACCAGAGCAAAGGCCCTGAGGCAGGACACATGTGGTACCTGTGGGGAGCGGCAGGCGCCACTGTGACTGGAACAGAATGAGCCGGGGGGAGGTCAGTGGAGAGGAGACGGAGGGGAATAAATTGTTCCAACTAGAGGGAGCGAGTTCCACCCAAGGCCCGAGAGGCAGGACCTCGCATACGTCGGGCGGAACACAGGCCCCTCGCTTAGAGCCCCAGGTGCTTCCCCTGCCGATTCAAGGCTCATAGGCCTTCGGCTTCCGGTAGCCCTCCTCCCGCCTTCGGTCCCCACCACTTGGCCAGCAGACCCAGGACCCGGCCACCACACAACACAACAGGCTGCATTCTCTGCACCCCCAAAGAAACCATCCCGCCTCACCCCTGCCCCTGGCCCTGTGCTGGCAGGAGGGCTGACAATGTGAAGAACTGAATTATAAAACTCACCATGTTGAAGTTCTTCCCTTCGATCCAGGCCCAGAAACCTCGGATTACAGATCCAAGCTCCTGGGATCTCCCAATCAAAAGCTGGCGCCCACGAGGCAGGGGCCAGCCAGGCCCGGGAGGTGGAGTTCTCACTTCCCAAGCAGCCAGGACCCAGCGGCCATCTGGCTAGGCTCCGCATGGCCAATCAGACAGCAGGCAGGCTGACACCAGCACTGCCAGGGCATAGGGGCTGCAGGAGGCATCTGAGGCAATGCTCCCCAAGTGCTCACGCGTAACTGAATCAGGCCTTCACAAAGACGGAAAAGAGTGCATTACCAGGCCCTAGACGTGCCAAGAGCTCCTTGGATCCATCTTCTTCCCAAGCCTCACCCTCTCCTTGGGCTCAGCCTGTTATAGCTAAATGCTTCTATTTATTGCCATCCAAGATTTCTGCTTGGCGGGGCCAAGTGGTGGCTGACCTAAACCAGCAGTGACAAGTGGCCACACTCAGCCTGCAGGCGCCCAGCTCGGCGCCATGTTTCAGCGTCCCCACTTTCTCCTCTTTCTCACAAATAGACATCTTCCATGCCATGGGCAAATTGGAGCCTCGAAACCACTCTCAGAGGCAAAAGGACTAGTAGAAGATGCTTAGATGAGTCACTGGGATTATGGCAAAGTCACTGATTCTCTCTGGACCTCAGTTCCCCTTCTTATAAAATGATACGGTCCAAAAGTCACCATTGGAAGGGCTGTTACAGCTATGAGATTATAGAGACAGTTCAGTGCCCTGCTTTGAGAACAGGAGGAGACTTTGAACCTCGGGGAAGAACTGAGGGGTTCAGAGGCCTGGATCTGAATTGCTTCTCAGAGGTTGCTGCAAGAAATAAGAGGAGCTGAGAAAGAGAAAGGGAAACCCTCCCTAGAATTACCTTTTGGTACAGACTCCCAGTGGATGCAGAGTACGGGACCGAAGTAAAGTTCTGATATTGGGTTTGGCAACAGAATGGCACACACCCCATTCACTGGGGTCAACTACAGCAGAGTCGGGGACTTAGAGCTCTGATCGCTAGGAGCACAGCTGTGAGCAGAGAGGGTAAAGTCCAGGAGTCTACTTCCAGTGGCAGAAGGCTGATGGGAAGGCAGCTGCAGCAGAGAGACTAGTCTGGGCCTCCAGCATCTCTGAAGTAGGAAAAGAGGTGGAAGGGACTGACTTTGGATGAGACGGATGAAGTGTCTGATTTCGTGCATGTCTAGTTAATACTGGAAGTCAGGAAAGAGGTCAGGGTGGAGATACGTATTTGGGAAATGTTTGCAAGGAAAGATAGAAAATGGAATGGCATGGATGAAGGAGAAAAGCATCTAGAGAACATATTGGAATATATTGGAGAATGTTGCATTTAAGAGTTGAGAGAAGGCCGAGTAAGTCAGGAAAGGAGGTGAAGAAGGGGCATCCAGAGAAGTAGGAAGACCCAGGGTGACGCTGAGTGAGGCCAGTCGTGGGTGCTGGTCATCAGCTAGTCCTGCCTCCCTTCTGGGAGCCTGGTGGGACGGGCATTCCTGACTCCTGTTTGTAGCTAGTGGACACATATGACTGTTTTTGGCCAATGAGCTGTAAGTGAAAGCAATATGTCGCTTTCAGCCAGACATTTAAAACTGATGTGAGGCACTCGAGAGCTCCTTTTCCTCTGCTGCAGTGACCACAGTTCCAGTAGGGGCTGCTCTGCGGGTCCGTTAGTGAGAGGATATGGCGCAGAATCAGAGATCATCAAGAGTGAGAAACCAACCTCTTTGCTTTAAGCCACTGGGATTTTTGGTAACCGCAGCACAGCCTAGCCTTTCCTGACCGATACGCTAATGGAGGAGTTTCTAGAAGGAAGATGGTGGCCAGCAGTGCTGAATGGAGCTGCAGTATGGGGACTAGGAAAAGTTGTTGAGTCTGGCAAACAAGTGGACATCAGTGACCCTCCCGCTTGGGTCGTGGGCGCAATAACCAGACTGCAAGGCATTAAGTCTTGAAGGCAGGAAACGTAAACTTTTTAAATATTTGGAGGAATGTCAGAAAAGAAATGGGGTAGCATGAGGGCCAGCTGGGTAGGGGAAAGGCTTAAGTTTTTATTGTTAAGAGAACCCAGTGAAGAAGCAAAGGGATAATATGAATGGTGGTGTGATTGCCCAAGCTCATAACTTCTCTGCCTGTCCGGGAAGCAGAAGAAACAAGGAACTAGATCTCCTGGCCCTGCAATGTTTTCCTTTCCTTGTTGCACACTCACTCCAGGAGCCGACCAAGTGTCAAGGGGACTGAGCTGAAATTGGCAGAGGTGGGGGAGCACAGAACAAGAGAGGAGTCTCCTGGAAAGAGCCTGGTAGTAGAAGGATGGAGGGGAGAGGGAGGAAATCGATGGAAAGGCGATCATCTCAAGGAAACTGGCAAGTTCAGGAGCCCCTAAGGATTGACCTCCAGGACGCGAGTTCCCACGTCTATAAAATGGGGCTAACCCTTGTGACACAAGGTCATGGGAAAGATAAGAGAGGATGATGCATACATACCAGCCCGTTACAAACTGTAACGCTACATGCACATGTGATGGAATCATGGCTGGAAGCCACCGTTTGAGGTATCTTTACCAGAGAATCCATCCCCTCTGGTTGCTGCCAATGAGGCTGAACTCCCAAATCAGCCATGATGGCTTGCCGAAGGGACAACCTCAGGTCTACACCGGCTGCACACAGAGTTCTCGCACACTCCGGGGTAGGGAGAGGAGGAAGACCCGAGTTCCATCTGTAGCCTCACTCCATGATCCTGGGCTAGTCAGCTCACCTTTCTAGGCCCCAATTCCTGATACATCGAATGGGGGAAATGGGACCAGACAACTTCTGAGAGGCCTCCCAGCTCTGACATTTTAAGATGCAGTGTTTCCATTAGCCCTCTAGCTGTACTTCTTCGATAAACAAAACATAAAACTATTTGCAATCAATTAAACCTGAAACAGTTACTATATTATTAAGTAGACGAACGGACACACAAAAATAACAGAAGAACTAATAACCGTCAGGTGATATTTTTGATCTTTAATCCCTTCGACTCAGTCCTCAGCCCAATGACACACGTACTTTGGCCACACTAAAAGCCCTTTACTGCCAAGGAAGGCTCCAGCTGGGCCAGCCAGCCAGCTCAGAGCGCCCCTGTCTCGCGTTGCCTCCAACAAATGGGCTCCAGCTGTCAGATGCCTGCGACAGGCAGTGCACATGTGTCCGAGCCCACCTGTGACTGCAGCCCACCCCATGGTGGAGAGAGTGTGTCACTGAAACAAAACACATAAAGTTAGCACTTGGGTCTGTGCTTACCCTGAGCTTCCTAATTGTTACCAAAGACACGTGCTGAGATGCAGGAAGAGGAATCCTAAACTCTGACCTTCCTTAGCCCTTGGCGCAGTCCCTGTCAATCGGCTCAGTGGAAAGTCAATCCTGAGACACCCCGGGGAGGCTGATACCCAGGAAAACTTCCCCCAACCTCTCCCATCGGTGTGTGAGACAATCAACCTCCCTCCCTCTCTCTCTCTCTCTCTCTCTCTCTCTCTCTCTCTCTCTCTCTCTCTCTCTCTCTCTCTCTCTCTCTCTCTCTCTGTCGCGCGCGCGCACACACACACACACACACACACACACACACACACACACACACACACACTTCAGCAAAGGCCACCAGGAAGTGTTGGCCATGGTACTTGGAGCTGATCCCCTGCCTGGGTTTGATTATTCCTCCTCTCTCAGTGGCTTATGTGGGGTGAGACAGGCTTGAAAACCTGGTCATAAATTAGCCGATGCCCACGATAGTGGAACCAGTTTGCACCGAAGGCAGCATCCAGGCCCCGCTGCCTGTTGCGGACCAGCTCAGCTTCGCAGGCAGGATGACGTGTGTGTTCTCAGGCAGCTGCGTCTCATTTCCACATCCAGATCAAGTTGGCTGCGGTCTTCTGGGAAAAGCAGAATTCTGGACCGAGCACACCCCATCACCCCAGGCGCCAGCTCCCCTCCCCTGCAGTTGGCGGCTGTGAGACCCCAACGGCATTGAGGTGAGCCTCACTGAATCCTTGGGTGGGACAAGCGAGGCCCGGGGACAGGCAGGGGTCCTTGAGAAGTCACCAGGCCTAAGGCAGCCCTGCCTGTGCTGATAGTGTGCTCCTCAGCAGCTGCCCTGAGAGGCTGGGGCCGAGCCGCTCTGCCTGCATTTACTGAGGACGTACGCGGCCGGCAGCACACACAGGCTCTGCAGACTGAAATCCACGGGTCTGCTGCCTGGTGTTCCACCTTCAACAGCGCGAGAGCACTGCACAGTCTGGGCTGAGGAGAGCATCGTGATTCAGCCTTCCGCAGCCCCGCCTGCGTCCCCCAGGGTCCTGCCTTAGCCAGGCCTGCCTCTGCTCCCAACACTGTGCCCTTAGGACAGCAGTGCAGAAGCCACGCGCTAGGGGTCCGGAGGCCTGGTTCTCATCTTACTTCCTTCACATCTGCACAACCTAAATGTAGGAGGAAAGGTTTAGTTCTCTGAACATCACTTTTCACCTCTCTAAGATGAGACGTTTGGACTGGACCATCTCTAGGGTCCCGGCTTCCACACCTACACTTCCCTGTATAAACTCACTTCAGGGGCCAAATCTTACAAACAGTCGTAGAGAGAAGACTGTAAAAGCAGGGGGACTTCAAGAGCACTGTGGAAGCTCCTGGCCTTCATTGTTGCCCTGGTCCCCCACTAGGGTTCTAGAAATTCCACTGGAAGAGACTCAAGTCCCGGCACAGGGCACTCACCCAGACTATGGCTTCTCCACCAGAAAAGGAAACACCGGGGCAACTTTTATTCATTCATCTCTCTGTCTCCTATTGAAGAAAGCTACACTCTTTCACCTACAATTTACGGGCTTCAGAACAATCTGGCCTCATTTTGCTTTTCCTCCTTCCACCCCAACCTGCCCTTCGTGCATCTTCAGCCCAGACTCAGGGGCAGACTCTCTATTCCCTGAGCTTCCCTTCCATCACCCCACCTTCTCTTTTCAAAGAAAGAATATCATATGCCCTTCACAGCTCAATCTACCTCTTCAATGAAGAAGGTCCTTAAGGGCTCCCACAGGGCACTCCCTCCCCTGGGTGTGAGGGGTTGTTCTCACCGACAGGGAGAGGGGTGTCCTCACCCTTAAGACCAGAAGGAAAGGAAGGAGGGCCAGGGAGAGGCTCTGAGTACCTCTGGCAAACGTGGCCTTGGCCACAAGAATGTGAAGATGTCCAGGAAGGAATTCCTTTATTAAGATAGAATCTTCTGGTTGGAGTCCACCTAGAACTAGAAACTGAAGAACTCAGGCAAGGTGTCTGAGAAACTGCCACCTCTTTAGGACCAGAAGGCAGATGACAGAGATCAGAAGCCATGAACTTGGAGGACGTGCTGTAAGAGCCATGGCTTCTGGAATCCTCCGTGCCATTTTTCCTTGTTCTTTTCTTACTGATGAGTAATCAGTCACTGTCTTCTGAAATGTCTAGTCTACCCCAGCTGCTCCAGGGAAAATCTGGGTAAACTGATTTTCAGGGTAAATCCAGGACCAGGGTGCTCAGTCAGAACAGCTATGTTTATTAGAATGAATCTCTTGATGAGATAGACAATTTTTTAGGAATATAAAAGTTACTAAGATTGACCCAAGAAGACTATTCTCTGAATAGACCATCAACCATGAAAGAAGTTGAAAAAAATTTTGGAAGAATTATCTCTATAAAAGGCGATGAGTTCAGTTTTATGGATGAGTTCTTTCAGATTGCTCTAGAGCAGAGAAAAAAATGGAAAACTTCCTAATTCCTTTTATAAGGCTAACAAAATTTTATGAGAAACCTGTCAAAGATAATCTACAAAAACACGTATAATGTTATACATGTAATACTGTATGTGTAGACGCACATACACCTATACACACACATACAAATACAGACCAATTTTACTTATGAGTATAGATTCAAAAATCCTAAGTAAGAAAAACCAATAAATCAAATCCAAGGGCTATTAAAAAAATAACTCAATATGACTAATGCTATATTTGTTCCTGGAATGTAATGATGATTTAACATTTGGAAGCATATTCTAGTTCACATCAATTAGTCACAGAAAAAAAAAAGGTCATAAGAGATTCTAAGGATGTATTTTTTAATGTAATACTTTTTGTGAATTAAAAAAGAAAAAAACTTAGCAAACTAGAAGCCTTGAACTTATACCTGTAATCAACCTCCTACTTATGGTGAAACAATGGTTGCATTCCCATTAAAAAGAGAAAAAAGGTGAGGGTGATTTCTATCACTTTCATGATTAATTTCTAACTAATAACATGAAACAGAAACATGATATTTTTTAAAATCCAGGAGATCTAATTATCATTATTTGCAGAAGATACTATATTCTACCAAAAAATAAAAGTAAAATAAATCCCAGGAGAAAATCTACCAAAACTAATAACATTTAGTAAGGTGAACAATTACAAGTTAAAAATACACAAATCCACAGGTTACTTGTATGCCAGAAACAGCTAGTCAAAAGTTAATAGACAATATAATGAGGGGGGGAGGATTCTATTTAAATGAGCAGAGAAATAATAATAATAATAAACCTAAAAATAATCTTAATGAGAAGACATGCAAGGTCTATTAAAAATATTTTTAAAAACTTTACTCTGATACTTCAATAAAGATGTTTAAAACAAACAAACAAACAAAACTTTACTGTGAAACAAAAAGCAGATTTGAAGAAAAACCATGTTTCCAGGGGGAAAACTGAATTTTTTTTTTCAAATTCTTTCCCAGCCATTTTTCAAGAAGAGTTACACACAGCAGGAGGGGAAGAGTGAGGCTTGCAGACCGTATTCTCACAGGGACTCACATCCTCACGCTGGCACAGGAGAACAGGCCCCACTAGCCACGTCCATGTGTAAAGATTTAGTGTCCCTGAGAGAGGAAAGTTCGTAAGCTTTAGAAACATGATAGAACATGAAACACGATGATAATACTTGAAATCAGCCTTGGAAATTGTGAACCATAAGTTCTCTTTGCTCTGTGACTGTTCGAAAATCACTAGTGATTCATTAAGGTAGGAAATTAAATGAGTAAGGCTGTGAGTGCCACCTCATGGAGAAAGCAACTGATAGTGGTGCCCAAGTTATCGCTGTCACAATCTTTCCCCACCGTGTAAAGGCTAGACAATCTGATGTGGCATAAAGCCACAGTGATAAAAGTAGTGTGGGGCTGCTATAACAGTTGTTAGATAAATCACTCAGACAGAAGGTATAACCCCAAACATAAGACTATATGAGGACTTCCCTGGTGGCACAATGGTTAAGAATCCACCTGCCAGTGCAGGGGACACGGGTTCCATCGCCGGTCCGGGAAGATTCCACGTGCCGCAGAGCAACTAAGCCCGTGTGCCACAACTACTGAGCCTGCGCTCCAGAGGCCACGAGCCACAACTACTGAGCCCGCGTGCCACAACTACTGAAGCCCGTGCGCTTAGAGCCCATGTTCCGCAACAAGAGAAGCCACTGCAATGAGAAGCCCACGCACCACAACGAAGAGTAGCCCCCACTCGCCGCAACTAGAGAAAGCCCACGTGCAGCAACGAAGACCCAACGCAGCCAAAAAAAAAAAAAAGAAGACTATATCAATGTATTACTTGATAAAAGGGGCGTCATGCATCTATCAGTGAGGAGAGGAAGGGTTAATTAATTAGTAGTAAGGGCTAGTGGTCTACTTTTGAGGGGGGGATAAATTCTCAATTCGCTCTTATGTGAAAATAATTCCAGATGAATAAAGAGTTTAGCTGGAATTAAATGAATGAAAATCTTATTAGAAGAGGATATAGAAAGATAGCAGAAAGCATTGAAACTCCACGAGAGCAGGGATGTTTGTTTTCTTTGCTGCCGTATCTCCAGCATCTGGAATAGTGTGTGCCACATAGTAAGTACTCTATAAATTTATTGGAAGGATGAATGAATGAATGAATCCTTTTTCCTTTATAAATTTTCTGGTTACATACTTCGTCGCTTTTTCTGCTAGGGCGTTTTTTTTCTTAGTTACTATAATTTGTCTTTTTAACTTCTTATGTCTCCTTACATATTAAAGATAATAACTGTCTGGACATTACATTTATTGCAAATAATTTCCCAAATTTGTCTTTTACCTTTTCATTTATTTGAGTTGTTTATATCCCCCGCAAAAAAACTTATTTATATGAGATCTGTTAATTCAGTCACATTTCTTTTTTAACCTCTTTTGATTATTATTATCTATAGAAAATCCTTCCCAGTCCCAAACTGCTGAGGGGACTGAGGCCACCCTGAGTGGTCTGGTCCAAGTTACTTCAACAGTGGGGCTATTCCATCCTTTTCCGGGGCCTGGGGACCTGTTTCAGAGGCATCTGATCCAGAGGGTTTCCTATCCCAACCAGACCCATCCAACCCCCAAAGCTCCCTTTCCAGCTCACTCTTTTGCATAACCACACAGTGAGGTCATGTGTTTAGGACACCATTGTTCCATCACCATGGAGATGATGAGATGTCAAAGCACTGGCAAGAAGCCTCCCGTGCAGGATGAAGCCAAGGAAGAAGATGGAGAGAAGAGAGGAAGCCAGAGAACCCAAAACATCCCAAGTAGCTCATGAGGTCATCCTCACACACAGTTTCCCAGGTGTCAGATTTGTTTGGAAAGCACACAACCTCCAGCCCAGCCCGGCATGTAGTGACAGCTCACAGGCAGCACCTAACCTCCAAAGAAGAGGTTCCCGTCCCTTTTAACCTCTGGGGCTTCCAGCCTGACTGAGCTGACTGATGGCCTCCTTTGGAATTCTCAGCTTAGCTCTCCTGTTTTTCTCAGAATATAACTCCGTGCTCCCAATCACTTTGCTATGTCATCCTCCCTGCCCCCTTCAGATTCAACTCCTGACGTACTCTCCCCTCTGCTTCCAGGACAACCATTCTAATGCAAGAATCTGATTGTCTTACTCATCTTCTAAAATTAATTCAGTGATTAACCATCGCCCTAAGGGAAAAAAATCTGAATTCCTTAGGAGGCTATTCAGACCCTTTTCAATCTGGCTTCTGCCCCTACTCCAGCCAGCCTCTTACCACACCCTTCTTCATACTCTGCTCCAATTGTATTCTGCCTGGCATCTGAAAATGCTGTTTTTTCCATGTAAATAACTACCTCTCACTGAAACCTACAGGATAGGCAGAGTCCTCTGAAGGTGGCATATATGTCCTCATGTTTGAGATAATGAAATTAGGGTCCAGAGTGGTTAAATAATTAACCCAGGGTAACACAGCTTTTAAGTAGCAGAGCTGGGATTCAAATTAAGATCTTTCCAACTTTAAAAGTCTTGGTCTCTCCGGGACTTGCCTGGAGGTCCAGTGGTTAAGACTTCTTGCTTCGACAGCAGGGGGTGTGGGTTTGATCCCTGGTCGAGGAACTGAGATCCCACATGCCGTGAACTATTTCCATTTTTAGCACTGAAAAGTCCCATGTCCTGGGAAACCCCTCATTCCCCAGCAAACTGGGATAGCTGACTACCCTGCCGCTGCCTTTTGCTATTGATGCCAATTCATCTTTCACTCATGAGTTCTTCCTCCGCCTCCTCCAGGAAGCCTTCCAAGACCACCTCACACCCCCAGAAGTATATTTCCCCTCTCCTGTCACATTCCTGGACCTACCTCTAGCCTGAAAAATCACCTGTGTCAAAATAACGTGTCTGCTTATTAGTCTGTCTTGTTACAGGATGAATTTCTGACTGTTGGAACCCAGGCCTGTTCATGTCTGTGGCCCCAGGGCATGACAAGGAGTAGGGGCTCAGTTCAATTCGTGTTTGTGTGATAAATGGGCAAATCTGACCAGGGCTGTGCTATGGGTAACCAGGAGGCCAGGATCTCCTGAGAAAAGTGGTTTCCAGAAATAATTCTGCAGTTAAAAAATTCCAGAGTGGGTCCTGTCTGGAGTTCCCTGGTCAGCAAGCGTGAGCGAAGCATTTGCTCTCCTTGACACTCACAGGCCCTATCAGATCTATAAGTACAAATCTGACCCAACCCCTCTGCTGCTGGCTTTTAAGCCCATTGGCATGTCCAATGCCCTCCTTACAAACTTCTGGGAATGTTGGGTTGTGGACGCATTTATACAACTGTCCCGGGAGAGGAAGAGGATGGGAAGGAAATATGCAGCGTTTACCACTCTCTGCGCTGAAGTCTCGGAAATGATAGTGCTTGATCTCAGCACCCCCTGGAGGAAACTGTTTCTCCACCCCGCACCTTTCACCCCCACTTCCCCTCCGAGGAGACCCGCTGCCCAGAGAGGAGAATGAAGGTAGCTTTGCTCTAACCTGGATGTTCCGGCCCTGGTGAGCAGGCAGACGTGAAACAAGAATGACAGAAGAAGAGATGCCCCATTGTTCGGTGTAAGAAACAGTTCAGATTCAGACTTGTTCTGATTTATCCAAACACGTCCCACTGCTCTGACGTGCACCTTCCGGAATCAAAACCTGACATGTGTCAAAACACCAGCACCACCGCCCCCCAGTAGCACTTGACATCTCTCTCCCTGCAGAGGGGACCGATACTCCATCCAGCCACCACCTCTCCTTTCTGCCTTTGCCCCATGATGAAAGCTCTCCTCCCACAGAGACACTCTGGAAGCGCTTGAGGAAGTAATAGTGAATAATAGTAATTTTAGCTCTCGGGACAAATACAGAAGAGGAAAGTTCAGGGATGAGAAGAGATGATGGAAGTGGGGAAAACTGGTGCCCAGAAAACTCAGGAGTGAGGCCCACAGCTTCCTGGGCCAACCATATATTTGAATTGACAATCATCAGAAGGAGAGTAGGTTTATTATTCCTCAGTATGCATAGCATTTGAGTCACAAATGTTCATTAGGTCCTGTTGAGCTCAGTACCCAGATTTGGGGTAGGAAGGGTCGTGATTATTAGTCCCACCACGTAGATGGCAAATTCGAGGTGCAGGAGGGGTATGCAGTGTACCAGGTCCACAGCTGGTGAGAAACGGAGCTCACACCTAAACCCAGCTCTGTCTCACTCCAGATCTCTATTGTAGGGCAACACTCTTGTAACCCTTACTGCGCTGCAGGCATTGTTCTCCTGTTCTCTCATTGAATCTTTCTCATGGCCCTGGGTTCCCCTCTTTGCTCCACTGGCATCTCCTTCAGCCCCTTCCCGCATTGCCAAACGTCCTGACAGGCATCTGTGACAAGTGAGCATTACCCAACTTACCGCACAGCCTCCCTGAGAACCAGGTGGATGTGGGAGACTTCGTATCTCCTAATTGGGTTTCTCCACCCACTTGAGCTGGTACATATTCTGAACATCCTCTGTGTGCCAGGCCTGGAGCCAGGGACCATGGAGCTCAAGTCCAGACACACCCCCAGCCCCACGACCTTGGCCAGTTCACCCCCACGTGCCATCTGAATCCCAGCAATCCAGTGAGCCGAGCTGGAACCTCCCAGGAGGGAAATGTGGGAAAGTTCAGGCTGCTGGGAAAGCCTGAGGGGGAAGCAGGGGGATGCTGAGGTCAAACACGAGATAGGCTCAGAGGATCGTATCCAGTGGCCCGGCTGGTGGAGAATTTAGGTGCCCGCCAGCCAAGGAAGTGGTTTGGGCATTTGTGACGGCGCTGCCTGTTCACACCACAAGATGTAAACATCCATTCAGCAAGATGGACAGCCTCTCACCACATTTGGAAGACTTCTTTTCACTGAATCCCATTGGCTTTTAAAACTTTTTAAAATACGTTATGACTTTGCAGGGCATTTGAAAGAGTTTAAAGCAGATGGGCCCACAGACAGGACAATGGTCTCTCTTCTGTAAGGGCAGAGCAAGGAAGCTCCTACAGGGACCCTTGCCCACCTGTGGGGACTGAACCGCCTCATTGCCAGGACTCTGCCAATCCCCCTCCCTCCTTTAAAGTCTTCCTCGGAAAAGCCAGCACTAAGCCAGGCGCTGGAATGGCAGAGTCAGTGGTTGCTACGAGGCTGACTCTGCAGGTGCAAGGTCGGCTCTCGTTGGGAGGGCAGCCACCCTCCAGTCCGGTCCCAGGATTCGGCTCACCGTGGAAACTTTGCTGCGCAAGCCTCCTGGTCTCCCCAGTCTCCTTGGTTCAAAGAAATACAATCTCCCTTGCTCCAGGAGAAACCTCTGCTCAAAGAGGAGAAGAGTTTGGTCATGGGTGTGAGAAGCTCACCAGGCTTCATTTCTTCTCCACACCCTGCCCACATAGCCACCCTCCCCCAGGGAAGCCCAGATGGAGGGGCTGGACCTTTCAAAAGGACTCTCAGGTTGTCCAGAGTCTGAGGAACATTCTGCTGCTCTTCTGGCCCTGGCCTAACCCCTTTCTGGTTTCTCCAGCTGCTGGAGATGGGTATATAATGATTACCCCTCCCTCAACAGTCAGGATCTAGGAGATCATGATTCCACTCACTCTCCAAGCACTCCAGCCTTAGAGAGCATAATGTTTAAAAACTAAAAATCCTGTAGAGAAAGTACTCATCTGCAATTACACAATCACCCAATCCCACAGGTGGGCATTTGCCTGGCTTGTGGGTTACCCACAGGCTTGTAAGGGAGCCCGGAGCATACCCTGCCCCGGCATCGTAAGGGGAAGGGTAGGAAATGAGTATGGTTGGTGTCAGAAGGCTGCTCGTTTATGTGGAGCCTCCCTCCTGGGTGGCTGGAGAGCGAGTTCTTGGAAATGGAGGACCACACCCTGTTGGGAAGAAACAGCAGAGCACCAAGGGGGATGCTGCAGGGAGGGGCACCCTCTGACTCCGGGGCGGGGGGCGGGGGAGGAAAGCTGTTGTCTGTACAAACTGGGCCTCTGACGTGCTGACTGCCAGGACACTGATGTGATTTCTGAGGCAAGAGAGGTCCTGAAAGAACCCACCACGCCCACCTGCCTTGGTGATGGAGAACTCCCCAAGGAGGGCTGCCGCTTCACGCCTACAGGAGAGAGGAGCACAGCCACTTAACGCTTTTCCTAAGGAGAGTGAGCAACTTCTGAAAGCAGATTTTATTCATTAGAAAGAGGTAAACTCCAGAATAATGTCAAAGAGGACCAGAAAGGTATACAAAAGTTGAGACACAACCACTTTATCCATGGGATGTCCAGTGTGTCCCTTACCTAGAAGTAAGGGCTGGAATGGCTACAAAGTGGGGGCAGGGTGGGTCTCTGTCCCAAGAACAGTCTCTGGCATTTTGTAGGCAAGGCACAGAGATCCAGAGAAAGCTAGCTCTAACTGAGAGAAGAGAGGAGGGGAGAATTTTAAGAATTTCTTGAAAACCCTACCACCGGCGCCCTACTTATCCATGAAATGCCGCCATTGGCAGTACAATTCTTTGAGATATAACAAGACTGGGCCCCAAAATCCAACAACACTACCCCAGTTGGCACCCAGTGGTATTATTCCCAAATTCCCAGCCCCCAGAACCTTGGAATTAAGATAAAAGCCACTGATAATACCATTATACGTTGTTTCCCTCTGCTGCATTTCCTTAGCAAATCATTTCTTCTTGGTGTGTAACCGACTTAAAAATCTTTGATTAGGGCTTCCCTGGTGGCGCAGTGGTTGAGAGTCTGCCTGCCGATGCAGGGGATGCGGGTTCGGGCCCCGGTCCGGGTAGATCCCACATGCCATGGAGCGGCTGGGCCCGTGGGCCATGGCCCCTGAGCCTGCACGTCCGGCACCTGTGCTCCACAATGGGAGAGGCCACAACAGTGAGAGGCCTGCGTACCCCAAAAAACAAAAAACAAAACAATAGTGTAGCCTTGGGGCAGGGTCCTGGTTCCACCTCAGGGATACACATAACAATATCTTTGAGCTCTTTACAGAACTAAAAAACCCCCAACAATTGAAAGGTGTTAGTATTCTTCATTCCAGATTAAAGGAACCAGAGAAGCCCATCAAGATTAGGAGACCACCTGGGGCCAGAATAAAGGAGCGCAGGCCCTGCCCACACCGTAATCTCTTCAGCAGCCCCACCCTTAAATATTGCTGTAAAACTCTTCATCAAGTCCTCCCAGGTTGGGACACACAGTTTTCAAGGGCAGGAACTTGCTGTGTGCCCCTTTGTCTGGCAAAGCAATAAAGCTATTCTTTTCTACTTCACCCAAAACTCTGTCTCCGAGATTCAATTCAGCACCAGTGCACAGGGGCAGAGTTTTCGGCATTAGTTCCAAGAAAAAGGAGCACATCTCAGGCTAAGTCTTGGGATAAATGAAGCCGCACCCTGGGAGGAAAGTCACATATTCTCCTGGCGTTGATTCAGCCGGTCCGGAGCCCCAACACATGCTGGGCATTCAGGGTAAAACGAACAAGACAGGTGCTGTTCCCGCCTTCTCGGACCCATATTCCAGACATCCCCCAAAATATTTCCACCAGTCCATGAGACGAATTACACAGGATGGCTGGCAGAGAACCTCTGGGAATTATTCATGCATAAGACTAAATCTGCCACATAAGGGACAGCAGTTCTGACTTTTATGGTTCAAAACCGATTGACCAGGACTTGTTGGAAGAGGGTGGATAAAGCATTACCAATATGTATGGGTGATGCGGTGGGGCGGAGGTCAGATGGAGAACAGAGTGTCTGACTACCGAGCAGACCGAACCATGCTCGTTAGCAGATCCATTGTTTGTATGCATGCGGACAGATTCTTCCAAAGTGTATCCTTATTCATCCAAAGTTAGATCAGAATTCAAACTTTGCACAGTGGGCACAGAAATGACTTCATGTGCTATTTATTTTTAATGTGTAAATAAGCCAGCAGACAATAAAATAACACAGAAAATGTTCAAGCCTGCACAAACATAAGCAAAGTATAGACTTTAAATTTTTTTCAGGTCATGAGGGCAAAGCCCCTGCTCAGTCAGCCTCCTCCCATGTTTAGGAAGCACCCCTCAGACCCACACCAAGCGGCAAAACGTTCAAATCCAAACTGCATGCTCCTCAGTCATTCGGTCCCAGTGAATGTTACGCGAAGATCCTTTGGTATCTCACAGCCCCTTCCTGTCATCCCAGCTCCGCCATCACGTGAACCCAGCTTAGTCTAGTGTCTCTGCCACTTGACATGACATCACTAGAAGAGCATGTCATCTGCACCTTCACGGCCACCCGGTGCTCTGAGATGCCCCAGGGCTCCAGCTTCGGGTGGAGCCAGGTTGCAGAAAGAGTGAGTGATTATGAGTGGCTGGTTGAACCCAAGGTAACGGATGAAGGGGATCCAGAACCCCTAGGGCTTTGGCCAGGGAATACTCCACCTCAGCTCAAGGTCACTGGTTAGCCGTCCTGTAGCTGTTCGCTGGATTCAAGTGCAGGGGTGGCAGGGAGAGAGGCTTGCCCAGGAGACTGTTGGGGTTTTGCACAGCAGGTGCTCGCCTGGTGGATAACGCAGGCGGCAGCCTCGCTGGCAGCAGGCAAAGTCCCGGAGCTTGGGCTGGGCCCGCAGTGCTGGGTCTTCTTCATCATCCTCCTCGCCCCAGGGGACCAGCATAAGAGACCGCATGCTGAAGAGTGGCCAGCAGGGCCAGAGGAAGGCACATGCCACCAAGAATGAAGCCAGGCATACGCCAGACTGCTTTCCCCGCCCCAGCCCCATCCCCTCTGCGCCGCCGACTCAGGGCTCATCTGCAGCCCTGAATCCCACTCTCGCTGACTGGGGAACTCTTCTGGGCCGCGGCATTCCCAGCAACTAGAGGCCACTGCGTGTGCCACTGGGTAGGAAGCCTCTCACCCAGAAAACACAAGGGCCCCCGCTTTGGGGCTCACTTGGGGGCTGCTTGGAACCAGTTGCAGGGGAAATCTCGATATCTGAGTCTCCATCAGGCACCCTTGGGGTACACGAATCAGGGCCAGATGGATTAAATTACCCTTGAAATGTGAGCAAGATGACGGTCCAGTCTGGGAAGGAGGGCATAGGCATCTGGGGTGGAGATGCCTAGGCGTGTGATGCTGGGCACAGCCTGAGAGAGAACTGCTGAACGTGGTGACAAAGCTCCCAGCTGAGCCAAGTTTGGGAGTTAGCACACGGCTTTGGGCTGGAGACGCAGGGACGTGATTACCAGGAGGCATGGCCCGAGTTGGGGATCAGAGCATCCGAAGGTCTCTGGCGCCCAGGCCGTAGCCTCCACTTCAGGCGCTGCTGGCGGGTGGGCCCAGGTGCCTGGTGCAGAACCCTTAGCCAGAAGGTGGACGTGCGTGCTGCAAGAGAGGCAGTGACGAGGGGTAGATGGCGGCGGGGGGCAGCAGCAGCAGAGCCCAGCTGCAAGGAGGGCGCTGGGCTCTTAGCCAGATGACAGTGAGCAATCTGTCCTTCCTTTGGCCCAGCCCCACGCTTTCCCCACTTGCCTTTGACCCCCTGGTTCACTCACATTTCCATGTCTGCCCCACCAGACAGTGTGTGTGCATCCCTGGAAGAGAGCAAACCTGAAGTGGAGCTGGTTCTCAGTAAGAGGGTGTTGAGTGAAGGAATCCATCAGACTGAGAGCCTCCGGCCCCATCTCAGGGCTGAGGCCTGGAGCATCTGAAACTGGAGTGTGGGTTCTTAGAGCTTCCCTCCCGAACCCCCGCCAGTGATCCCAGGACTAACACAACCTCTCCAGCTGCCATCTCTGGCAGAGCTCGACGGACACAGAGGGCCCAGGGGCTGAAGCCTCACAGCCTCCGCTGGCCAGGCAGGTGGGCCTGGGGCACGGTGCTCCTGATAAGAAGGTTGCCCACGAGAACTTTTCCTTCTAGCTTCCTTCCTCAGTGACTTCCTTCCTGCTAGCTTTAAATGCCATCTCTGAGGGACTTCCCTGGTGGCGCAGTGGTTAAAAATCCGCCTGCCAATGCAGGGGACACGGGTTCGAGCCCTAGTCCGGGAAGATCCCACATGCCGCGGAGCAACTAAGTTCATGTGCCACAACTACTGAGCCTGTGCTCTAGAGCCCACGAGCCGCAACTACTAAGCCCACATGCCACAACTACTGAAGCCCGCACGCCTACAGCCCGTGCTCCGCAACAAGAGAAGCCACCGCAATGAGAAGCCCACGCACTGCAACGAAGAGTAACCCCCGCTCGCTGCAACTAAAGAAAGCCCGCGCACAGCAACGAAGACCCAGTGCAGCCAAAAATAAATAAATGGATTAATTAATTAATTAATTAGTTAGTTAAATGCCATCTCTGAGAGTTGATGACTTACAAATACCTATCCTCTGCCTGGTCCTCTTTGCTGAAATCCAGACCCAACTAACCAGCTGCCTACTTGGATGCCTGGGAGTCTAATGGCATCTTAATCTTAACGTGTCCCTGCCTAGCCAGCCACACTTGTGCTCCTGAAGCCTTCCCCTTCTCAGTAAACAGCAACACCACTCTTCTAGCTGCCAAGCTATGAGGGTTAATTTTATGTGTCAACTTGGCTGGACCACAGCGCCCAGTTATAGGCTCAAACATTATTCTGCATGTTCCTGTGAAGGTGTGTTTTGGGTGAGATTAGCCTTTAAGTCAGTGGACGTTGAATGAAGCAGATTGCCCTCCCTAATGGGGGTGGGCCTCAGCTGAATGCCTGAACAGAGTAAAAACAGACCTGCCCCAAGCAAGAGAAAATTCTGCCAGCAGGTGACCTTCAGGCTTGAACTGCATCATCAGTTCTTCCCTAGGCCGTTAGCTTGATGGCCTACCTGCAGATTTTGGATTTGCCAGCCTCCATAATCCTGTGAGCCAATTCCTTCACGTCTTAATGGTTCTGTTTCTTAGAACCCTAGTACACAAGTCACAAGTCCTGAGGTCGGCCTTGACCCCTCTCTCCCACACCCGAGATCTAATCCAACAACAAATGGTATCAGCTCAACCTTCCAACTGTGCCCAGACTGACGGCTTTGTGTGACCTCCACTGCTCACCACCGCAGAGTGGGCCACCGTCATCTCCCACCTGGATTACCACACCTGTTGCCGGGGCCCCCTGTTTCTGCCAAATTGATTTTTTAAAAACCCAAGGCAGATCATGTCACCCTCTGGTCAGAAACCTCCATTTCATTCACTCAAAGCTGACCACCTTACACAGCCCTAGACAATCTGCCCGCCACCCCACCTAGCACCTAGCACCACTCTGAACTCACCTCCTGCTCGTGCCCTTCTAGCTACATCCACTTCTTTGCTGTTCCTTCAACACACCAGGCGTGTCCTGCCTTATGGCTCTCTCTTCCTGGTACTCTCTTTCCCCGGAGACTCCGAGATTCACACACTCTCTTCCTTTAGATCTTGACTCAAATGTCAACTTCTCAGTGAGGCTGTCTCTGGTCATCCCACCTGAAACCGAACCCCATACACACACCAACACTCCCCAGTCACCACCTTGTTTTATTTTCCATCAGCGTCCATACTGATATTTAATAGACCGTACACACTGAATTTATATCCTATTATTCGCCCAAGTAAAACAAAGGCCCCGCGGAGGACTGGGAGCTGTGGCTGCGCTGCTTACTGCTCTATGCTCAGGGCCTGAGCAGCACCCAGCAGGTAGTAGACATGCAATAGGTATTTGTTTAACAAGTGAATAAATGAACAAATGAACCAGCTACCTCGGACCAGCATTTCAGTTTCTTTTTTATTTTTTCTTTAATTTATTTTATTTATTTTTGGCTGCATTGGGTCTTTGTTGCTGCGCACCGGCTTTCTCTAGTTGCGGCGAGCGGGGGCCACTCTTCATTGTGGTGCATGGGCTTCTCATTGCAGTGGCCTCTCTTGTTGCAGAGCATGGGCTCTAGGTGCATGGGCTTCAGTAGTTGTGGCACATGAGCTTAGTTGCTCTGCGGCATGTGGGATCTTCCCAGACCAGGGATCGAACCCGTGTCCCCTGCATTGGCAGGCGGATTCTTAACCACTGCGCCACCAGGGAAGTCCCAGCATTTCACTTTCTGAATGTGTGTGGCCACATTATCTTTCTCCCAAGCCACAGAGGACGGGCGAGCTCCAGGGCTGGACTGAGCCTTCCATTCTGAGTTTCGTGCTTGGCTGTGAGCACAATCAAAGTTCCGAGTGTCGCACGCAGCAATAATTAGCGTCTTGGAAAAACCTCTTCCTTAGGCCTCCTTCCTCATCTCTGGGACGTTCTGAATGCTCAGCTGGCAACGTTGTACACTGGAGGGTCTTGATTGGGGTTTTAAAAACAAAGCGATGATGACAACATGTGCTCTTCACAGCCCTTCCCCCTCCAGGCCCTGTGTGAGCAGCGGCTGGATTGCAAGGCCCTCTGACCCCTCAACTCCCAGGAGAACGGGTGATCCCTCAACATGCGATCTATGTGGGAAACAGAAATCACAAGTTTTTCTAAAGCTGGGGGCAAGTTTATTTTTAAGTTACCTTATTCTATGAGGCAAGAAACACAGAGATGCCCCGAGGCTGAAGAAAAGAGCCAGGACCTGAGAGAAACACCAGAGACAGAAGTTTAATTAATTTTAAACCAAAGTCCAAATTATTCCATTTTATTCTGTTGATAATTAACTTTTTCTGTCTTCCCCTGTTGCCATGATAACCCGTCAACAAACAAGCGCTACGGGAGGAATGGGATGGGCTCGCGGTGGAGGCTGGGCCTTCAGGCCAAGGAGAGCCGGTCCCCCAGTCCAACCAGCCTGTCCTTCACCTGCTCCGTGGGCCCCTGCATCAGGGACTCAGACAGCAGCTTCCTGCCTGTATTCTGGACACTGTCTCTGTGCCCCCTGGCCTGTGTACTGTGACTCCTCTCTCTGACTGGTATGACCATGCCCTCAGACCTTCACTTCCCCTCAGTCTCAGTTCCCGTAGCCCATCCTCAGGGAGGCCCCCCTGACCATACTCTAGACATTTCTACTCCACCTGCCCACCCACTGGATTGTCTGCACTTACTATCGCTTATTCTTTGTTGTAATCATCACTATCTGATATGGTCTTGCTTATTCATTTGCTTACATACTGTCAGGCCCCTCCAGTGTTTCAGTGAACTCAGACTCTTCTGTTTAACCCAGCGAAATACCTAGTACCTAATCTTACGGAATGTGTGAATTAATGATTGCACACAAGAGAATGAAGGCCCCAGGAACAGGACTCTGGCCTGCTAGCAACACAGAGAGCACTGGGCAGTAAGGCACAAACTCAGAATCACCGTTGCAGCTACACCAAGGAGTAGAAGGAGGGCTCTGTGTAGCCCTTCCCACAGCTGGCCTCTTCCAGCCCCAAATCATATGTTTGCTTTGGTGCCTATAGCGTGATGTCCTAGATCTGTACCACCCAGTCCAGCTACCAGCCACATGTGGCTAGGTAGCACTTGAATGGCTGCTGTGATTGGGGAGCTGGACTTCTCATTTTATTTTAATTAATTCAAAATTAAAAACTGATACTCGAGTCATCAGAAAACGTTTAGCTATATTTGGAACAATTGGGGTATGTGAATCTCCTTCTTCAACACTCAATTGTATGACCTCTACCTACAGATCAGGTATTGCCAAGAAAAATTTTGCATTTGAGTTGAAAAGTGCTCTAAGTATAAAACACACCTGGATTTTGAAGGCTGAGTACCAGAAAAGAATATAAAATATCTTGTTAACGTTTGGTACAGATTACATGTCAACTTGATAATATTTTGGATATATTGGGTTAAATAAAATATATTGTTAAAATTGATTTCACCTGTTTCTTTTTAATGGGGCTACTAGAAAATTTTAAATTGCATCTGTGGCTCCCATTATATGTCTGTTGGACAGGGCTGCTGTTCTATAGAACTGAACTTCTGACTTAAAAACAGGCCCCATTAGAAATTTAGCAGGAGCAAAACCGCAGACCCGTTAGAAAGAAGAGCCTTGTACTTATCAGGCTTGACCCTGGGATAGTGGGGAGAAAGCAGGGGTGTGAAGGGCAGTGGGGTGTCCTTGGCCCACCAAGCACACCATGGACACAGCCCACACCAGCAAACTGACCAGAAGACTCAAGTTCAAAGCTCAGAGTCCCCCAGGATCAGGTCATGAGTCTGTCCCACTGTCTCCCACAATCAGACCGCTTCATTTCTTCTCCTGAAAAGAAATATTCTTCCCCACTGCAATATGACATGCTGGATTTTTTATTTAGGTTAAAAAGAAACTCTCAAATTAATCTAGCTGTGTAATGATGGGCTTCCACTTACAGCCGAGAGTCCTGCAGAGGCTGTTTGACCATTTTACCGAAAGCACCATCTAAAACCCGTGGAAAAGAAAGGCAGCCTTTTGAGCTAGAGCCCCGCCTTAGTGGGGAGACTTGGTGACCACCTCCTCCCACGTCCACTGATGGGTGACATTCCTACTCCTCTCACTGGCTCAGGACACCTGGCCATGAGAGAAATAAACCACCAATCCCTTAGGAACATCTGATGCTTTTATTAGGGGAAGAGAAAATCTAATTTAAAAATTAAAAAAAAAGAGAGAGAAAGCCTAATTACTGTACAAACTCCTTGACGCTCCTATTTATATGAAGCTCTTTTTATACCACAAAGCTCCAAAAATAATTAGCCATGCAGAAGAAAAAGCAAACAAATGAAACCTGAAAGCAAAATTCTTATGGAAAGGACTAGAAAAGAGGCTTGAGAGGCAAGAGGGGTCCAGAGTCTGGGAAACCTTTTATGGCATCTCTCAGACAATAAATTCTGCTGAGGAAAACCCCCTGGTGCGCAAATCATGACCCCTTGTTTTGAGATGTTGATGTTTTAAAGGCAGTTAAGCCTCACCCAGCAAGGAAAGAGTTAATGGACTTCACTGGGTCCATCACGAGCCTGTCTCTGTGGAATGAATGAACTGGGTTCACCTGCAGTTTGGACCTCTCCACCTCTGCCTCCTCACTAGCACCCCCACACCCCCAAAAAAGGTAATGGCTGAATCAAAACTCTCCTTCAGCCTGGGACAGTTTGTTTTCCAGACATCAACAGGCCTGGGCACCCGTGCCTCTTGTTTCACACTTACCTCCCACCCACCGGTGAAACCGAGGGAGAGGGAAGCGTTATGAGCAAAGAGAAAAAAATACACAATTCCATTTTCTCTACTGAATGGTGTAGGCCAGGAGCCAGCCTTTTCCAACTGGTCCTTAGGTATACTCATCCCCCTCCTTGCTTCTACAGGTGAGGCTGTAAGGCCTTGAAATGGCAGGAACTTCCTCAAGGTCCCAGAGCCAGTTGATGGCAGAGATCAGTTAGCACTCCAGGCCCTGGACTCCCAGGCCAAGGCTTTACATACCCCTGTTCTGTTCTCAATCGGTCTTCAAGCCAAAGATTTCTGGAAACTTCCAAGCCCTACAACACAGGGGAATGGCTCACAAGGTTAATGTTCCCCTTGCCCTTCCCATCTCCTTCACCTGTTCACTCTTCCCCCAGGGCTCCCACCACTGCGGGTCATCTGGCTTCAGTCCCTCCCCCACGGTTCAGGGCCTAAGGCTGTCTGGGCTTAAGCAGGAGGCGCAAAGGGCTTAGGACACATTAGCTCCTGGCAAGAAAGAGCTGTCGTAACCACACCCTTCAAGAAAACTCAGTTTTCCGGCCTCCTATCTCCCACCCTTGCAGCTGGTCCGGCAGAGGCCTTAAACCCTCAGCGGCCCCGTGCCCTGACCCCCTTCGGGATCCTGGTCAGGGCTGAGCAAACCCTGCCTCTCTTCCCATGCCACTGGGGCCCTGCCACCTCCCACCATCAGTGAATTTCCTTTAAACATCATCATCATATCATCAGAGGCCTTGGGAGGCTCATCCCATCTTGCTGCAGATGGAAGATTCCAGTCTGCAGCCTGAGCTCGGAAGCAAAGCTCATTCTTCTTTCAAAATTAAACCTGCCTTAGGGCAAGTGGGGCAGCAATCCTTTGAAGACGCCCAAATTCACCTAAGGCAGGACTGCTTCCTCCTCTCCAAGCTAGCAATGGAGGCTTCCCCTTGCCAGCCCTCCCCCCCGCCAGCCCTGTGCCCGGAGCTGAATATTCGAGGCCACTGTTGCCTGGTGTTCTGAGACAGAAGTGTTGGAGTTATTTGCATCTGACCTTCCCTCTGCCTGCTCCCCACCAAGGCTGCTCCCCCTTCCTCTTAATTATGCAGTAACGAACAACAGTGCTAACCGAAATTGGGGAGGCTACTTGCCTCTAAAAGTCAATAATTAGCCCCTCGGGAACAACAAATACTTGCAGAGCTGCCCCCCCTTCCCATGGCTGCCGCTGGAAGCAGGCGGCCACTCCAAGCCCCGCTCTGGCGGGTCCAATCTGGAATGCATATGTTTCCCTTCCATCACTCACTCCATCAAACGCAGGGCAGGCCCGAGGGTGCGGGGAGGCCGCTAGACTTCCCTGAGCGTCTCCCTCAGCCTGAGCAACCTCGTTATAAAGGGATGTTGTGTTCCCAGGTAACCAACAGCCCCCTGAGCATCTGGGAACACTTTGAGTGATTGCTGGGGAGAGAAGAAATTTGGGTCATAACTAATGATCAACATCCCCTTTTAATCAAATGAAGCCGTCATAATGTGTCTATCCTCCAGGGGAACAAGGCCCTTTCACCTCTTGGAGGTCTGCAGTAGCATTAACCTCTTCGGGTAAGACTCTTGCCCAGGTAGGAGGGAAGATGGACAGCTGTCAGACACTGAGCACCGACTGTGCTGAGCCTCTGTGCCAAGCAGCCTCCCATGGATTCTCTCCTTTCTCCCTGGGCCCGTGTCAGATCCGTGGTTCCCGGCCTTAAATCACCTGGAGGGCTCATCAAAGCCTAGGGTGCTGGCTCCACCCCAGATTTTAGCTTCTGTAGGTGGGGGATGGAGCCTGAATATCTGCACAACAGGTAAATTCCTGCATGATGCTGGTACTGCCAGCTTGGGGACCATACATTGAGAACCAGTGTCAGAGGATAAAAAAATACCTCTATTTAGGGTCTTCTATGCAAAACAGTCTTTACAAATATCGTGTCATTTAATCCTTACAGAAACCCTATGAAGTATGTGTTGTTGTTCCCGTTTTTACTGAAGAAAAAAACTGAGGATCAAAGAAACGTGAGCACTTGCCTGAGACCCTGTGATCGCACCGCTGGGGTGAAAGAGCCATGATTTAGAACCCAGCTCCCTCTGACGTGAAACCCTTGGTCCTGCCACAGAGGCAAGAGAGATTGCAAGTGTCAGAAGGGTTGAGAGGGGCAAGCTCGTCTCTCCCCAGGGGATCGCGGACACCGTGCCTGGCCTGTTTTTCCATCTGCTGTGGAATACTGCCGCTGTAGCCCTGAATCCTTCAGGAAACACCCCCTAATCTTCCCTCTGATCCCCTGCCGCCGAGAGTCAGGGCCCCCTCTCCATCCTCCGTGCTCAGTCGCCTGTCTTCACTTGCCCTCACTCGGCTTACGTGGGAGCACCCCCAGCCCTCCCAGTGCTATTTCTCCTCCCTATCTAGTTCAAGAAGGAGCTCCTCCAATAACCCAAGGATGCAACCAGCACCCCACCTCAGGGTCTCCAGGAAATGGCCTTGGATTCTCCGTCATGGCCAAGCTCAGAGCTGCTTGCCCAAAGCATGCACTGGCTTCTCAGGGGCGGTTTCTGAAAAAGCTGGTGTCCTCACGCCCCTGTGTTCCCAGGTCCCCAGACAACCCCTCAGGCACATCGCTCACCACTCCTGATGCTTCTCCCCAGTAAGAATTGATGAGAACCTGCTGAGAAAAGGTGCAGGAGGCAGAGGAGAAGGAAGGAGAATGAAAGGGGCACCCCATGGAGCTCTTGCTGTGTGCCAGCTGTTGTCCCCAGTCTGTTCAACGTGTAGTAACTCGCTCCATGCTCACGGCAACCCTGTGAGGCAGACATGCCAGTATGACCACCATTTACAGGGAGGAAATGGAGACACAGAAAGAGTAAGTAACCTGCCCCGTGTTGCACAGCTAGTGAGTGACAGAGCCAGGAACCCGGCTCCAGAGCCCACGCCTGCAACCATGCTCTCTCGGCAGAGGGAAAGAGTGGGAACGAAGGATGAATTCCCTGATCCTTGCCCTCCAAGAGGCCCTAGCCCAGCCAGGGGGAAGGGAGAGCAGTCGTCCTGGCTGTGGATCCTGTAGCAGCAGCAGTAGTCGTGGCCATAGCAGGAAGTAGTAGCATACGATTGGCATCAATATTGAAATCATTACAATAACAACAGTTACGGTAAAACAGCTGCCATTTGTGGGGTGCCTCTGGCTACAGCGCGACACAGGATTGCACGGTGGGTGGGCGTGAAAATCCCAGAGCCAGGCTGGGTTCACATCCCAGCTCCTTTTCATAACAGACTGCATGACATGAGGCAAATCGGTCAACCTCTCAGCCTCAGATGTCTTGTTTGTGAAATAGGGCTGAAAATACTACCTACCTCCTGCATGTCTTGTAAAGATTGAATGAGAAAATCCATGTCGAGTACTTAGTACAGTACCTGGAACACAGTAGATTCTCCCTCCATGTTGCTAGGTAGGAGGGTGATAGAGGCAGGAGTGCGTTATATAGGGCATCTGCCTCTGAGTCCTGGCATTTGGTGAGGGCGACAGGCACCATGTGAACGCGAGGAAAAGCCCAGAGAGGACAGCATGACTCAGGGCAAACGCCTCTGAGTGAAGGATCTGGGAAGGCTTGGAGGGCGGCATTGAGATTGGATTTGAATAGGACCTTCAACGTGACACCTGGTGAGGGACCGCCTAGCTTGTCAGAACGAGACTGTGCAGACAAGGTGCAGGTCACTCCCCCAGCTCTTTTCCCCACTGTCCGCCCACCAGAGCCACAGCCACCAACCCTGGCCGCCCAGCCTCCCTGTGCCCTCCTGCCCTTGACTCCATTCTCCCTCCTCTCTTAAATGTCCTGCTACCCGCCCCTTTGCAAAGAGCTAAAGTCCCTCATACAACCCTAATACTCTTAGATGGTTTTATGCGGGCAAGACTGTTAGATCAGCTGGTTAAGAGGGTCCCAGCTAGGCTCACTGCTACCATGTTTTTGAGCCCCCAGGGCTAGGCCATGCTTTGGAGCCAGCTTCTTCTCTACTGTCAGTCCTGCGGGGGCTCTGAGGGCCCTGGCTGCCATCCAGGAAAGAGAGGCGAGAGGCTTCAGTCAGCTCTATTGACACAAGGCCTGAGTGCACTGGCTTAGCCTCCATGGGCCTGGCTGTGATGTGTCAGCCTCCTGGGCCCTGCACCTGAAGCCCGTCAGGCTTCCTTCCACGCAATCGTTCACCCACTCAGGAACTTGAGCTGAGTGTCTCTCGATCCACCCTGTGCGAGGCACTGTGGAGGATATGAGACGAGTCCCCACCTGCCAAGAGCAAGAAGCCTATGAGCAGAGGCACGGCAGGGCCTCAGATAAATGTAACTACTTGAAGGTAGTAAGTGCCACATAATTATTTGAAGGTGGGAGAGAAACATTCTGAGTGTACCTGCCAGGTGCCAGATGTTGTGCTAATAGGTTTCATCTGCATTGTCTCATGAACCTGAACAGCCAACTTGTAAGGTAGGTATGTATGTCCGCATTGTACAGATGAGGAAACTGAGAATCAGAGAGGTTAAGAATGTCACCTGAGGTCACACAGCAAGCTTCAAACCCAGGGCTGTGTGACCCTTCCCAATACTCTGATTGCCTCTCTGTAATGTCAGCGTAAAATCAGGAAGGAGGAAGGGAAACACATGAGGCTGAGATGATCAGAGAAGGCTTTTCGAGAGGGGTGAGACTTGTTCTGGACAAGGGAGTGAGCTGGATGAAAATGGGTGGAGGTGAGGGCATGGCGGAGGAGAAATGCTGGGAAAGGTAACAGCAGGAACAGAGATAAGAGGGCTGAGAAGCACCCGGTGTGTTAGGGGGACAATAAAGAGACCCCTGGGGCTGCAGGAGGCTCCCCACCTGGTAGATGGGGTTGGAAGTGCTCACGGGGCTGGTCAGGAGGGTCTGCCTGATTTGGCTAATGGTACTTTCTTCTGGATGCAGTGGGGAGGCACTGAAGCCCTTTGACCAGAACTATGCGATAGGAAGTAGCCCCCAGGAAAATCTCGTTGGCTGGGCTGCGCTGGCCGGATGGGTGAGCAAAGACCAAGGAAGAGATGCTACTTCAAATGTTACAATCACCCCGAAGGAACAGCGGTTTTGTTTAACAAATTTCAAAGTTATGAACAGACAATGTTTGGGTGGGGTCTTTTTTAATCCAAACTACATTTCATTAAGATACGATTTTCTAAATGTCAGGAAAAACTGTCCATGTTAACCTCCAACTGTGAACCCATGACACGGGCTGCAAAGCATCTTACTGCTGCCCGAACTGCAATAAAATAGAGCTCTTGGTTCAAGAAGTCAGGGCAAGGAGTGCCTTCTGAACAGCCTTCCACTTAGCGATGCAGCGTTCCGCTCGAGAACTCCTTCGCTGGATCTATTTTAATAACATAATGAAGGCCCTGCAACCCTGTCCTTCAACCTTCCCTGAGAATGCACCCCTAAGTGCCTCAAGATGTCCAAGGAACATCAAAGGAAAGGAGAATTATTCTTTGGATATACCGTAGGATACAAATCCTGATATCCCACTGCTGGAAACAAAAAGCCAGGGCAGCTCCCGCGGTGCCCATAAAAATTATGGACTCAGAAGATTAACTGGCTCCAATGCTACAACGCTTTAGCCAACCGTAACCTGGCATTTTACATTGAAGAAAGGAAAAAAAAAAAAGATGCCTTTATTAATACTGCTTGCCAAATTTCCCATGAGACCTGAGGAAGGACTCCCTTTGGCCTCCCTCTGCTTGGAGCCCTGCGCTAGAAACTGTTGCACCCTCATTAAAGTGGGGCCAACCAAGGTGTCTGGAGAAGGTTCCCCACGGAAAATGAAGGGCCTGCTTTCTGCCAAAACATTTACCTCTTTGTAACTCGCATGCCGCACGCCAGGTTGAGTGCACAGGCTGGACCTCATATCTTCTCAGAGCGCATCCCACGAGGTCATCTGGTCCCCACACGGTGCCTGTGAGGCAGGGGAAAGACAGGTGTGACAGGGACGGTTTTATAGCCGTGGCGGCCCAGTCTCGGGATTGCCGCTGTTGAGATGTAGATAGAAACAGCTAGAAGAACAGTATTCCTGGCACGAGCTGGAAAGAGGACAAGCAGCTCTGGCCTCAGCTGTCAGGTGGCTCTCAGGGTCCCAGTTAGAGAAGGAGACTGACGAGTCTGAGACAAGACGAACGCTCTGCTGTTCCTGCCGCCGCTGACAAAGCTGGCTAATCCCGGGACTCCTGTTCCTGCCTCAGTGCTGAGATCCCAGCAGCTGGGAAAACACAACCGGCCTCATCTAGGCAGCAAATCTTTCTGAGTAGCCACCGTGCACCAAGTTCCCCAGAACATGCATTGTGGGCAAAAAGATGTTCCCGAGTCAAAGGGAGGGATAATTTTCTTCAGAAGAATATACACTATAAGAAAAGAAAGTGAGTGAGACAAGTAATATAGAATCTCCTTTAATGCCAACCACTTTTCTTCCAAATGCTCAAATTCTCAAGTGCTGCCTTGAGGCCCCAAGCCTTCCCACTTGCTACGCACATGTACACACACACACACACACACACACACACACACACACACCCCTGAATGCCCGCCCCTTTCAAGGGCACACAACACAACGGTGGCCGCACCTCGTACCACGAATGCGGGCACTGCTGGAAGGAGGACAGAAAAGTCACTAGTGCCCTTGAACCCAGCAGCCTCCTGCCGCCACTGCGTCTCCATTGCCTCCTTGGAATCCCACTCCTTCCCAGCTCCCTCTCTCCCTCCGGGCCTGCGGCATTCCGATCGCTTTCCGCTCCAGGTCACACGTGGAGCTATACTTCTGTTCCATCACCCTCGTTGCCTGCACCACTTCCAGCAGCATTCTTTCATTGGCTCGCTCTGAGCTCAAGGGCAGAGACTGTTTCGTCCCTCTTTATATCTCTAGGGAGAGAAAGACACAAGAAAATGCTCCAGAAAAGCCTGCTAAATAAAGGGATGCAGGGCTGGATGAGGGGGTGGGGGTGGGGATGGATGGATCAATCGATCAACCCACGGGTGGATGAATGAATTCATTCCCGTGCCAGCACCGAAGCCCTGGTGGTCAGAAAGTTAATCTCCCCGGGGCTTGTTCGTTGCCATACATGCTGTCCGAATCCAAAGGCCTTCCCTGGAATGCCACAACTGCCTCATTACATCGTCATGGCAGCAGCTCAAGGAGGGGATCAGCTGGTGCTGCCTCTGGCACCCCGGCCTGGCGCAGGTTTGACTCTGCTCTCGGAAGCAAATGCGGTCTTTCTGTCTGGGGGCTGCAGTCTCCTTAAGGGTCATCTTCGGAGATTTGGGACCTTTTCCACCTCCTTTGCATCAGGATCCAGAACTCAGTTTCTCAAGGAGGTCAGTGTTCACCTCAACTGTGGACACCAAACAGGGGCCTTGAACTGGACCTGCCCCTAACCAAGCCCACCCTCGCCCCCAGCGCTTCCAAGAGGAAGAGAATTTGATTTTGGAGGTAGTGAAGTTTTCCCAAGTGTGGGATGGAAGTTTTCCCATAAAAGCAGCCTGTTAAACAGAGCTGCCCTCAAGAGCTGGCACACGACCCCAGTGATGGATATGAACTTAGAAGACACACCTCACAATGCTCTTCTAGGGGACAGCAAACCTGTTCCCCCAGCCAACTCAACCTGCACCTCCCTGAACTTCCCCAAATCCCTGGAGCAATGCATAGCAGTGCCAAAGACACGGTTCTCTATCTGGGCCTCTCCAAACCCAAGAGTTACAAAACTAAAGAATGGCAGTGTCATGAGGATATCACAACATTTGTCACTATCTCCCAACCCACACTCCCATTGTACAGGTGGGGAAACTGAGACCCGGAGAGCATTAGATCTCCTGCCACTGAGCCCAGGCTCTCTGCCCCTGGCTGACGGCTGAGGCTAGACGTGGTTCACAGCATGGGGGTCACCAATGGTCAGGGGCTGGGGCTAGGAGGCCTAGAAATTTCAGAAGGCCACCATTCCCCAGCATGGGCTTCCTGCTGAGGCCACTGAGTGGAGGAAATAATAATGGAGATTGAAAGGCATTCTGTATTTGACCTTCTGCAACCCACCGTTTTTCAGTAGAACCCGATAGGAATCAGTCACATCTGCTCTCAATAGCAAATGTAAAAAATGACCTGCAGCTTTAAGGTCTGAAAAACATAAACTTGCGTTAAAAGACTGACAAAAAAAATTCCTGCACTCCCTAGCATGATGTCATTCAAGTGCACACACGTTGCAATAACAATCGTCCGTCAGGGCCCAGGCCCTGGACCTGAGCTCTCTCCTCCTGGGAATCACAAGCTGCTCTGGTCCCCCTGCATGTCAGCCGTGTGGCTGGTCACATAGTGGGCCTGTGTAATCAGGGCCCGGCCGCGAGGCCCCACTAGGCCCTGAGCTACAGCGGGTATCAGCTTAACTCGCTCCCCACTTCAAATGCTCTTGTGAGCTGTGGGAAGGCTGATGGGAGGCGCATTCTAGAAAGCCCAGAACAAACTCAGCTCTGCCAGAGATCTGGGGAGCAGCCTGAGCTGGCCAGAGGTCCGTGGGTCTCTAGAAGTCAGGAAGCTCCTTGTCGGCCACGTGGGCGAGGCCCTCCCGGCCACTGCTCCGTGTGCAGTGCCACCGCTCCGTGGAAGTACAGTGATGCCGCCGCATCCCCACACGCTCCGGCCAACCCCACTTACGTCATCTGGAGTATGGGAAGCTCCTGACTGAGGGAAACTCGGGAAGACAAACTTAGGGGACACGAGATAGCCCACTAGATCAGCGCCGGTGACCTTCACCCCACACTTGTCCAAGACACTGTCCTGGGCCAGGCACTGTGTCCGGGGCCCTGGAAATTGGCAAGGGTCTCGGCCTTCAGGAACTCATAGCCCAGACAGAGAGGCAAGATTCGCCCAGACCACACATGTCCAGGGCTTAAGCGGGACATCCCAGGGACCAGAGAAGGGAGAATGCAGAGCGACCAAAGAAAGGAAATCCACAAACTCCAGACCCCAGCAAACACCGTGATGAGATCAGTTTGCTAAGCTAGACGACACTTCACTGCTTGCCTCAGCGTTAAATCATAACCCACAGGGGCCAATGGCTGTGTGTTCTCATTTGTTGCCCTCAAGATGGAGACAGAGGCAGTCAGCCTCCATTTAGCACCTACCGTGGGTCACATATCAGGCTGGGCACCTGCATACCCCTCTCCTCCTTCAGTGCTTCCGACAGCCCAGGCAGCAAGGTGGGACGTGGATGCCTTGGAAGGCTCATGAGGCAGATTTTGGGGGTACATTTGTTTCTGTTCCACCTGGAAGGGCTCACTTGTGCTTCCCAGAAGGAGCAGAGCTCAGCCAGGCCCTAAGAGGCAGGAGAGCAAATTCCACACCACCTACTGGTCCAGCCAGTGGAGTCTGTTTGGTGACACAGCTGACTGGGCTCAGAATGATGTGTTGGCCTGGGAGTTCCTCTACTGAAACAGAACTTCAGCGGCCTGGTGGTTCCCATGCTTGTGGAATATGGTTTGATCTGTCAGTTCATAAAAAATACAGGGATGCTAAGATGATTTAGAATGCAGTCTCTGTCCTCAAATGCTTCATAAATTATTAGAAGGAGAGAAACCTGTAAACAGACAAGTGCCCTGGTGTATGAGTGCTAGGGAGATATCTACACAGAGAAGCAGACACAAAGGGCAGAGTGATAAATTTGACCTGGAAGCAACGGGAACTTTTATAGTGGGGGTGGCCCTTGGACCGTCCCTAAGCTCCTGTGAGGTGCTAAGTGCCCGGGATGATCAGCGCTGAATGAGGCACGTTCTCTGCCCCCTCAGGCCCCACTCTCACTGGAGAGACAACACTCACTCATCAGAGTAAAGTAAAAGATCGGCCGGGGAATCCAAATGGAAGATATTGCTGGAGGCCAAAGTAGGGAGAGGAGTAGGATGACATATAATAAGGCCACGATATGATTGCAGAATTGAATTACACTGGGTAGAGGGAGTCAGGGAAAACTTTCTAGAAGAGGTCACACAGGCCATGTCTCCATGAGTGAGGTCTGAATTTAAAAAGGGCTGAGAGAGAAAGCATTCCAGCAGACATGCCAACAGAGCCCAAGTTGGATGCTGACGCATGGACCAGCCCAGTGGATGAGTCAAACCGGCTTCCAGAGGGCAGGCCGTGGAGCCAAGCTCTGTTCTCAGGCCAGGCCCCGGTCACCTCGGCCAGCACCTCAGAGCTCACCCTCCTGTCCCGAGCCTCCCCAGTGGCGAGTAGCCTCTAGCGACGGACAGGAGCTGAGCTCTGTCCCGGCCCCCCAGAGAGCTGGGGGCCATGGAGACTTCCCCAAATTTGGATTAAAAAAACAGCCCTTCTCTCCCTTCTCCACAGGATACATAGCTTCTCTCTAAGTCAGCAGGAACCCATCACTAAGGCTATGAGAAAATAAACAAAGGGAATCTAATTTCAAGGGACACGCAGCCTCCAAGAAGAAGAACAGAGTGCTCAGACGGGTCCTTTTGCTCCAGGGCACGCTGAGTTGTGGGAATCTCACAGCTCCGGTGCCAGCAGATACAGGAGCTCTGCTGCCAATGATAAAGTGATAAGAGTCACACTCAGGCCTGCCCCCGGACACTCTGGCACTAGGGGCTCTGGGGCGTGGCCACAAAAACCCAAAAGAGAAGCCAGAGGACTCCAGCCTTGCACTGAGCCAAGAGTTCGATCCAGCAAAAGCTGCCCCCATCTCGCCTCGACCTGGGCCCCCTCTATCGGGCCCATCAGCGTCGGCGGACACCTGAACACCAGCTGCCCTGCTTATAAAACACCTGTGCTCTCCTTGGACAAACCGGCTTCCCTTTACTGATTGTTGGCAGGGTCTACTTTGTAGGAGGGAACCCCCAGCGTTCCCTCAGGATCCAACAAAGTTGCGCCTCAAACAAGGTTGTGTGGCATGCGTGTCAGTAACAAAGCATGGATCTCAGGGCTGGGAGCCGAATGGGTTCTTAAAAAGAAAACATGAATACAGAAAGCATCAAAGCCACTAGAAAAGCAGAAGTTCTTTAACCTGAGAAGTTTGTTTAGCAGAGCTGTTGGCCAGACTTAGAGTGATGTGTTGGCCTGAGTGTTTCCTTATTGAAGCAGAATTTCAGCAACGTGCTGGTTCTGCAGCAGGTGGAGAATGGCTTGAGCTGTCGGTTCATGAAATTCAGGGAGGCCGAGGTCACTAAAACACAGCTCCTGTCCTCAAACAACTCATGAGTTATTAGAAGGAGGGAAGAGAGAGGCTCTGACGGCTTAATGATTTCAATAATCTATAGAGGGAGATTAGCAAGGGCTGATGCCCCATTACTCTAACCCCACAGAGGACTCACAAATGGCAACAGCATCAAAAAGCATTGAAAGACCCCTGAAACGCAGAGGGAGGGAGGGCTCCCTGGCTCTAAGGGAGCGGGAGGCAGCAAATGGAGAGAGCTCAGGTCCGGAACCCGGCAAGGTGGGCTGTGCTCCTGGCTCGACCAGTAACCTGGGGACATGGGACAAGTCTCTTCCCCTTTATGGGCCTGTCGCCCATATCTGTATAACGATAGGCTTCGCCTGGCTGATTTCAGAGGACCTGGTCAGTGCCGACCTATAGGTCTACAGCTTAGATAAGAAGAGTGTTGACAAATCTGCCAGCAGCTTGGAAGAACTGTCCCTTGCCCGGCCCTATCGAAGTGCTCAGGTTGTACCGTCAAGCTCTGTGAAAGCTTGAATCTGTTAGTAACTCCTAAGCCCAGAGATTTCTGGGACAGATATGTAAATAGATGAGAGAGAGAGGGAGGGAGGGAGAGAGGGAAAAGAGAGACTTAAAAATAGATATAGATTATAGATTCAGATATCGAAATAAAGATTTTGCTTCAGAGCTTGAGTTAGATTTAGATATAGATTTTTATTAGATATAGCTATTTAGATTCAGTGTAGACACAGCTACAGATATAGATATGTGTGTATAGACATATATACGTACATATATATGTATGTGTGTGTAGATGTGCGTGTGCATGTGTGCATCTGTATCCCACTGAGGACAGAGGCACAGTACTGCTGATTTTATCTGAGTTCATTTCCTACATTTATCACACCAAAATCCTCTCCATTCTTCAAAGCCCATCTCAAGAACCTCCTCCAAAGAGCCTTCCTTGACCCTCAGGAAAGGCTCTCCCTCATGCAATTCCTTCAAGTTGCCATTTGAGCTATCCATGACCACAGGATAATGACTATTTAATTATCACCACTGGAAGTGCACCCAAAAGGTAGAAATTATCATACACCTGCAGAGGCTGCCAAGGACCGCTGCACTTCGGGCTGCCCTCGGTGAAGGAGCCGGTGCCCAGCCCGCTTCCTCAGCAGAAGAGGTGCCCAGCAAATGCTCATGTGCAGAATTCCTCCATCGTGAAGTGAACTTTGACCGATGCCTCAGACCATACACCAAAATTAACTCAAGAGTTTTGTACAAACTTAAATGTAAGAGCTAAAACCATAAAGAGAAACAGAAAACCTAAGAGGCTGGAGTTAGAACTGGGAGGTAGGCAGAAGTGTCCTAGACGGAGTACAAAAAGCACTAAGCACAGAAAAAGCAATCATGGACTTCTGCTCATTGAGACATATAAAAAACGAAAAAATATTCACAGTATGTGTGTCCAACAAAGAACTGGAATTCAGATTACATTTTAAAATTCCTGTAAATCAATTTTTTAAATAAATTTATTTATTTTATTTATTTATTTTTGGCTGTGTTGGGTCTTCATTGCTGAAGTTGCCGAATGCGGGCTTTCTCTAGTTGCAGAGAGTGGTGGCTTCTCTTGTTGCGGAGCACGGGCTCTAGGCACACGGGCTCAGTAGTTGTGGCGCACGGGCTTAGTCGCTCTGCAGCATGTGGGATCTTCCCGGACCAGGGCTCGAACCTGTGTCCCCTGCATTGGCAAGTGGATTCTTAACCACTGCGCCACCAGGGAAGCCCCATAAATCAATTTTTAAGACACCCTAAAAATAGGAAAAGACAGATGCTTAACGAAAAAGAAATCCACATGACTAATAAACATATAAAAGGTGTTCAACATCATCAGTGATCAGAGAAATGCAAATTAAATCTACAACGAGTTACAACTACACACCCAGTAGAATGGCTAAAATTAACAAGACTCTCAATACCAAATATTGGAAAGGACACAGAACAGCTGGGTCTCTCACACTTCTCTGGTGGAGGTGTAAAATGGTGCAACCATTTTGGAAAACAGTTTGCCAATTTCTTTTTTTTTAATATTTATTTATTTAAGCTGCACGGGGTCTCAGTTGCGGCACACGGGATCTTCGTGGTCACATGCAGGATTTTTAGTTGCAGCATGCAGACTTATTAGTTGTGGCATGCATGCGGGATCTAGTTCCCCGACCAGGGATCGAACCCAGGCTCCCTGCATCAGGAGCGCGAAGTCTTACCCACTGGGCCATCGGGGAAGTCCTAGCAATTTCTTACAAAGTTAAACATACACCTACCTGATGATACAGCAATTTCTCACTCCTATGAAATTACTCAAAGGAAATAAAAACTTGGGTCCACAAAGAGATTATTTGTGAATACTCCTAGCAGAATTATTCATAAAAGCTCCAAACTCAAAACAACCCAAAGGTCCTTTAAAAGGAAAATGGATAAACAAATGTGAGGTAGACTCAGACGACGGAATAGTACACAATGATAAAAAGAAATAGATGCTGATACAATGTGAATAAACCTCAGAAATAGTATGCTCAGCTAAAGGAGCCAGGAAAAAAAAAGAGTTCATAATGTTTGATACAATTTTTCTACCAATTCCAAGAACAGGCAGGATGAACCTATGAAGACAGTACTCAGAACTGTGGTTTTTCCCATGGGGCGGGAGAACATAAAGGAAAGGGCCACAGGAAGTTTTCTCCCGTGATGAAAATGCTTTGCACCTTGATGGGGGTGTTTGTTACATGGGCACAGACATTTGCTAAAATTTGTTGAATTGTACACTTAAGTTCTGTATATTTTATATTATGTCATCTTACATCAGTTTAAAAAAAACAGATTCATTCACTTAATAATAATTTACCAAATGCCATCTATGTAGCAGACGTCAGTCTATGGGCTAAGGATGTGGCCATAGGCAGGATGCACCTCCTCTCTCAAGAATGAAGGTGTGGAAAAAGCACCCCGTGAAATGTCCGCATGCCTGGCTTCCCAGTGACTGACACACTTCTAGGCCTTGTCAATCACAGTTTGCACGCAAGCGCACACACACATGTGCGCGCACACACACACACACACACACACAGAGGGAGGGGCTCCTCCCCTGCTGTTCTGGGTCTTCAATGTGTGGCAGTGCATATACGTTTGGTTGCAAGGAACCCACCAGAACGGTGGGTCCAAAGTCGCCTGGACAAGAAGCTTCCAGAATCAGTCTTCCCGAAGGAGCCAAACTCCAGCACAAAGCCCAGAGCCCTCAAGCAAGCAGCCCTCCTCCTCTGGCCTGAACTCCCAGGGAAGGCACTAGCTCTTCTCCTGAGGCCTCGTCTACAGAGCCACAGAGGGAGGCCTCGGGAGGAGAGGAGGGGGAGCCCTTGACCTGCTGGCTCCCAGCTTCCCCACCTACCCCCCCAGGGAGAGAGAAATCCAAACAAAAGCCCATTCTCACAGGCAACCCTTCCAAGAAAAACCAAGTCCTAGAGATGCCGGGTCTGGTGTGAATAAGGAAAAAATGCTGAATTCCAAAAGACAAGGTCCAAAAAACATTTCTCCCGCTGAGTGTGCTATGAAAAGAAAGGGGACAAGGAAGTGGACGGGAAGGAACCCCGAGATCCCCACAGCCATCGAGGGGGTTGCCCCCCAGCCGTCACTAATGCTCCTGGACACAGTCTGATTTTCAGTGAGCCACAGGCACCCCGTTACTTTCAAAACGTTCAATCCTACATGAGAGAAACTCTTACTTCTGAGCCGGGCTTCCTCGCCTGTGAAATGGGAATAGCACCCCCAGCCCTGCCCGCTTAACAGGGGTGATATGGGGCTTCACAGAGAACATGAGTGTGAAAGGACTTTGCAGGCTCCGAGATGCCCTGCACCCCAGCCGTGATCAGCACGCATGCCATCTCAAGGTCTTTGGATATTGGTGTTTTATAAAAAGAAGAAGAGCCTGGGTGGCAATTTCGGCTCCAACACGTTCTAACTGTGTGGATTGGGAAACTGACTCTCTCTAAGCCAGCTTCCACATCTGTGGAATGGGAATGTTAAGGTCTCCCTCGAAGTTTGCAGCAAAGATTAGAAAGGTGCCTATGAAGCTTTTAAGAGAATATCTGGTACAGAGTTGGCCTTCAGTAACTGGGAGCTGTTACGATCCTTACTGTGGAAAGGGGTTCACCCACTCTTGCCTTCGGTAGCCTTTCGAGGGGGAAAGTGGCAGAATGCTTGGGTTGGCCGGATAAAATCCATACACATAGACGCGGATTTTTCTGGAAGAGTTCGCTAAGCATCCTGCAAACATTACGAGCAAGTGCTATACACTGAACCCCTCCTCCGGGCCAGACACTGTGCTCAGAGATGTAGCCTGCGCGAGGGCGTTCGTGAAAAGCGAAGGAGGCAGGGGACGTCCGCTCCAGTGTCCAGAGCAAGGGTGCTGAAACCCAGCGCTCGGGTTCGCACAGTCAGAGTGGCAGAACACACCCATGCAGGACTGTCGGAGTCCAAAGCCTATGCCCCAGGGCCGTGGTGCGCTGGCATTCTGACCACGTGTGACCCTACAATCCACTTAGAAACCCCAGCCAACCTCAGGGACACTGCAGTCTCAGAAGCTGGGCAAAGTCTGCAGCCTGGGGGACCCTTGATCAGCGACCTGCATCCCCCATGTTCTCCACCAACCTCTGGGAACCATGTCATCTTTCTCTCCCACCTTCCAGTCTGTAAGAGACGTCAGTGAGAGCACAGCCAAGCAAAGGCAGCCAAGGTCCATCCGCGTACCACCGGATGGGCCAGAAGGAGCCTAGGACAGTCCCTGATGTTTGGGCTACTTGCTCAGTCTGGTGGAAGCGGTAGAGGTGGGGTGGACACGGGGTGTGGGGCAGCGGGGAGGACAGGTGGTGCATTACATCCCAAATAACAAGTCAGTCTTTGGAACTGCGGCCCAGAATGGCATCCAAGGGCACAGACCAGCGCAACTCTGTCTCCTGGGCAAGAGTCACAGCGGGAAAGGGGAGAAAAACAGAAGAGGAAACGGTGGGCTGTCAGTCAAAAGGCATGACCCCCTCCTTTCCTAACAAAGTGATGCCATCAGGAGAGGAGACCCCCAGGAATCCAGAAACATCCCTGCTTTGCATCCAGCTGCTTCCCAAGACATACGTGGCTGAGGAAGCCCAGTCCTTCCATGTAATGATTCAGCCAACGCTCGCTGAGCACCCAGTGCGTGCAAGGTGCTGAGGCACGAGCAGGGGCCCAGCCACAGGCAGAAGACAGCTCTCACCTCCAGCAGGTCGCCATCCGGGAGGGGAGGAGAGCGCTAAGGATACAGGTGACTATACTGGGGGTGGGAGGGGCCCCAGCAGTTGCTGTGGGAGCACAAAGCTGGCCCCACGTCAGCCTAGGGGGAGAGGGCAGCTGCCCAGGGTGGGCGAGGCTTGCACGGAGGATGCATTCGGGGGAGGGTTTCCAGGCAGAGGAAACATCGTGAGTCTAAACAGTGTGCAGAAGAACAGCACCCAGGTTCAGGAAGCTTCCAGGCGTCCAGTAGGTTGAAACACAGAAAGCAAAGGGCCAGCTGCACAGCATGAGACGGGACACGTGGGCAGGGCCACGTACGTTGTGCTGTGAAGGCTAAATTTTCCTCACAGAGCAACGGGAGGGCATGGTGGCAGAGGCATGGTCAGGTTCACGCTTTCCAATGTGGTAGCCTCTAGCTTCACAGGACTGTTTAAATTAATTAAAATTAAATAAAATGTAATGTACAGCATGGTGACTATAGTTAATAATACTGTACTGCGTGTTTGAAATTGCTAAGAAGGTAGATCTTAAAAGTCCTCATGGGGCTTCCCTGGTGGTACGGTGGTTGAGGGTCCGCCTGCCAATGCAGGGGACACGGGTTCGTGCCCCGGTCCGGGAGGATCCCACATGCCGCGGAGCGGCTGGGCCCGTGAGCCATGGCCGCTGAGCCTGCGCGTCCGGAGCCTGTGCTCCGCAACGGGAGAGGCCACGACAGTGAGAGGCCCGCGTACCGCAAAAAAAAAAAAAAAAAAAGTCCTCATGATAAGAAAACAAATTTTTGTAACTGTGCATGGTGACGGGTGTTAACTAGATTTATTGTGGTAATCATTTCACAATGATTCTGAATCAGTGTGGTGTACACCTGAAACTAAAATAGTGTTGTACGTCAATTATATTTCAACAAAAAATTTTAATTAAAAAAATTAAATTTAATGTAATGCAGTGTCTCAGAGGCCCTGGCCACATTTCAAGCACCCGACAGCCTCCTTGGCTAGGGGCTACAGTACTGATCAGTGCAGACCTAGGACGTTTTCATCATCCCAGAAGGTTCTGTTCTAGAACAGTCCCTCTGCTTCCATGGTACAGAAGGTGAATGGGAAGCAAGGAGGCCATGGAAGAGGAGCAAATGGTGCCACCCGGGCGCTAAGGTAGAGATTGGAGAGAATCAGATTGGAGAGACATTTTAGGAGAGATGGGCTAGGGCTTGGTAACCAATGGATTTGGGGTCGGGGTGGGAGAAGGATCTGGTGGGGGGCGGTCAGGAGCAACGGCCTGGTCAGCTGGGGGCTGAAGGGGGCGGTACTCACTCACAGAAGGAGAGAAACAGAGGAGCAGGTGGGAGAAAAGCGATGATGCGCTCGGTCTGGGACCCGCTCGGCGTCAGGTGCCAGCAGGACTGCCCGCCTCGAGCTGGTGTCCAGAGACAGGGGCTTCTGCAGGGCTGCAGCTTGGGCTGTGAGCTGTGGGCTGGTGGGTGGAGGGGAGAGGCTGGGCCCTGGTGCTTGAGACTGTGCGCTTAGGGGCTGGCAGTACAGAGAGCTGTGAGCTGGGGGCCGGGGGCTGGGGGTCGAGGGCTGTCCTGTAGTGCTGGGTGCCGAAGGGGCCGAGGGTTGTGGGGCGAGGAGCGCAGCAGTGGCACTGCGTGCTCTGGGGCCGCGGGGCTGTAACCTGGGGGCTGGCATGAGCTGGGCGTCCAAGGCAGCGGGGCAGGGGGAAGAGGGGTGCAGGACTGTAGGACTGCGTGCTGGGACCGCGGACACGGGCAGTCCAGGGACCATGGACGGTCTTGGAAGAGGCCCCGTCTTTCCCCCAGGGTGGAAACTGTGTCTTTGGGGCACCTGGGCACAGGTGGCGCTCTCGCTGGAGGCAGCCCGGGAGGGGCACAGGTGGCCGGGGAGGGGAGAGGGGGAGGGGGGACGGGGGAGGGGGGACGGGGGAGGGGGCGAGAGGGGCAGCGGCAGGCACCCTCGGGCGCGTCCCCACCTCGTCCCTAGGACCTGGGCGGGGGGCACAGGAATGTTGTTCTCCAAAACCACAGGGACACTTCCTGCCGGTTCACGTAACTGAGTATTACAGTATTTAAATCACAAATTGAAGATTATTTTTACAGGTGTCATTTTAAATATAACGCAAAATTTCTTGACATTACATCAGCCTCAACACACAAACAGCTGCACCGGGCCCGCCTGCATGTGTCAGGCACATGGCTGACACTGGCCACGCGGGGAGAGCGTGCATGTGTGTGAGTCACCCACCGGGGCGTGCGTGAAATGGGTGTGAGCGTGCACATGACAGCACGAACGGGTGAGGGCGTGTGTGGCTGGGAGTGCATCTGTGCGTGGGTGTGCACGTGTATATGGATGTGTACTTGGTGCGTTATGAGTGAGTGACAGTGAACACGTGGGTCCGTCCCTGTGAACGAAGATGTAGGATGCGTGTGAGAGAGCGAGCGCGCGCGCTGCCGGATGCTCAGGCCCCGCAGGTGATGCCCCCAAGGCTGGCCGATCTCTGTCTCCCTCTAGAGCCACCAGGAATGCCAGGAAGTGGACAAGCTCCGCCCCTGGGGCCGGGGGGCTGCACAGGCGCCCAAGGTGGTGCTGCAGTGCCCTCCAGTGGACACTGCCCCCACCCCGTCCCCAAGCCGACCCACGAGGCGGCCGTGCCCTTCCTGTGCCCGAGACCCCAGGTCCCAATGCCTCGCCGCCCACCCGCCTTGAGTGGGGCGGGAAGAGCCTGCCCTGAGGCTCCCTTAGCCTCCAGGGGCAAAGGCTTAGGGGAGCTTTAGCCACACCTCCGCGTCTCCATCGGGGGCTCTCAGCCTTTCTGCCTGCTCGGCCAGGCACACCCAACACACCCCTCTACTTCCCGCCCTGGTGACGCCCTCACCACAAGGACCCGCGCCAGGTTGCCCCTTCCAGCAAGTCCCCCCTGAAAGCCCCAGCAAGAGGAGCCCCTTCCCCAAGGCATCTCCTCAAGACACTACAGGCTCCCCACACAGTGGGCACAGCACGGGCAGGACGGAGAGGAGATGATTGACAAAGCAGAATTTACCGAGGTGCCGAGGTGCCCCAAAGACACAGTTTCCACCCTGGGGGGAAGACGGGGGCTCTTCCAAGACCGTTCATGGTCCCCGGACTGCCCGTGTCCGCGGTCCCAGTGTGCAATCCCACAGTCCTGCACCCCTTTTCCCCCTGCCCCGCTGCCTTGGACGCCCAGCCCATGCCAGCACTACTCATTGGCTGCTTCCAGTTAGAGATGGCAGGGGTCTGCGGAGAGAAATGGAGGGGATGAGAAAACCCAGGACGGATTTCCACCTGGTGAAGTTAGTGCTGCTCCGGACGCTTGTCCGCAGAGCAGGGCGCTGCACTTGAGCAGTGAACGAGCAACTGTTCTAGGAGGATTTCGTCAGAGTGGCAAAGAGGGAGATCTCAGGCAAATACTCAAACCTCACAAAAGAAAAACTCCCTGGGCTTCCGCACTGTACCATGTTACTCGTACCGTCAGGGCCTGCAGGTCGGCAGCACGACGCACTGTCCAGCCAGCTGCGCAGACACCAGCCCAGCCACGGCCCCTCTCCCAGCCCAGAGGGAGCTGTCAGCGTGATGCCCCGGAGGATGGAAAAGCAGGGCCACCGAACCCCAGGGAGCAGGAGGACCATGGGACGGTTATCTGTGCCCTGACTGCCCTCTCAGAATCGCGGGCTACATTCGTACAGGTGGTCCCCGACTGACGATGGCTCGACTTAAAGATTTTCCCAGGCAGCCGTGCGATCATGAGGGTAGACAACCAATAAGCTTACAGCCCTTCTGTACCCAAACAACCCTTCTGTTTTTCACTTTCAGTACACTTTCAATAAATACCTTTGATGAGATATTCAACACTTTATTCTAAAATAGGCTTTACGTCATATGATTTTGTCCAACTGAAGGCTGACGTTAAGTGTTCGAAGCACATTGAAGGTAGTCAAGGCCCAGTGATGTTTGCTGGGTTAGGTGGATTAAACGCATCTTCGACTTATGATACTTTCAACTTATGATGCGTTTATCGGGACATGACCCATCGTAAACCAAGGAAGATCTGTACCAGTACTGAGCTGGGTACCCTCCGGACTCACTCCCAGCAGCTTACCGGGCCAGGTCTGAAGGTCTAGTCCACGCAGAGGCCCAGACCTCTCCTTGCCTGGCCCCCTTCTCTCCAGCTCAGCTGGCCTTGCTCCACTCCCACATCAACACCCCAGGCTCACTTTAGGGAAAAGAGCGAAGTCAGAAGCATCTGCGCAACATGGAACAGAAGAGGGGACAAGACAGAGGAGCCAGTTGTCCTGACAACGCGTAAAATCCACAACATGCGACTGAACGTGCAAACCAAAGGGCTCCAGGGAGGAGTTCTCTTGGCTGTGTCCAGAGTGGCTGTGGACACTCAGCCCTGAGCCAGGTACCAGCCTCTCTCCTGCAGGCCTGAGGGGCCCCTTTCCAGGCAGCGGGCCTGGGCTTCTCCACTTCCGGCCACTGCGCAGGACCGGGCACTCCCGAAGTGTACCCTTCCCTTGCCCTCTCCTCCCCTCCCATGAGAGCCGCAGGATGTCAGAGCTGAGAGAGACAGGTCCGGGGTGGAGAGGGGAGACCCAGAGTGCCCCATTGCACAAAAGAACCCGAAAATGAGCATGAAAAAAGATTTGCCCAAAACACGCAGCAATCCGGTGGCTACCACCTGCTCCGACTTCCGCTCCCCCATTACTTTCCAGGTGGCCTCTTCCAAGTGTAGGCCATTTCTGACTACAGTCTTTTCTGCCTCTCTATGTTGCTATCTCTTGTCTCCATCCACGTATCTATTATGGGAAGTGCACGAGAACCTTCCCATGCTGCAAATACATCAGATGACATCACAGTCTCAACCTTGGCCTCCTTGCAAAGCTCCGATTCCACACCTGCCATTTTTCAATGTGCATCTCACTGCTTTGAGGAGCTGCAGCTTTTAAATCGGTGTAAAAGTTGCTGACGGCCTTAACACCAGCAGAGATGGCTGTAAGACAGGAGGCTAGAGCCACAGAGGACGGCAGTGTGCCCATACAGTCTAGGAAGACAGAAATCAATATCATCATCATCGTCGTCATTGTCATCTCTCATGGTTATCGATGTTCCTGTATGTCAAGCCCTGTGCTAAGCACCTTACACAGATTATCTCATTTAAATTTTACAGCAAACCAACGAGGAGGGTCTGACTATTTTCCCACTGAGCAGATGAGAGAGAAAGGCCGTGCCACAGCCTTGCCTGCTCCCCATTCCAACTTTTTCACGCCCACAAGTGTCTGACCCACATTTTTTAAACTGTGAGAAGCAACTCATTAGCGGACTTATGAAATAAATATAGTGGGTCCCAAGAAGCACTTTTAAATGCAAGAATAGAATAGAATGTTCCAAGTGCATCCTACCTAGTAGGGGTAAGCATTGTCTCATGACACTTTTGCTTCAGTTATACATGTGTAGACATCGATGTATATGCATGCTCACATAGGATGCAATGGGATATGATTTGAAGCATACTTCTTAATGTGAGTCACAGTCAAAAACCTCTAAAAGCCGTTGTGTTAGACTCTCCACCCGGCGTCTGAGTTTTCTATCCGGGTCTCCCCACTCTGCACGCTCTGGGTGTTACCTCGCCACCCTGCATGGCTCCCTGCTGCCCTGGTTTGCTGAGGAACAGCTGCTAAGTTCCACAGATGCTGCAAGCCTGTCCTGGGGGCAGACTAACGGGCGGGCTGCTGGGACAGAACCCTAAGGATGTCTTCACCATCTGCCTCCTGCCTCAATGAGGTGCTTCTGTCTGCCCTGCAGGATTGATGTTTCCCAAAAGAGACTTAATGGCCCCTTACTCTCTGAGCTGTCAGGTAAGTGCCTTTGTCAGAATTAGCACAGGTGCACCTGCAGGTGGGCGTCCTCATTAAACTATTTTCTGCGTCTTGATCCCATAAGGATGGTTCCAGGGGACCTTTCCGAATAAGCACTTCATTTGCAAAGCCCTCTCCAGATTGCAAAGGGTGATCCCAGTTCTATCAGCAGAGGCGGAGGGAGGCCTGGTCCCCTCTGAGTTTTCCCTGCCAGCCAACTGCAGTTGGACCAGCTCACAGAAGTGGAGAAGTCAGGAGAGGGAGGTCTCTCTGTGCCTTCTCATTTCGTTGCAGCTCCTAACCTGTTACCTGCTAGCATAGCAGGGGCTCTCCTAGCCATAGACAAGCCCCAAAGAATAGCAGGACCCTCTATTTTAGGCTACTCCTCCTTGTCGGTGGGAAGAAAGATTCACTCATGGTGACACTCCAGATGGGGTATATGGTATTGGATGGAAGGTTCCTAAAATCACCCCATATCAGTGCCCACCTACTCCACTTCTGGGAACCCCTATCCCTGTTCTCTGTGCAGCTCTGGGCCCAACTTTCCCCGAGCAGCCTCTCATGATGACCAGTCCAAGGAAGAAAAGACTCCAAATATCCCCTAAGCACTTGCCAGGAACCAGGCTGAGGAGTCAGGGGGACACACTTGGGTCTTGGACTAGCGATTCACTTGCTGTTCTCCTAGGGATACAGGACCCCAAGGGGGGACATCTGTCAATGACAAATTGGGAATGTTAAGAGACAATATGGAAGGTCAGAGTTAGAACCACCAAAATTCAGAGGCGAAGGCAACTTTCGGGCAGAGGAGCTGTAGAAGTGCAGAATTTCTAGAAATAGGGGCTGGACTAAGGTCTTAGAAAGAAGGACATGAAGAGGGTCTGCAAGCAGTGAATTGGAGTATAACATGGAGATCATACCCCATTCCCTACAGCTGCCCCCCAAAATCAATAAATCAGTCACCCGCACTCTCTAACACACACAAAAATATTTACTAAGTACCCAGTCTACTGGTATTGTGCTGAGTTTTGGAATTCAGCGAAGAATCAGACGCCACCTCTGTACTCAAGGATCTAGTAAAGAAGACAAGCAATACAAATTCCATTTCAATAGAACACAATCAGAGGTAGGACGGGGGTACGTACAGGACATGATGGAAGCTCAGAGGAGGCATCTAACTCAACCTGGAGGCCAAGGAAGAGTTCCCCAAAAGCTGCTAACTGAATTGGGTCTTAAAGGGAGAGGGGAAGTCAGCTGGGGAACAGGGAGAAAAGGACATTCCAGGTCAAGGGAACAGCATGTGCAAAGGCAAGGTGTCCAGGAACCATGAGAAGTGCAGAATGACCTAGAGACAGGTCAGGGCTGCTGGAGGGAAGCCAACGCTGAGGGCTGCCCTGCTGAACAGTAGAGATACGTTGGAAAGAGGGAGATGGGGGAGCACGGGAGTCTTCCCCAGTGCCGGATCTATTCCTAAGGAAGAGAAGCCCGCACCGGAGCCAAGGGAAGGTGGGCATCCCTTAATGGGGGAGGGGAGCCAGGTGGAGTGGCATTGGGCCCCCAAAGCCTGGATTTGCTGCTGCTGCTGACACCCCAGCTCCCCTGGAGGGTGCAGTCCCCACTGAAGGGCTCAGGCCCAAGCGCGCAAGAATCCTTCCAGAAAGCTTATTCTTAGCAAAGGTTTTCCTATGACCTTTCTTGGAGAGGAAAAGACAAACACTCTTCACCAAACTGTTCCCTGTCCAGCTTTCCAAAGAACTACTCCCCCGCTGGCCTTACGAGGGGGTGAAGCCCCCAGGGATCAGGGTTAGGAGAAGTAACTGCAGGAAGATTTCCAGGGAACATAGAGGAGGGATCTGATTAAAGTCTATCAACTACGAGGTTGTCCTCAGGGCCAGTGCACTTGGCAGGAACATTTCAGTTCATTTAGGTTGTTCCACTGGCAGACCCTTTTTTTAAAACAGGGAAAAAAATATCCAGAGATGGTGAAATGTAATTCATTAAGACCACCGTAGAGCATGTATTGAATTTAGAGGGAAAGTGAGGAAAACCCCACCAATTTCACACACGGAAAAGCAAAAGCAGGTTTATCTGTATCTCTGATACCTAAGTATTTATAAAATCTAATATTTGGGGGGATAACCTTATTTTTTGACGGAAGGTATAAAATATGGGCAAAATACGAATAATTAGGAGAAATGAAAGAACAGCAGATATAAAACCAAGACTAAGTCACCAGGGAAAGTGGACGCCTCAAGGGCGTGTGGTTGCCAGGTCCCGGCTCAGCTCCATCATCAGCTCCAGCAGATGCCGTGACAAGCAGCTCCGAGGGGATCCGAAAGAAGCAGCGCCTTGTCTGAGCTCCAACAGTCCCACTCGCTGTGACACCCTAGCCTGTGTGGCTCCTTCTCTGGTCACACATCTGTGCCCTGCTTCCCAGAGGGACAGTAAGTACTTTGAGAGCAGGGGTCATGTGGAAAAATGAGTCAATGTGGGTTTCCAGCCATCTAGTCCCGACCTGGAAGCTCAGAAAGACGTATCACACAGACACACTCGACAAGCCCTGCTTCTTCTGCCAGGCCTTCTGCCTGGCCCCCAGGTCTTCCTCCCGGTGCCAACATCCTGGTGCCTGTGGAGACGGTTGTATTTTCAGGTGGGATGGCATGTGTTTGCAGAGAGGAGGAACTGCAATTCCTGCACCAGGAGGGAACTGGGCCAGCAGCGGACCCCTAAGCCTCTTCATTCCAACCTCCTGCAGGGACCTTTTGATCGGAGACCTCAGTTTTTCTCAGGATATTCCTGAAAGCTTAAACAACTCCTGCAAATTAGACCTACTACTTCTGATTTTTCATTATTTTTCCCTCCCTTATTTTATTCCACAGCCCTTTCCTAAATTCAGTGTGGAAACAGAGTCATGGACACCTGCCTCCTTCATAAGTTTACCCCAGTAAGGAAACAGACAAGGAATTGAACCCAGGTATGGACTGGGTCTCCTTCCTTGTAAATTGAAGTAAAGTGGGCACACACCCAATTGACCCACCCGTTCTGTAAAGTTCAGTGGCTTCTCTGAAGTTCCTGTGTATTCCGAGGAAAACGAACACCCTCGCGTTAGTTCATCCACCTGTGACGTCCTCCCTCCTCTGAATTCTTGTTCTTTCCCTCTGTGTGTTATGGCTGTTCGTTTATTTCCACCGTGGAAAAGACCCAGACACAAACCCACCTCCATCTCTGGATTTAAACCACACACCCACACAAGTGCTTAGCGCGTAGGGTACATTTTACAGGAGGTCTGGGGAGGCGAGGGAGGCTTATATCTCAGAAATGCCTATAACTTTGATGGAACATGAGTTATGCTGGTCTTGAAAATTCTTGGCCAGACCATCATCTGATCTCCCGCCTGATTCCCCCAAACTTACACCTGTACTGACACCTGTATTCTCACGTGGTTCTTATGCACAACAGTTTAGTGATCTCTTCCGTGTCCTTGCCTCCTGCTCATCCAGGTCCCCAGAGTTCCACCTTCTAAACCGAGTGGCTTGTCAAGATATTTTCCTCAACAAATTCAATTCCTTCCTCGAGAGAAATTCTGTACCGTTTATGAAGAAAAAATGCCTTCCCCTGCACAGATATGCATTTACTACGGAGTGTGATCAGACGACGGTGTGGGAACGTACTGAATGCTATGAGGGCACAGAGGAGGACAGGCCTAGACTGAGGACAGGGAAAAGATATCCCAAGGGAAGCGACATCTACGCCGAGACCAGGAAAAAGGGTAGAATTAGCCAAGAGAAGAGGGCAAGGGGCAGAAGCAGAGGCAAAGCACCCACGATGTCCTAGAAGCAAGAGAGAGCTTGGCACGTTCCGGGCATCACAAGAGGTTCCCAGTGGCTGTTATGGACAGGGCAGGCTGGATGGGGCAGGAAAGCCAGTCGGGAGGCTGGGCCAGGCCCACCTTATCTGTCAGGCAAAGAGGTCTGGACTTGATCCAGGAGACAGTGGGGAACCATCGAAGGCTTCAAGCAGGATACTGACAAGGCCAGATTTGCACTTTAGAAAGATGAGCTATGGCTGAAGGATAAGTCAATGATTAAGAGGCAAGACTGGAAGGAGAGGCCAGTAGGAGTTTATGACTGTGGTCCGTGTGGGAAAGATGATGGTGGCCTGGATAAGGGAGATTCTGGTGGGAAAGAAGAGGTGGACACGACTTCAAGAGATATGAAAGAGGAAAGGAGTTGCCATCTCCTGATGCGGAGCGGAAAGGTGGGTGTATTGGGCAACTCCAAGTTCTCCGAATTGGGAAGCCAGGGGGCAGGTGGTGGCATTTGCCAAGGTGGGGAACACAGAGGAAGAGCAGGTGAATTTGGGAGAGATGCACCTGTCTCTCTCCCCTGAAGGTTATGCAAGGCGCATGTGTTCCCATCTTGGCACCGCACCCAGCCCTCGGAAGACACTGGACAGAAGGGGACCAGCGAGGTCTAAACATATTTTTCTCAAATGCTATGAGAAAACAATGGAGGAATCTGGCGGCCATGGAGTGGGCCCACCGAGTCCCAACACTTCCCTGGTGACCCTCTCTGGCCCCGATCCTGCAGCCTCCCGCAGAGGGGAGTTCCGGGGCCAGCCACGGCTGCCCCGAACCGGGTCTCGTGAGTTCAAAATCCCACACCGCTGCTCTCCCCTGGCCTGAGAGGAGACGCCTTGTTTGTTCCCTTCCACACACACAGCCATTCATCAAGTCCAGGAAAGCCAAGCACAAAGGTAACATCACTTAGCCAGGCGGCAATTAGCAGATTAGCGGCTTGTTGCTCTTGTCCTGTGTCCCACACTATGACCTCACAAAGGCCCAGAGCGTCTCAACACTGGGCTGCTCCAGGAAAGGGCCCATCGACTTCTCTGGCAAAAAAAATCCCCCAGCCTGTCACCGTGAGTTTCCCCGTTGTAGAGCTAAACTACAATTGATGTTCTGTCTCTATCAATTTCTCAGGAATGCTGGGACGTGAGCCCAGTATTAATGAAGACAGCAGAGAGGAAGGCATGAGACTGGCTCCGCTCCAGAGCTGACGGAGAGCGTGGATCCTGAGGAATTCCTGGAGACCCGGAGAGGCCCGAACGAGGCAAAACAAGCGGGCCCTGGGGTCACACACAAGGCTCGGTGGGGCAGACAGATGCCAAAAAGGCTCGAGAGAATTTCTGCTGGGAAAAAATAGCCTCGACCTCGTCCCTTTTATCACCACGTATCATTTGCATCATCTGAGAAAGGCAATTTTACTCCAGATTAAAAGGACATCCTCCTAGGTAAACACATATGGTAGTACATGATCACACACACACACACACACTCACACACACTCACACTCACGTTCACACACTCTCACACACGGTTTATACAACCCGTTAGAGGACCAGGGCAAAGCCAGAACTACCTTTCTCAAGAAAGGGGCTGATGCTATAACCCCGTATGTTTGACCAAATCCCTCAGCACCGCTCAGAATTGCCTCTCCAATCAGAAGCCCTCCCGGGTCACGAGCGGGGAAGCCTTGATTGGCATGGGAGACCACAGTGGTATCAAATTAAAAGCCAATATAAGTCTTGTCTTCATCTCAGCTTGAAAAATGAATAGAAACTGGTCGTTGGCTCCTGTTTCTCAGACAGTGTCATTTGGGGGCTTCTGGTTTCGGAACCTTTTTTTAATCACATGTAATTCCTTAATCCTTCCAAACTGACCAGCTCCTTTTAAGGTTTAACTGGCTCCAGTGAAGCTGGAACAATTCAGCTAAACCATAAACCCTGTCAAACCATCTAGGATGTGGCTCTCTGAGGATGTGGAAAATACAACAGGCTCCATGGGTGCCCGAAGTAACCCAACGGTGATGGTGGGACAGCTAGAGCGTTGCAGAGAAACATACCCGCCTCACAAATTCTCAGGAGAATCGAAATAAATAAATGGAAAGCACTGCCTGTGTTTAATAAAGGAGCTCAGTAAAGGAGAGCTGATGTTATTATTATAGGGATAGGATCATTTTAAGACTGCCCTGAAGTGGTTGGGGGAACGGAACGTATTCATGTGCCCCAAAGTCCTCAACCCCTCCTGGAACGTATAAGCTGTGATAGAACAAAGTGCAACCACTTTTCCTACTGCAGCCCCTCCTGAACCACTCACCAGCAATGTGCAATAGACACTACATGTTCGTAACAATGCAACACTTCTTACGTGTGCTCTTAAGGAATGTTCATGGGAATTTAACTCATAACAGTTATAATAGCTGTCACACTGGTGTTGTTAGAAAGGGAAGATAGAAGGAAGAAGGACCAGAGCTACAAATAAAAGAGGGGAAAGGAGGAGAATGCAGAAGAGAACGTAAGTCCTTACATGTAGTAAGTGCTCATCAAATATTTGAGAAGGCAAGTTAGATGAACAAACACCATGTCAGGAAAAGGCACTAGACTTAGATAGAAATGGATTTTTATTCCTAGCTTGGCCTTTTCTACTAAACTTGCAACCTTGGAGAATACTTATGTCTTAGTCAATTTGGGCTGCTATAACAAAATACCATAAACTATGTGACTTATAAACAACAGAAATGAATTTTCTCATAGCTCTGGAAGCTGGAAGTCTGAGATCAGGGGCCCTCATGGTCAGGTTCTGGTGAGAGCTTTCTTCCTGGTTTGCACAGGGCCACCTTCTCACTGTGTGCTCTCATGGCCTTTCCTGAGTGCATGCACACAGAGAGAGAAAACTCAAGCTCTCTCGTGTCTCTTCCCATAGGGGCACTAATCCTATCAGACAAGGGCCCTGCCCTCATGACCTAATCACCTCCCAAAGGCCCTATCTCCCTATACCATCAAGTTGGGATTGGAGCTTCAGTGAATTTGGGGAGGGGGACAATTCAGTCCAATACAACTTCTTTAAGCTTCCATTACCTCATTTACAAAACGAAGCTAAGAATAATTCTTACATTTGTTTAATGTATTTCCTTCCACTCCATAATCTCTCTTGTCTGGAAGCTATACATTCTGGGACGTTGCTGACAACAAATTCTGAAACTTCCTGATGGGTAAGATACCTGGATGGTATGTGCCTTCTCTGAGCATGTGTGTTCAGAAGATGCAGGTCCGCAATGGGGCTGCCAAAAGCCAGGGTGAAGCCAGCCGAGGAGGCACTGCTGCAACAAGGCTCTTCAGGCACAAGCCCCTGTGAATACACCCTAAAGTCTTATGAGTGTCCAAGAATCTCTTAAGATGATTTCAAAGAGCAGAAGTGGAGACGCTGAAGAGAATGACAGGTAGCACTTAGTTATGGGAGATCACAGACTTATATTCCAGTTCCTGAGAGGAGATTTAAAAAAGCAATCTTATGTTAAAGAGATACGTAATGCCTGAAGGGACCCAGGACTATTTTCTGAGGAGCGGGGACTTGAGACGGAGAGTGGGACCACACAACGAATTCCTGCCCTGAGCTCTCGAGGGGACCACTTCACATGATGTTCCCATAAGTTAGAGCTCTGTTCATCTGTGAACACTGAACCTGGGGGAGTCTGGGGTGTCTTCGTTGCCCAAAATGCTGCTCAGGCGGAAAGTTCAGGACAGTATGTGGCCTTTCCTAGGGGAGCTCTGTGGAAAGACCACTCCCACCAGGACCCAGACCTCTGATGCCCCGCTCCTCCCTCTTTCTGTTCAAAGCATGCTCACCATCATGGGGAGGATCAGGTGAATGAGGTGGCACAGGGCACCCCCTGGGCAACACTGTCAGGGAGCCTGTGGCTCTGACTACACTTTTTTTTTTAATACATTTATTTATTTTTATTTATTTATTATTTTTGGCTCTGTTGGGTCTTCGTTGCTGCGCGTGGGCTTTCTCTAGTTGCGGCGAACCGGAGCTACTCTTCATTGCGGTGCGCGGGCTTCTCATTGTGGTGGTTTCTCTTGTTGCGGCATGGGCTCTAGGTGCGTGAGCTTCAGCAGATGTGGCACATGGGCTCAGTAGTTGTGGCGCACGGGCTTAGTTGCTCCACGGCATGTGGGATCATCCCGGACCAGGGCCCAAACCTGTGTCCCCTGCATTGGCAGGCGGATTCTTAACCACTGCGCCACCAGGGAAGCCCTGGCTACACTTTTCAGTGCTCACTCTGGGCAGTGAGCTCTCCCCACCACCGTGATGAATTCCAAAGCACCTTTGCCAGCCTCAGCTACACTGTATTCAGGGTCTTTTGCTGCCTAAGGCCCTGGGTGCACTTTTCCTCTAACCCCTTCCTGAAAGAACACTGGTCGCTAGTGTGTGTAAATGCTGAAGGATGAATCCTAGTGTCTTTAATGCTTGAACTGGGGCTGGAACTGGGCGTTTCCCACATCAGGTGTATTGGTGCTATTTCTTCAGACTCCACACTGTGCCTCAGTGTGTTCCCTACTCTCATCTTGTTGGGCTTTTTTAAATATGTCTCTTTGTCCCCACAAAACCTTGGGCAATTGCATGGCAGAGATCAGGTCTCTCACATCTGTATTCCATTAGGTACTATTTTCACCTTGAAAGAGTCACAATTTTGTTAAGAAAACAAAATATGCATTAACAGGATGGGGTGTGGGACTTCACCTGCTGTCTCAGGATTGTGGCTAAGGCCCAAAGTGCTGGACGAAAGGTACTGAGCGTCCCGTATTCTGAATTCAGAGACGCACCATCTCCCCTCACTGTTTGCTTCAAGGTACCAGAACCAATTTTACCACCACAAACCACCAGCCTCAGTCAACACAAAGAGAATTGGAGAGACAAATGGGGTGGCCTACATATTTAAAGTGCAGTGCTCAGGGAGAAATGCCATGCCCTCCTGCCAAAGCAAGGGAAGAGAAAGTCTCCAAGAATCACTTGTAAAGGTTGGAAGTTGTTAAGGGTTGAATTGTGCCCCCAAACCCCCAAAACTTCATATGTTGAAGTACTAATGCCCAGTACCTCAAAATGTGACCTTCTTAGGAAATAGGGTCATTGCAGATAAAATTAGTTACAATGAGGTCATACCGGAGTAGGATGGTTCCTAGTTGAATGTGACTGGTATCCTCATATAAGGAACACAACGTGAAGAGAAACAGACACACACAGGGAGAATGCCACGTGGAGGCTGGAGTTATACTGCCACAAGCCAGGGAATTACCAGAAGGTAGGAGAGACGCCCAGAACGTATCCTTCCCTGACACCTTCAGAAGGAGCGTACGGCCAGCACCCTGATTTTGGATTTCTGGCCTCCAGAGCTGTGAGACGAGATACTTCTGATGTTCTGAGACAGCTGGTTTGTGGTGTTTTGTTAGGCCCACCCTGGGAATCTAGTGCAGAGGTGTCTGCAAGAACAGGAGACTTGCATCTCATTCATTTGTTTAATTCACTTTGGCATTAGACTTATTGACCTACCCCTTCGCTACCTAAGCAGAAGAAAGAAAACTGGAGAGAGCTGTATGGCAGGAAGATGGCAGGAGGAAAGGAGAGCGGCAGAAGTGTCTGCCTGATTTCCCAGGTTCCAAGGGGTACAGAAGATGCCTGCTGCCCTGGGGTTGGCTGCAGGAGGTAGATGAGTTTGAGAAACATCCAATGTAGGAAGAAGAAAAATACACAATCGATGGCATGTAGCCTAAATACTGCCACCTGGGGATGGACCAGAAGTGCGGGGCCAAATCTCAAAGGGACCTCCAGGGCCTCATAGGGCCTCACAGGAATGAGCCTTTGTCAGCAGGGCTCACTGGAGCCACTCACAGTTCATGAGCTAGAAGAGCAGTTACAGCCGACCTAGAAGACCACACCTCCCCCAGGTAGGGGTCCTCCCAGGGTCTCTTCATCCCCTCCCAAGACATCCAAGGGACTAAATGTTAGCTATGTGTGCGTGCGCGAGCGCACACACATGCACGCACGCACGCGCTCACACACATACACATTCTCTTTCACTGGAGCCAGATGGTGGGACTAAACACTGCTGGGTAGAAAGGGAAGAGCTGTGAGTCAAGTTTGAGACTGAAGGGTTTCCTTCTTCTTATTAATTATTAGGAATGAATCTTAACTCACAAAATGAGATTCTTCTGATAACCAAGTGTAACTGAAAAGTTATGGCATCTGGACTAGATCTTGTTAAAGGAGCCACAAGCTTGTGCGAAAAGGAGATTCCAGATGGTTCCATTGAAAGTCATGACTAGAAAACATAAAATAAAAACCGTTATTGAAGGAAAGCTGAATGAGTGGAGACTTTTCAGTAAACCAGGTACTTGTATATAAGGTGATGAAAAACAATATCAAGTGGTCTTGTGAGAAGGCGATGGAGCAGGGGTCAGAGCAGGCCTCTCTGGGTGGGAGAGCCGGGAGAAACATGGCCAGGCACAGCTGGAGCTGAGCCTTATCCAACAGAAGGACGGGACTTGGATAAGTGGAGGAGGAAGGGGGAGGATGGATTGACATCTTTCTTAATGAAGTAACTAGCAAAGGCCTGGGGCGCTGGATGGGTGCTTGGAAAGGACTGGTGACTCCACGTTCTAGGGATGGGGATGGTGTGTGCAAAGACCCGGAGTGGGCAGGTATCAGGTGCTGGGGCGAGGGGGTCAGATATTTTGAATAAGGGAACCACGAGGAAGAGTGGGGAGAAGGGAGAAGGGGCCTCCCAGGGGAGGTTGTCAGGGCCAAGCTAAGTGGGATGGATCTAGGTCTGAGGATCTGTCCTCAGAAAACCAATTGCCTGCCTGGGCTTCCGGCATCTGAGGGCTGCCCTGTCCTCGCTCTGTTTGCTCCCCTTGCCCAGGTCTGACCACTGGTACTTTGGAGTGTCCCTGGACTGTGATGTGCTGGGTGTAGAGATACCCAGAAGGGACAGCTGGCCAGGTCTCAGGGAGCAGCCAGAAGCCCCAGCTTGGCTTTGCCAAGCACGTCAACTGCCGGAGCTCTCAGGAGGAGACACAGAGCCGGCAGGGTGCCCACGGCCCCCACTCAGCTTGGAGGGGCAGAGTAGGCTGTTGAAGCTGATGAGACAGTGTGTTTTCTCTGGCTTCTGGCCACCAGAGAAAAACGCAACAAAGGAAAGAGAAGAAGATATGGATTATTGGCGTGGAAGGCCTAATGACAAACACATTTGCATGTATTTCCACGAAGAGACCCTGCCCTCTCTGTGGCCTATGTGGGTTTTCTCCTGTGCTCCAAAGGGCAAAGCCAGGTGCTAGTTCCAGAGAGAATGTCTCTCCTCCCAGGGCCCTTGGTTTAACATAGTTCCAGGTCTAACATAGTTCCAGGTCCCAGAATTAGGACTGCTGCCCCGCATGCCTGACCAACCATCTCCTACATGTGGGTTCTCTGTCCACACGGAGATAGGCTGGGCTTCCCCAGAGAGCATGGATCATACTTAATTCTGGGGTGAAAGGCACAAAAGACATATCCTTTGTTAGCACCCATGAGCCGTGTACCATGTTAAACACTTCATGCATACTGTTTCATTTGATCCTCACAAACCCCTACAAAGTAATGGATCTTATCCCCATTTTAAAGATGAGAAAACTGAGGCTCAGAGAACATACTTTCTCCTCCCCCACGCTGCCTTCCAGTGTGAGAGGAGAGCGATGGAGATTATTAAAGGTAATGAAAATTAGGATCCGTATGTCAGAGCTGAAATAAATAACCTTTCCCAATCTCCTTACCACACAGTTCATGAACCTGAGGTCAAAGGGGGAAAACTGACTTACCCAAGGTTGCACAAAGCTTGGAAGAGAATGCTGTGTGTGCACTCCAGCCCCCAGCCCCATCACAGTTTGGAGACACTGTAAACAAAGGCAAGATTAAGGATAAAAGAAGGGGCTGTTCATCCTCAGGGGTCTGTGCATGACTGTCTGGGGAAAATCGCCCAGCTCGCTAATCCCGCATGCCCCAAACCCCTGGGCACGGGAATTTCCAGAACATCATGAAGCTGTTGCTACTTGCGGTGACGAGTAAACATCCTCACATGGTGTCCACACATCTGTCACATTCAGACGCTGGTTTCGTCAGCATCCTGGCAACTGAAGGCCTGACCTTTGCCCTCCTCACTCTACAATCCAACGCCAAGCACGCAGAGAGAACACACTGGCCACAGTCAAGAAATGGAAGGACCTTGCGAAAGTTGGAATGTAAATTATAAATTAGAAACAGAGCGTCAACTTGGATAAACCCTTTTAACTTACCAGTGGACCTTGTCCACGAAGCTAATTAGGAGGAAAATAAAAGATGGCCACAGGAGAAACAGTGAGAAAAAAGGAACAGAGAAGCAGAGGGAGGAAAGATAGCATCTAAAAGACTTCAGAAACTGTCACACAGTGACAACCTGGGTGTCTGAAGTTCAGCCAGTGGCTCTCTCCAGTGAAATCCCAAACCCACCCCATCCCAGTTGGACCAGTAAACCTGGAGAGAGGGCCTTGGTGAGAAGCGGGCCCAGCAGCAATGTTTCAAGACCAGCAACATCAGATCCACCAACCCCCATCTCCCCCACTTAGACCCTATAAGCCCACTGGCACCTGTCCTTAGATTCAGCCGCTTCTGGTTGACCATGCCCAGGCCCGGAATTGATGAGAAACAGACCGGGCATGTATGAGGTCCCGCTACCCCACAGAAGGTGAGGCCATTCTGTCCTCTGCCCCGTATCCAATTGGTCTGGTCAAATGTGCACCAGGATCCAAATAATGTATCTACAGGGGCCAGCACAGCGCTCGGCACACAGTGGGGCTCACGGCGTGGTAGTTGTGCCTGTTTACAGTCTATGCCAGGCATGGCAGAGACTGACCTACTAAAACCTGTGCCTTTTCCCCTAGGCGCACAGACTCTACTCCCCAGACTCCTCTGCAGTTAGGCGTGGCCACGTTTGAGTTCTGGCCTGTGGAACGTGGGCAGAAGTGCTCTGCTCCACTTCTAGGCCTGGCACGTTAAAACCTTCCGTGTGTAATCCTCCCTCTTTCCCCCATCTGTCCACCAGATACAGAAAACCCAGCAGAGCCATCCACAGTCCTCGGGGAAGACAAAATCACAGGACAGGGGAAGTAATGTCTCTAAATGAACATATCTGATGCCACTTTGGAGAGATCCCAGGAACATCGTGTTGGACTTTTGTGTGATGAGAAATAAGCCTTCTACTATAGTAAGCCACTGAGATTTGGGGATGTGTTTGTTACAAGCGTTAATATTACTTACGCTAACTAACATGCCTAGGCCTTACTCCTGGTTTCCTGAGAAGACTTCACAAGGACTGGAGTCCTGTTCTGTCTGACTCCCAGTTCTGACGGAGCTTTGACTTTCTGTCTAGCTCCTGGAAACGTCTCTGTGAGGTCTGGAGAGACCACTGCCAACAGTCCTTTTGCCATTGGGACAGACCCTCCTGACGTGACATCATATCTCCTGTTAACCCAAGAGCAGTGTGCCCAAGGACAAGCTGCTGTATCACCACCGCCCCCCCACCCCAGCTCCACACATTGTGGGCTTAGCTGACTCCTGGGTTACAGTGACAATCTGTGCCTTTGCTCATAAGAGGCAGCAGGAAGTAATGAAAAGAAAGCTTGATCCCAAATCAGTCCAAGTCAAAAGGAAAAAACGCCAAGGCCACATGTTATAATGTTAGATCGTGGAAGCACAGGTTGTGATCGTGAAGCAGAGGCGTGGACACATTCATCGCACACACAGGAACGCAGCAACACCATGGAGTCGGTGCACCTCGCCAGGGGGCGTGGTTAATTGAGTCCCAGGTGTGTTTCACTGTAAGTTTATACACTTCCTTCCCTTCTCTCTCCAGCACAAGTGTTTTTAAAGCTCTTTTTTATTACTTCTAATTAGCCTTAGTTGTTCATATATGGTTGGTCTGAGGACCAGCATGAATTGGAGAACGCAGCAAGTGGGAAACCTTAGGACACGTGGATTCTTCTTTAAAATCCTTGTCCGCCCTTGTACCTCACACTTTATATGCACCCAATGACTGGATCTTCTACTCCTGTGACTTTTCCCTGCCCCGCGGATGCTGGCGAGTGTTTGAACAGCTACTGTGCATACCACCGTGCAAAGGCTATCTCAAATGGCGTTTGTGTCCTTCTAAAGGACTCTGTTCATTCACCACACATCAAACTAGCATGGTCCTCAGCCCCTCCCGGGGCTCCACCAACAGCATCCATGGGCACAGCATCCTGAGTCCATGTGGAGCAAACAGTTGCAAGCAAAGCACTGGCATTCGAAAATCAATCTTAACTCAGTACAGCCACCAGCAATCCCTGTGTGGTGGCAGGAAGTCTCGGTTCTCGTTCAAGTAGCAGCTCTTTCACTTACGAGTTGGGGACCATGGCCAATCAGCTAACCTATGTGAGCTTTCATTTTTGTGATGTGTTACGTTATGCTTTCATTTGTAAAATGGGGACACGAGTGTATCCCTTGTATGCTTAGTGGTGTTGTCTGGCGATCAGAGTAGATGAAGAGGACGTTCTCTGTAAACTCTGAGGCAGACATGCTGGGACAGTGTAGGGGTCTCATTAGGCCACTCCCAGTCTTGGTGTGCCCCTATCCACGTCCTCACAGCTACTTCCGTCTCCCATCTCTTCTTCAAGGCCCAGCACAGACTAATTTCTCCCTCTTCTGTGTAACTGTTGTCCTAATGGTCCATTTGTTTACTTCTCTCTCTAGTTTATTGGCATTGCACAGCTGTATCTCTCAAACCCTGTTGGCTAACTGAGGTGGTGTGTGTGTGTGTGTGTGTGTGTGTGTGTGTGTGTGTGGCTTGCCTTCCACACCAGCTGGCAAGAACTATGTCACACTCATCTTAGTGATTTCCCCTAGAAGCTAGCGTGCACAGCCTGTAACAGGGGTTCACAGAGAAAGGGCATCTACAAACACCTTGGGAGTGGGGGAAACTAGGAGGCTTCAGGAAGGATGTGTTGCTTGACTTGAGTCTCAAAAGGTATAGAGACAGGAAGCAAACAAGTGATGAGCACGTGCAAAGGCCCGGAAGCTCAGGACACCTCAGAGGACAACACTCGGCGAGGGTGGGGAGGACCAGGGTAGGCTGATAGTAGGGAAGGGTGGATCCCCCAGGTGGACAGGTGCAGGGGGGCAAGCGCTGCAGCTGCCCTTGACTCATAATGGAGACAAGAGCCTGGAGACAAGATCTTCAGCATGGGCTGTGGCTTTTTTGCCACCTCTAAATCCTGTGTCTTTTTGTCCCCAAGACAGTGACTCACAAAGCCCTTAAAAACCATCCTAAGTTTTTCGCATCCTGGCTCAGACACAGAAGTGAGACGAGCATGGGCCCGGGCAGAGGTAGGCTGCCCAGGCTGTCCAGTGTGTGCTGTCTCCCTGCCAGCCAGGGGACGGGCCCACATCATTTCAGCCCTGCCTCCTTTGTGTTCCATATTCATATTTTCTTGACACAAACCATACAAAGTTTCAACACTTGGAGACTGCAAAGTAAACCATTTGTACATACCAGGTCTGGTAACACTTTAAATAATAGGCCAGTTAGTTAATGCTGCACTACAATAAAAATTCCCCTCCAAGTACACATTACGTCCTCATTAATGCCAAGTGAGTTCAGCATGATTAATGTTATGACAATAAATAACTGGGAGATCGTGATGACCTCCAGGCTGCTGCACCACAGTGAGGCCTTGGGCGGCCTAGGCTCCTACCATCCTCTGAGTACACTGGGCGCTGCCTGCCCCTCCATCGCACGCACCCCAGCCTGTCCAAAGCACAGCTCCAGCGGGGACGGGCCGTGCAAGGTAGCCCGAGCCTAGCCAGTCCCACACGCAGGACCAGTCTGGTGACAGCTGGGAAGAGGGGCAAGGAGTTCATCAGAACATGGCCTTTCCTCCCAAGAAAAGATTCCTTCTGGGAGCTGGAAACCAGGCCCTCAGGTCCACGGGTAGAAAGAAGCCCTCCTTACACTACTGCCCAGGAGAGCTGGGCAGCTCTAATTGTTTCAAGCACCACCATGAGAGGCTCAGGGAAATGAGCGGCTCTCTCATGGTGACAGTGAAGGCTGTGCTTAGGGAAGGGGGACTTGGTCATCACCACTCAGTGCCTGAGAGGCCCAGGAGAAAATGTGGGTCCCGCACCCTCAGGATGCCTCCATCAGAGCTGAAGAGGGAAATCCACACCATGGTCGATGAAAGAAAGGGAATGCTGTGCCCTTCCTTGGCAATTCTATGCCATGAGGGGCCTGGCCACAGGATGGGAGATCAGGGGAGGGACCGTTTTGAAGGTGGAGATGCCAGGTTAGCAAATGAGATGTTGACAACAAGGGAATGAGAGCCACTTTAGGAGGCAAGAGACCTTGACACACCATGGAAGCTGCCCTCTCAGCCCTTGGAGAGTGGAGAAGACTTGGTAACCCAAAGGGCAACCCAAAGCTCCTCCTCTCGTGCTCTGGAGTTGAAGTGGCTCAGCCCACAAGGCCCACCTCACAGCCATCGCCCAAATGGTTGTGGACTCTGCTGCGGCCTGTGGAAGGCCCTAGGCTGCTGGCCCACACCAGACCTTACTCACGTGCTGGCTTCTGGCTTGCATCCTCCTTGGCTTTGCTGGGGTGGGTCTGGCCTGGCTTGCTGTGAAATCCCCTAGGCTTTAGAGCCTCTGTGCTCCACAAAGTACTTGGCATATAATAGATGCTCAGGACATGGTGGAACTGACGCTGCACGGGTGGCCACAACTCTCCATCCTTTCTTCCATGGCAGCAGCTACCACCTCCAACATCCCTGGCCCTAGAGTCACATCTACCCAGTGTTTTCTCAAAGCACAGGCCCTCAGGGGTGGGCATCCGGGCTGAGACTGGAGGCCTAGGTAGACATGGAGGTGAGGAAGGGTGAGCTGCCATTCCAAGTTAGGAACGACCAGCTCAGACTTTCCACTCAGGCATTAAAAGCCAATGCCATTGATTAATGGGATGCTGGATTGACCAAGAAGTAAGGACAAGAGTGGCTAGAAGTGGGTGTTGACTTTTCAAACAATCATAAATTCCATGAGGGTGACAAAAGGGCCTGTTCTGTAATTATGTTCATTATTTACACTAAAACCTAATTAAAGTCATTATGCTTTTTGTGCATTGAACAAATGACTGGCGTAGACACCAAGCCAGCGTAAGTGCTGCTGGAATCACTGTGGAAGTGGAGGGGCTTCAGGTCTAGCCAGAGGCCAGCACCCAACCTTTCTGAGTGACATTGCTCTGGAAAGGAAGGCTCTGGCAGGAGAAACAGAACAGGACAGGGAAAGGGGACAAGGAGGCCATTACAAAGCTCTCCTGCAGCCTCTGTCCTGCTTCCTCTTATGATGCAAGACCAAGGTTCCTTCCTCAAGCTCCATGGCCCTGCAAGGAAACTGTGTCCAGGCCAATATGGGGGCAAAGCCAGGCACTGCCAGGTATCGGGGAAGACCAAGCCCCAAGGATAAGGATGAGTCTGTTTACCTGGTCAACATTTCCAGATGTCTCCCAGAAACAGGGCTCGGTGGGAGGCTCTGGAAAAAAAATGAGAGCTATCTATAAAGTCACTGACATCCTACTAGAGATCATGAGAATGTCATCTATCTATAATGCAAATTGAAAATCCTTAGAAAAATACAAGATGTCACTAGAGGACCAGAGGAAGGTTGAAAGTTTCTCTGGTTGCGTTCAGAACAGCTTCATAAAGAAAGTGGTTAGTGACATAAGCAACATGGCAGAGTAGCAGGCTCCCAACACCTGTCTCTTCACAGAAACCAGAACCTGTTAGGACCAACTTTGTCAGAACTCTGAGAAATAGTCAAAGCCTTACGGCAATCAAGCAAACACTGAATCAGGAAAAAGGCAACTTGAAAATGGTAAGAAAATCCCTACCTTACTCCACACCAAAAACTCAACTCAAAATGGATTAAAGGCTTAAACTTAAGACTTGAAACTCTGAAGCTCCTAGAAGAAAACATAGGGGAAAATCTCCTTGACATTGGTCTTGGGAATGATTCTTTGGCTCTGACACCAAAAGCACAGGAAACAAAAGTGGGACTACATCAAAGTAAAAAATTTTTGCAGAGCAAATAAAACAATCCAAAAATATACAGGAAACCTATGGAATGAAAGAAAATATTTGCAGACCATTTATCAGGTAAGAGAATATTACTCAAAATATATAAGGAACTCTTACAACTAAATAGTAATAATAATAATCGCCCAATTTTTAAATGGGTAAAGGACCTGAATAGATATTTTTCCAAAGAAGACATACATATGGCTAACAGGTATATGAAAAAAAAAGTTGACTAGCAAGGGTGAACGTGGGCATCCTTCTCTTGCTGATCAAAGGGGGAAGCTTTCAGTCTTTTGCCACTGAGTATGATGTTAGCAGTGGATTTTTCACAAGTGCCCTTTATCATGTTGAGGAAGTTCCCTTCTAGTTTTAGTTCTCTGAGTGTTTTTCAGCATTAAAGGGTGTTAGATTTTATCAAATGCTGTTTCTTCATCAATTGAGATGGCTCTGTGGTTTTTTTCCCTTTTGTTCTGTTAACGTGGTGTATCACATTGATTTTCTTATGTTGAACCACTTTTGCTTTCCTGGGATAAATCTCACTTGGTCATGGTGTATAATCCTTTTAATATGCTGTTGTGTTCAGTTCACTAGCATTTTGTTGAGGTTTTTGCATCTTTTTTCATAAAGGATATTGGCCTGTAATTTTCTTTTCTTGTGATGTCTTTCTCTGGCATTGGTATCAGGTAATGCTGGCCTCATAGAATGAGTTAGGAAGTATTCCATCCTCTTCTATTTTTGGAAAAGTCTGAGAAGGATTGATGTTAATTTCACTTTAAATGTTTGGTAGAATTCACCAGTGAATCCATCTGGTCCTAGAATTTTCTTTGTTGGATGATTTTTAATTACTGATTAAATCTCCCCTTGTTATAGGTTTGTTCAGATTTTCCATTTTTTCTTAAGTCAATCTTGGTAATTTGTGTGTTTCTAGAGACTCCTCCATTTCATCTAGGTTATCTAACTTGTTGACATGAAATCGTTCATTGTATTCTCTTATAAATCCTTTTCATTTTGTTAAGGTCGGTAGTAATGTCCTCACATCCATTTCCGACTTTATTTATTTGCATCTTCTCTCTTTTTTTTATCGGTCTGTCAATTTGTTGGTATTTTCAAAGAAACAACTTTTGCTTTAATTGATTCTATTGTTTCTCTGTTTTATGTTTCCCTTATATCTGCTCTAATCTTTACTGTTTCTTTCCTTCCAATAGCTTTGCTTTTAGTTTGTTCTTCTTCTTCTATTTCCTTGAGGTTAGATTATTCATCCAGGACATTTTTTCTTTTTTAATGTAGGTATCTGCTGCTATGAATTTCCCTCTAAGCGATGCCTTCATAGTATCCCATAAGGCTTGTTATATTATGGTTTTGTACTTACTGGAAGTTCTATCTAGAGCAATTAGGCATGAAAAAGAAAGAAAAGGCATCCAAACTGGGAAGAAGTAAAACTATCTTTAATCACAAATTGCAAGATCTTATATGTAGAAAGTCCCAAAGATTTCACAAAAAAAGCTATTAGGGCTAATAAATAAATTCAGCAAAGTTGCAGAAAACAAGATCAGCATACGCAAAAAACAGTTGGTTCCAACACACCAGCAACGAACAATAAAAAAGAAAATTAAGAAAACAATTCCATTTACAATATCATCCAAAAGAATAAAATACCTAGGAATAAAGTTAACAAAGGAAGTAAAAGACTTGCACACAGGAAACTATAATACTTTGCTGAAGGAAATGAAAGGAGACAAATAAATGTTAAGACATCTGCGTTCACGAATTGGAAGACTTAATATTGTTTCGATGTCATTGTTACCCAGTGCAATCTACCATCACATTCCTACAGGTCACTGGAATTTGTATAGTGAGCATCTGCTTTTCTAAATGGTTCCTGACATTCTGTCCCTATAGGAAGCTTCTAACAAGAATCTTGATGGGCATCAATAGATTTGTTTGTGTGGTAAAGTCTGAAGGCAACAGTGAAGTTGCATCTTAAGATTAATTTCTAAAGTCAGTGTGTACCATACATGCATACAAAAGGAGAGTTCTCCACATACAATTTGAGACACCAAGTGAATTTGTTCCTATCTCATGTCTGTACATATCATACACAGTAGGACTTTGTCAATAAATTACAATACGCTCCCAGAGACCTTCAGCAACCCACGAATACGTGACAGCAGACACGTTTGAACAGGCTCCTGGCTCTCGCCTGGGTTACGTTTCTGAGAAGAGCCCATAACCTTGATGCCCTCTCTTCAAATCCTGGTGAACAGCCTTTTCGACTTTCACTGGAGTTTTCATCTCTCACTTGATGAGAGACAGATTTGCACACCAGTTGGAGAACTATTTGCAAGAGCCTCCCAAATTCCTTCTCCATTGGCCCAGATCAAGTGTGTGATGGACTCTTCCACATCACAGAGCTGAGCCAGTGCTAAGCTCAACAGTCTACTCTTCAAATTTTTTCAAAATTCCGCTTTTTGGCTAAGTCAGAGCTGATATGCTCAGCTGGGCAGGTTTTTGCACTGCACAGTTCTACGGGGGCCATTCAGTTAGAATGCAACATGAGTGACCTTTGTCTCTTTGTCACTATCTCTGTCTGTCTCTCTCTCATACACACACACACACACACACACACACACACACACACACACATTTTTATACTCTTCCTCCAGGGTCACAGTGTTGTGAGAGCAGAGTCCGCACTGCATGGAGATGTGGATGACTGTGTCTGACTGTATGGTTCCAATGGCTCAAGGTCCACTCCAGCCTCGCGGTGAGTCCCATTCAAACTCTTGTCTCCAAAAGATTATAAATGACCACATGCCTTGGACCTCTAGTCAACACTGTAACTGTTAAATCTACAAGGGCATGCTGTAATCCCAGCTGGTTCTGGCATCAATCACCAACCCCCCCTCCCTAGGGCACAAGTAAAAGCCAAGGCCAGTGAGGGCGGAGGTGCCCCCCTGTGTCTCCCCAGCCTGCTGCTCCTCCGCCATCTTTGGCCTCCCCTATCCCCTCTGCTGCCACGCAGGTCCCGGTGCCTCTCTGCTCTGTCTCATGCTGGTCCGCATGTCTGGCTGCACAAACCCAGTCTGGTCCCTTCGCTGTATCACGACTGATATAATTATTGGACTGAATCCTCAGCCCATCTGTCACTGAACTGAGTTCGGTTTTGAAAGCGCAGAACCTTTTGGCCCCACCTACCCCGCCTGATGTACTGCGTCTCGATGGGTCCAGGAGTCTGCAGCCAGGTACTGACCACTGCTGACCCCATCCGCACCAAGCAAGGAATCTGCAGGCGTGGCTCTCCTCCGGCGCAGACTCGCTCTACTCGTGCCCCTGCAAGAAAAGCTTCTGGGGATCCCATGGCCTAAAACACCCTCTCACACCATCCAGAATCCCATTTCTCCAGAATTGTTTTCCTCCTCTCTCACCGAGACATCCCTTCTCCTTATTAAGAGATGCCTCAACAGGGTTTTTCTATATAGTCATGCCATTTACACAATTACATAATTCTCCCTTCCCTTAGAGGGGAGGAAAGCTGAAAAGGAGGCAAACACCACCTGTAAATGTCACAGAGCAACCCTCCCACTTCAGAAGCCTGATAACAGGGTGTGCACTGCAGGCTGCCCTTGAGGGCCAGGCGGGTGGTCCCAGCCATATGCACTGGGTCAGCTCAGGAAACCCCCTTGAGAGGACCCACCAGAGCATGAGGCCGCGCTCACAGGCCCTCTGAGTGTCATCTGTACCCAACAGCCTCACCTGAAGGCCAACACTCCTGTCCCCAGCAGCCCTCACCTCCTAGCCCCAGAGGAGCCTACCTGGGCATTGGCAGCCCTGGTTTTGTGGCCAAGCTAAGCCATGAGCAGGAAAGAAAGGGTCCCTCTGGAGACTGGTCCCTCTGGCAACCCTGGCTGCCTTGGTCCAAAGCAGAACGGACTGGCTCTGATGAGGACTTCAGTGAAGAATCTGAGGGCTCTGAGCATACCAAGAGCCATGATGGGGCCCAAGTGTCCTCTGCGGCCATGAAAAGAGCCAACTCAGTCCCTACTTCCTGGTATGGCCTCTTCCAGGAAAACGTCTGTGTACTGTTTTCCCATCACAACCACCTGAGAAGGAGGCCATGCATCCCCTAAGCCCTCCAGAGAAGAACTGAAAGCAGATTGGAAGACTTCATCTGCAAAACTATCTGTTGCTTCAGCCTAGTTGGTGGAGCCTGAGACCATGGCCTGATCCCTGGGAAGAGCATCTGGGGGGTGAGGACAGTTTTAGCTCAGGATTTTGGATTGCTGGACCCAGCCCTGCCACCTGCTAAGGGTCTAGCAATAAGGGACTAGCAATAAGACATGGTGGGGAGGAGGGTATTTGTACATTTGTACAAGTGGATCCACTACTTCCATCGGAATCTCAGTCAATTTATGGTCCCACAAAAGTGGATAGACACTGTCTACCGTGCCGCCAGCATGATTCTTCTGCACCACCACTCTGCGTTCTGACCAAGACGACCTTGTGGGCAGGAACCCTGTCTGAACAACCTCTGTTTCTCCATCATTTTCTTTGGAGTCCGGCACAGAGGAGGAAGTTCCATGCATATTGAATTGCATTACTAGCCACGGCCCAGTATGATCTCAACAGCATGGGAGCGACGCCTTGAAGAGCTCCCCCTCATGAGCTAGAAACCCAGAGGAAACTCTTGGCTCTCTCCTAGCGAGATAACAGCCTTTAACTCTGAAAGAAACATTCCACGTGCATCAGCTTGGCCATTGAAAGCGAGCCAAGCAAAGGTGCCCCCAGCCTATGGGAGGGACTGGGGGACACAGTGCCAGCTGCAGCAGGTGATTCACCCTCAGGCATGACCGCACACCTAGTCACGGCCAAGCCACTGCCTAGTGAACCAACTATAGAAACGAAGTCTCCCCATTTGACTCAAGCAACCAGATCCCCACATTTCCACCAACCCCAAAGCTTTATGCCAATCATGACTCCAGTCTTGGGCTCCCCTACAGATGTCGAGCTGTATGCGTCTTGTGCAGAGATGTTTGTAACTCAAGTTCCAGAGACAGCTTGGAGGGCTCTCAGGCTGTAATCTACTTAAGATGAAAATCCATGACATCTCCTTGGAATCCTGCAGCTTCCAGGGGGCACTGCAACCTGAACTTTGGGTGTTTGATTTTCCTGCACGTTGTGTGTCCAGGTGAGAAATCCGTGAGGTAAGCCACAAGGCGACCGGACCTGCAAAAATGCAAAACATCTATTTACAAAGGGAAGAAACAAGGATTGTGGAATCCCACTCCTCAGAAAGGGTTCCAGCCCCACAAGCCAAGTGCAGAGAGATTTACGGAGGAGCCAGTGTTTGCCTCATCCACCTGGTGTCTTTCCCCCAGACGGCAGGCAAGCGGGACCAGTTTCCTGGCCTATAGCATGGATGTTGCTTTCAGTGCCCCGGGATCCCTGAGTTCAGCTCCTCCCAGACCACAGTGGTAAATAGCAGGGGTCCCAGCTCAAGCCTACTGGGGATCCAGACACGCTTGGGGCAAACTTCCCAGAAATCTAAGAGCATAAGAGACTGAACCGCTTTAAGGTAGAGAGTTTGTCCTAAAGCAAAACTCAACAATGTAGACCTGAATGTAAGGACTCCACACCTTAGCAAAGGAGGGGTCTGAATGGTTGTGTCCCTCCCCTGTCCAGTCCTGTGGATTCATGTCTATAATCTTTAAATTCTTTAGGACAAGCTGCTGGCCAGGGCTCGGCTTCCACACCGTGAGGACCCTGCCCGCCAATGCCCTGCGTGGCTGGTGGGACCACAGTTCCTGATGGGAGAGGCCAGGGCAGCAGGAGTGACCAGCAGCAGGCTGTGGTGACCCACAGGTGACAGGAGTCAGAAGCCACACTCAGGCAGCATGCCAGGGCCCTGTGGTGAGAGGGACACACAGGGAGAGGGGCCTCAGTTCCTAGAAGAAGTAGAGGCACAAAGTAGCAGCCAGACAGGCTCACGAGCACGCGCCAGACATGCCGGAGGATCCAGAAATATTTGGTGGGAACCTCGCGAGGGAGTTGCGACCCTATAAACTGTCGCGGGAAAGGAGTAACACCTTCAGATTATCGCTCTTAATGTGATCTTGTTTGTGTGCATGGGTTGCGAAGCTGACAGAATCTCAAGTTATAAGAGAAAGGAAAAGCCTAGGTGATGGGCTACTCCTTTTGCAGTCCCGGATCAGCCTCCTGTGACCTTATTTTCTGACCCAAAGACGGGAATTGCTGTTTGAAAACCCATGAGCCCTGGTGGATCCAGTTCTCCGTAAGACACTAGGAGTGAACCTCTGAGTCACTCAGGGGATTTGGGGGATGAGGAGGGTTTGGGGTGAAAGTCCCTGGCTACTGGCTCCACCCCAGGTCACCAGCGGGGTCTCCAGGGGCCTGTGTGGGTCAGAACCCCAGCCCTACCTGCAGAGCAGGGGCCAGGCACTTGTAAGCACTGTCCCCGGAGCCCTTGGTTCCTCCTTGCCCTGCCCACAAATTTCTGGGAGATGAGGGAAGGAGAGCGTGATCACAGACCAAGAGCAGAGCAGGGATCCTTTATTTTGTTCTTCTATTCCCACGCGGCATGCGGGATCTTAGTTCCCGACCAGGGATCGAAACCGTGCAGCGGAAGCATGGAGTCTTAACCACTGGACCGCAAGGGAAGCCCCAGGGATCCTTTATTCAGTCCTTCAACAGTCATCAGACACCTCCACACGTCAGGTACTTTGTCAGGCACTGAGCACAGTCAGGCAAGCAAGACACATGCAGCCCCTGCCCTCAGGGAGCTTACACGCTAGTGGGGCCGACAGGCATCAAACAAGGAAGCCGTAGGAATTACAAGGCGTGGTGAGGACTTCCAAGGGAAAGAGAGGCTTCTGCGGGGAGGGCAGGGGCGGGGGCGGGGAGAGGCTGCCCTGCACTGGAGGGTCGTGGGTGCACCCGGCGGAAACGTACCTGACCTGACGTGGAAGGTAAGCAGGGCCGGTGTGGGAGAAAGGGTGGTCGGGCAAAGGCCTTGGACAAGGCGGCGGGGCGCCAAGCCCCAGCAGGACGCGCGGTGAGCAGAGGCACAGCAGCAGGGGTGAGGTTGAGGGGGACGCAGGCGGGCCTGTACGAGGCCTTGGAGGCCCCCAAAGGACTGCACATCCTGTCTCAGTGCAAAGGGAAGCCAACGAGGGGCCGTGCACAGCGAGGCACCACGCTCCGATTAATTTTGATGAAGAGCAGTCTGGCTGCCTGGGGACAGTGGATTGGACGAGGCTCTGGCAACAATGGGATCCGTGAACTGCAGAGAAGTTCAAGGGAGAGATGATGGCAGCTAGACTAGGACAGAGTCCACAGTGAAGCAATGGATACGTTTGAAAAAGATCTGAAGATAGAACCTATGGAACTGCTGATGAGTGAGGGGATGAGCAAGGGGGCGGGGAAGGAGGACGCCTTGTTTTCCAAGTGGAGTAACTGGGTAGTTGGAGGGGCCATGTATTGAGGCCATGTATTGAGGTGGAGCAGGAGTGAGAGAGAATATTCGAGTTCTCTGCTTGGGATGCGTTTTAAGTCAGAGTCTATGGGACTTCCAAGTGGAGATACCAAGGAGGCAATTGTGTGTGAGGCTCGAGTTGAGAAAACTGATAAGATTTTGGGAGTTGCCGGCACATGGCTGGACTGGGGCAGGAGTGGTCAAACTTTCTGGGCACCTGCCCACCTCACAGCACCTGAGCCTCACAGCGAGCCCTGGAGGTAAGAAGGCACAGTGCCCTTGCTTTCAGCCAACATCCTTTTCTTTCCTCACATTATTCCTCTGCTTAAAGGCCTCCATGGGCTAAAATGGGGAGCCCAGGGCCTGGACAGCAGCAACTCGCCTCTCTGACTCGGTCTCCTGTCATGCCCCCTTAGTGCCAACCGTGGCAGCCCTGTCCCCTGCCTTCTCTGCTCACCCACCACCTGCCTTTCTCCCTGCCCACAGCCCTCCTGGAAATGCTCCCCCAACCTTCAGCTGAGACACAGCTCTGGCCACTGGCCTCCCCAGGAAGCCTTCCCTGACCACTGCCCTCCGAGCACACACATGCACACATACACGCACTAGAGATGAACACCCCACACGCACTATACACACAACACACATACCACATGTACGCACACAACACACACAGTGCACACAGACACACCCACACAATACACACAACACACACCATATACTCACTACAACACACCATACGTTAAACATACCATACATAATACACACACACACACACACACACACACACACTCACACACACACACTCACTCACTTCCCGCCATCCAGGCAGCACCGATTTCCCCTTTCCCTGAAATTGCTCGGCACTGACTCTGCTGCCATCTAAATAAAATGATACGTGCAAAACACCTGGGCGGGAACCTGGCACACAGGGTCCTTCCTTCTCCCCACCAAGGCCCTGAACACACCTGGTCTGGCACCGATCGGCCAGAGGAACAACAAGTGCCTGCAGGGCTTTGGGCAGAGAATGAATAAACGGCCACATTCGGGGGAGCTGAGAAAACTCCCAGGAACAAGCTGCCTGAACGTGGGGGTGGCTTGCGGACAGTGCGCGGACACCGCCACCCACCCCTGCGTCCATGCTTCCCGCACCAGAGCCAGCACGGCCCCAGCTGCTCAACAGTATTTTACGGAAGCAACAGAGAGGCAGATTCCCTCACAAAACACACAACGAAACAAACTCCGGGGCCGGGAGTACGAGATTGGCTCTAAGCTGGCTCTGTCGTTAACTCCCTGAAGGACCCTGGACAAATCACTTAGTGTTCCAGCCCTCAGCTGCCCCGTCTGTCAAATGTGGATCATCTTTCTCCAGAGCCCCTCACAGGATGGGTGTGAATCCACAACTAAGGGCTTGCAAATGAAAGTACCAGACAAAGAGCAGTCTAGGAGAGACGTTGCCCTTTCCTCAACCCCTGAGAGTTGACAGTGTGGATGCCACCAACTGGACCTACTTCCCCATCTAATTCCAGGGATATGGTTCCCCCAGTGCCGCAGAGAGACGGAAGGAAAGGAAATGACTTTCCCCCTCAGGACTCTGAGCTAGGCATGCAGCCAAATATTTTTACTTAATGTCAGAGGAAAAAATTCAAAGACCTCCACACTCTTCACAACAGTGTCAAAACTAGAACAGTCTTGGCGCACAAATCACTTTTACTTCCACCGTCCCTGGACATAGCCCTGCATGGGGTGTGAGGCACGTGCACGTCCAGAAACCAGAATCACAGAGCTCCTGCTTTGCCGGGGCCCTCGCAGAGATCCGGGGCCCCTAAGAGTCCTAAACACCGTCCCAGCTCCCAGCGGCACAGCAGGGACTGACCACAGCCTCTGTACTCGGGGGCTGCATTGAGTGACATCTACGTCAGAGTGTCTGAGACCACAACGGCCCCTGGACGTGAGGCTGATTAAGGAGGGTTACGTGAATTGCCGAATTAAGTCGTCCAAAATTGGATAAAGCGATTGTGAAATCTGTTTTGAGTCAACCTATACATGTCTCATTGCAGGAAAATGTCTCAGTAAGAGTTCATGGAGGGGAAAAAAAAAAAAACCTAGCAACTCATTGTTGGCTGACCTTCCTGGGCTCCTAATATTCAGCTCCCCAAAAGGCATCTTCGTCATGTAATTTCCAATATGGGAACAATTTGAGTTGCAATTAGGCAAATCTCAGAAGGTTCTGCCACTGATTTGTTCGTTCTCTCAATATTATTCTACAGGACACACTAAAACGCTGTGCCAGGTTCACACAGAGGGCAGCTGGGAACAGCACATGTGGGTTACGGAGGCTGGGTAAACACATCCCTGCTCAGTAATGGTACCGTCAGGCCTCTGGAGCTGGGCTCCTGGCCCTCCACCCCCAAGGGCATCTACTAATGGCCCTGCTGGGGGCAGGGCTATTAGCAACTCAGAGCTTTGCGCTGGGGTGATAGTCTGTCCAGGCTCTAAGCAGTGAGCGGGGAAGTGGTCAGGGTAGCTACCAGCTGCAGTGCAGCCCCCGGGGGCTGCAGGTGAAGGAAGAGGTAACAGACTCTGGCAGTAACAGGAGATCTTGCTACAGGCCACATCTTTCACTGAGCACCTCTGCTGTGCCAAGCCCGAGCTAGGCCCTAGGGACACAGAGATGAGAAAGACACAGCCAGCCTTGACCTCAAGGAGACTGGTGGGAGGACATACCAGCAAGCAAACCCAATTGTTTTATAAGACAAAGAGTTACAATGAAGGTATTATTTTCAGAAGTGCTGTGAAAGCACAGAAATGGAAGAGATTCAGTCTACCTGTGGTGTGAAAATAAGCTTCATAGAGAAGGGCGTATTTGAGTGGGCCGAGACGCATGGGTAAGAGTTCGGCAGAGAGGGAAGAGGCACTTCCTCCCTTGGTCGGGATGGGTTGGTACTTCCTGAGCTGGGAGTGCCTCTCATGGGCTGAGTCATGATGATCTTTCTCACCAAGCAAAATAAGCTGGTCTTCAGTGTTAAACTGATGTCTTCTTCCCTTGTCCCTGGTCTCCAAGGACAAGGAAAGGTCATTCCAGCCCTCTAGGGCACTTCTGGCCTGCCCAGGATTCCTATTATGACCTGTCCTTTATCCTGAGCGGCTGGTTTGCTCCCAGTGACAAGGAACACCTTCATCTTCCTCGAAGTTCTGCAGCGGCCGTCTCGCCCCATTCCTGACCAGACCAGAGCTCACGCCTGAGACCAGATCCTGGGGGAACTCACGCTTAGGTGCAGGCAAAATCAGCCTTGACTGGGAGGCCCTGGAGGGCAAGGACTGTGTCAGCCTTATCCTTGATTCCCCTCTTTCCCCAAACCTGCTCAGGCTACAGCTCTCAAGAATGGATGAATGAGTGTGTGTGTGTGTGTGTGTGTGTGTGTGCACGTGCGCACATGTGTGTGTCCGTGTCAACGTGCACAGGCGTGTGTGTGTGTCTGTGTGCAGGAGTGAGTGAGTGAGAAAACACAACCGACAGGCAGGGCAGTGCTTGCATATCTGAGGTAGAGTTTAAGTCTGACCCTTGGGGCCAGATTAAGGGCCGGGTCTGTTAGCAGGACAGGTGGGGAAGGTAGGACAAGAGTCACAGAGCAGGAGGTGGGAGGTGAGTTATGACAAGGCCACGTGCAGAGTCAGATTTGGGGTCAACGCGGGATCCGGAAGTCAGGAAGGAGAGTGGGTTACAACCGGGCTAACGCAGCTTCCCAGAGTGAGAAAACCCTTGGGAGCATCCGGGGAGACCGAGGGGCCAGAATTTGGCCTCCCGCAGTCCTCTGTTAGTGCCGGCCCGCCCACTGGTGATGTCAGAGCCCAGGAAAGCAGCCCCCATGGTCCTCAGGACTTGGCGGGCAGAGTGCCCCTTGCTCCAAACACAAAGGCAGATTTAGGCAAACCCAAGCAGAGCTCCCAGAAACTGGAGTTTCCCATCCTGCACTTGAGTAAAAGAGCCTCAGGGAATCTGGGCTCTGTGTCTGGAGAGAGGCCTCCTGGCAACTCACTGTGCTGGGTAAGGTTCCTCCCCCGGGCCTCAATTTCCTATTCTCTAAAATGGGAATAATATCCCAGCCTGCCTGCCTCACACATCTGAGGGAAAAAGCAGATGAGATGAAATATGAAATTATGTGGGAATATTAAAATATTGAACAAACAAAGGAGATGATGATGACGATGAAGTTGATTGAGAGTAGGCTATGACCCACCCCAAAACCATTTACACAGCTCATGGGTGGATCCTCCCTTCTCTGTTCCAAACCTCTGAGGCATCTTTCCAGCTCCTGAAGGAGAAAGTCACCCACCAGTGCAGCCCCTCTTTCTCCCTGTGCCACCACCGGAGCCACTGCTGCATCTCCAGCAAAGAGCAGGCCGGATTACCTGCGCCTCAGAGTCCAGGCCTGGCCTTGCAGTTTAAACGATCATTGCTCAGCTTTCTGGGTAATTGTCTTGTCTCTGCGATCAAACGTGAGCTCTGAGAAGGCAAGAGGTGTACATATACACACACGCACTCGCATGTGTACACACACACACACACACACACACACACACACACACAATGCCAGAATCAAGGCCCCTGAAACTCAGCCTCTGTGACCATTTAATTTCTCCCCCCTCACACCCGCAACCCTAGCCTAGCCTAGCCAGGCCTGGAGTGGCAGACCCCACTCATTGCCGACCCAATACCCATTCTCCCCTCTTCCTTACCTAAGAAATTCTGTGGTGCTCAGCGTAGGGAGCCTGCCTTCCCAGCCTCCCCCACTGCTCAGGGGCCATGGGACGTAGCTCTGGCCAGGAGACCTTAGTGGAGGCCATTTGCCATCTGTGCACAAAGTTTCCTTTCCTGAGCTTCCCTGGTGGCGCAGTGGTTGAGAGTCCACCTGCTGATGCAGGGGACACGAGTTCGTGCGCTGGTCCGGGAAGATCCCACATGCCGCGGAGTGGCTGCCGAGCCTGCGCGTCCGGAGCCTGTGCTCCGCAGCGGGAGAGGCCACAACAGTGAGAGGCCCGCGTACCGCAAAAAAAAAGTTTCCTTTCCTGACACACGAGCTGCCTGCTTCTCCACAAGCTTCCTTAGGCATCTTCCTGCCTGTGACATGGATGGGAGGTCGGGCTGCAGCTGCCACTTTCTGACCGTGAAAGAACCCTGAGGATGAAAGTCACGCTCTATGTACACGGGGCAGGTGCCTGGAACACGGGTGGTATCAACACCCCTGCAGCGGCCCTGGACTCTGCCTCTGGGCTTCTTGTTTAACTGAGAAAAATAAGGCCCATTTCCTTAAATCAATCGTCCCCTTCCTGTTACACCTGGCACACAGCGGGCACTCAGTAAACACTCCTTGGTTCTCCCAAGGAATGAATGACGCCCACATGGTGCCATTCAATCCTCAAAACGTCCCAGAGGGACCCCTTCTTCTCTCCCTCCTCTTCCTTCACACACTCATGTCTCCTCTGAGAGCAGAGGAGCTTCAATGCCTGCTACAGAATCCACCCTCTAATCCCAAGGGTACTTGTCAGGGTACCACTTAGGCCAGGATTACTTCTCCATGATGTCCTGGGAAGGACAGATCCAGGGTCTCTCAGTCACCTATGATTCCCTGGGCAAGACCTTGTACACCTCCCAGCCTCAGTCTCCTCATCTGGGAAATGGGCTGAAAGTGCTCTACCTGCCATAGACGGGAAGGAACGCTCCGATGAGAAGCAAGGGTTTATCTCTGCTGTGGTTAGTGTTGTTTGTTTCTGGCTGAATGAAGGCCTGCTGCTTCTTAAGGATACTCCCACCTTATGAAATCATTCTGCCAAGATAGTCATGGCTCTGTTTGGGGGCACAGCTCCCCTGAGGCAGACAGTCTGTTGTCTGCTGTCTCCTGAGCCATAGCCCAACCCCATCCAGTTGGTGACTGGACCCGCCCCTTCTTAACCTGAGTGCGGACTCTCAGGGTTGGCTGAGGTCAGGACAGGAGCCTGGACCTTCTTACAGGTCTCACTGGCCAGTGCATGAACTCTCCGGGGCCTCCATAGGATGGGCCTCATAAGGAAAACACATAACAATGGACAGAGCACAAAACTCCTCTCAAGCCACCCAGATGGTGTTGGCCATTTTCAAAGGCCCACATTTGACAAGGCTGTACCCCCAGAAAGCCTAAGTATTTCAAGAAGTACCACTGCAGGATTGATAAGATCTGATTCCCTCAGGACCCACTGCCCCTAAGCTGAGTGTCCAGCCTGTGTCGATGCCTGGATTTGGGCTCAGTCCTGCCCGCAAGGAGTCCCTGTGCAGAGGGGAAGCTAGTACATAAAGGACTGGGTGCAAGGAAGAGCCTGGAAATTAGGACCAACCGTGCAGGGGAGGGGCCTAGAGCAGGGAGGCAGCATTTCTTGCAGGGAAGCAAGGAGGGCAGCCTGAATATTTCTCCAGCAAAGGTGATTCTGTAAGAGGCACCAGCATTAGCAAGAGTGGGAGACCAGGAAGGCAAGCAAGGTGGGGTGAGCCTGGCTTGTGAGAGGAGGTGGGGAAAGGGGGCTGGAGGCTGGAGGCCGGAGGCCAAGGGGTCCAGAGGTTGGCTTTCATCTGGAGGATGCCAACAAAGAGTTATTGATCAAAGCCAAAGCCAAAGATGGTCCTTGAGAAGACCAATCTGGTAGAGGATGGGTAGAAGGGAGGAAGCCAGAGGCAGGGAGAGCTTTGGGGTGGTCCTGGTGGGGTCTGAGCTAGGATGGCAGCAGCAGAAACAGGTAGGAGAGAGAACTTGTGGTGGTAGAATTGATCAGCTAGAGCTGCATTCTAGAAAAGGGGAGCAATGGAGAGAAGGCAGTCAAAGACAATGCCCAGGATTTAGCTTGGATGCCTAGGGGCACAGCGGTTCGGTGAACAAAAATCAAGAAGAGAAAATCTCAAATGGGGAGAAGATGGTGAGAGCAGCCAGAGGAAGTAGCCCCTCCCCTGCCTCCCGTAGCGCTGTGCTCCCCCTGACTGTGTAGAGCACCTCCTAAATGTAGGAGCTATCTGAACCCAGCCTCCTCCAGCTCCTACTCAGGGCAGCTCCCCAGTTCTGGCCCAATCCTGGCACATCCTTTGACAGGCAGTCAACTCAGGGATGCTTGATCCTCAATGGGTTGAGGTCCATGGAATCACTGTACTTGACGGCAGCACAGATATTTGTCCCCCTCTGGCAACCAGAGCCCAACCCCCTCTCCAGGTGGGATAATGAAACACTTCTCAATGGCAGGGGGCCACTGAGCTCCACGCAATCAACCATGCTTCAAGGTCACTACCAGCTGGCGCAGGAAACTATCTGAGAGTCTGTTTACTTACAGGCATTTGCCACAGGGATTGCTTTTGGGTCAAGAACCCAGAAACCCACGCCAGTATGATTTCCAGCTTCTTCCCACTGACGAACAAGCCCCAGGGGAGGTCATGGATGAAGTGAATGCTACCGCAGGCCCGTTAATCACAGCTTCCTCTAAGTCAAATCAGTGGCAGGTAGGGTGACCGACCATCCCGGTTTGCCCGGGACTCTCTGGTTTTAATACTGAAAGTCTCATGTCCCAGGAAAACACTTACGCCCAAGCAAACGGGGATGGTTGGTCACCCTGGCCACAGAAGGGTCCTCTGACATTCAGACATGGAGCAACCCTCAGGGCTGCCGTGGAAACACACGCCAGAGCCGGCAGAGGCACTGCTCTCTGGGCCGCCCAGTCTCCCAACACCCCCCGGCCACCTCGGCCTCGTCATGGGGCACCACGACTTGTCCCCAACCCATGAGGTCTGGCCCGTCTTCGGCTGCCTGCCAGAGGGCTGGGCGCGCAGCATATGGTCCCTAAAGAAATGCCGAATTGTCCTATGAAGTCTGTCCCTCAGCCTCTCTGATCTTTGCTCTTCTCTTCTTCAGGCCAGGCTGAAGGGACTCGGGTGGGCATTTAATCCCGACAACCAAGAATTCCCAGGACAAATTCAAGTTTCTGTTTCTGATTCACTGACCCTCAGCCCACCCAAAACCAGTTTGGTCAAACATTTAATTATGAGATCTGTATAGGAGAGTTTTCTAAAAGGGACGTTTTACATCCATTTTCTAAGATGTCCTCCTGCCGTTTCCGAGTTTATCTAAGAAAATTCTGTGTTGTCACACTCCACCTCCCACAGGTGGAGGGGACCTCAGAGCTCACCTAATCCAACTACCTCATGATACAAATGTGAAAACGGAAACCTGTTCCGATGAGATGCATCCAAGGTCACAGAGCAAGTGAGTGACGGTGGGACAGGAACACAGGAGTCTGGACCTCTGCTCTAGCAATCTTTCCACTATGTCATAGCTGATGGCATCATGGAGAGAACACTGATCTTTCTGTTACAAGTAGGTTAGAACATAAAATTCCCACACAGGCACTTTTCCCGTACAAATAGTACCATGAACTGTTTCTGATTTAATCACCACGCATCTCAGAATTTAACCAAACCAAACAAAACCCAGGTTGGAATAAGCACCACGTTGAACGTCATACCCAGACCATCCACGGCTCCCCCTTCTCCGTGCACAGCCCAAGGCCAGACGTGGGCCTGGAATCCGTAAGATAAACCTTACACGTTGGGATTATGGCTCAGTGGTATAACTGCTATTGATGTGGGAATGCAAACGACGCGTCTGCAGAGTGCTTGCGGCCTGGAGTGAAGGGGTTGCAGCCCACTGACTTAGTCTCACAACAAGCAGCCCCCGAGCTTTTGGGACCAGGGGCGGGGTCAGCAGGGTCACTGGCAGAGGAGGCGGCATCCCTCCGGGGACGTCGCATGGGCCCCAGGGGTCCTTCAGGCAGCTGAAGCCGAGAGGCTCTCCCGTGAGTCTCCAGATGGCCAGCACATCTGTCTGTCTGTCCTACAAGCCTTTCTGCTACTTTCTGCATTCACCCAACTATGATGGAAGAGCAAGACTAGAGAAGATGCAGAGAAAAGTAGATGAGGTCAGTGAATGACTCCAGCCAGTGGTGTGGCAGACTCACACTCCAAGATGTGGCACGTCTGGAAGAGAGCACGCAAGCAAAGGTGGAGGCTCAGCTTCCAGACCCCCTAGGCTGGGAGGGTTTGCAGCCACCTCTGTGGTACACACAGTACCTGCACATCGCGGGAAACTACAAAGATGATAACGTCATCGTTGAATGACTCTGAATACGTTCCACCCACGGGACTGGCTTGGTCTGGCTACTAGCTCATCCTTTGGGGAGCTTGCCGGAAGTCACACAGTGAACAATACCATTCAGATGTTGTCATGGTAGGAACTCCTCAATGTAGGAGGACTCAGCAGACCACGTGGGCCCCACCTCGGTCCCAGCAGGGACCCTTAATGCTGAGTCTGGCAGGACTGATGTGCACTTTTTTTTTTTTTTTTTTTGCGGTACGCGGGCCTCGCACTGTTGTGGCCTCTCCCGTTGCGGAGCACAGGCTCCGGATGCGCAGGCTCAGCGGCCATGGCTCACGGGCCCAGCTGCTCCGCGGCACGTGGGATCTTCCCGGACCGGGGCACGAACCCGTGTCCCCTGCATCGGCAGGCGGACTCTCAACCACTGCGCCACCAGGGAAGCCCCTGATGTGCACTTTGTTCTCCACATCCTGACAGACAGCTAAGCCGCACGGCAGCAGCTTCTAAAAACAGCCAACAAATTTTCCTCTCAAAGCATAGACTCCTACAAAACGCTAAAGGCTCTCCATCACCATTACAGATAGCACGTACGTTCATTTGTAAATCTTTCTACAATCTCAGCTCAACTCACTTTTTCAGCCTGTGTCCTGTCTGCTCCCCATCATTTACTCTGTGCTACGGTCACACCAGGCTTTCCTTCCTTGCTCTTCTGCCAGGAGTTTTCTTCCTCCATCGCAAGCATCTCCCTTAGCTGATGGCTGAGCTCTCACTCATCCTCCAGGCTCATCAGAAGCTTCCTCTAGGAAGTCTTCTGCGTCTCCCGATGAGTGATTATTATCTTCTCAAAACTCCCAAAGAATGTCTTCTGAATCTATCTTATGGCTCTGATGCTCAATAAACATCAAGTTGTATTAACATCAGCAATTTCCCTAGTTAGGATCTAAGCTCCAGCTTCCAGCCACATAGCCAGCAGAACAGAAAGATCTGAGTCCTCAAGACCATAAGGATAAAAGACTCTCACACGCTTTTATTCACACTGTTATAATTCAGCTCCATTTTTAGTCTTAATAAAAAGCATTTGCAATGTTGCTATTGTTCCTCTGGGCCTGTAAACATTTTTGCTCCAAACACATAAGCTGCAAAACGTTGGAGCCCCACTCGCACTCCAAGAGCAAGAAGCCCACATATGCTTTAAGCTGACAGCCAGGAGGTGGGAGCGGAGACCCCACTCTGAGCAAGCTAGCTACCCAGCTCCTGGGTGGGCATGTGAAACTCACAGGCAAAATCAAACTAGTAAAATGAGGGGGGAGGAGGGGATTGTTTTATTCTTTTTAAAAAAGTACCCCCAATGTTAACTATAAAGCCTCATGAAATATTTCACTGCTCAAATCAAGAAGTGGAAAGCACTGAGATGTTTGGACACTTCCCGGCTACCACAGCCCAAAGCAGGTCACACCTCCAGCACGCAAGGCCAAAAGTGAAACTTGGATGCCTTTCCCCATCTTAGCTGCCTGGCAGGGGAACAACTAAATTAAAAATATAATGACTTTACATCGGGAGGACGTTTACCCACGCCACACGTGAAAAGCAGAATCGTGATTTCACAGTCACACCTCTGGACTCCATGGGGAAGGACCCAACGCTAGCAGTTGTGTAAAGTAGGGAAGAGCCACGAGCAGATTCGTGAACCGGGGTTTCTGTGTCCCAGCAGTCTTTTCCCCATTGTAAGAAGGCCTACCTTTTCGGAAGACGTTAGTATGTGAGACCCATGAGGATTTGTGTAGATTTCAGACATACTTTACAGCAAGAACCCTCAACTACATAGGTCTCGCAAAAGTGAAAAATCGTTCGCTTTGACAATCGACCTATAAACAGAAGACAGGGGAGTCGTGAATATGCTAATGGATTTTCCCTGCTATGGCCTTGCAGCATTGAGGTTTCAGCCCCAACTTGTACTTCAGTTGGTGCCAAATCTAACCCGCTTTCAATCTTCAGCAGGAATCCCTGCTTTACATGAAATAAGCAGTATGAATCGCAGATGTTATGGGAGTATTTCTGAATAAGAAAAGTGTCCCTGCAGAGTTTTGCTGATTTTGTAGTTGGGGAAATGTTTTCCCTAAAAATGGAGCAGTAACCTGATAGCTGAAAGATTATGAGTACAATAGAGCTTTAAATATTTTCTAAATTAACACGTTACAGAAGGATACAGCAGCCAGCAGATATTTATGGACACTTGGAGCTGCTCGACAGGTCCTAACTTTACTGGAATGTAAGCTCCAAGAGGACAGGCATGTGGTTTTGTCCACTGCTCTATCTGCTATACCTAAAAAGAGGGATGGGCATGTGGTGCATGTCAATAAATATCTATTGGATGAATTGGATGGTTAATTAATTAAACTTCATTACTGAAAAAGAGTATCACCTTAGGGGGACCCCAGCTGTTCTAGGAAAACTGAGTCCAACAAGATACTTAGAACTTGGCTGTGCAGAAAGCCAGCAGAAATAAGACTTGTCTATCTGGTGCAGAAAACATCTACCATTGTGCATATCTTATGTATTTCCAGTACAATAACTCTGCTGAAAGCAGCAATTGTGGACAGTCAAGGTACCCCATCATTCATTCACCCACTTATCAACTGAGCACATACTGTGTTCCCAGCCTTGGGTCAGGATGGGAACCATAGAAATGACCAGAACACCCCTGAGAGAAGTGGCATCTTGAACCCATCCACATGCAATGATCTGTAGAGTGCTGAGTGGATCTCCAACCTGGCTGAAGGCTAGGGAGCTGCCAAAGCAGCACAGAGCCCAGCCGTCCTGCAGGAGCTGAACGTCCAGCCAAAACACAATGCACGGACAATGCAGGGACATGTGTCCCTTTGATGCCTGCTCTTTCTCACGTCCATGTGTTTTGCCCCAGGGATGTGCAGAAACCTGAAGAGAGGGTCACCATGCAGTCCAAGAACAGAGTGTGTACGCAGCAAAGCAAAGGAAGGCGTCTTAGAAAGCTGGCGAGGAACAGGCTTCAAAGGTCCTTGGACATAGGAAGAGAAAAAGAAGGAGGCATTGTAAAACTACAAAGGACTTTAAGCAGAGTGGTTAAGAAGATAGACTTGGATCAACTCAACCTGGGTAAGAATCCAAGTTTTGCCGATTAGCGGTCGTGGGATGTTGAGCAAGTTAAGCTAGTTGAACCTCAGTTTCCTTGTCCGCAGAATAGAGGTAATGCTACGAATACCCCATGGGGTGTCGTGGGCAGCCACCGAGATAACGTTGAGCCCGTTCCTCGGCCCCAGGAAGCGCGAAATAAACTGCAGCTACTTTATAAACGGTAGCTTGAGATCAGGGAGCTGAAGGGGCGTCCACACCCTGTCTCACCCCCACACACATGATCCAACTTACGTTCATGCAGGACACTCTACCTAAGCCACAGGCCCTCTGTCTCCTGGAATCAAGCCGTCTTCTGATGCCTTCTGCCATGCGAAGCCTTCCTTGGTTAGCAGGACAAGGTGTGGTCGCCTCCCCTCTCTGAGAATCCACAATGCCACCTTCCTACCCCTGAAGCAATTCTGCCTCGTGCCCCAGAAACCAGTGTCCTCTTTAAATCTGCCCCATCAGACCAAAAACTCTCTGAGGGCAGAGGCAGCCCCTTTTCCCATCATGGCCCCGTCCAGGGGCCAGCCTGCCCCGTAACTGAATCCAGAACTGAGTTTCATAGGTAAGGAAACTGGACTCGAGGTCTTTCGGTCCATTGGGGTAAAAGTGGATCTGGGATCTGTCACTGGCCACTCGCTCCCTATGCGGAAACTCTGTTCCCAGGACACCGCTGTCCTCTCTGGGGACCAGGGTGGCGCTCCATGCCTATCTCTTGGTGGAATGGAGCAATCACTGCAGACCAAGCTCCGTCCAGGCAGGAAAGGAGGCTGTGGGAAAGGCCGACAGCCCCGCTGAGGTCCAAGGACAACAATGCCAAGATCCCAGCTGGTAACAGCATGTTGGCCTTGGCTGTGCCTTGGCTTTGGAAACCAGGCCAAGGAAGTCCCTCCCTGATGGCCAGCGCAGGCCGGTCTGGCTGAGCCTCTCACCACCCGGGGAGCTGGCCAGCAGCACCCAGACAGCGCTTGAGCAACCAACCCAGCTGTATCTTCCCCACCAGAGCCCCTCCCTCCGCACTGCTCCAACCACCGGCTCCGTGTGGGCGATGCTTCTCAAACACAAGTCCAGCCACTTGTCTTTACTTCCGTGGCTCCATGCTCCTGCCCTGCCCCCCTTCATAGTTCCTGGAACCAAAGTAAAACACTGTGAGGATAGAAAACGGGGGTCCCCATCTGTGGTCCACGGGGATCGCTCTGTCTCTCCACACCTGGGCCTGCTTGACTCCCAGCCTGTGTCACCTGGAAACCCCTCATGCATCTGTCCACCCGGACGTCAATCCGTCAAACCCAGACTCGCTAGGAAGGGAACCTCAGGGATGAACGGGTGGGAGAAATGAAGAGATGATAGATAGTATTTGAGCTGGACAACAGGAACCTGGAGTCTAGCCCTGGCTCTGTGCTAATTTTCCATGAATTTTCTTATACTGGTTCCATCTCTTTCTGACTTGTGGTTTCATGGATCTCTGCCTTCAAACGGTCACCTGGAGCCTCAACTCCCAGTACAAACCAGAGGTGTCCTCTTTGATACAGGGGTTGGGGGAGGGCTGGTGACCACACCACACAGCCCCCTCCCTTCCTCTGAAGGTTCTAAGGACAAAGGACCAGCCAGCTTCTGCTCTGCCCATGACGGCTGTGATCATACATGACCCAGGCGCCGGTCATCAGCTCAGCTCCAAGGAGGAAGTATTTTCACAGCAGAGCAGGGGCTGTCGACTGGGCCTCTTTGACCCACCCAGCTAACCCCAACTGGCACGAATGAAGTCATTCCCACACCTACACCCTCCCAGAAAATGCATAAGGTATGCACAATTGCAGATGTTTTCTGCACCAAGCAAGGTTGCCACCTGCACCCAGCCCAGGACATCTACCCGGAAAGCAGCCCTTCTCACCTGGGCAAACCCTCTACGCGGCTCAGCCAGCTGCTTCAGCACGTCCCGCAGGCCGGGCCCGAGGTCAGGGGTTTCCCCACAGCAGGGGGAGGACAAGACGGGGAAGACCTGGCCCGGCCCCCTTGGAGCTCGCGGGCTGAGGAGGCGAGCAGACAAGACCCAAGAAGCCCAGCAGAGCGTGGCGCATGCCGTGACGGAAGGGAACAGTGGTGCTAGGGACAAGGGAGCAGACAGGCAAACTGCCGCAGAGGAGCCGGGGCAGGAACTACAAGGCGGAAGCGGCACCCACGGCTGAAATCCACCCCTGGGGCCACGGCTCCCCTGAGAACCACAGCGCCCTCTGCCTGTGATGGGCTGCACAGGGGACATGCCTGCCAGAGAGGCCAAGGGCCCAGCAAACCCGCAAAGAACCCGCACCCTGAGCTTAAAATGATCAACTAATTAAAACACAATGGAAAGAGGAGACTGGTGTTGGGGTCCTGGTCATACTAGCTGTGTGACCTCAGGCAAGGCACTTGACCTCTCTGATCCTTCCTTTCCGTGTCTCATAATACGTAGTAACATCCTCTGTTTTTTAAATGTGTAGATCACAACACACCTTTACATCAACCATCTTGATTTAATTCTCACAAACCCCTGTGAGACAGGAACTGGCTCTTCATTTCGCAGATGAGGAGAAATAGGATCAGAGGTAAATCTTTCTTCAAGTAAGGGCTGGAGTCTGGTCTGGAACCAGATCTCCTAAATGGACCTTGCCGTCCTGGCTCCATCCACCTCCCCGGGACAAGCTTCCGGTCAAGGCTGCCCAAACCTCTCGTCACCCGTGGAGGCTTTCTGCCTCTCGGGACTTAAATGTCTGGTTTCCCGCGTCCTGATTTTCTGCAGCCTGGATCCCTCTGGGGCAGCTGGAGGGGACAGTCCTCTAGCTCCAGAGAAACTCACTGTTCAAAGCCCCCCACATAGAACATTGCCTTCTAGCTCAGCCAGACCAACCACTCCAGCAGCAGATTCCCCGGAGAGGAACAGGGAGAGCGGGACAAGAAGGTTGAAGCGTTCATCTAGAAGCAGATAAACTTTACAGGAAAAAAGGGGAGAGGGGCGCGACCACGTCAGCAAACTCCCAAGCGGGCCGTAGCTGACAACACCAGCAGCAGAAGGCGTTCTGCGAGGTGCAGGGGCGGCTCCCAGGAGGACGAGGTCACACCTGGCTCTGCGGCCTGCTGGGCCCACTGCCCGCCTGGCCTCGCAGGCAGCACTGACTCACGGGGGTGCCTGAGGGGCCCAGCTCTCAGCACATCTGACTCACCATCTCCTGCCTGAGCCACTGTAGGACATTCCTTCTCCCAGAAACAACAACCATCTTTTTTTTTTTTTTTAAACTGGCAAAGGAGCTTTTTCATGTTCTTGGGGCTGTAAACTGAGCATCGAATTTTCCTCAACTTTTCCTAAGAAGCATGCCTTGTGGGAAAGTGAAAAACAAGTCCATCTTAGGGCCTGAACATTTTCGTAACTTTTGAGTTGCCTTTGTTTCTTCCAACGTCGTTCATCCAGGGGACGTGCAAGGTGAAAATGTTTCCAAGGGGCCACGGACCAAAGTAAGGACAAGGTCCGGTGGCCAGATGCACTCTGATGAGTACTTAATACACAGTAAGCTTAAAAAGTCAGAATTATTACCCACATTTTACAGTCATGGAAACTGAGGCTCAGAGAGGTTAAGCAACTACCCTAAAGTTAAGTGTTAGAGCCAGAATTCAGGCTCAGTTCCCAAAGCTTCCACGCCTTGACTACACCACACTCTGTGTCCAGGTAGAGAGCAGCCCGTTCTCCTGCAGTTCACACACGCCTACAGGTGTGCCAAGGTGTTCCACTAGGCAGAATCCCTGGCCTCCTCCATCTCTGTGGCCAGGCTGTCTGCTCGCACCACTCCTGCCCTTCCCAACCCCTGAGGCCAAAGCCCCCAGCTGCAACTACTGGGAAGAGGCAGAAGGTGAAAGAGGCACTGCCATCTGGGCAGGCGTCGCATCCTCCTGGGAAATTACTGACCTCTACTGAACTGTACAAGACTCCACTCCTCAGATCGCTACGCGAACCCACCTGGGCACAAAGCAAAGCCTTCTGCAGAAAGGCGCCTGCAGGGACACAGCTGCTCCTTGGGAGTACACCTGCGCATCGGCAGACAGGCCTACCAACGTGCAGGTGGCCAGGTGCTGCCCAGATGCAGCGAACCCATGCTGGGTATTGGGTTTGCCCCTCCAGACCCACCCTACACCCTGCTCTGTGCCCTGGAGGCTGGCCTGAGGCTGCAAAAACAGGCTCCCTTTTCCTCTGGCTTCCAGCTGGGTTTGGCCTGTGGAAGGTGCTAGCACCAGAGCAGAGAGCAGGTCTATGCCTTCAGCTGGTCCCCCTGCTCCTTGCTCCCCACTGCCCCTTGCCCAGGCCACTTTGTCACGCCTTTCGTGGACCTTGTCCTTCTCACACTTTTTCAGTAGTCCCTTCATTAAACTCTCCCCTGCTACCTCCATCTGTTTCCTGCCAGGACCCCAACTCATTCAAAGCCATGTAGGGCAGAGGTGCTGACCTCAGTAGAAGGAAGTGCGGGGTAAGCCAGGGCTACCTCTGTGGCTTTTCTCACCATCAGAGCCTGGACTTTTTTTTTTTTTTTTTTTTTTGCTGTACGCGGGCCTCCCACTGCTGTGGCCTCTCCCGTCGCGGAGCACAGGCTACAGATGCGCAGGCCCAGCGGCCATGGCTCATGGGCCCAGCCACTCCGCGGCATGTGGGATCTTCCCGGACCGGGGCACGAACCCGTGTCCCCTGCATCGGCAGGCGGACTCTCAACCACTGCGCCACCAGGGAAGCCTGAGCCTGGGCATTTTACGTGCTGCTCTTAGTACTGTTCATTTAAATAATTGGACACAATCTATAAGTACCCGCATTCCTGCGAGCCACAGCCTCACTCCCCTGGCAGCAAATTCCTTGAGGACTAAAGAGAGAGAGACCTTGGCCTTGGAGCCTTCCCAAGAGCCACAGGTGAGCACCCTCACACTCACTACACATGCCAGGTAACGTCATGACCCAGGGTGACATACTGCACACGGCATGGTTTGGGATTTAAATGTAACATTTTTACTGAAACCTGTTATCTTCTCTGTCTCCAATAGGATTGACTTGTTTTTAGTCGGTACAGGTTGATTCTTGGTGGGAGAGATAAAGATGCCCAAGTCCCACTTCCTACCCTCAAGCAGCTCGTAGATAAGAGAATGTAACGTGTTAGGGGCTATAAGCACACAAAGGTGACCCTAACACTGTCTGGAGGTAGCAGGGAAAGATGCACATTGGAGGCGGGACCCAGATGATTTTTGAAAGGTGGTAAAGGAACTCCTCAGGTGAATCAGATGAATGAGGGCCCTCCAGGCAGCAGGAACAGCATGCGTAAAGGTATGGAAGCAAGGAAGAGGAGGTCGGGTTCTGTGCACCATAACCAGGGCATAATGACCAACGCTTGGCATGTGTGTAGGGAACTGATAGCCATCAAACTGGAGAGTGAGGCCAAGGCCTTGCAACCACGCTCATAATTCAGAAAGAAGTAAAAAAAACACCAGTAAACCAAACAAGAAATGACTCTGTCAGCAGAGACCCATGTGTGAGGCACTGCTAAAAGACAAAATGGTCTTCTTAACTACAAAGCACTCCATGGTCAACTCATTTCTGGGTTCAAATGTACGCTCCAGAAAAATGAGACCTGAGAAGTAAGAAAATGCAGGTCACATTTTGGAAGCTGTTTAAATACTAGCCATTGTTGAGTACATGTAGTTCATGAACTAGAGTGTATCTGTACCAGCTGGTCTTAAAGATGGAGATGTGGATGGATGGATGGATGGATGGATAGATGGAAGGAAGGAAGGAAGGAAGGGAGGGAGGGAGAGGGGAAGGGGGAAACATGGATGAGATAGAATTAATTCATACATAAATGATATAAATACATAAATGACAAAGAGACAGGTTAAAAATAAATAGATGTTCCCCAAACACTCATCAGCTCTCCCTCCCCCGCCATCAAGCTTCATCCTAACTCAGTGAATGAGCTCTGCCTGCTGCCACAAAAACAAAAATAATTTGGGAATGATGGGCTGAATTGGAAGCCAAGTTCAAAACTTCCAGAGCCTTGAGAACACACAGTGCTGACCCCTACACGATCCCACAGGAAACTGGGGAGAGGACCAGAGTGCCCATCTTTGCCTCTTATTGGCCCTGCTCCCCTGGTCTATGTGGGGATCACATGTGGGGATCCTGCGAGAGAACAGTGCTCTGGGGAACATCCCAGACTGTAAATTCCAAGGAACATTTCAACCAATTGAAGGAAACTCTTGCAATTTTGTGAGCCACAAATGGCTCCAAGGAAAGTCTGGTTCAACTTTCAGACCTGGCAACACCTTCCTTCATGGCAGAAGGACAGTGGCCATGAAACGACCAGTTTTTCCTTCCCCATTTTCCCAAAGGAAAGGGCCCTGAGCTGGGAAGGTTGTATTTTCCCCACCTGCGGTTTTATGTTCAAGCCAAGTCAATAAACTGAAATATAGCTTGGGTTCAGATGATTCTCAAAGAGGAAAACAGCAATTTTGCCTTCAAAGGGACAGAGCTTGGAGCCAGGAAACAAGAGTTATGTTTCCGGCTGAGCTAGGGGAAATCTGGGCTGCAGGCTTTGAGAGGCCAAGCTCCCCCCAAGTCCAGGGGTGGCTGGGGATGACCCAGGCTCTGGTGACGGTGGGCATCTGTCACATAAGGAAGACAAGAGTTCATTCGTGGGCAGAGCAGACACTGAGAAGAGAGCGGTTCCTGCTGGGAAAGTCAACGGAACCAGGACACAGCTGTCCGCTGGTGCCTCTAGAAGAGCAGAGAAAACGGGGCAGAGCACCGAGGAAGGAATGGTCAGTCATACAGATAAGAGGTAGTGGAATGAAAGGGCGGCTACGTGAGAAGCATGGAAGGCTGCCCTCAGAATCACGAGGCTCCCATTCAAGTCTCTGCTTGACCGCAAAGTTCCTACGTGGCTTTACGCAAGTCATTCTCCATTTTCTCATCCATAAAATGGACATAAGCGTATCTACCCTGCCTATCTCAGCAGCAGGAAAGAATGTGAGATAGCCTCAAGGTTTCAGCAAAAACCACTTGATAGCACGTCCCGGAACAGGAGAACTGCCCCCAAGGGATCTTGTTATCATTGACATTCCTGAGTCTTCTCTGGCATATAGCAAGCCAGATCACCGTCTTCCTGCTCCAATAAATGCAGCTGCGCTCCTGGCCTTGCCTGATTCCCCCGTAACCAGCTCCGAATGTGGGCCTTCAGCTGTCCCAGCGTCCAACCCCGGAGGACTGTATACAGTGTCAACACACCCCAACACCCAGCCGCAACTGAAACATGACAACGTGTAACACGGACCCTGTCCAATTCATCACGCCTGTATCTTCCTAGGCACAATGCTACATAGAGAGACATTTAACAGCTTTCAATACACATGGGAACCCGCATTGCTCTCCACCCGGGAAAAATCTGCCAGATGCCAAGAGGTTTATTTTTCTAGGATTAACACAATGACAGGGAATCAGCCATATATATTGTTGAATATGACGAGCCAAATATTTTTCTGTAATTTCTACAATAATATGAGGAAAGCTGAAAAAGAAAAAAAAAAGCAGTCGCCGGTGTTAGGCTGGTCTTTGTAGGCGCCAGCCTCCAAAAATAACAGCCATTCCTACGAATTACCAACAAGGCTGTTTGCAAGACTGTTGCTTGATACAAGAAATGGAACATATTAATAGGAGCTTCCCGGGAAGAAGGGGCTTAGGGAGGACAGACTGACCCAAGACAGAGGACTCTGGGGAGGGCGGGAGCTCTCAGCCACCAGTCCCCGGGATGTGCCTTCCCCGGGGCTCCGGCAAGGTCACAGAAGATGCCGCCCTACATGCACGCTGATTTAAGTACAGGCCGGGAGGAGAGCCTGGGGCTGCAGCCACGCCTACAGCACTTTCAAACAACCTAGTAACTCTGCAACTTTGAAACCTGATGGAGTGGTGCTGGAGGGGCAAACAGGAAACCAAAATTAAAAGAGGATCAGAAAGGAAGCTCAGTGAGAAGAGAAACCGAGGGTGAAAGCAGACGCGTCTGCCTTGTTCACGTAGACATGTGGTCAGGGAAGGGCCCTCACCCCAGGCTGGCAGCAAGGGCTTCTAGGGCCTCCAGGGGTGAGAAACCGGGGCAGGGGAGTAAGTGAGGTCATCGCGGGAAGGAAGAAAGAAAGCACCTCGGGCTGGGAATCCAGGAAGCAGAGGTCCAATCTCTCTGCCTCTGTGGTCTCCTCTGTGGTCTTAGACCGACCGTCCCTGCCCTGGGCCGAGGTGTCCTCAGTTCATAAGACTGTTATACAAATGAGGTGGGAGGGAGAGAAGGATGAACAGCGGTGAGAGGCTGGAAGCTGGGGTCTGGGGCTAGGCCCCTCGGTCTTCAAACCCTACTCTCCGGAAGATCACCTGGGCAGCAAGAAGAGAGCCCTGCCTGGGCCCAGCCAGGAGGCGCTCCCGCTCTGGAGGCCGCGTCCAATCGCACTCAGAGGGGTTATCTGCCACCGGCCCAGGAAGGCAGTTCCGGAGCTTACACGTTCCCAGCTTACAAAACAAGCAGATCCCAAGCTGGTAAGAAACCAAGAAGCGGAGGCTGCATCAGCCCCAGACCCCCAAGAGCAAAGTGATCATACTGGCCGCGCCCCCTCCCTGGGAACTGGAGCCCCGGCCGACGGTTGCTTGGGTAAAGTGATGGATGGTACCTGTTCAGAGCCTCACAGGACAGAGCCAGTGGGTGCTTCCTGCAGTCAGACATCTGCGAAGTAAAAGGAAGAACTTTCTACCTGTCAGAGTCACCAACAGAGCAGGTGGCTTCCTTCCCCGCCCCCTCGCTGGTCCACCCAACTTTGTCCTCACCTCATAACCTCCTTTCTCCCCAGGGCCTTATTTAGCAAAAAGGGGTCTGAAATAAAGGAAAAATCTTGCAGAGGGAGCGGTTGGGGAGGGAGGAGTTGATGGCCCTGCGCTGGAGGAGCTCTCGGACTAGTGGGGGAGCTGGAGCAGATGCCCAAGACGGACTCAGATTCTGAGAGCAGCACAGACCCAATAACCAGAGGACCCTGTGGCTGCTGGGGTTAAACCAGTGAGAGAGAAGGAAGGGCCAGCCAAGCAGGCTCCCCTCAGGAGGCCAGCAGCAAGCCCGGCGCTGGCTTCAGCTGCTCTCTTCTCCCAAGTTTTGGGAACCCAATGAGATGTCGCGCAGAGAAGATGGCAAACACTCCAGGGACAGGAGACGGGGTCCTGGTATTCCCTGGATCCCCTGCATCCTCTGTTTTCTCCGCCCCCGGGCAACCCCCTCCCCCATTCTGCTCTCCTTTGCCCCACACCTGCCTGAGAAACTTGTCTGCTTTGTCCTTCCTCCGGGGTCCAGCCAGGAGGATATGGGAGGAGCTCTGGGGCTCACTCGGCCATGCCTTGACTCTTCTCTGTTAAAGTCCCATCTGGTCACTGAGCACCTCGTGGGTGCCGCGACCCGGAGTTGAGTGGGACCCTGCCAGCCCTTGGGGAACTCCTAGTCTAGGGTGGTGGGAGAGTCAGGGAAGGGAATGCAGCGTGCTATCCACCCCACACCTGGCCAGCAGAAAACCGTTTCCACCGGTGAGCCAGGGATTTGAGGGAACCATGAGACCAACACCAAATGCTTTACCACTGGAATAAAATTGAAAATGTCCCTGGAACCCACTTTATCCAGAATTTCCAGGGGAGTTTGGTGCAAGTGAGTCACCAAGGACACAACGGCAGGTTCCGAGTGTCAGGACAGCTGAGCTTGGTGGATATTTAAACAGAGCTTGTGGAAAAGATGGTCCAAAACACTCAGGCTGTGCCTACCCCAAAGCCAAAAGGGTTGCCTCCGTCCTTTCCAACCCAGCCAGCTGTGGGCAGCTCTGCAGCCCCCGCTCCTCTCCGAGGCTGGCTGAGGACAGGAGGAAACCCAGAAAGCAGAGAGGGCAATGAATCTCCGCCTGCCGTGACAGTGCTCCGGCTTGCCCAGCGTTCCTTCCCTCCGTGAGGGAAAAAAAGAGGCCTAATGGGTAACAATCTCCACGATCGATCTGCAGATTATTAGGGAAGTGTGGTGCTACTCGCCACTCTCCTTCCCACAGATGAAACGCAGGCTTTCCGACAAGGCCTCCAGCCACTGCCTCGGGAAGCCCCCTTCTCCTTCGTGAGATGAGCACAGGACACAGGCCGGGGGGCAGAAATCGTCCTGTTCTGTTCCCCACGTGTCCGTGCCGCTGAAAGAAAACCCAGACCCCACGTGGGAGAAGGTGGCTTGACTTCTAAGGACAATTTCCCCTTAACAGCCCAAGAAACTGTTCCGGAAAGTGAGAATGATGATAACTGTAAGTTACCACTAAACATCACTCATGTGCCACCACTTAAGTCCGACAATAACCCCTCCAGGAAGAATTCCCATTTAACAGATGAGAACACTGAGGCTCTGGCAGACTGAGTGCCCAGTCCCAGGCAGCATCCGCAGTGAGATGCTGAGTGGCAGATTCACGCATCCACATCCACTTCTAAAGGCCACACTCCTGTCATTTTCCTGCCCCTCATTCTTCTTGACCTCAATAAATACCTGATACCTAACAGGAGTGAGCTCCCAAAGTGCAGAGACTGTGGAAAGGGCTCTAACTTTCGGGAATCACCAGAATAACATCTGTACAGCCTGGGTACACCTGGAAGTGGGGCTAATTCAGGCCCAGCGGCCACTGCAAAGGTAAGGATCAGGATAATATAATAATACTAATATCATGCTATCGTTACTATGAAGTCTTCCTTGGTGCAGCAAAAACACTGGGCTTTTGGATATTCCCCTGTAGACAGAATCCAAAACCTGATACTGAGGTCCCAACTCACACTGAGGGGAAGGCAGGATGCTTCATTCTAGTGAGGACTTCCCCGGTGAGATGCTCTGAACAGGTAGAGAGCTCTCAGCTCCCCACAGGCCCAGGACACAGATCCACGCAAGGCCTGGCCTCCTGCCCTCAGCCCCTGGCCCTGGCCAGAGCCCCCCTCCTCCGGGCTCCTCCAACTGTCCCCCTGGGAGCCGAGCGACCCCCCGGAACCCACGTAAGCGGCAGCTTCCCTGCTCAAGGGCAGGTGCTGGGCTCAGAGGTACCCCGATGCCGAGCACACCCACGGCAGGCCTCCCTCTGAAGGGCGATGCGCAGGGTGGTCAAGAGCTCAGACAGAGTCACAGATGGGAGCCTGAGTCCTTGCTGTGTAACTCTGAACCTCAGTCTCTTCTCCTGTAAGTTGGGAACAGTATTAGGCACCACCACAAGAACTGTTGTGAAGATGCAAACATATAAATGCCTCAAAACTCTCAACATGGGGTCGGGTCCACAGTTGGTGCTCATTAAAGTCTACCTATTCGTATGAGTATGATTAGATCCAAAGATTCAATACACTAGAAGGCTAAGGCACGTCTGCCCCAGTCCATACCATTTTCTGCTGTTTTGTCCCCAACTGTCCTGAAACCCCCTCCAGGCCTCAGCCTGGCCCTCAGGTCCTCAACACATGCAGCTCCACTCAGAACGAAGCCACTCGTTCAGCCCGCCTCTGACACGGACAGGGCCTGGGCCAAGGGAACAAGTGAAAGCCTGTGGCCCACGCTCCTCCCCCATCCCGGCTCTGCTCCATCCTACAGCGAGGGACTTCGTGAGGCCCCAGGCCCAGGGCTGCCCATACTGGGGCTTGGGAGCAGGTCTCAGGGCCGTTTGGTCAGAGGTTGCAGGGTCCCTGGCATCAGTGGCTGGGGGGAAGGGTTCCTGGCACCAGGCTCCTGTTGGGAGCATTGCTTTGAACCCTTGTCTTCTGGGGAAGGACATGGCCAGAAGAAGACCAAAGCCGGGACACAGGGCACGTGGCCAGGACAGTTGCACTCACTTGTTTATCCAGTACACTCACGGGGCACCCTGTGCACCCCAGGAATAGAGAGACAAATAAGACCCAGGGCCTGCCTGCAAGGCCCTCACAGTCTAAGAAGAGACTCTTCCTCGTACCTGCAGGAAGGTGAGCCCTGGGGGAGAGGTGTCGAAGCTGGCGGTGGGGCAGCCCCAGAGAGCGGCAAACCTGGGAGCAGAGGATGAAGGGGTGTCCCAGGGACCAAGGGAGGCCAGGGCACACCAGGAGGCGGAAGCAGGCATGAGGCTGAGAGGAGGGGAAGCACGGACTGCGGAGACTGGCACAGTTTGGGGTGCAGATGAAGAAGAGAGGGAGATGAAGCACAGAAAGCAGAAAGGGGTGACCCAGACTCTAAACCCCAGCGCCCACTCTACTGCCACCCGCAGTGTGACCTTCGCTTATCCCCGCCCCCCGGGTCTCAGCTCCCCCATCTACAAGGTTCGGTTGTGGGGGGCTGAGAATTTAGGGCCCTGATGCCGGCATGGGGCTGGCTATTGTATTACCCCCAGCCCCCCCTTTCAAGCCTCTAAGAGAAGCCGATTAGAGCACATTTCCAGACGGATCTCCAGCAGCCCCAGATCCACAAAGGAACAAGTGTGTAGGGCAGTTCCAGCTCTTCCCTTCCTGTAACAACCGGAGGAAAGTCACTCTGGCCTCCCCGTACCCCACGGCCCGTAACCTGGCCAAATTCTCCGCCTCCTGCTCTGGTCCCAGCTCCTCCAAGGAGATTTTTCAGCCTGCTTCACCCACCCCTCCTGGTGCTGGGCCCCACCTATGCTCAGAGCCCAACTCAACTCAGTCCTAGGCCGTGGGGACAGTGGCTGGTCTGCCCCTCCTCAGTACACAACCTTGTCCCCGCTCGGCATGGCTGGCACAGAACTGGGCACACAAGGGGCATGAGCAAACGAACATGTGCTAAAGAGAGGCACACGGTGCCCCAGAGAAGGGCAACGTCCACGGTGCGCCCTGCCTAGGGTCCTCAGGCCCTGAGACTGTGGGCCCACCAGCCACTAGACAGGGCACTTCCAGAGGCTGAACACAGCGGGAACACCCAGCCCTTCTAACTCTTTTAACCTCTCCATGTCTTATCGTTGTCCCTGAATCGGCCCTGGTACCATGTGCGGACCATCCCCTTCCTCCAGCCAAGCAACAGCAGAGCTGGGAAGATGCTCAGAGAGCAGCTGGTTCCACTTGTCACTTTGCAGCCAGGAGAACAGAGGCCCCGGGTGGTGAGGGCCTCGCCCAGTTTACTCCAGGTACTAACAGAAAACGTCCCCTTGTACCTTCTGCCCCCATGGCTCTGTCCTGCCTCCCTGCTCAGTGCCTGTGTGGCAACAAGAACATCCACGTCAGCTTCAGCCACTGCGCACCTGCAGCTCCGGACGGCACCCAGCCCCTGCCAGCCTGGGGCTCAGGCTTGCTGAGCCGGAAGGGGCCGGACCCGGGGCTGATCACCCAGCCCCTGCCAGCCTGGGGCTCAGGCTTGCTGAGCCGGAAGGGGCCGGGCCCGGGGCTGATCGTTGTAGCCCGGCTGGCCGCACAGCCCTCCAGAGCCAATGCCCATCTCCTCCAGGGGCACAGTCCCATGCTACCAAGGAATTAGCCCAATCCATCAGCACCCCCTCAGAACCATTAGCACCTACTTCCCCTAGCTCAGGGAGTAACACTGTGAACAGCAAAAGCCATTCCTCCAAAACTTGGGGAAATATCAGAACTGCAGATTCAGAAATCCCTAGAATGTGGAAGGCAGAGGACACATGACCTTTTCAGGCCTAGCTTCCTGTAGCTGACGATTCCCTCAACTGGGTGAAGGGACGTCAAGACTAGGGTGTAAGGAGGTGGGTAACATACTGACCACCCTCTTCCCCGAATCCGTCAGCCCCAGTCCTGTTTCATATTTTTCCAAAACACCACCCTCTTCTCAGCGTACACCTACCCCCAAAATCTCCCAACCCTGTAGCACACGGCTCCTCTGACACACACTGCGACACTCAGAGGGGTCTCCTCGCTACTCAATGCCCTGCTCATACCTTCATAAATTCAACACATTCACTGAGGCCCCCGGGAAGGCAGTACCCTAGGTCTCAAAAAGAATCTGGTAAAGGAAGGCAACCCAAGAAGACAGACCAACATGGTCACAGGTGAGGAGATGCTCAGGGAACAGCAAGACTTGGCCCAGTGTGGCAGGGTACGGGGGAGAAGCAGAAATGAAATGAAAATAGTATTTTGAGGTCAGGTCACCAAGAGTCCCCAATACCAGGCTGAGAATCACCCACCCCAACCCTTGCAAACCATAGGTTTGGGTTAGAATTCAAGATATACTCAGAGAGGGTAGGGGTTACCCGAGGGTATCCTCTGGAGTCCTCGGTCATGATCGTGGCCCAAGGACCAAGGCTGTCTAGGCCTAGATGACAAACATACCCTCAGCTTCCAGACCCCAGCTTAGGGGTCACCTGCTTTGCCCACTAACTAGATCCTTCCTTAACCCAGTGGGCCTATGTAGAGTCTGTTTAGCACCTGTGACACTTCACCGTGCTTGATGGTTGATATTTCTATCTCCTCCCACAGTTGAAGTCTTTCAAGTGAAAAGACCATGTCTTATTTATCTCTGTATCTCTAGAGCCCAGCAAAACGACTGGCATGACATACTCGGTCAAAGGATGGATGGATGGCTGGACGGATGGATGATAGAGCCTGACTTGAAGAGTCAGAATTCACGGAAAAGACCTTTATTTCCCAGCAGACATAGACTCCATGAACATATCCTAAAATTACTGCTTGCCAAAACTCTACAATGGATAAAAGTATTTGACCCAATTTTCTTGGTTTTCCCAGGTCCTCTTCCCTCTGTCTATCTATCCCATTGGTGCCCAAAACCCTTGGCAGGCTCCTCACTAGAGCTGAGCTGGGGCGTCAGGCCCAGCCTCCTAAAGACATCATGGGAGAGGAAGAGCCACGACTGGATCCTGGCACCAGAACATCCCTTTAGTAATTACATGGTTCCAGACAGACATAAATAGACAGATTAGCCTTTCTGCATTTTTCTCATAAAAATAACAACAGTTCCTAAGCACACTGGCATGAGTGTGGACATTAAGCATTGCAACCTGCTGTTCTTGGCAGTCGAGGGCTGGCCTTCCTTGCTGTTCCCCCCACCACCTCCTCCTCCTCGGGGCTCTTGGAGGACTCCTCACGCCTGGCTCTGTCCACCCCTATTGCCCCAGAGCAGGTTGGCAGCCAAGCCCTGAGACTGGCTAAGGACTTTTATGAGCATCTTGTCCATGGTTTGCTGTTCTCTTGGCTGAATCTTTATCTGCTTTTAGTCATTATGTAACTAGAAATCCTGTACACACGGTGAAATGATTACATGCCCCGTTCTGTACTAGAGGAACTAAGGAGAATATTCGCTCTATTTCTGCCCTGACCTAGAAGAAGCACAGTCTCGAAGGTGAACCCCCTTGCTTTACACACACCGTTGATCTCTCCCCCTTCCCCTCTTCCTCCTCTTCCTCTCCCTTCTTCTCTTTCTTCCTCCTCTTCTCCTTCTTCTCCTTCTTCTCTTCTTCTTCTTCTTCTCTTCTTCTTCTTCTTCTTCTTCTCCTTCTCCTTCTTCTCCTTCTTCTCCTCCTCCTTCTCCTTCTTCTTCTTCTCTTTCCCCCTCTCTTCTTCCCTCCCTCCCCATCTTGAGCTCACACCTCCTCATTATTTTTTACTTCCCCTCAGGTGCCCATGCTGACCTTGGATCATGACTATGACCCAAGGACCAAAGCACCTATGCCTCTGGCTTCTCTCCATCTTCCTCTCTCTTCTACACCTGACCTTGCCTCCCTCAGGCTCAGGGTTCCAGAATCAGAGACAGGATATTGGGGGCTGAAGTACTGATTCCTGGACCCTCCTCTCTAAGGTCCATGAATTCCCTAGGTGGAAAGTAGCCCCAGCCTCATTCTCCTGGCAGATACCAATCCAGCCAGGCTTCTGGCCACAGGTCAAGCATCTGGATCTGCTATCAGATGCCCATGGCTCCTTCTGGAAGACAAAATACGACCGAGACTGCTTGCAGGCCACAGAGGACTTCATTTACTTTTCAATGTGATGCTACTCCTCCTCCAGAAAGATCCAGAACAAGGTATCCGAGGTTGATCAGGCTACGTTCCGCACACACCCAATCAACGATGCAAGGCATCTCTCACGAGGGTCATGCCACTAAATGAGAAGAAAGGGGGATTTGAAGTCAGAGTCCTTAGGTTCAAGCTGCAGCTCCACCACTCACCAGCCGTGATATCTGGGAAAGTCTCAAAAACACAATATGCAATATAAGGTTTTGATCACTGCCAAATGCTGGTGAAAAATAGTATCTTAGTATGATTTGCGTTACTCTTGCTTTTAGTGGATATGAGAATCTTTTCGTATTTTTGCGGCCATGTGTATTTCCTTTTCTATCTGTTTGTAATCTTTGCCCATTGTTTTATTGAGTCACTGGATTGAGTCACAGGAGCTTTAACCTGGAACTCTGGAGGGTCCATAAACATCCAAAAATTGAGTATAAGTGTTGGATAAGTAAGTGTGCATTCACCTTTCTTGAGAATGTGCTCATTGCTTTTATCAAATGCCCAAAGGGTCTGTGAAGGTTCAAAGTTAACAACCTGTGGATGAGATTGCCACCAAGAAGCTTCCAGGAGTTACAAAGATTCTCATGGATCCATAAATGCAAGAAAGTTTAGGTCCCGAGCATCAGTAAACACTCATCTGTGCCCAGCACTGGCTCTATGGGGTCAGAGGATACTCGAAAGGATTAGCTTTGCAAATCTAAAATGAGTCAGCTACCCATGTTCAACTGGCAGTTGAGGTGTTACATTCCTAGGTGGGAGGGTGGTGCCCAAGTTATATCATTACCAATCACTTAAAAAACTATAGTTCCCATAGGTCTGGAAATTGACTGAGAGACGATGACTTTCCATTTGTGATGCCCCAATTTGGGACTGTGTTCACTAGATCTAAAATCCCTTCCAATTACACAGATCAAGTAAAGCTCTCATTGGCTACACACCTATTCACCCCTAGGGAGACCATGATCATTAGACAACAGTGGGATTCTGATTACCACTCCAGTTCTGCTGTGGGCTTCATTAACCACAACTGCCTTGTTTCTAGAGGTTAAATACTGACCATTGACATTTGCCACTCTGGAATTCCATTACCCCCAGTGAAATGACGAAAATATTTGCAATGGCAATCTCTGCCCCCATCAACCCCTGCCTGCGGAGAATAGTCATCACCGAGGTTTTCAAGGCTCCTGATGCTTCCATCGCCAAGGTATTTCTCAATGACTTTGTGAAAAGAGTAGTGTATGGGTGACCTCTCCTATAAGGGTGGTGGGGGGGGGGGTGGCAGTGTGACTAGGTTGCATATGATAAACCCATTCCAGTCTCTTTAAGCCTTTGGATTTCTTTGTAGAAAGGAAGTTCTGATACTTCAGTTTCATTTAGTGCAGGCCACCACTGAGTCCAGGTTTAAGTCAAAAACAAAGCAAATGGCTGGAATCACTCCGAGCCGCTCAAGCTAACACATTAAATCAAGAATCTCTAGTTAGTACATACATCTCGATAAACCTGGCCCAATCCAACACTACATAGCCTCCTCCCTTGCCCATCACCCGGTAATTCTTCTGGTATGTATGCTTTCTCCTCCTGGATCATACTTCCTTCTCATCCCTCTTAGGTATGCTAGGATCTGCCTTAGTCGTGGATATGGAGGCAATGAGGGGCAATGGGGGGTGGCGGAAATATGTCTTAAGGAGATTTAGCACCACGTGGTCTTCAATCAAGTAGAAAGAAGCCCCCTCAGCCAGTGAGGGAGAAGGCTGCGTCTAATGGCAGGGTAGGCACAGAGAGCCTGGGGGAGTGGGTCAAGGCCCTCTGAGCTGAATGCCCAAATGTCCCCATCTCAGTTCTCAGATCTCACTCTTTTTTGAACCACGTCCTCACTTTCCCATGAGAAACCTGCTGCAGCTGTGGATTCTATTGTACTACCATCTACAACCTCATGATCACTTTATGATACATTAAGCTACAAGGCAGTTAAAAAGCAATACTTTGAGGGCATTACAGAAGCACTCTGATTCTCTGGCCATCAACTGCTCTGAGAAGGTAAAACCCTGAGATGATTCGTTTCTTCCTTTCCAGTGCAATCAGAAAGAGCCCACCCACCCCCATCCCAGCAGCCCTCACACTCTGCGTTTCCACCATAACATTCTGTAGCAGTGGCCATTTAATCTGCCAAAGCTTTGCCCTCCATAATACTTTAATTCCAGGCAACTTTAGATGATGAATTTTAAAACCATTTGTCAACATCAGCCTTGCATTATCTGTATTCCAGTTTCTATTGACAAGAAAGTCATCACCAGCTCCAAACCTAACCTGAACAGGTAACCAACCATTCTTCCCATCTTCAAAGGTCTGTTTGCTGTAAAGCTCTTGTGATGTCAGTGCTGAATCAGGCAGGAGCCAATCACGAAAACAGAAATTGCTCTAGGTATATCAAGCAGGATGCAATTTCATACAAAAATGTAGATGTTTATAAAAACTGTTAGAAATACTGAAAGGAATAGGATCAGGGAAAACCACCATCAGCTCTTAGGCATACCACTAGTTTTCAGAGAGTCTGGAAGTTGTAGGAATCACAGGAAACCACAAAAGACGATCTGGGTAGGAAAATGTCCCCCAGATCTCCCTTCTACCTAGGTTCGGTGGAGTGAAAGATGAATAAACTTTCCATTCTCTGTTATGATTTTTCAACTGAAAAGTTAAAATACAATTAGGAATCTGGGCAAAGATACTAAGCTGTTTTCACATTACATACTTAAAAGGACGATATTATATATAATACTTTAGAAAAGCAAAGACGAAAATGAATTGACATGGTTATCTCAGGCTACTTTGGGCCTCAGAGCTAGGAAGCACTCAACTTTCTAAAATCTTGAAGCGCTGTTCGCTTGTCACCTACTTTGACTTTGGACTTTGCTTTTTGTTTTCATTGTTTTCACTTGGACCCTCAACTGGCTTGTCCATGGTTCTGGGATTTCCAGCAGTTTCTCAGTCTTTCTTCCACCAAGACCATCACTTTCCTAGAGAAAAGCTTTTATCTTTGACAATAACTTCCACTAATTCCTGAAAAGAAGTCTTTGATCTCTCTTCATAAACCCCAAATTGGGTCCATACACCAGAATGTTCTATCCTCTTGTGCATATATCGCTCTGCATAGCAATTCACAGAAACTAGCAATGGCTCCTCCCAAAGTATCCTCAAGCATTGATACCTGCAGTCAGGTTTCTCCAGAAAAGCAGAACCAGCAGGACATGTGTATATGTAGAGAGAGATTTATTTTAAGGAATTGGCTCACACAATTCTGGAGACTTGGCAAGTCTAAGATCTACAGGGTAGGCCAGCAACTGGAGACCCAGGGAACAGTTACAGTTTGTGGCCAAAGACTGTCTGCTGAAAGAATTCCTTCTTGCTTCAGGGAGGTCAATCTTTTTCTATTAAGCCCTTCAAATGACTGGATGAGGCCCACCCACATCCTGGAAAGAATCTACTTTCCTCAAAATCTTCTGATTTAAATGTTAATCTCATCCAAAACTACCTTCACAGAAACATCTAAAATAATGTTTGACCAAACATCCGAGTACCATGGTCTAGCCGAGTTCACACATAAAATTAACCGTCACAACACCTCCTCCAGGAAGCCTTTCTAGGTGCTGACCCACTGAAATGCCTCAGAATGTATCCTTCCTCCTTTGCGGCATCCCCAGGCCTCCTGGGTGTTAGGGTATTTTAGAAACATGTCACATCTCACCCACTTTGAGCCTCTGAGCACCTCAAAGGCAGAATCACTTCTGTTTCATCTTTGCAGCCTACTGCCCAGCCCAAAATGAGCAGAGGTCACTCAGTAAGTGCGAAATGAAAGAGTGAATGATCATTGCAAGAGCTGGGAGCTTACAGCCCAGTGACTGGTCCTAGCTCCTCTTTCCATAGGGTTTTGCCCTCTCAAAACATCTTTTCAACAGACATTTGAATGTATGAAGCAGAATTTCAAGGTAGACCCAGTGTGATTTCTTCGTCAGAGGTGAGACATACATGAGACCAACTGAAGATCACAGAGCACCAAACTCACTTAATATCAAGCCGGTACCACAATCGGTGCCTTGAGAAAACCTCTGTGGGTCTTCCTGCTGCTTGTCACTCAGTGGGTCACCACAAAGGGACAGGTATGCTGGCTAAAACCTCCTGTAAGTCAGAGTGCAGACACTGTGATCGGAGTCCTTGTGCTTCTCACTCTCGTCCAGGTTCTGAGGATAGAAACTGACTTCTTCCTGCGAAGTAAACGCATCAGGCCCCCAAATCACACCCCGGCCGTCAGAAGGGGCTCGTGCAGGGAGGCATTCGCCTCGGAGCTCCCATGGTTCCCAGCCCTGCCAAGTCACTGAATGGCTTCCCCAGACACTGCTCATCCCGCCAGCAGGTCCTGCTGTGAGCCGAGTCTCCTCATGTCCTGAGCCTCAGACAGACGCAGGGAGGAGAGCGTGAGCTTGACACATGCAGCCATGTGGCCATCAGCCAGGGACATCCAGGGCCCAGCCTGCTCTTTTAGGGGGTGAAGACAGACATGGCGTTCATGGCAGTGGGATGCCAGATTTCCCCAGCCAAGTGCAGACCTCTCTGCTGGGAGCCTTGAAAGCTCCAGGCTCCAGGGTTACTTGACAGATGTTAGGGGTAGGACCAAGGAGCCGCAAAGCCAGGAAGGAGAGAAGGAAAGGGAGCTGGTGAGGGAATGGCCTGAGGGGGAAGGGACATCCCTCCAGATCCTGGGCTCTGACGACGGAAGGAGCAAGCATCGCCCCTCACTGGTGTGGGAGAACCAGCGCATATCTGGAGTCAGACCTGCCTCTAATCAGCTGGGAGACTCTCAGCAAGGTCTCTGGGTATCCTGGTCTGTGTCATGATGGAGAGAAGGCAGTCTGGCAATTAAATGGTGCCTGCGTCTCTACTTCCAGGATCACGGCTCTAATTCTCATCAGAGAACTGGGTGCCACCTCTCACTCCGCACCCCAACAGTGCAAACCACGCCCAGGGCCAGGCACCCAGATCTCACCGTCAATTGCTCTTGGATGGACCAACTAAGAAAAGTCTTCCAAAGGGAAAACATGGTTTTTCATTGACCGGTGGGTTAGTAACCTGAGGAAATCCCAGGCCCCTAAACTCTAAACCGCATCTGAAATGGGTCAGGCGCTTTCCTCAATCGTGTTCTGCTGGTAGGTTTTCTCTGGACCAGAGAACAGGGCCTATTCCGTCCTCTGCCCCACCCTCCTAGCCAAGAACAGGACCAGACACCAGCTGGGTGCTCTGTGAAGGATGGGCAGACACAGACAAATGGATGGAAAGGGAGTCCAGTCTCTGCAGTTCCCGCCTCGGCCCAGACTGGAATTTTCTTTCCCAATCTCCATTGTTGAGCTTCGTTTCGCAGGGAAATATATTGGTGAGCTCAGAGCTCATACTTCCCCAGTGAGCTGCAGCTCACTCCTTCACCATTAATCTCTAGGAGGTTGGCTCCCCAAGTGGCTCCATTTCCAGTTTTATCTAAAACAAAAATAGACTCTTGCAAACATTCCAGCCTCTGGGTCATCAGTTCACAGGCTTCGTCCAGCCCTGGCTGGGGTTCCTCTCTCTGAGCTCACTCGGAGCACCAGGCCTGCCTGGGCACAGACGGCTAGTTTACGCTGTAGGTTGATTCCACACAGCGCGTTCTTCCTCCAGACCTTTCCAACGGTCCTTAGATACGAAGCTATTCAGAGATACTGATGTCAACCAGCCAGACACCACCGCCAAGGGGCAGGCCCCTGGGGCCAATTACGTCCCTCTTGGGGCATGACTCAGTCATCACTTAGGAGAGAGGCCACCCTTTCTGGGGGCCATCGGGGCATGCTATTTGTGGTCCTCCTGCATTTAACTCACTCTACTCTGTGGGTGTTTGTTTATTTATATATCTTGCCCTGTGATGGGAGTGGAAGCTTCTGGTGGGTAAGAGCCAGAACCTATTCTGCTCTAGGACCTTTGCCAGAAAATATAACCAATATCCCTCCTATACAATTTTCATTCAAAGAGACCTCAAGGGACTTCCCTGGTGGTCTAGTGGTTAAGACTTCGCCTTCCAATGCCGCGGGTGTGGGTTCGATCCCTGGTCAGGGAGCTAAGATCCCACATGCCTCGCGGCCAGAAAACCAAAACGTAAACAGAAGCAATATTGTAACAAATTCAATAAAGACTTTAAAAAAATGGTCCACATCAGAAAACAAACAAAAAACCAAAGAGACTTCAAGACAAGAGAAATATTTCTTGAAGGATTAACCAAAGAATAGGCACTGGTGCTAGAGATTCTATAAAGCTCATGCTGGGTTAGACCCAGTGATCAAGAGCTACTTACCCAGGGTGCTTTTCTTAACCGTCACCCTTCCCATCAACTCCCATTAAATTTTCCTGAATTGAACAATTGCCATTATGTCCTCTGCTTGCATTGAGAACTAAGATAAGAAAGAGCCATGTGAAGCACTCTGATTTATTTATAGACGGAAAGTTGTCTAATACTGTATGTGACATGCTGTCCCAGTTTTACCTAAGGTTTTTCCCAAGCATCTTATAGGTACTGTTATACATGTAACATCACGTAATACATATAGATATAAAACACTGTAATGTTTGTTGCTATAGTATATGTGCTGTTACTGGTCAAATTTCCCTAGTTACCTTGGCCACTAAGATCACAGACTAAATGCCCACCCACCACTAGGAAATACACAGAAGTTCATTTCGAGTAACTTTCTCTCTGACTTTATTTTTATACTCCTACTTTCCCTTTACTCAATCCCTATCTTTTAATTTTATCCTGCTGTTTATAAACTGCCCTAAGTTCTTTTAGGACAAATAGAGATATAAATCAATTAAGCAATAGATTAACTTATTTCATAGCTTTATCAATTAAGGTAGGTTAAGTTTTGCTACAATAATAAATAATCCCCCAGATATCAGTGACTTAATACCACAAAGATCTATGTCGTATGTATGTGTGTATTTATTTCTCACACTCCCATCATTTATTTCTCACACAGCATCACTGGGAGCTGTGCTCCAGGCCATCATTGTTCAAAGTTGCAACCTGACCCAAGTTCCTCCTTGACATATGCTTCCGTGATGACTACAGTGGGAGAAAGAGGAGAAATTGTGTATTGGGTTGAGGTAACAACATCTCACCTCACTTCTGCTCACATTTCACTGGCCAAAATAAGTCACATGGTCATAATTTGTAATTTTGACTAATTACAAAAAGAGCTGGGACAGACAAAACTACCACTGGTCTGAAAGACGAAAAATCAGAATATAAATTATAAACCAGAGATAAATTTGAGAGTGAAAGAAGGAACTAAAAATAATAACATTTACATAATTTGTAAAATATTTATATATTAAATAACAAATTGATTTTATCTTATTGATGGGCCACAAAGTTATTTTACTCTAAAATTAATTTCAAAAATAAAATGCTTTCCCTCCCCACACATCCATCCCCAGAAAATAAAATAAAATAAAATGCTTTCTAAAACTGTAATATATATAGCTGCATACATCAAATTTAAAAACCTTTATGTTGATAATCTGAACATTAAAAAATAATGTAAGCAAAATAATTTATTCTTGGTCTATATCCACACAGTTTCTTAGACATACCACTCTTTAATATTGTATCTCTGAATTTCTCTGAAGAATGTAATTTTTTCAATATGATCTTATCATTTTCGATTTTTCCATAAAATTGTCTGCAGTTTCCTTCAGTGTTGTATGTTATGATTAATAAATCTGAAATTATTGACTCTCTCGATTGACCCTTCTTTGTAGACTACAGTTTTTTAATTGAGACAGCATTCTGTCTCCTGGTGCAGAGATATCTGGTAAGTTTGGAGAAAATTTGGCCAAATGGAGGATATTGTCAATTTCAATTATTTTTCAAATGGAAAAGAGTAAATATTTCACTTTGAATAATTTCACAGATGCTGTCCTTTTGCCTCAGAGTAGTTTTCCTTGACAAAACATGTCAAATAAGTTGTCTCTATTTATGACTCTTTTGAATGGTTCACCAGTTTTAAATGCTGCAAAATTATAGGCCTGCTCAATTTCACTCCATTGCAGAGGAGAGTAGAAATTCACTTTACTACTCTCTGAGCACCACCACAAGACTATTCCGTGAACCAAGATATCCCAGACACTCTTACAGAATTTGAATAGTAGATGCTGTGCATCATTTCAGTTCTCATTATTTCATGTTTTTCATCTTCTCCTTCTCTTTCATAGAGAGAAATCTCCCTCCCTTTGGTAGAGATAAAGCACGCAGGTTTTGTTTTCAATCATTGCAATTCACTAAAAGATTGAAAACCTGATGTCATGGGGTGAACCCTTCATTTAATTTTGATTAAATATTTCCAGCTGGTTTTGAACAAAATGAACCAAAACTTAGAGGGTTTGTTTACACAAAACCTCAGCAAATTTTAGGACCCTCAAGTTGGTTCGCAAAGGAGTTCTTTAAAAGTTCAGATACTCAAAATCTGATTAATGATAGGCAGCAAAAGGAGAAAGTCTATACTGCCATGCTGAAGTAGTATTTTGTACTCAAAATCAGTTTTGTCACAAAATTTTTGTAGTTCCGTTTCTCTGAGCATGTATAAAATGATTTCATTTTTTACAACTACAGCTTATAATTCAATTGATAGAACAACACAGTTATTAATTATGTGTACACCCAACCAATTCCAAGAACATTCCTAGTCTATAAACGTCTTAATTTAGTAAGAACATCATTTGCTCTACAATATTGTGTTCCATCAAAATTTGTATTTTTATTATCACTGAAGAAAAAAAAACCCTTCAATGTTCAACTTCTTGACAAATTCAATTGTATTCATTTCAGCTATTTCATCTTTGACAGAATTAACTTCCAAAAGCTTTACTTTGATTCCACAAATTGGGTGAAAAGTTGAACCAGTGTTAAAAATTAACTTGGTGGAGATTTTATTTGAAGCATCTGATGGCACTGATATAATGCTGGCTTCATACAACTCTTGGAAAAGTTATTCTTCTGCTAGTACAGCCAACACGTCCACTACTATCACTTCACTTTCCATCCATGCCCAGGAAAACTTGGAGTTGAAACTGAGTAAAATTAACTTAGTAAAACAGGCATTTGGTCTAAATCTGTCATGAAATGATATGTAAACACACCTTTTGTAGTTATTTATCCTAATTGTCTTTGAGCACAGACTTGACTACAAACTTTTCAGAGGCATTAGTCCCTTCAACAGACTCATTTGTGTCTTCTAGTTTCCATGTGGTCAGTGGGATAACTACACCGATGGCATCAACAAACTTTTTGCAAGTTATACATTAACATTCACTTTCCTGAAAGAAAAAAAATTGTTCTTTATTTTGTATTAAGCATATATTTGGGGTTTTTGAACTCATTGTTACAGAGATTATGTTCCCCCCTCCAAATTTCTAAATACCAAATGATAGAGTAAATACTTAATCATTGACACCAAAAATAAATGACAAAACCATTCTAGAAAGAATATCCAAATTTCTTATTCACTCTACCACAGAACTTCTCAGCCTCGATTTTCTACACATTTCACATGTAGCTAACGTGTAATTTTCCTCATTTTCCAGTGACCCCACTTTGTGACCTGGCGGTCTTTGTGTACTTGCCATATCATAACTGGCTGGTATACCAGGTGAATTTCCCCCATCACCACCCAAGACCAGGATTCCAATCATGCTTAGTTGTATCAGGAAGCAAGAGTATCCTGCACGCTGCCCTTAAAAGGTAGATGTTACTTATGCTCTGTCTGGAAAGGGAGCTGGATAAATAGAAGTTTGCTATAGCAAGGGACCTACCTTTTATGTGAAATCATACATTATTAACTCGACCACTAAAGCAATAAAGCTAAAAATGCAATCCCTAAAATAATATTGCAAAGTATACAGCTAAAAATTCAATAGGAAATAAAAATAGAATGCTAAAATATATTCAGTTAACCCAAAAGAAGGAAAGAAAGGGAGAAAAGTGGAACTTAAAACAGATGTGACAAATACAAAACAAATGGCAAAATGACATACCTAAATCCAACTATATCAATCATTACACAGAATACCAATGTATTAAACACTACAATTAAAAGGTCAAGAGAGAGTGAATTTTTTAAGTAAGTCTTAATTATATGCTATCTACAGGAGACACACTTGAAGCAATTTATTTATAAATAGTTGAAATTAAAAGAAAAGAAAAGACAAACTACGCAAACATATATTATGAGGACCTCTAAAAGAGTTGCATTTCCAAAATCACAGGGCTAAAACACAGGAGACACACTTGGTACTTGCTCCCACCATGGATGAAGTAGGTCAAGGGCCAGAGTTTCCTCACACCACTCACCTTCCTCTGAACTTTACCTTCTACAGGTATACCAAAGCCAGCAACCCCTCTCTCCCTGGATCTCTGAGAACATACTCTTCCTAAAAATGCCACTAACTGGCTGCTCTCCTGGACCATGGCATCCCAGGATGGTTTCGGGAGCCAATGGATGGGCCCACACTGGAGCAAGATCCACCTAGAAGAGTAGTTACATAATCGAGGTGGCTTTGTTTTGTTTTATTCTTTTCACTCAAAAATATATCATGAATATCTTTTTTTCCAATTGATTTGAAGATACTTTATCTTTTTGTAATGACTGCATCATTTTCCTTTGTAGTATGAGCCATACTTCCGTTAACTGGTCCCTTAATAACGGCTGTTAAGAGGCTTTTCCAGTTTTCCATTAATCAGAAATTAATGAATATTCCAGTTCATTCTAATACAACTTTCCTCACTGGAACCATCTCCTTCTTATGGTAAATTTTCCAAGCAGGGTTGCTGGGTCAAAGGATATGGGCATTTTATGTTCTGGTATTTGTCACACTGCCTTATAAACGGGTTCTACTAACTTATACTCTTCTGAACTAAGTATCTCTCAAAACCTCAACTAATACTGTTACTTTTTTCCATGCAATCTGTTCACCTTCACTAATAGGCAAAACATGATATCTCAATCATTAATTAGCTTTTTTTCATCATTATGAGGGTTGAACATCTTTTTATATGTTCTGGCCACTTTATTTCTTCTTTTTGTAAATTGCCTATTCAATCTATTTGTCCATTTGTCTATGTGGGTTTTATTTTTCTTTCTCTTTTTATTTTTTAAGGGTCTTGTAGATACTGAGCCTATTAACCCTACTGGAAATGCTGCAAATATCTTTCCCAGTTTGTCATCTGGCTTTAAATCTTTAATCTGATTTTCACAGGGCAGATGCTTTTGTTAAATGTTAGATGTTAAATAAAACTTACATATCAGGAGCCTATAGGGTTTTCTGATTACATGATTAAATATTTACATTAACTCAGATCCATGTCCTCCTAAATAGCCCACAGATAATGCAACCTTCCCTCCAGGAGCAATGATCTAAGCTCTGGGGCCAGTAAGATGTTGATTAAATGTCTTCTGATGACACTGTGCTTCTTGCCTCTATACTTTTCACTTCCCAGCCTCTTCCCCTTGACTTCCAAAGCTCTCACTGAGGCATAATAGAAGCCATCTGCATCATCATCCCCTTCCAAGGCTCCTGTTTTTTTTTTCTTTTTTTTGCGGTACGCGGGCCTCTCACTGTTGTGGCCTCTCCCGTTCCGGGGCACAGGCTCCGGACGCGCAGGCTCAGTGGCCATGGCTCACGGGCCCAGCTGCTCCGCGGCATGTGGGATCCTCCTGGCCCGGGGCACGAACCCATGTCCCCTGCATCGGCAGGCGGACTCTCAACCACTGCGCCACCAGGGAAGCCCGGATCCTGCTTTTTAAAGGTGATGTACCTTCAGAAGTTTAGTCTTAGCATTGGAATCTAGCCCTCTGCCTTTGTGCATTCGTTCAAATAATCCTTAGGAATCACAGCATATGTTTGGCCTGTGTTGGATGGCAAACCCCTTGAAGTGCCTCTCCGGTCGCTAGTGGACTTGCTCGGTTCCATCCCAAAAAGGAAGAAAAGACAGGAAGATCAGTAAGGGAAAGCCCATGGCAGGACTCTGCAGCTCAAGGTCTTACCCCAGCCTCCTTGTCATGGCTGTGGTTGAAATAGAGGTTGTCATCTGTGAACAGGCCCAGCCTTTTGTCGACAAAGCCCAGTCATTGCCAAACCTCAACCGCCTCCAAGTGCACCGTGGCAAGGGTTTGCTCAAAGAGATGACTTCACCAGCCCAGGGTAGAGCCAAGAGCCGAAATACTTCGTCTTCTGCTGTTTATTTTTAAATCATGATTATGTGTTCCCTCTTCTTTCAAGGACATCAAACATGTAGGAACATTGTGCAGGGACTTCTGGGGGGCCTGGCCACTGGCAAGAGCACAGAGGAGATGTCAGACAGGTGCAGGGAACACTGTATCCATGGAGGATGTTCAAAGGGCTGACCACACTTGGCTAGACTTGCTATTCCATAAGTGTGTCTGGTCCCAAGGCTGTGGTCATCTGGGAACAGTCACGGTGCACAGGGTTCTCCTCTAAGAATAATACTTCTCCCGCTGCATCTCCCAAAGGAAGCTGCTTATCTTCAAGATCAGGAGGTGAAGCTGACATCTTCCTTGGTCTCAGGCTCTTCCAAAGCGACATTTCTTCACTCTGTGCAAATCCCAGCTCTCTGGAAGCTCATATCTTCAAGTAATCTACCCGTTACCACTCCCTATCACTGTTCATTCATCAGAGACCCCAGTGTCAGCTGAACAATTACCTCCACCAACCAAAGTCCCTAGTTGACCTCAACATCTGCACCCAGCACCTGGGCTGCTTTTTTTTTTTTTTTAAGTTTATCTGTTTTATTTCCAGTCCAGTACCACACACACTCACACGCACACACATACTGCATCCACTTGAACTTGGCCTGGGCTGCTTCTAGCTCTCTTGACCTTCCAATCAACAGTGGCCTTTACCTCCACCCACCTTAACCATCATTCCTTTTGTGACTCCCTAGACCTTGTCTTCATATGTACTCCTTCACCTCTGAAATCTTGAATTCAGTCACCCTGATTTCCGACCACAGGCTTGAATTCTTTCAGCTCACTCATTTTTATGCACTATTGCTATACAAATACATTCCTCCTACTTTGCGCATTCTTCAGCCATATAGGGACCTTCTGCCCTCATTTCTTTGGCCTCTTCTCCCTCTCTCCCTTCCTTCCTTCTACTCTTCACTTCCTCCCCCACCCACCTGAAATTTCATGGTTTGACATCAAAATCCCTCTTTTGTCAATACCCTCAAATCAAACCCTTGTCCCTTTGATGTTTCACCACATCCACCCAACAGAACTGCAACCCTGGGTCATTTTGACCGATTCACTCCCTGTGCCTAAATGTAGGCAGCTAAACCCTACTGATGAAATTAGCTCAACCCTAGGCTTGGAGTCATTATAAATGTCTGGCCACCAACTAACCCAACACTGCTCTCATCTTCCCAGAGAGCTGGTTCAGATCTCCTACACTCTCAAACCTCTGCCTCTGCCTCCGTGCTCTTTCACCTCTCACTCCAGGGAGATGACTCCCTCGCCTCCTTCACGGAAGACACAGCTGCCAGTGGGCAGGAATTTTGCCAGATATTTACCATCAAACCTACCAATTGTCCTCTCTGCCTCCTACCCTCCTCCCTCTCACTACAATGTGAGATTTCCTTCTTTTGCTCAAATCTAAGCCTTCCACTATTCTTCTTCTGATCTGTTTCCACCTCAGATGTCTCCTATGGACTGTCCACTCTCGCTCTCATCTCCAAATCCTCTGTCTTGCTATTAATTCCTTGCCATCGATACTTAAACATGCTCAAGTCTGCCTAACGTTAAAAAAAGATAAAACAACCTTCCTCAACCCAAAGTACCACCTCAACCCTTCTCAGACTCTCTTCCCCGGTCATAGTCAGTCATGTTTAACCTTCTTTACTATAAAATAAAACACAGATACAGAAACACAATGTAAATGCATAATGTAATGAATTATTACAAAGTAAATAAGTTTGCCAAGATGTTCAAGAAATGGTATTTTTCTAGCCATCCCAGAAGCCATCCAGGCGCTCCATGTCAGTCATAATTTCCCCTTTCCCAAAACGTAATCACCATTTTGACTTTCACAGTCAAACACACTTTATGGCGTGTTTTTATAGTTGTATCACCATAGTTGTGTCCCTAGACACTGTAGTTTAGTTTTGCCCGTGGTTTCTTTGATACCTCTTTTGAATATCTATTATCTACATGTTCCCCCTTGATCCCTTTCTTTTCCTTTTCTTCACAATGTTTCAGTTAAAGAACCTTGGTCATTTGACCTGCAGAGTTTCTCCCAGTCTGGATTTTGCTGATTGCATACTCTTGGTGAAGTTCTACATGGTCCTCTGTCCTCTGTTTTCCTGTACATTGGCCCCTGGATCTGGAGGTTTGCTCAGGCTCAATTTTGATCCGTTCGACAAGACTATAGGTTGTGGTGTTTCTTTCATCAGGAAGTGTTTAAAGTCTGGTTGTCTTTCTTTTTAAATGTTAGCAATCATTGAGGCACAATGTCTAGACCCTAATTCTATCATTTCCTTTTGTAGCTGAAATTCTTCTGTAAAAGATGTGTCTCCTCTTTTCCAACTTGGTTACATGGTGGTATCGCTGATATGGGACAGACAGGATAAATGTTTGATTCTTTCCTTACCCAGTTGTTAAGATAATAAATTTGTTCCATAACATCCTCTCAAGAAGACAAGTAGTTTTGGGGGTTTTTTAAGTATTATTATGAACTCATGGATTCCTCTCTTTTGCCAGTGGAATCCTCTTCAAAATGGCTCCTTTGTCCCTTTGACATAGCTTTAGCAGTCTTTGATAGCTCCCTTGCTATCTGATATGACAAGATGTTCCAGGCTTATCTTTTATATTTTCTATCCCAGACGCAGAATTAGCCATTTATCCAAGAAGCCTTGATTTGTTTTAATGGGAAACGATTTTTCAAGGTCACAGTCTTGGTGATAAGGAGGCTCATGGATACGTAGGCAGACTTCTTAAGAGCATGATCTTCATTCCTCTGTCCCCGTTTACTCCTTAGCCCATCCAACTTAATTTCTGCCACCACCACTTCCTCAAAAATATTCTTACTAGTTGCTAAATGCAACTGGCACTTCTGAGACTTTATTCATAATTGACAGAATTGACCACTCCTTTCTTCTTGAAATACTCAGTAACATTGATATCCATGACACCACCTCCTTTTCCTCCTACCTTTTCAAGTGCTTCTTCCCATTCTCCATGGTGACCCTTGCCCAGCCCTTAAATTCTGTGGCCCTGAAAGGACTGAAAACATCTTAAAACTTTTCTCTTTTCACTGGACCTCTCTCTCTGACCTATACCACCCCTCCCATGGCTGAAATTAATTTCCATGTTGATAATTCTCAAATCTCCTATCATGATCTCTCTCCAGAATATAAGGCTACACTAGCCAACCCTTCACTTGGGTGTCCTACCCAGATACTTGTCATGTCTCCATTCCTCAACATGGTCCTGCTGTGATGATTCTTATCTCAGTGATTAGGGGCTGCGCGTACCTAGTTCCCTGAATCAGAATCCGAGCATCCACCTTTGACTCATCTCTAACCCAATCAAAACCTGAAACTGACTCAGTCCGTGCTCCCACCTAACTGTCCAGCATCTATACACTTCTCTCCACCAACACTACCCTTACTTCAGCTCATGCTGCCATCACCCAGCAGCATCTAAGCAAAAGCCTCCCTACCTGATCTCCTGCCTCTGGTGTGGCCCCTCCAGTCCATGTCCAATCCTTCTAAAACACAAACTGGATCACGTCATTCTACCATTTAAATGTCTTCACATCAGTCTTGAAATAAAGTCCAAAATTTTTCTTAAGATATTTTTTTTACAAGACCTCTGCTCTTTTCAGAGAAGTGAGCTGATAAGTTCCCTTTCTGCTTAAGGTAGTTTGGATTGGGATTTCTGTCCCTGGTAAACAAAAGCACCAAATGGATATAATCCTATTGTAACTCAACCCACCTCAGGTCTCACCAGTCCATGGCAGACGTCTGGTCACATTAACAACAGTACGATGGCTCTTAGTTTCCACCTACTGTACAGGGACTCAGCCCCACCTCCCAAGACTCCCTCAGTTATTTCATGGCAGCAGTTTCCCCAATGGGTGCCTCACATGTGTTCAGGAACAGTTCTGGTCATGTTCTATTATAACACACTCTTGTCAAATGACTGAGGCCAGAAGAGTGAGATACATCAACTGACTCCATGATAATCATGGGCAGAGGTGGGAGGAGAGTGAGTGTGGTTGGCAGCCTCCACTAAAACCACTCGATTAGCATGGAGGAGAAGCCACCCCCTAGAGAAGGGAGAGTTGTTATCAAAGAACAGGGGAAGGAGAGCTGAGCAGACAAGACAACAGGGACCACCAAGGGCAAGGAGGGCCATCATCAACCACTGATGACAAAATGAAGGCCTAGGGAAGGGAAGAGATGTGCCCATGGTCATGGTCACTGGGAGAGAGAGGTGCAGAGCTCAAACTTGAGCCCCGGGATCCAGGGTGCTTCCCCTGCACACCCACTTCCTTTACAGGAGAGCTGGACACAACTTAGGAAGAGCCAGGAATGTTCACGACTTCTCAGGCCAGTTCTTTCCAATCCACTGTCGAGTTTGAGCACATCCCTGAAGAGTGGGGCAAAGGCATGATCTGTTTAACAGCCCAATATCTCCCCAACATGAACACCAGGCTCCCAGGCTCCCCATGATGGAAACTGCCACGAAACAGAGGCCCAGACCACTGCAGCCTTCCTCAACTCAGGAAATGGCCATGTTATGGAGTTGAAGCTTGGCCCTTTTGCCCCAGGCTTGATCCAAATACCTCCTGACTCACACCCACTTCAGCCAACCCTGTGACTCTAAGATCCTGAAATTCTCTCACGTCTCATTAAGCAAATGAACCTGGTCCTTTAGACTTTTCTCTCTCTCCATCCTTCCAGAATTCCCTTTCCCAATTCTATAACCTAAGAGCTCTCCTTTCACTTCTTTCTCTAAGATTTTTCGCCTTTAAACCAAGCCCCAACCCAACCTCCAAATCCCAGACTCCTCAACAGAAAGAAGCCTGAATTGAGAGCAGGAACCCGGAGGGTGGAGCATGCTGGGACTGCTTCCCCGGATGAGGCCAAGCCAGTTCCTCCTCCTCTTGGACTTCAGTGTGCCCTTCCCGATGCCAAGCACACACATGCCAGGCTTTCCCCCATCTTCTGACCCACTATAAGCGTGAAAGATACCCTCTCTTCCCCCTCCCCCAACCACAATCCTCATGACACCAAATTCTCCAGCACTCACACTGGGGCTGCATTCTGCTCCCAGACTAGACCTGAATGGTGGGAAGAGATGGTCTTGGCCCTGGAGACACAGGGGTCCAGGGCTGTTTTTGTTTTAAAAATAAACCACATGACTCTTTCAGATTTGGGGAATGAAGAGCAAAGGGAAAGGGGATATAAGAGAAGCTTCAGGGCTGATTGCCAAAAATGTTTCCCAGCCCCCAATTTCTTTAACTGGGAGAATCTCACGGGGGAGCCAGCCACATGGTCTTGATTTATTACAACTTCACTCATCAGGCTGGTATCCTTTCAGGCGTATTGAACGGCCAACAGGCAAGAGCCTTTTCAAAGCCCCTTCCCCTCCGTCCTGGGGCTGGCCGGTGGCCAGGAGAGAGGCCCTGAAGCAGGAGCCTCGCGCAGCCTCCCAGGAAGCTGCTTCTGCTGGATAACATCCCCCCACGGAGCCAGAAGAAAGCTCTGCAGAGGATCACATGTGACAGAGATCACACAGGGACAAATGGCTCAAGGAGTCAAAGTCAGAATGGACGCCTTGGGACTGGACATAGGTGTGATGGACACATGTGACCATGGGTATGAACGACAGCGTGGACAGTACCACACACAACCAGCCTCCTGTGGGCGTCAGCCCCTCCCCCCGCACTGGTTCACACTCACATACAAGGGCCACCATTCCTGCCTGCTGGCGAGACACGCCCAGCGAGCTCTGTCCCTGCCTGTGGCTGGGACACCACTGACTCCCAAGCTCCCTGTGAACTGGTTGTTGAACCCATGCACACACTCTTGCTACAGACGTACACACACACACACAGACTCCCTAAGAGTCCGTCTTCAGGAAAAGCCATCTTAGCTATGCCAGGAGTTCACTCCCCGATCTGGGTGAAGAGTAGGAATAAGTGCGTCTGCTCTCCACAGCCGCCTGCAGGACACAGTCTCTTCATCGAGGCCCTGCGCTGCGATGGCTCCTTGCAGCTGGTACCTGTGCCCCAGGTGTGTGTCTGTGGCAACAAACATGTGCAAACACGTACAAACACCAAAGCCCTCAGACACACAGAGATGAAGAGCAAGTTCCTTCTGGAGCTGGCCGTTGGAGGTCAGGGGTGACCTCTGGGAAGTCAAAGAAGGGACACCACACAGCTCACCTGGTGGCTTTTTCTAAGCATCATCCTAAAGCCGGAAAAGGCATAAAACCAGCCACAGTCCAGCACCAAGACGCATTTTCCCACCAAAGGATCCTTACTAGACGGTCCTTTCCCGAGAGCCAATCAGGGGCCATGTTTCCTGACTTCTGAGCAGAGCCGGGCCTGAGTGTGTTTCCTTTCCCAGCCAGGGGTGCCTGTACCCCAGATGCCCAGCCTTCACACGCTTTTTTTTTTTTTTGGCGGTACGCGGGCCTCTCACTGCCGTGGCCTCTCGCGCCACGGAGCACAGGCTCCGGATGCGCAGGCTCACTGGCCATGGCTCATGGGCCCAGCCGCGGAGCGGCATGTGGGATCTTCCCGGACCGGGGCAAGAACCGGTGTCCCCCGCATCGGCAGGCGGACTCTCAACCACTGCGCTACCAGGGAAGCCCCCCTTCACACGCTTTTATTCACAGGCTGCAGATAAGCCCATCAGATCTGTCCTGGGGCCCAGCCTGGCTGGTGGAGGACTTCCGAGCTCTCTGGGTCTCAGTCTACAACCAACCAGGAGACCCACTGTGTGCGCAAAGGACGAGCCAGCCTGGGTATTCCCAAAGGACAAGGTCCCCTACCCCTAGCTTAGGGAGGGGATGCGTTTTATGATTGGGAAACACACTGATGGTGACAGAGGAAAGAGTCAAACTCAGCAACTGGCTGATCTATTCCCCAGACCAGGAAGTTCTAGAACATGATGCTGTCCAGTCAGGTGGCTTTGATGCTTCCCTAAACACCTCCCAGCTACGCTCAGTTTTGGGAAAACTCCAGGGTTGTTGGTCTTCACAGATGATCACAGATGTTGGTTCTGGAAGGGGATATAAACCAATACCTCATCTTCTGAATGGGAAACTGAGGCCAGAGGAGAAGACGGTCCTGTCCAAAGCAGTGCAGAGCTGGGCCGTGAAACCAGCCTGGTCCAGCAACTGAGAACACAGGCTTTGGAGATAGGAGGTCCTGAGTTCAACCCAAACCCCACTGTGGCCAAGGGCCAACACCGGCTTCTCCAGAACGAGCATCCTTGCTGGTGAAATAAGAACCCCACTAGCCCACGGAGTTAGGTGAGCACTAAACAGGACGCTACATGGAAGACTCCAGCATGGAGTAGATGCTTCATAAATGCAGGGTCTGCCCCTTCCTGCTTCCTCATTCCTCCACCACGCCGAGCACAGCCTTGGCTGCCTCCTGACCATTTGGTCAGATGATGCTTTGGAGACCTGGCCCAACCTGAGACGACTGACCCAGTGGATGCGAGCACATCAGCTCAGCCCCTCCCAGGGTCAAGGCCAACTGGAGCTCAAGATTCCAGGAAGACCCCCTCCTTCCAGTTAGAGCCCAAAGCCTGCATCACGCTTCCCCTTGTGCTCCAATCCATCACAATAGTAGTACCAAGAGGGGAGACCCCTCCTCGTTTGGTGGCCCTCCCTGAGAAGGAGAGGATCCTGATTCATAGCGTCGCACAGCCCCACGTGTGGCTGAGGACCTGGGCGGTGCCCTTGCCGTCCGTGGACCCTGCAGGGTTTCCCTGAGCTGGAGGAGCACACAAGCTTCGTGGCCCCAGAAGGCAGAGCCAGGACCCAGGGCAGCGACAGGCTGCTGGGAGGTCGGGGGAGTATCGCGCCTGCCACGCCTATACCACTTTCCAATATAAAAAGCATTACAACATGCTCCCTATCTATCTTCTCAACTCGGAGTATAATGGGCCCTCTCAAAACATGATGACTCTTGGGCTTCCTTGGTGGCACAGTGGTTGAGAGTCCACCTGCTGATGCAGGGGACGCGGGTTCGTGCCCCAGTCCGGGAAGATCCCACGTGCCACGGAGCAGCTGGGCCCGTGAGCCATGGCCGCTGAGCCTGCGCGTCCGGAGCCTGTGCTCCGCAACGGGAGAGGCCACAACAGTGAGAGGCCCGCGTACCGCAAAAAACAAACAAACAAAAAACCATGATGACCCCAAGATGAATCTTAGCAGAGGAGCACCATCTGCCAAAGACTATGCTAGGAATTTCTCCAATGGGTAAGAGAGGAAGGAGGTGGCTTTGAGGTCCTCCCCAGAGAGGCCTTCCAGGCATCAGAGGATTCGAGTCCAGCTCCATCAGAGTTTCAGGACACTGACGGACAACCCCAAACATCACACAGTGAGAAGCTGGTTGCTTTTATGGGGCTCAAAAGGATACCTCCCAGGCCAGGTATGTCCAACAACTTAGCTGCAACTCCCCAGCCTGGAAAGGCCAGGCTTCCCTCCCCAACCCAGAAATTGGAAACTCACCTGCCACGTGCGTCTAGCAGAGCAGAACCTACTGCATTGACCCAGTGAGAGAACTAGGCCACCCACTGGGGGGCTCCCTGTGATTGGTGCCTGCAGTGAAGCATTCCAGGCTGAGCCTCCCAAGACACACACTCTGTCTGTTCAGTCTCCACGCCATTAGCAAGCAGAGATTTCCCTAGGCTGGTCCTCAGCAGGCTAAATGGGGAGGAGAAAGGCAGATTTCCCAGGACAAAGAAAGTCACTTTGTCCAGGAACTTGTCATAGCCAGAGTGGGCCATCTCTCCTCTCTGGATTCTAAGACCTGCCACTAAGATATGCTAGGGGTGGTGAGAGAGAAGGGGCACTGGGGTCCAGTATAGTCCAAGCCCAGGGAGTGGAGGGAGCCCGGTGGTCCACAAAGAGTGCTTCAAACCGCAGAGGAGAAAGAGGAAGCTCTCATGAAGACAAAGGACCCCTCAGTTCTGCCTTAATTCTTGGGGCTTATGGACACTATATAGCCATTTGGTTTTATTTTGTTTTGTCAAGGAAGGGATGGGGTGAGAATCAGAATGTCGTCTATCACCATGTCCTTACAGGTGACCCAGCCTGGTGGTTTTCAAACTATGCTTGAAGGAGCCCCAGGGTGCACAGGTCCTGTAAGGGGCGCTGGGGAGCAGACTGAAGGGGCAAGGTAGGGCCCTGCTACCTCCCACCCCACCTTAGAAGAGTCATTCCGAGCTTATCTATTCTATGTGCGGGGCTTTTCGTTTGACAAAAGGCTCTCACGGATCCTTAAAAAAAATTTTTTTTTGGATACTTCTTGCTTTTTACAAGAGAAAATAAAACCAAGGCCCAAAGAGAGAATGGAATTGGCAAAGGCCACCGAATGGGATGTGATGATCTCCTGAGTGTCCAGCCAAAGTTCTTTTCATGCAATTCACCCAAACTTTAGCGCTACTTTAAGGGAAAAGGCACCACATAGGAATATTGAAAGTGAGAGGTGAGGGGCAATTACTCTCTAATTGTGGAGCATAAGAAGTGCACATGGATGGGTTTTTTTCCCTGGACAGAAACCACACACAATCCAGGCTTGGACAGAGCACCTGGGACCTGGGCAGGTACCCGTGCTAGATTGTTCCCAGGTCAGATTGATGGCGTCCACATCGTCAGGCCCAGTTTCAGGGCCATCACAAAGCCTGGTAAATGCTTCACTTTCCTGAGCCTGTCCGTGAACTTGAGCATGGAGACAATCCTAGGGGATTTACCTGGCTCAGGTACGGAATCTTTCAAAGCCCCAGACGAGAAGGCCCCAGGCAGGGCCCCAGCGGGGCTGAGTCAGTGTCAGGAGGAGACATGGTGTCAGCGTCTAGCTAATGCGCAAATAGATCATGAATAATTTGCTGGAAGCAGCTGAAGGCCATACGCATTCTACAGCCATCAAATGTAGACTGTACATTGTTTTTAAACTTATTTCATTTTCTCTTTTGCCAAAAAAGGGGGGAAAAAAAGACACAAGTTTTGGGCCATGAGATCAACCCACTTCATCTGCTCTATGTCCCTGTGTTTCTCCAGGCCTGGACTTTTATTGGTGTTTTGTCTGCAATGGGCTTTGGCCATGTAAATGCAAACAAAATGAGGTAACTCACACTTAAATCTTCTGGCTATATCGTGGCTGAAGGCTAGTGCCTCTGAGTGTCGGCAGAGATAGACAGGCAGGCAGGGACCCCAATCAAGTGGTGGCCGTCAGGCCGGGAGCCAGCATGTTGCACAGATTAGGGGTTCAGACCAGTGGTCTGGGATGGGGAGGCTCGGGAAGGCAGGACAGGATGAACCTAGCTACCGCCTGCGGGGTCTGCTTCACGACACCGGGCACTGAGAGTCGCTACGTCCTGAGCTACAGTGGGGCCCCCATTCTGAGTGTAGCACCAGGGGAATTCACTGCCCTGAATGGACCACACAACCCCTGGTAAGGAGAAATGGCCGGAGACCACAGCCCGTCCTCACTCAGCCTCGCAGAAGTGAAGGAAGAGAAAAGAGCAGGAGGGGGTCAGGCATGGGGGCAGGGGCAGTGGGACACAAATAAAGAGAGAGATGGGACGGCCAGCGGCCAGGAGGCTGGGGACTGAGCCAAACTTGATTTAGAAAAATAAATGCGACATTTCTTATGCCCAAATGACACAGATCTAATTCACACCGGTTATACTTGTTTTAAGTGTATCAAACTTAAAGTGTGCCAGCTGTCCACACCCACAGATACTCAGCACCCGTTTTTCTATCGGCTCTTCTGCTGTGACTCTGCTCAGCCCCAGCAGATGCCCGACACACCCAGGCTCACTGACACTCCAGGTCCTGCAACAGGGGATGCGCAGATTCTTTCTGCCACAAGGGAAATTTGGGGGTTGGCTGAGGCCTTTGCATTTAGAAAGCCATCGGTAAACACCTGAAGTGCTCCCAGGTAACGAGGAAACAGAACCCTCCCGTCGGGGGCAGTGGCTTTTTCCCTCCTTCCGTGTATTCACCTATTCAACCAAAGTTTCTGGGGTCGCTTCACTAGACACATCCAGTGCTCACCAGTGTCTGTTTCTTTTCTTCTTCCTGGAAGTAGAAGACCCTCTCACAGTTAGAGGGGGCCCCGCAATTAATTCTAGCCAACGGGCTGTAAACAGAGGTGATGAGTGTCACTTCCGGGCTGGAGCGGTTGGGGGACCCTCCTTCATCCCCTTCTACCACAGCATCAAGAGAGACCATGCCCCAGACGATCTAATGCAAGTGACGGAGCTTCCGGCAGCTCAGGACTTCGAATGACTGCATGGAACAGAGTCTCTGTCCCTGATCTGTGGTGGACAGGAAGCATGAGCAAGAAATAAAACACTGTATTAAACCCCTGAGATTTCCAGGTTAATTTGCAAGCTAACCTAACCTAGCCTGACTACTACAGTGGCCAACCCCATAAAACCTGTCCCCAAAACAGGAGTTTGGGGGGGAGGGTCAGAAATCAGCAGGATGGAGAGAGAATGGAGAACATAGGGAGAAAAGCCACAGAGAGCAGGGCCTGGGGGCTGCCAAGGGGAACTTTGCCAAGTTCATGGTCTCTGGAGGTCAATCCCGCCCTGTCCCATCTCAGCCAGCAGCTATCCCCCACCACCTGGAAATGCCCTCTGCTCTGCCCCCTCCCCAGCCCTCCCAGGTCATCCGTCAGAGCTGCGTGAGGGGTGGGAGAGACCACCTGAGGGTGGAGACGTGAGCAGCTGCATAATTCAGGGGGCCCAGTGGGAACTGAAACATGAGTCCTCTTGTTCAAAAGTTAGGAAGAGTTTCAGGATGGTGATGGCGTGAGGCCCTTCTAAGCACGGACACCCACGGAGCGGGGAGGTCCCGAGACAGAGGTACAGGCAGGGGCGAGAGCCTCACACGGGGTCTCCGAGCCCCTGCAGCTGAGTCACAGCACCCTGTTCCTAAAACACCCCCAGGAAAAGCAGCAGCTCCTGGAGAAGCCCAATGGGACACACAGCCAGGGCATAGCACACTGCACCCCCCGAGGCCAGGCCTCCCCCTGCACCCCGTGTCAGATGGGATGCTGGGGGAGGTGAAGCCGTGAGCTCAGCCCCGTGGAGGCCCCGGAGGTGCAGGCGTGAGGTTCAGACCCACCACCTCCCCGGGGCTGCCGCCATCAACAGAGTGAAGGAGAATGAGTCACTGTCACGTGGCCAGGCCAGAAAAGAGGCCGCCAGGGCTGAGCTCTCTGGCAATCCCTGGGCGGCACTGGGCAGCCTCAGGGGAGGCACTAGGACATCTCAGCAGCAGCGGGCTCCATGCCAGGGGTGGGGGGAGGAAGTTACAGGCTGGGACGGTACCCAAGGGCTCAGGAACCTTGCCCACCCAGGAGGACCACATCCCCACAAGCTCAGGGCACACTCCCACCCCTCGCTCCCCCTCTCTTTGGTCCAAAGCCGCAACCTGAGGTGGGGAAGGAGGTCTGGTCTCAGCCCCAAAGCCGACCTACTTCATGACCCTCGGCACGGCTCCCCTCTCTCTCCCAGCTTATTTCTTCCACAGTAAAATCCAAAATTGGGTTATATGATCTCAGAGGCACTGCTGTCTCCAAAATCATGATTGTTCCTGAGAGGACTCTTCCTCGAGTGGGACAAGTCACGCTAGCCTTGGGGACCGAGTTCCAAGTCCCCCTAAGAGCAGACGGGGAGACAGGGCTGCATGACTTTACCTCCCTCCCAGCTTTTCTGGAGCCAACCTCCTTGCGGGGTCCCGGGGCCCCTCTGCTCAGCCACAGGTCGTGTGGTGCGATTTCACACCATGGGCGCACCCCAGGCTGGGGCTTTGCCATGGAATCAGCCAGAAACTGTCGTCCAGCTGGCAATGTGTGGGATCTCGAACAAAGGCCATGTGTAAATCACCCATAAAATCTCTCTCTTGCTCCCCACCGAGCTCTAATGGACCCCACAGAATAATTTACGAAGCCCAAGTGGGGAAGACTTCATCCCTCACCCAGGGCCATAAAGCATAGGGTCTTCTGGTCCTTCCCCAACAGTTCCACGGGCCCCAGGCTGGAACAGGGGACCTCGCCTCATGCACGTGCTTCCAGTCCCAACCCAGGGGTCTATTTCGGTCCTGCGAAGGCCCGGGTGTCACGGCCTCAGAATAAGGACGTGGGCAGACGCACAGGGACCCCAGGGCAATTTATCACCATCACTGCCCCCAGGATCTACAGCAAACTCATGTGGAATTCCAGAAAGTTTTTCCAGATATCTATTTCATGATTAAAATCAAGGTGATGACTGTACAGAGTTAAAAAGTCAAATAGTGCAGAAACTTACACGATGAAAAGAAAAACCCCCACCTGACACTGAAATAATCCTCTCATGAGTAGAATCTATTCCCCTCTACAGATACAGAAACTGCAGGAAGAGAGATCAAGCGGCTAGTCCAGGGTCACTCCGCCGGTCTGTAATGGAGCCCAGGCCCTCCGACCACCTGAGGTGACCGGTCCCTCGGGATGGCATTTGCTACCCCTTCTGGAGCTGGGAGGTTCAAGGTGCCTCCTGTCTAATTCCTGAGCCCCACACAGACCCGGATGCACAGCCTACCCTAAAGAAAGATGGGACTGAAGCTGGTTTCTGGTCCCTCTTGTGCCCGTGTGGCGTCCCCAGCTCCTCGTGAAGCTGGTTCCATCACGTCCCCATGCACGGCTCACACTGAGAGGGTCTGAGCTAGGGCTGGAGAGACATGGGAAGCAAGAGGGAGGAATTGTCCCACCTGGCACCCGGGGGATGGGGGCCCTAACCTTCAGAGTAGACTCCAGGGGAGGGTGAAACACAGACCGGTGGCTTGAATGAAGAATAAATGAATGAGTATCTCATTTGGGGACAAATAAACTTGCAGTACCATTGGGCCCTGAGGTAAAAGTCCTGCAGGCCATGAGGAAGGCAGCCGGAGACCACCAGGGCCAGACCACCTGCTGGACGTGCAGGGTCCACCCCAGCTGTGACAGGATGACAGTGTCCGGGGGCGCTCACATTCTGAGCAAGAAACCTGCGCCAACTGGGCCTGGCCCAGCCAGAGCTGCGTGATCTGGGACAAGTCCCAGAATCATCCGAACCCCCAAAAGTACCCAGAAGTCTAGGGAACTGAATGTTAGGAGAGCCCAGGATAGAACGTTTTATGTCCTTAAACAGAATCGCAGAGAGGAGAAGAAAGTCATCTGTGATGGTAAACTTCTCCCCACCCCAGGACAGGGTCCTCTCAGCAGCCATCCTCACTCACCTTAACTACTTCCACCAAGGGCATTCACACCCCTAGAAGTCTGCTCATTCCTTGGTTCAAATTTGTATGTTTTGAAAGTTTTTTTTTTTAATTTGACTAGAAACTGCCTTTTTGTAATTTCTGCTAACCAGCTCACGTCTAATCTCTTATAGCATATTTTCGCCACATTTTCTTCCTCCATAACATGTAACTGCCGGCCTCCAAATGTGCCTCATGGGCATTCACGCATGCGTTCACGGAACACATTTTACTGAGCATCTACTAGGTGCCAGGCACTGGAGCAGAAGAGAGCGTGAAAAAGACAAAAACTCCTGCCTCACAGACCCTATATTTATTACAGTATTGCTTATAATAATAATAAATAAAATACACAGTACGTCAAATGGAGATAAGGAGAAAAATAAACAAAGCAGGGAAGGGGGGTTAGTACTCAGGGTAAGGTTTTAGATAGAATGGTCAAGAAAGCCGCATGGAGTCAGGACCTAAAAGGGGGGAGGGAGCAAGCAAGTCATTCACGGGGAGTGATAGGTGCAAAGGCCCTGAGGCAGCAAAGGCTGGGGCACAGATGGGCTTCAGGACAGGCATCTACGGAGTCTGGGGAAAACTCCACGCTTAGCGTTTCACTCAACAAGGAAACGGGAATGCAGGGGAATGAGAAGGACGTCTCGGAGATGAACCTTGAATTCGCTCTCATTTCTTTTATAACGTACGTTAGTACTTTATTATCTGCAACAGATTATGCTGGCAACATACCTCACAATGAAGACGACTCCCCAGGGCAGTGCCACACCGAGCTGAGAACGCTCTCCTAGCGACCAGCACAACCAGCACAGCCCTCTCCTTGGAGAAGAGAAGGGAGCTCACATCCCTCACTGTCTTGTCACCCTCCTGGACCCCCTCCAGCCTGTCTAGGTCAATCAATCAGTCTCCATCCTTCCTTAAATCACGATGTGCAGCTCACAACATGAAAGATGGAGAAAAATACACACTGCGTATCCGTTCACACGCAACTCAGGTTGCCTTAACCCAGACGCGTGACCTCCATGTTGGGGAGTCCGCACGCGGGCCCGCCCTCCCCCCCGCAACCACGTCACCTCCAATACCAGAAACATGAATCACTCGGATCCTTTCCCTTTTTTTAAGATGTTCCCAGGAAAATCTGTATTTAATTTATGGGCAATTTATAATGGAAATAGACCATATAAAATGTATACAAATGTGCAGGACTGTATATAGGGCTTGGAAGGAGGCAGTTGAGCTTAGCAATAATTAACGTGAAGGGTCTCTTCCCCGCTGCCAGGTAGACGTTTGGATTGCCTGTACTTTCATTAAACTTAAACCAGAAAGGGCTCAGGGGCCGAGGTCCAAACATTCCTCAACTCTGCAGAGGACGTCAGGACACAGAGCCGACGACAATACATTTCACCAGGATTGCCAAGGCCCTGTTTAAGTTTAGAAGATGCCTGTATTGCATTACTTGGACAGAGAGAGCCAGCCTGTGCACCACAATCAATTTTCCGGAGAAACAAAACCATCTCCAACCAAACCAACCCCAAACCAATGTGAGGCCGCAAGGGTTTGCAAGGCAGTCAGCAGACACACAGCACACCTGTCTTCTGTCCCCATTCTGGGCTCCTTGGCCTCCAAAGGCAAGACAGCTGCTGCTCCCCGCCTAGGGCCGCCCTGCTCAAGTCGAAGAAGAGTTACAGAGAACTTCAGAGTTGCCAAGAGTTATTTCCAGGGGACTTTGATCAACTGATGCTGTAATCTCTGAAAGGAAACATACTTCATTTAGAAGGTATTCTTTGGTGTCATTCCCAAGGAGAAGGCATACTTGTTTTTGGAAGAACAGAGCACTTTCTCTCTCTCTCTCTCTCTCTCCTTCTTCTTCTTCTTCTCTCTCTCCCTCTCCCTCTCTCTCGCAGCCGTGAGCACTCTAATTATGATGGTGCACAAACAACCTTGCTGAACACAGGGAAAGATCACAGAACATGCTGTCAGCCAGAAAAACATGCTTTCAACAATGCCCCATTAGGAGCCAAAATCCTAGATGGCGACAACACCACAGCCTAAGGGCCAAATCCCAGGCTCCAGCCTTTCCCGCCCACCCCCCTCACGGGTCTCCTGCAGTCCCCACCCCCTGAGGATTCCTCCTCTCTGACCCCACTCAGGGTGAGACCCGAGTGTGACAGAGGCAGGCCCCCCTAGAACACATATGGGTCCCTCGAATCCCTTGGATGCCATGGTGAAGGGTGGTACATTTAAATAAGTTTTTCCTGGCATATTCTGACATGGCTTAGATCAACTACCTCATTTTTCAACAATGAAAAGATTAAACAGTTGTTAAGAGTTATAATATGATTTAATATGCTATTAAGCAGAGATGTAAACTATCAACGTTTAAGTTTCCAGAGAGAGACTTAAATATCAATTATATTCGAATCCAGTTTGTATCCAGCTGCCCCCACGTCCCCATCCAGAAGCCCACATCAGGGGCAGCTCCCTACCACTGCCATGGGCACACACAGCCCCTCCAAAAACAGCTTTGGAAATCCAGTTCCCGTGCGCTGGTTTCAGGAGAATTTGTCGCGGCCAGGGAAACCAGGCTCAGGCTGTTCGCGACACTTCTTTTCCTTTAAATGGAGAACGATATCAAGTTTTGGAGACATTCTGGGGATATGTCTCTGTGCTGAATGATGGGAAAGGACCGTTAAGTACCTGATTTGAAACCAGAGTAGGACTCTAACTTCTGAACTCTCACTGGTTCAGTGCTGGCAACTTTTCAAAGTGTTTTTGTTTGTTTGTTTGTTTTTTCCAAATTACCTTGTAAGGCGAAATGCAAAAAAAAAAAAAAAAAATTCTTTTCTTTATCTGTTTCCTCTCCTTGCATTCACGTTTAAAAATATGGGTTCTTGTCTCACTTTACTCCCCAAACCATTCAGCCTGAAAACCCGCAGCCCCTGCTGTGGACACCTTCCCGATTCGCAGAGCCCCGTTTACATAACGCATCGACAGCCGTGCATCCTGCCTCAGTTCACCTCCAGGCCCCTGGACAGGTTCCGACACCGTGGGCCTCACCAGGAGGATGACTCCGTAACCCATTTTATCAATGGCAGCTGCAGGACGGAAGGGAAGGCAGACCCCACTGCGGGAGGAGCTCTGGTCAGCCTTCACAGAACACAGATGTGCCCTCACCTCCTGACCGTCTCTCTCCCTGTTCACTCCAACTAGAGCAGATCATAGCGGAACGGCACCAGCAAGGCAGGCTCTTGACACTGTCTTGTGGTCCAGCCAAGACCCCTGTCCCGGCCAGACCCACAGGCCCCCATCTCCCTCCATCGGACCCCGGGCAGCTTTAAAGATGATAAAGAAATCTGTGTGTGGGGAGCATCACCGTCCTGCTCTTGACAAGCGTCCGGGGGAAGCGGCTGAAAGAACATGTGAGAAAATGTTTTGCAGGGTGACTATCTCCTGACCCCAAACTACGGCTGCCCAATATCCAGGAAACCAGAAAGTCCTTATCAGGGCAAGATTGTGGTTGCAATTATTTAAAAATGCACATTCCATGTTTTTCAAGGGGAAGCCAGACTCCCCAAAGTAACAGTAAATCAAAACAGAAAACCACGCCCGGGCATGAGGCAAGCACGTAGCCGCTGATGCGTCTTAGAGGAGAGACCTTCCATGGCTGCTGTGTGTGCGCTTCTGCGTCAGTGCAGCGACTCTTCTCCAGTCGCCAGGTGTGAGGCCCTTGGGGCTGGTGAGATGCAGCCCGGTGACCTGGAAGTTTCCTGCCTCTCTGCCTGCTACTCTCTCCAGCCTGCTGCAGAAGAAGAGACTCGGGGCCCACTTCCTTTATGACTTGTTTGGCTTTCCAGTTGTGCTCCTGGACAGCTTGTGATGAGCAGGGAGGGGTCTCTGACCCTTTTCCTCACGTACCCCAGCTGGCTGCACCTGTCGGGCCTCTGGCTCCAAAGGATGGGCCTGTATCTGGGTGAGAGGGAACCTCGGTGTATCAGTCACCGCGTCCCGAGCACTGTTGCCAGAGGCCAAGATGGGGTCTCGCCCTGAGTAGGTCTCCCTACATGTGTGTGTGCACACCACACTCTCACACACGCACACAGCCACACACCTCCCAACAGGCACACTCACACACCTGCCGGCATGCGCGTGCAGGGCTCTCTGAGTGACAGACCCTGGCACGGCTGGCGGCAGGTCACCCGCAGCCTCGGCCTCCGGAAGAACCAGGGCTCCCTCCATGCTTCCTGGGCCGGGCGTGTGTGTGGGAGTGTAAGGGCTGGATTTAGGATCTGGATAATATAAATAACGGACCACCACACTCAGATCGTCTTGTTTCCATGCAACCACAATCCCATGACCCTCCATTACTCTCCAAGCCACTCTTGTCGTATAATATATGAACTATGCATAAACATTTCTGGGTTATGATGGGTTTCCTAAAACTAAGAGAATTTCAGCCATAACACTGACATTTTTTTTCTGGAAATTAAAGCCTGGGAACAGTGGAAATCAAGTCCATCGATTTATGAATCGTGTTTCCGCACACAGCTCAGTTCCCAGCGCCTGTGGGGAAACAGAAACACGATCTCGTTTCTGATGGCGTGGCCACTGAGGCCAGCAGGCCTGACCCTGCTCGGTTTTCCACTTCATACCAGGAAGCCAGACTCTCCAAATAAGGGCCCTGCTGAAACCCAAGTGAACTAATACTTCAGGAAAGGACAAGGACACATCCAAGTAAGAGGGGCCTGTTCATTGCTCCTGGGACACGGGCGTCCCCTACCACTGCCCGGCTGTGGCACGAGGGGGACAACACTTCAGAGATGCTGGGACAGGAGGCTGGGGCCGTTCATCTGGGCCATTCCTCAGACACCAGGTCTGCACCCCGCTGTGAACCAGGCCTGGTGACATGGTGCGGGGACTGGTTGGTGTGTCAGCCTGTCCCCTGACTGTGACCTTCTGCTGATGGCGGACACGGACCCCCGACACCCAGCAAGCTGGAGGCCCGACCAATGTTTGCAGAATGATCACTAAGGGAGGTTTGAAAATGGCTTCAGGGAGGCAAAGAGGGAGTGGTGCCAGGCATGGAGGGAGGGCTGAGAGAAACCGGGGAAGCTTAACACACAAGGTGGGATCTGGGTATGGACACGAGGGTAGGATCTCAGCAATGCCGGCGGGAGAACAGACTAGGTGGAGGGAACACAGGGCAAAGCTAAGGGGTGGGGCCGGGGGGTAAAGGAAGAGTGGGAACGTCGCTTCGATGAGTGCTTTGGAGATGAGAAAGGAATCAGGGATGCAGCAGTTGGGATAAAGACATCCCTGGCAATATCTAATAAACGTCCTTTATAAGATTAAGGAAGTTCTGTTATATTCCTTGTATGCTCAGGGATTTTTTATAATCATCATAAATGGTCATTTAATTGTATTATATTTTTATTAATTTATCAACATTGTACTGAAGGTACTAGCTAATGCATTTAAGAAGAATAAATAAAATATGTAAGCATTAGGGGCTTCCCTGGTGGCGCAGTGGTTGAGAGTCCACCTGCCGATGCAGGGGACACGGGTTCGTGCCCCGGTCCGGGAAGATCCCACATGCCGTGGAGCGGCTGGGCCCGTGAGCCATGGCCGCTGAGCCTGCACGTCCGGAGCCTGTGCTCCGCAACGGGAGATGCCACAGCAGTGAGAGGCCCGCGTAGTGCAAAAAAAAAAAAAAAAAAAATTTAAGCATTAAAAAACAGAGAGAGAGAGAGACCCATGGTGATGCTTCTGTGCTAGAAGGGCTCTGGGACGGCCTGGAGGGGCAGACTGCCACCTGCACGTCTCACTCCCGCTCCTTCCTGGATGCTTCTGTCTGCAGGGTTTCCTCAGCCAGGATGGCCTCTCCACCCCTTCCTCTAGGATAAACCTATCCATCCCTCAAGGCCCTGCTCAAACTCCACCTCTTCCAGGAAGCTTTCCCTGAACTCCTCAAAAGGCAATAATGCTCCTCTTCCTCCCCTGTTCCTATTTCTACTGAGCACAGTCTGCTCTGCCCAAGCCAGCCATCCGTTTAGGGCCGTGACAAGGCGGAGGAAGCATTTCAGGGACAGTGTTGCCGCAGAGGACAGTGCTCTACTGGAAGAAGGGCCACTTCCTACACCATCAGTTGCCCCCGTGGTGTGACTTAACCCAGGCTGAGCACACAGGACTGCAGAGAGGGACCTACCAATCCTGAGGGGGACTGGCTTGGGAGGGGGTGATCCAGCCAACCTAGCCCCTCCCCACTTCCCCACCCTGCAGGGACCCTGCCTGCCTTCCCAGCCCTTGACCCAGGAACCAGGACTTCAAGGCTCCTGTAGAAAGAGACTCCTGCACCCAGTTCAGGGGGCAGCCCTGCCTTCTGCGCCTCCCCACAGAACACCCAGCCGCCCGACCTCACCAGCACGCCACAGCTAGAGACCATAGTCAGCACTCATTAAAGCCAGGCAGCGTGGCCTGCCCAGTGCCAACACTTTCTGGCCACCATCATGTCCAGCCAGCCCAGCTCCCAGGAGGCCAACTAGGCCTGCCGGCTGGCACCATCCACCCCCAGGGCAACCTGTCTGGTCAGAGCATCTGAAAACTTCCCTAGCTCTGTGAGCAAACCCACTTTTACAAGGTGGGGGAGGGGACGGGGGAGGGGAGGGGGAGGGGAGGGGAGGGGGAGGGGAGGGGAGGGGGGAGAAGAGGCAGGAGGGTGGCAAGAGCTCTGGTCTTGGTCCTTCCCACTGAGGAGGAAGGTGGGAGACTGTCCCTTGCCTCTCCTGGTGCGGTGAGGCGTGGGCCTACAACAAGGCCCCCCACCTGTGAAGAAGCCAGAGCCCACCCCAGGCCTCTGGGTCCGCAGCACAGACACAGGCCCCAGGACTCTACCCTGGTCATAAGGAAGACACAGAACATGTTTCATGGATTATTTACGGGGCAAACACTCACATGACAAACTTTTTTTATTCATTTTTATGGTTGTTTGGTTGTTTCACAGTGCTGTGTTAGCCTCCACTGCACAACAAAATGAATCAGCCATTGAGGAGGATGATTATAATTTTTGTGACTTTCTGTTTGAATGAATAAAAAAAAAAACTTCAATTTTCTGCCTGGCAAACCTTCCCAAGTACCTAAATAATTCTAAAAAGTCTAGTAAATTACCGAAAATGTCCTGATGAGATCACACACACATATGTAAATATGCATATACATAAACATATACTATATATATAACACACAGAAACGTGAAAAAAAAGTGAATCAGCCATACACATACAGATATCCCCTCCCTTTTGGACCTCCCTCCCATTAGGTTGCCGCAGTGCACTAGGCAGAGTTCCCTGTGCTATACAGTACGTTCCCATCAGTTGTCTATTTTATACATAGTATCAATAATGTCTATGTGTCAATCCCCGTCTCCCAATTCCTCCCACCCCACCTCTTTCCCCCTTGGTATCCATACATTTGTTCTCTATGTCACATGACAAAATTATTCTTCATTCAACAAAGGGTCCTCTTAGGGAATTAACAAAATTTTCTCCAACACCTAAGTGCCCCTGGGAGAGCTAAGTAAGGCCTTACCCCAAATTCACACCACGGAGGTGTTAGTCACTCACCCCTTAGTATGAATCTTCTGCCTCTGGTAGAATTCAACTTCCTGAAAGAATGGATTCAGTGGAGGACTGATACAGGCTGGTCATTTTGGAGCAAGGGTCACAGTATGAGGCTGGGGAGAGCAGAGGAGAGAAAGGGGACTTGTTCAGCCAGAGCATCGAATAAGGAGATAAAAGAAGAGCCGGCATCAGTCAGAGGCCCAGCAGGAAGAAATGAGGGTCTGAAACAGCCTCTTAGATTTGGGCGCTGCATTAGTGTGCTGGAGCGGCTGTGACAAAGTACCACACACTGGGGGGCTTAAACAACAGAAGTTTATCATCTGCCTGTTCTGGAGGCCAGAGTCCAAGATCAAGGTGTCTGCAGGGTTGGTTCTTTCTGGGGACTGTCAGGGAGAAGCTGTTAGCCGCTGGTGGTTTGCTGGGCATTTTCAGTGTCACTGGCGTGTGGAAGCATCACCCTGACCTCCGCCTTCACCTTCACATGGCCTTCTTCCTGAGTGCTTGTCTGTGTCCACATTTCCCCCTTTTATAAAGGACACCATCGTATTGGATTAGGGCCCCTCTAGTCCAGTACGGCCTCATCTTAAGTAATGACATCTGTAACAGCGTATTTCTAAATAAGGTCGCATTCTGAAGTTTCTGGGGGTTAGGAATTCAACACGTGAATTTAGGGGCACACGATTCAACCCATAAGAGGCACCTCTACCATATGACCAAGCAATCCCACTATTGGACATATACCCAGAGAAAACCGTAGTTCAAAAAGACTCATGCAACCCAATATTCATTGCAACACTATTTACAATAGCCAGGTCATGGAAGCAACCTAAATGTCCATCAACAGACAAATGGATAAAGAAGATGTGGTACATATATACAGTGGAATATTACTCAGCCATAAAAAGGAATGAAATTGGGTCATTTTTAGAGACGTGGATGGACCTAGAGACTGTCATACAGAGTGAAGTAAGAAAGAGAAAAACAAATATCGTATATTAACGCATATATGTGGAATCTAGAAAAATGGTACAGATGGACTGGTTTGCAAGGCAGAAATAGAGACGCGGATGTAGAGAACAAACGTATGGACACCAAGGGGAGAAATGAAGGTGGTGGGATGAATTGGGAGATTGGGACTCACATATATACACTAATATGTATAAAATAGATAACTAATGAGAACTGCTGTATAGCACAGGCAACTCCACTTCCCTGTACAGTGGAAACTAACACAACATTGTAAAACAACTATACCCCAATTAAAAAAAAAAAGAGGCACCTCTTCGAGGATGGAGTTGTGGTAGAAGGGAACTCAGCCGCGACCAGCTAAGAGAACTTGAACAAGGCACTCCCCTGCCTGACCCTCAGTCTATGGTATGTGGATGGTGGGTCCCTCCCACCTGCCTCCCAGCATGTTGAGAGGGTCCATGAGGACGGGCCTGTGCTCTGCAGGCACCAGGGCAGTGTCAAGGTCTCAGCAGAGCCTCGCCTGCCTAGATCTTCGAGGCCCTTCCATCCCTCAAAGAAGGTCATGGGCCTAGCTTCCAAGATTCCCAAGCCCCTGGGATGAGGGAGCTGGGACACTGCAGGTGCAAAAGTACGGCCTGACACCAAGTGCCCTGGAGACTTCTTAAATGGGTAAGCCTCAAGGACCACAAGGCAGAGACTTCCACAGAAAAGCGTTCTATGAACAATCCCAGTAAATTCCTGATGTTGCCTGCAAACAGCTTGTGCGACCAGGAAGGAATAGCACTATCTCTGCCCAAGTCAGGCCCACCCACTGCCTTCAGAACAGAGCCAGATAAGGGAACGCACCGCCCCAGCCCCTATCACTGGCCAGCACCTGGTAAGCCCTTAAGGAGCCTTAGACTGCGGGAGGGAAGACCCACTTGCGGAGCGAGGGCGACACCCAGTGGTCATTTAGAAAATGGCATGCTCAGGCCCAGTGGCCGGACAGGAGAGAGGGAAGCCGCCCCACCATGTTTACCCAAGCGGCTCTGCCAGATTTGCGTCCCACATCCTCCGGACTCCACGTTGAGACGCCAAGTCCTAGGAGGGGCAGCAAGGTCTCCTTCACCTTCACAGGGCCATCTGACCGCCCACACAAAAATTTAAAAGAACAAAACCAGGCACGAGAGTGGGGCAGCTGAGCCCTCCTATTCAGACCACTCGTGCCAGCTGTGGACAGTCGAGCTGACCCTCTAACAGGGTTCTGTTCCCCAAGGGACACCCGCAGCAGGGCTCCCAGGCACCTCCCAGCAGGCCTGGAGTAAGGGAGCAGGGGGAACTCAGCGGCGACCGAGGCTCCAGGCCTGGCTCTGCACCAGGACCCGGGAAGCCCTCACCCCCACCGGGACTCGCACATCCCATCCCTGAAGTGTGGGCGCAATGGGGATACAGCAAAGCACCTCTGAGGGCATTTGCAGCTCATATGCCCTCTGGGTCGTTGTGAGCCACTTACTTTCAAGACCCTGAGCCTTGTTGGCGCCAGGCAGAGCTGGGTTCAAATCCTGCCTCTGCCCTTAACCAGCTCTGTGGTCTTGGGCAAGTCCCTTAGCTCCTAAAAGCCCTTTTCCTCTGATCTAAAATAGGCTTTTAAAAGAACTTGCCTCACAGGGTTACCAAGAAGATTCGATGATACAATATATGGAAAGCACCCCACACTGTACCTTTCCCATAACAGGTGCTCTTATTATTTAAAATAAGGGTTCTTTTAAAAATATATATAGCATGAAAATAAAATAAGGGTTCTTCTTTTAGCCTCAGCTCTACGGCACGTGTCGAAGACAGCTCAGTATGGAATTAAGTAATGGAAGATCAGAGAAGGCATCTACGTCCTCTGCCCTTCCGCAGAGCCTCTCAGCCACAGACCCCACCCAGCCCTGATCCGCGCATTCCCACGCAACACGAGGCCCCAGACCACTCCCTGACTGCCTCAGGGTCAAGTCCACATTGATCCCGCCCTGCATTCCATCCGGGAACCCCCTTCTGATGGGGGTGGGAGAGGGGTGTTCCTGTTGGGCTGGGGGTTCTACCCCTGTCCAAGTCCAGCCTCCCTGTGTGACTGGAGACCATCCCACACCCACACCAAATGTCAGCAACAGCCCTCCGACCTCAGAGCTGGCCGCAGTCTGGGGTGAGCACAGAGGGTCTTTCAACTCAGTGATTTTAGATAAAGGAAAACAGTAAGTGGCAGAAGCAGGTGTAATTAAATTTAAGTGTATTTAACTTGACCTAATCTATCCAAATATGTTATCTTTTCGACCCACAGTCAACATGAAATATAATTCATGAGATGTTTTACATTATTTTATTGGTACTAAGTTTTCAAAATCTGGTATATATTTAACACAGCACATTTCAATTTGGACACTAAATTTTCATCAAAAGTACTTGATCTGTGAATCTGTTGTTCTAAACATCTTTTACATTTTTCCAATAACTGAACTGAGTATTTAAAAAATTTAACTTAATTCAAAGAAAATTAAATAAACAGTTCCTCAGCAGCAGCAGTGATACTTCAGGTGTTCAGCCACACATGCTAGTCTACCAAGTTGGACAACACAGCTCTAGATCCTTTGAGTAATTCTTTTTTTTTTTCTTTTTCTTTTTGGCCACGCAGCTTGAGGGATCTTAGTTCCCCGACCAGAGATCGAACCTGTGCCCCCTGCACTGGAAGCGTGGAGTCCTAACCACTGGACCACCAGGGAATTCCCAAGTAATTCTTAAATGAATCCACACCCAGAGACACAGCTCTTCGAAGTCCACGTCTTTTCTTCTTGCTCTGCCCGGGAACTCAGTGTTTTTGACCTTCATACGTTATTGGGCTGGCTGTGTGTCCCAAATCCCTCCTGACTATCCGTGGGTATGTGTAACAGTCAAAGCATCAAGATCGGTATCCATAGAGTAGAAAGGAATACGGCGCAACTTCTGAGAAAGTAGCCGGTGCCCCAGAGAGTCCACGCTTGTAAAGAATCAGAGGGATAAGTCCAGTCTGCACATCTCACAGACTCGAGGGACCCGAGAGGAGATGCCATCCAGTGGCCACGCTGCTACTCAGACAGCTGTGCAGCAACGGAGGCCCACACGGAAGAGTGACTGGTCCAGACCACAGAGGCAGCACTGGAGCCCAGGTCCTCGAATGCTCAATTCTGAGCTAATAGGTGAGACAACTTCACCAACTCCACTTCCTGCAACCTTAAGTTTCCCTAGGAAGGCCGAGTCCTCCACCACGGGGGCACCTGGGGGCAAACGTCCCACGTGGTCTCTGGACTGGGAGACAAGATCCCGACCCTCGGCAAGCCCTGTCCCCACTCACACTCATCATCTGTGAAAGGAGGGGTGTGTTCATTTCCTGGGGCTGCTGGAACAAAGGACCACATACTTCGTGGCTTAAAACGACAGAAATTTATTCAGAAGTCAGAAATCAAGGTGTCAGTAGGGACCATACTTTCTCCAGTGGCTCTAGGAGAGGTTCCTCCCTTGCCTCTTCCAGCTTTTGGGGGTTCCAGAAGCTCCTCAGTTTGTAGCTTCATGACCCAAATCTCAGCCTCCATCCACATGGTCTCCTCTCCTCTTCCGTCTCAAATCTCTCTCTGCTCTTCTTTTAAAAGGACACTTATCATTGGATTTAGGGTCCACTCAAATAATCCAGGATGCTCTCTTCATTTCAAGAGCCTTAACTTAGTCACATCTGCCAAGATTCTTTTCCAAATAAGGTCATATTCACAGGTGCTGAGAGTTAGGTCTTAAGCATATTTGCAGCAGGGGGGCTCCGGACCAAATGAACTCCAGGTCTCACTCAGTTCTAAAACTCTGTCACAAAAATGTCAAAGAGCAACTATTTCAATATCTCTAATGCATCCAGGTAGGCTAAAAAAAAAAAAAATCAACATCCCAAGAGGTAAATGGACAATTTTTACATCCAATTTGGAAGATACTCCAATTAGTAAGCAGACATACATGGATGCCCTGCCTTCCTAATGTCAGAGAGATGCAAACCAAGACGAGTCTTAGATGTGTTTATTCTAAGAAAATGCAAACCCAGCACTGACAAGGACGTGATGAAACTGGGACTTACACATGGACCCGCCATTTCTTCCCAGGGAAAGAAAGGGAGGCACGAATTAAATTGAATTGAATTGTAGGTGGGTATGTAAATCAGCAAAACTCCTTGTGGGAAAAAGCGTGGCAACATGTTCCAAGAACCTTGAAAATAAAGATGTCCATTGGCTGAAAATTCCGCAGCTGAGAATTCACCCTGAGGAAATCATCCTTGGAAACAAATGTCTGTCTCACATTATTTACAAAATCTGAATATTGCAAACAACATACACTTTCAAGAGAATGGGAAGAGTTTTGCGTGGACACTCTGCAGCCACAAACGCAACTTTAAAACCAGGAAAGCAGCTAAGGTGAATAGATCTGGATCACCGAGGAGGAGGGAAGGAGTCTTCAGAGACGCGAGCCGTGTTTAGTTGTGGGTGAGCAAGAGCGTGATGTGTCTGCTTTATAATTATGTCATAAACTGCATCTGTTTTAAGCATTTTTATACTTCAATCGCATTTTAGGATGGATGGATGGATAGACAGATATATAGTTGTTTGGGGTTTTTTCATTTTGTTTTTCCTTTTTAAGAGGTAGATCCAAGAACCGTTAGGACACCAACTGCCCCGGAAGCGGAACTCCATCTGGGACAGAGCCTTGAAGGGCTCCCAGAACCGGAAGATGAATCAGCAGCGATTTCTTTGTACTTCCATGAAGTCCACAGCTGTTGACACACACGGTCCTGAGCGAGGATGAATGGAAGGAGGTCCCTAGGTTTTAGATCCCAAGAGGTGAAAATGTCATGACCGTGACTCCCGGGCCACGCCCTTGCCTCCTAGGACGCGCCCTTCACCCTCCCGTGGGAAGCCAGGCGCGGGGAGCGGGCGTCGCTCTGCAGCCGAGGAGCCTCCCCCGACGCATCACCCCGGGGGCAGCCGCCCGGAGCTGCAAGGCCGGTGGCACGCGACACACACCTGCCCCTCCGGGCCACCCCTCCTCTCCCCGGCGATCGCCCTGCGCAGCCCACCCGGCTCACCCCAGGTGAGCGCGCAGCCCCTGCCTGCGCGGCCCTCCCACCCAGGTCAGCGTGCTCCCGGGATAGGTGGCCCCAGTTCCCCTGCCCCTTGCTCCTCGCCGCCCTCCCCACCTGCCCGCTTCTCTGCCACAGGCTGTCCTTGCTGTTCCGGACCTTCTCCCCACGGCCGGGCCCGGGGGGCACCCAAACCGACCTCTCGCTGCCCCCGGGTCAGTGAAGGATCGAATGGAAGTGCTCGCGGGGAGTTCCCGTAGGGGCAGCCGCCGGGCCCGCCTTTTCCAGCTGACCCTGCACCGGGTCTTCCCAAGCTGCTTGCCCAGAATCTTCTGGATGAGGCTGGCCTGGGCTTTCTGAAAAACAAAGCCTACCGCTTAGAACTTATTGCTGGGGACTTCCCTGATGGCGCAGTGGTTAAGAATCCACCTGCCAATGCAGGAGCCACGGGTTCGAGCCCTGGTCCGGGAAGATTCCACCTGCCGCGGAATAACTAAGCCTGTGCGCCACAACTACTGAGCCTGTGCTCTAGAGCCCGCGAGCCACAACTGCTGAGCCCAGTGCGCCACAGCTACTGAGCTGCACGCCTAGAGCCCTGTGCTCTGCAACAAGAGAAGCCACGCAATGAGAAGCCCGCGCACCGCAACGAAGAGTAGCCTGTGCTCACCCCAACTAGAGAAAGCTGGCGCGAAGCAACGAAGACCCAACGCAGCCAAAAATAAATAAAATTAAATAAGTTAATTTTTTTAAAAAAGCACTTATTGGTGGGAGGGGAAGAGCTCTTGCGGCTTCTTATGGCCCCATGTCCCCAGAGCAACCTCCTGTCCCTCACTCCACACCCCTGACCAACAGGGTAAGACTGGCCTGGCCGGGGGCAGGGGAGGTAGTGAATTGAGGGGCCTCCGGCATCGCCTGTCCTTCCATCTGTGGGCCCTGCCCGCCCCCCCTGACATGGAGGTGAGCCACCAGGGCCTGGGAAGCGTGAGGAACGCCAGTCAGAATGCATGTCTCCAGGCCTGAAACGACTTCATTCATTCCTTCACCCTGTGAATGTAAGCCAAACTCGGTATTTACATGGAACACAGTCCCTTCGTATTTAAGCCTTATCAGCCATGAACTAGATCCTTTCCTGGAAGCAAGCTCTGATGAGGTCAGTCTTGGGTCCTCCCTCCAGGAGGGTGGCCAGTGCACCCACAGCCACTGCTCAGGGGCCTGGGCTTCAGAGACCGTGGGCGAGTTTCTCTTCATGGACACCTGTCAACAAGTAGGCTTCCTTATGGGGCAGGTACACTCAAAGGGGAGCAAGGCTCTGCATCTCATGGGCCCTCCTGGCCCACAGTCACGCATCACCTTCACTGCAGGGACTGTGCGGTCCACACACATTCCCAGGACCCAGCCCAGCCAATATCCACACCCAGTTACATCTTCCAGAGCAGGGCATCTGCCCAAGGCCACGGGTCCACCATAGGAATGGCCTTTCTTGTTGGGACCTAGATTCTCTTGAGACATCCTCAGGTCTAAGGGCCTGGTTGGGGCACCGGCTTTGACCCCACCTCTGTGCCCCAGGCAACAGCAGGGCACCACCTGGCGGTAGTGACTGCATACAGCCTACCAACCTGCAGGCCTGGGTTCCTGCCATCTAACCCCTAGACCTAGACAGAAGTGGCTTCCAGATCCCAGGCCCCCAGGCTAGCAGACAACTCTAGAGGTCCAGGGCCCAACATGCACGTGTTGCCAAATCTGCCTCTTCCGGTGAGGAAGCTGAACCCAGCCGTGGGGTGAGTCCCAGAACCTTTCCCTGCAGAGGATGCAAGCCCAGTTTGAGGTGGCTCTGAAGAAGGCTCCAGAAACCTCTCACAGAGTGTGTTCACCCCTCTTCAGGCTTCATTCGTGAGTAGCCAGGCCTCTGGGCTCTCCAGTCACGTGGCCCCCTGCTCGGTGCTTCAGTCACGTGTGGCCCCCTGGTGCTTCAGTCACGTGGCCCCCTGCTCGGTGCTTCAGTCACGTGGCCCCCTGCTCGGTGCTTCAGTCACGTGGCCCCCTGCTCGGTGCTTCAGTCACGTGGCCCCCTGCTCGGTGCTTCAGGAGGGCTCCTTGGCCTCCAGCAGCCTTGTGTCCTGTCTTCCCCGTGATCTCTGCCTGCCTCATTCCGCCTTCCAGCCCCGTCTTAGGCCTCCTGCTGGCTCGAATCTGAAGCCACAGCATCTGCTTCCGTCCTGAGTAAAGAAGACCTTGAGCGTCTGCCTTGGTGGAATCCCTTTCCAGACTCACTGATTTCTCACTTCCTCTGTGGAAGATGACTGAGACGGTCACAGCTCAAACTCACCTCCTGTCACTTCCACACCTTCGTGAAAATTATCCCATCTCTTCCTATGTGAATTCTCAGGCTTCAGAGCGCATTTCAAATGCTGCCTCTTCCACAAAGCCTTTCTGGTTCTCCCTTCCCTCTCCCCCAACCCTCCTTCTTTTAAATTCTTATGATCAGAGTCATAACTGTATTCTGCCGTGTATGGTCATTTGTCCCTTATTGTTTGTCCTTATTTTCCTTTCTAAGTGGATTTCCTTGAAGGCAAGACCCATGATCTTTGCCTCTGGTAGCATTCAGGCTTGACATTCAACTCCTAAAATGTATGTGAAAATGAGTAAATTCTAATATTTGTCCACTCATCCTAGGTCAATGCTATTCTGCTGCTACTTGGGTAAAGAAACACTAACCCAAGTGGGCAGGCATGGGGACAGGCCAAGGAGAAAGCTGTTCTGCCACCAGGAGATGGCTCAGTGGTGTTGCAGACCCAGATTAGAGGTCAGTGGGGGACCGAGGGAGAACTTTCCTTAAGTATTTCTACCTGGTTGCTCTAGGCTTGGCATTCTCACTCAGTAGGGCCTATGAGGGGGCAGACAGATGCTGGAGATGCAGACAAGGATGGCTAAAGGTGAGGCTATTCCAGGGTGTATTCTGGGGGAAGGAGGGCAGAGGAGAAAATTCTCCCTGAGTTCACCAAATGCTTCCCCTCTTAAGATGAATCCTTCACTGAGCTCTACATTGGGAAAATGACCACCGTGAGTCAGACGTCAGAGTCGGGGTCCTTTGAGATGGAACGGATGTGCTTGGTGGATATCACAGCAGAATTACTCCCGGGCAAGTGCTGGGTGTCAGTGTCAGCAGGATTTGACACTGGAACACAGTGAAACATCACTGTGAATGGTAAGTGCTCTCAGACGGCTTCTGCCCGTGAACAGCTTCATCTTCTAAAGACTCTGGCCCAAACCACCTGGCCCTCACCCATCAGGCTTTTCTAGTGTCTGGTTATGCTCATTTTCAGGCATTTTATGAGACATTTAACAAGTCTGGTTATCCTTCTAGAAGAAGGTAGTCCTGGAACAAAGTCCACATGAGCCAAGAAACCTTAGTTTTCCTTGCCTCGGTGATGTCCCCTCTCTGCACGCACCTTGAACTTGGGCCAGGAAAGTGTACTTAACCTTATGGCCTGGATTCTCAGTCAGGATCTTCCACTGACTTCCTAGCTGTTCCCTCCAGCCCCACGCAGGCTTCCTCATGTGTAACAAGGGGCCGGAAAGGGCTGTAGGCAGGTGTTGATGGACGCAAGTTTCTATGGGGCCAGAAAGTCACGATCTGAGAGGGAACCTCGGAACACATGTCACCTGCGACCCTACCTTCTTCCTCCTCAGAGGGTGGCACCCAAAGTTCCCAGCCGTGGTTCTGCCCGGCTGTCTGCTTCCTCGTCACAGAGGTAGCCACCGCGTCCACACTATCCAGGATGACCTGTAAGTCATTCCATAAATGTCAGCAGGTTTCAAATTCCAAACGCCCTTAACCAAGGGCGTGTCAGCCCCGCTGCCCTGACACTGGTGTTCCAGTTCGGGGATCTTGCACCCTTCCTTAAAACAGGGAGAATTCTCCGCGCGCCACGGCAGGGGCCCTCCAAGTTTGTTACCTTAGAACGTGTTTTATGACATGAGATGAATGACCTCATCCTGGTTGTCTGGCTTCCTGTCGGCAAAGAAAAAACATTAGAGACAAGGATAAGCACCACCTGCAGAGTCCTTTTGTGGAGGAGAAAAGCTGCTCAGTTACTAAGTTCTCCACAAGCATTTTCAACAGCTCCAGTCGGTCTGTCCCCACTTTCTCACATGTCCTAACCTGTCAGGAGCAGTTGTGGTCTCCATCGCAGCACGTGTGAGGCCCAGTTGCCCACTTCTCCAGGTAAGAGTGTTTTCCAGTGATGACCACGTGACTGTCTTCACCCCCAGGGACCAATATGAACCCCACTGTGGGAGTTCACGGAACGCAGTCTGACTTTGGAGGTCATCTTTGGCATGGCTCCTTCCTCCTCCATGTGTGATCTAATGGCCTCAGATGCAGGCCTACAGTTGTGGAGCCCTTCCTGGCCGGTCCTGCAGCAGTCTCTGAGGAGGGCGGCAAGAATGTTTCCCCTGGGCCCAGTTATGGAGCCTGTCTCCTTTCCAGAACATGCCGTAACAGACTGAGCCCTCAGCTCGGCCCATTCTCCCCTTCCTGGCCCCCGTAATGGTCTCAGGTGGGCAATGTTTCTCACTGTAGAAATGGGAGGTCCGTCCTGTTAACCTAGCTGAATGTTATGGCTTGGCTAGCTATAACGGCCAGGGTGGTGTGAGTGGAGTGTAGTTCTTGGCTTTGGTGATAAACGGCCCTGGCCGCAGAGCCCCTGCTGGTGGCCGGACCCCTGCTGGGCCACAGGCGCCGATTCAAGATGCTGGCTTCTCCCCACTGAGGAGCTCAGGCCCCCAATTCATCATGAGGATTTTAGAAACACCAAGAGCATCAAAGAAGAGGAAGGACACAGTTTAAGTGTAAGTATTGGCTCACATAAAGGAGACCCTTAAAGGGCCCCTAAGAAGACAGGATTTGCATGTAACCACTGACTAAAGCTTGAAGTGCTTTAGAAAGCAAAAGCCCCTAAGTAGTGTGTATAAACTGACGGGCGTAAGTATTCAGAGAAGGGACAACAGCTCCGAGGAGAGTGAGAAAGTCTTCAGGAAGGAAGTGGCAACCCAGAGCCTTCTTGGAAGGGGAAGGGGCTCTGAACTTGAAGAGCAGAGGGTGTAATGTGCCCGTAGGGTGGATGGTGGCTGTGAGCCAAGGCTGTTGCATTGCATCTGGACTATTGGGAGAGAGACGAAAGGCTTATTCCCCACTCCTGATGCCTCCTTCCGTGTGGGAAGAGCTCTAATAGCAGTGACACACAACATTTCTCCACCCCCTTACCCCCTCCTCCCCAACCTGGGGTTCTTAGTGGGATAAAGAACCAAACTGCACAGCTGGGACATGGCCTCCCTTCCCTTCCTTCCTCTCCTTGGAGTAGCCTGGGTTTCAGAGTCTGTGTTTCTCTGGTTTCCTCCTGGCCATAAAGTCTTCCCCGGGCCGCAGCAGCAACCTACATCTTCCCCAACGATGTGGCAGAGCAGCGGAGGGTTGAATAAATTGTCCTAATTCTAAGTCACTGGTTGGAGGACACAGCCTACACTCTCTGTAAGCCCTATATACTGGGCTTCCCAGAGAAGCCCAGCATCCCCCCTAAATGTGCCTGTCTGCACTACCAGTTGGTTCAAAGCCCAGTGCTATTTCCTTGGGCCCTCAAGACTGGGGGCAGCTGGCAAGGGGTGGCCACTCCCATCCTCCCTCCTCCCCAAGAGCGCATATGAAGCTCATTCTTGGATCCCATGAAACTTGTACTCTTAAAATAAAGTCCCTTTTGACATGAGTTGAATCTGAATAAGTGTTTGATCCTTGCACCTAAATTTGTCCCCAGGTGGAAATGGCAGGGATTGGCTTCCTCGGTGGCTGAGCCACTAGTCTCCCTGTTTGTCATCCTCTCAGTCTGGGCTGATGCAGAACCAGGTAGATAGCGCCTCCTGCTGGCCAGTGCTCCACAGTGAACTGCAGCCTGACAGGGGTTGGCGGAGAAGCAGCCAGCTTGGGGCCATGGACCCTCTCCCACCTCCACCCCAAAGCAGGGATCTTCTTGCCCAGCTGATGGGCGCCTGGCAGGACAGGACAGGCTCAGGCCCTGTGGTGCCAGGATGGCTCCTGCCAAGATGCCTGTTGCCTGGGGACAAAAAGAGGGAGAGGGCTTCCCTGGTGGTGCAGTGGTTGAGAGTCCGCCTGCCGATGCTGCCGATGCAGGGGACCCGGGTTCGTGCCCCGGTCCGGGAAGATCCCACATGCCGCGGAGCAGCTGGGCCCGTGAGCCATGGCCGCTGAGCCTGCGCGTCCGGAGCCTGTGCTCCGCGACGGGAAAGGCCACAAGAGTGAGAGGCCCGCATACCGCAAAAAAAAAAAAAAAAAAAAAAAAAAAAAGGCCCATTAGGCAATTCAAAAGGAATTATGTCTAGAAATTTGAAAGCCAGCAGCCAGCCTGAGGAGGAAGAGCACTTAAGGAAACATTCTGGGACATTCTGCTCCCACCCGGGACTGCTGGCTGTGGTGGTGATTGACGGTGATGGGACACAGCAGTGTTTTATGAGAGCCCAGGAGTAGGGAGCCCAAGAAGGCTATACATTAGTCATGTCTGAAAATCCTTCTCGCTGATACCGTGTGCCAGAAGAGCTAGCCACCGCCACTCGCCCAGATGAGGGACTTAATTGATCCAGGAAAAGGAGCCTTCAGCCAGCATTGTTCTACTTGCTCAATGGCAATGACTTTTTCCAGGGAGGAAAACCCACATAAAACTGTTGGAAGTAGAATTCTGGATCCAGTCAGGCCCTGATGTGTTATTAACCCATTATGCACAATTACATGGTATCCATTTGGTCTCCAATTTGAGAGAAGAAGCTTAATGCCCTCCCCCCGCAAACTAAAATCCTAGAGAAACTCAGGAGAACAAAGGGAAATCTCCCTGCATCTTCCCTTTCACCCTCTGGCCTCCTCTCCAGTCCCCACACGCTTGAATAGAGACACTGGTCGGTTACTCTGGACATCAGTCATCCCATGCTTAGACCTGGGCTAAGTGCCAGAGAGACGTACAAACACTGCTCCTGTCCTGAGTGTCCCCAGCTTGAGGGGAAGGACAAACACACAGGAAGGGAAAGAGCATAATTAGATGCTGGACTGAATGATACAGACGAGCAGTTCGCAAATTCGAGTGTGCATCAGAGCCCCCTGGAGAAGGCTGGGCCCTACTCCCAGGGAGTCAGGTTCAGCGGGTCTGGGCTGGGGACCAGATGTTACGTACTGACAAGTTCTTAGGTTATGCTGGCACTGCTGGTCCAGAAACCACACTCTGAGAACCAGCGAAACAGACCACTTTACACCTTGCTCCCTACACCTTAGTGTCCAGCTGAAGCACGTGGGGAGCTCTTGAAAATGTAAAGTCTGAGTCCGTAGGTCTAGCATAAGGCCCGGAATCTGCACTACTAACAAGCTTCTAGGTGACGCCAATGCTGCTGGCCTGTGGACCACATCCAGTGGCAAAGGTGCTCCGTCTAGACCATCACGGAAAATGGGAGAACAAGGAGATGAGTTTGGGTTGATCTTGGCAGGGAAGGGTTAATGGTATTTGCTGGCACTTGAAGGAGGGACAGGATTTAAATAAATGAGGGCAAGAGGGCATTCTGGGAGAGAATGCCAGAGTAGAAGCAGGGAGGTGGGAGTGAGAATAACCAGGGTAGATAAGTGGCCCCTGGCCACTGTCACGTGCTGGCATCAGTGACAGATGGAGGCTTCGGGCTCCGCAAGAAGGCGCCTCGCTCCATTCACCCTCCACCCCACCCTCCACATCCAAGAGGCTGTTCCTATTGCAACAAGTCTACCAGCAGCTGGTCTTCATAATGGAAGTGATTATTGTTCTGCAGGCCCCACTGACAGCTCCCAGTCCTGCCAGCTTGGCCAACTTGGATGCCTGTCACCTGGCTTGTAATGGCTTGTTGTTTGGCAGCCTGAAGGAACTCCCACTTTTCTTTTCCCTTCTCGAGCCAGAGGAGGCTCTGTCCTCCAAGAGCCGAGTGTCTCAAAGGCACAGCGGGTGGTTAGGAACTTCTCAGCAGGCAGCCGGAGCAAACCAGCCTGTTTTTGTAGGGAGCTTACTCCTGGGTCCCTCTCCTGATTCAGTCAAGGTCATGACCAAATAAGGAAATAAGAGCCCTCTCTTTCCTCCCCTCCCTTGTTCTAACAAAATGTTCACCCTGTTCCCACAGAGCTGCATTTTGTGGGTGCAGGAACACGAAGGCATACGTGTAGAAAGTTTGGAAATGGAGCTAATGTTTACTGGGTAGTCTTTTAATTTTCCCAGGGCTGCCACAACCAAGTACCACAAACCGGATGGCTTATAAGAAATGTTTTCTCTTACCGTTCTGGACACTAAAAGTCTGAAATCCAGATGTCGGCAGGGCCATGCTCCCTCCAAAGCCTCCTGGGGCGGATCCTTCCTTGCCTCTTCCGGTTCTGGTAGCTGCAGGACATCCTTGACTTGTGGCGGCATCACTCCCGTCTCCGTCTCCGTCTTCACACGGCCCTCTCCTCTGTGTCTGTCTGTATCCAAATTTCCTTCTTACAAGGACACCGGTCGTACTGGATTAAGGGCCCACCCCTCTCCAATACGACCTCATCTTAACTAATTACATTGCAAAACCCCAAATGGGGTCATATTCTGAGGTGCCAGTGCTTAAGACTTCAACATATCTTGGGGGCGGGGGGGACACAATTCAGCCCATAACAAGAAGCCCCTGTTACAAAGCCACATGAAAACATAAAGTCCTTGCAGAATTTGACCTTGTCTTTTAGAGAGCTTCCATCCTCTAAATTAAACTAGAACTATAAGCTGTTTTAAATGAAAACAACTATAAATCAGGCCCTTTCTCAAGAACAATGTTGAAACAAGAGGTCAAACCCCATACCTAATAGCCAGGGATGAATCTGCAAGATCTAAACAGCAAGTCCACTGGCAGACTAGGATCACGAATTCATCTATCCATTCAACATATTTGAGGCCCTTCTGTGTGCCAGGCACTGTTCTAGGTGCTGATGATACAGCAGTCAACGAAACAGACAAAAACCTCTGCCCTGGTACAGCTTACCTGCCGGGGGGCGAGAAGACAAGCAGACCAAATCAATAAAAATGCGGTATGGGTTGAGAGGGGAAAATAAGTGAAATGAGGATTGGGATTTGCATTTTAAGCGGGGTGGTCAGGGGAGGCGACAAGCAAGCAAAGGCCTGAAGGACACGAGGCTCTGGCCTTGGGGCGAGAGGTGCAGACAGGATACAGCAAGCACAAAGTTCCTCAACAGAAGATTTTGTGAGAACTCTGCTTCTTACTCTGTGATGAGCCACTGCATGCTTTCAAACACTCACATGACAAGTGTTTACTTAACTGAAGAACCAGAGACCCACCAGGATGAGAGCCTTTGAGGCACTGAGTAGTTATAGTCATTGAGGAAGGTCCCAATTTTACCTGGGCATAAAGTTACTGGGTTAAAATCAAAACGGGTTAATGTCCTCTGGGCCATAAAATTTGGGGTTATCATTTCCACCAGGCTAAAATCATTTGCATCTCCTCTGGACAAAAATCTTCAAGTTAGGGCTTCCCTGGTGGCGCAGTGGTTGAGAGTCCGCCTGCCAATGCAGGAGACACGGGTTCGTGCCCTGGTCCGGGAGGATCCCACATGCCGCGGAGCGGCTGGGCCCGTGAGCCATGGCCGCTGAGCCTGCGCGTCCGGAGCCTGTGCTCCGCAACGGGAGAGGCCACGACAGTGAGAGGCCCGCGTACCGCAAAAAAAAAAAAAAAAAAAAAAAAAAAAAAACTTCAAGTTATGTGTAATCTCACAGGGTCCAGGCCCTAATCAAGAGTAAATAGGAAATAAAAGAAAGACGCAACCCTGGAGAATTTAAACAGATCGTGGGTAGGTCTGTTAGGCTGTGCTCAGTATGATACTGAAAGGCTATGCAATCCTCCTTTTGCCTTCTTCATAAATGTTGGACCCTTTTTCTTAACATAAGACACAAATTTACATATTGGCAGCTGTGGCTTTCAATTTTCCAAATGCAGTGTGCTATTAATATTAATCTGCTTTTCACCATCTTCTGTGTCTGTTTTCAGTCAGGCAGGAAAATTAACAACAAGCAACTCTAGAATGACAATAATGCTCCATTATAAAAACTAAGTATATTTTAATACTCTTTTGATACTCACCTTTATGGATACTAAAACATTTTATGAGCGATTTAAATTTTGTATCAGGACCAAAGAAATACACACATATCTGCTTTGAGTTGAAGCCAGCAACAAAAAAACTGATTGACACTAACTGAACTGTGGTTTTGAATTTTATATGGATTTGGGGCATAACTCTGGGCAAGTTACTGAATTTCTTAGCCTCAGCTTCCTCCTCTGAAAAATAAAACCTTCGTCACTTCACTGTTGTACATGTGGTTGTGCTGACAGACACAGAGCTGGGATTACGCTGCTGTGCTCATTTTCACTCTGTTAAATGCATATTCACAGGTCATAATTTCTGCTTTTTGGGCTTTATTGTAGGTTTCTTCTTTTTATCATGTCTTTTGCTACATGGATGTGTCCTTTCATCTTGTGATTGTAAAAATTAAAATTCAGGTTTTTTAATCTTACCAATTGCTTTTTTTTTCCCAAGGGGAAAAAAAGTTTTACTCGTATTTCTCATCCTTCTTTCCTTTTGTAAAGACTGAAATGGTGTTTTCTGAAGTACCCTTAGCATTAGATATGAAATTCAACAAATCTCAATCTCTCTCAATCTCCTCTCTGTCTCTCTCTAAATGCCATTTTTAACTGGAATCCCTTTCCCATAATTTAGTGTCCCATTTTTGAGAAATATAGAAAACAACACAACGTGCATTTATCTAGAAGCTGTTAAAATTACACACTTAGCTCATGTACCAACTGTTCTGTTAGCTCTTCACTAGGTTCTTGGAAAGTTACACCATATGTTTGTCAATAATTAGTTTTTTAAAATAACAACCTGTTCACCCAAACACATTAAATAAATATGCCATAAGAAGTGAAAGTTCCACATCACGGCTTCAGGCAGAGATGCACCTCCCATTTACTCCACACAAGTTTCTTGTCAGAGAACATCACATGAGCCAAATTGGAATCATGCTACTTATTTGGATGGAAGCAGAAGAGGCAGCAGTTTTTAGGACTCTTGCATCTGTGTTGTGTGTGTGCTACTAGGTGTTTTGAAACACTCTCATGTTTAGCCTTTAATTTGCCCAAAAGTGCTTTTCTGTGTTATAACTTCATTAAGTGCATTTTGCATGCCAGAAGACCATGAGACCCGAAAAGCTTGAAAAAGTTGAGAATGGTACAGAAACTCTGAATATACTTAAAACCCACTGAATTGTACACTCTGTATCTCAATAAAACTGATGGTACAGAAAAAATAATGAGTAAAGGAAGCATTCATGCCATTACAGTTTATGTAACTGTTGTAATTATGTAATTCCAAATTATTACTTATATAAACTTGTCTTTATCAGTCAATTGATATATATATATTTTAATTTTTATTGGAGTATCGTTGATTTACAATGTTGTGTTAGTTTCAAGTGTACAGCAAAGTGAATCATTTATACATATACTTATATCCACTATTTTTTAGATTCCTTTCCCATATAGGCCATTACAGAGTAGAGTTCCTTGTGCTATACAGTAGGTCCTTATTAGTTATCTATTTTTATATGTAGTAGTGTGTATATGTCAATCCCAATCTCCTAATTTATCCCTCCCTCCCCTTACACCCTGGTAATCATAAGTTTGTTTTTACATCTGTAACTCTATTTCCGTTTTGTAAATAAGTTCATTTGTACCCTTTTTTAAGATTCCACATATAAGTGATTTCATATATTTGTCTTTCTCTGTCTGACTTACTTCATTCAGTGTGACAATCTCTAGGTCCAGCCATGTGGCTGCAAATGGCATTATTTCGTGATATATTTTTCTATCTGCAAAAAGTATTTGGGTATCTTGGGCTAAGATGGAATTTGTAATTTTTCCAATTAAAATGAATGTAAAATGTTTTCATGTTATGGCTTTTCACTTAGCAGAAGCATTTTCAAGGATAAATTAAAGCTGTTAAGCAAGATAGGGGTTTAATTATTTGAAGCTTAGAGTCAGATGTTTAAGGGGGATTAGACTTGGCAGAGATGGAGATATTGAGATGTGTTGCCGTATGCTGAATTGATCTGTGCTGAGTGGCAGGGCTGAAATATATTCTGCCCATTGAGAAAGACGAAGACCTGCAAAACAGCGGAAGGCTAAGACTATATAGTGTTGTGGGGGGAAGGGGTAGAGAGGCCAGTGAAAGGCAGAAAAACCAGAAAAAATCTAGAAAAGGGCAAACAGATAATAATCAAAAGCTGACTTGGAAATTTCATTTGCTCATCCAGCAGCTGGGCTTGGTTTGTTGTCATAAAGGAAGTCCACATGCTTCATTCAGTTCCAGATTTCAGACAAAAAAAAAAAAAAAAGCTCCGTGCTTAAGAGTTAAAAGTTATTTTCTAAGCTCAAAAGTAATTTATATCCATTTATTCTCTCTTACCTTACTTTGTAAAGGACAAACCTTAAAACAAACTACAATTTTCTGCCTTGTTTGTAGAGAGAAAAAACTGGAAAACAATATAGTTTGGGCACTTTTCTAGTAGAAAAAGAGCTCAACAAGTACTGAAACGTGGGAAATATAAACAACAGCAAACATAAAATAACGTCTTTTTTAAAAGGTACATAGCAGGACTTCCCTGGTGGTCCAGTGGTTAAGACTTCGCCTTCCAATGCAGGGGTTGCGGGTTTGATCCCTGGTCGGGGAGCTCAGATCCCACATGCCTCGCCGCCAAAAAACCAAAACATAAAACAGAAGCAATACTGTCACAAATTCAATAAAGACTTTAAAAATGGTCCACATCAAAAAAATATTTAAAATTTTTTTTAAAAAAGGCAGATAGCAAAGGTATTAGTCAATCAGAAATTTAGAATCTGAATGTGTAATGTCGGAAGTTTTGAAGAAAATACATGAGGAAAATATATTATTCTTTAGTTATTTCCGGTAACTTGAGAAAAGTAAGTAAGTGTCTGGGTTCCAAATCAGCAATTGCTGATTCTGAACTTGAGTGACTTTTTTCTGATAAAGGATGAAGAAACGTTGAATAATAAAACCCTACAAAACCAAATTAAATTTTTAATAAGCTTTTTTTCATATTACATCTGATCCCAGTCAAGAGTAAAAAAAAGAGAACATAAGCCAAGAGAAAATAAAGTTATCGAAGCATTTTTTAAGTATTTGATTTTCAGGACAGACTGGCTTCAAACCTTCCCAAGGTCTACGGACTTTGCTTTTTATTTTATTTTTTTAATAAGTTGTAAAATAAGTTTTTAAAAGAAGTTATCTTAAGAGGAATTTTTCTACATTTTAATGCAACTTTATAAATTCTTTCAAAGACATTTCCAACATAAGATAAGTCATATTGGAAAATGTGAATCATTCCAGAAATAGAGATTTTAGTTTCCTTTCAAACTTCATTTCCTTTTAATATTCATTCACCTGCAGCCCAAATTCTTCATGTATTTTGCCAGATATTATTTATGAACTACAAACGAGGCAATTATGTCCTCTGCTTTATGAAATCACTTAAACTCAAACAAAACAAAACGGAACAAAACACCCTTTTAAGGGTGATGATGGTGATTGCATCTGAGAAGGTCACAGTAGTTACACTGAGCCCTCCTCTGGAGACACTGGGCAAACATACTCTTTTCTCCGGATTAGGGCAATTTCCACCCCAGAACAGTTTTTTTCCACAGCAATAATAAACTAGTTTGGGAGATCCCCAGATACAGGCTCTGAATCTTTGAAAGCCAAACCTCAACAATAAAAACACACACACAAAAATGTAGGTGAGACATGGTGTCTCTGGCTCGTTTTCCCTTCAAATCCTTCCCGGCTCTCGAAAGCTTCATCATAGCCTAATCGAGCGTTGCAGCACCCAAATAAAATAGATTTTTTAAAAGCCTTCTATTTACTAAGTGCTTTTTGTCAGTTTCTCACCTCTCTAATCACCCCCATTCCACTCACAATTTATTATATAGAGTGTGAACAGTTCTTGGCTTATCGTGAGTATTCAGTAAATGTTGATGATGGGATTATTAGTGTCATTATCCAGAGACAAAAAACGATGCTCGATATTTAAATCTTAACTACCTTATCAATGATTACTAGAGAAAATCAAGTGTAAGTTGAATTCTTTCAAATTGCTCTCATGCAAGACATGTGTTTATTTTTAAGCCCAAACGTTATGTCTCTCTAGCCTAGCTATATAAAATAGCTTTGCTCTCAAAGTGAATACCATGGGGAGAAAATGGGCAGGGGACTATTGTAGATTAAAAGAACACAAAGAGGCTTAACAACAAAATGCAGTGTAACTTGATTGACTCCAGATCCAGAAATAAAAATCTACCCAAGACATTTTGGAAACAATTGGGGAATTCGAATATGGGCTGGGTATGGATGATATTATAGAATTATTAGTTTTATTAGGTATTATAACGGTATTGTGGCTATAAAGAAGGCTGTCTCTATTCTTAGAAAATGCAGGCTGAAATATTTAGGAGTAAAGTATTGTGATATCTGCGCAACTTATTTTCAAGTGGCTCAGTAAAAAGTTATATATTTAAGTATAGAGAAAAAGCAAATGTGACACAATGTTAACAACTGGTGAACCTCAGTGAAAAGTTTACAAGTGTTTATTGTACTATACTTCCAATTTTCTGTAGAGGTAAGATTTTTTTAATAAAAAGTTGGGAATAAAAATAGCAAAATAAATAGTTTTACTGAAGAAAACACCACACATTTCTTTAAATATTTTACTGTAATAATATACAATTATACATTCTTTTTACTTATTTACACTTCATAAAAGCATACCCACTCAACATAGTTACTCAATCTGAAATTAACTACCTTAAGTACATCATTTAACTTTCAGTGCTGATGCATGAATCTCTTTATCTTAAATATAAATCAAAATAGCTTAACACCAGCTTTAAATTAAAGACAATGAGATGCCAGGTGGATCATGAGTTAGTATTTCAACTAAGTTAAAATTTTCAATAATTTCTTTTTTGCTTTTCTTTTTTGTCTAGAATAGTCTGTTTTAAGCTCAAAACAGCATCTTGAAATCCAGGATTTAAGTCTAATACTTTCTTGAAATCTTCCAAAGCATCATCAAAGTATCCTGTACCAGAACCCAAAAAAATGGAAAAGAAAAAACACTGAGTATTTCTATATATTATTCATAGCAAAGTTTGGATACATATACTTTTGCTTTTATATTTACAAGCTTTCAACCACTCCTACTAAAGGAATATTTTCCTCTTGATAATGATGTAGGGATGTTTGAATCACAGTAACTTTGTGTACCCTTACAGATTAATACACTTAAAATTAGTTATGGGTTTACGTACTGGGATTTAACAGGTACATAGCCTAAATCATCACAAACTTTCAACAAAATCATATCACCTATTTTATATAATTACAGTAAAATTAAGAAACAGGAAATTAATATTCTTTTTAACACTTTAATGAGAAACGATCCTAACAGTCCCTTTAGTCCAAGAATCTAAAACCCCTTCACTTTATATTGTCTTGTATGCCTTCAAAGATTTTAACTGAGAAAAGCTTCCCAGGGGATCAGAAGCATTACCCTCATTTCGCAGCTGGGGATGCAGAGGCACGAAGTAATGGGATCCCTCTCACTCCGGTGCCCAGGTCCAATTCCCACCCCAGTGCCCCGCTGTGGTCTGTAACACCTACTGAAAGCCTAAAATAAATTCAGGTGGCTTCCTTTGCTCCAGGCTCTAAACCTAAATTTCACATCACTTTCACACTGGATGGTAGCTACGTTAGTTTTACAACATTTGAGAGCTCTGAATTCACAGAATACAGTCAAAGACAAAAGGGGGAAAAAGATCCTTACCCAGCCTATATAGTATCAACCCTCTGTTGTAATACGGAACTTCAAAATTGGGTTGGACTTCTATGGCAGATGTGTAGTCATCCATGGCTTCATAAAAATCCACCCTGAAGTACTTGATTTGCCCCCTGTTGTTATATGCAGTAGCCAAATCCTCAGGGCTGCATTTGCTTTAAACAAAAAGTTCACATTAAAAACACAGTGTTGCCAAATTCCTCTTGCTTCCCCTTTCATTCTCTTTCGGGTGTTGTCAAACTCATAGCCTATGACATGCAGTATCTACACTGAAAAACCAAGCGGAAGAAACAAAGTGCGAGGAAATAAAGCGGTGGAGTCAATTTTTGTTTAATCCTGGTTTCTACATTCGCAAGGTTATATAGCACTGCAACGTCAATCTGAAAAGCACATTCATTTTACTGTGTGTTCAAAGCCCCTGTTCATTGTCAACTTGTTTTGTTGAATATAATATGAAAATGTTTATTTTCTAAAGCACATGCCAGTGAGGCAAAGAAGACAGCTCAGAATTGAATGAAGCAAGGAGGGAAAGCCAGCCCAAAGTTCAAGTGTGCTACGGACATGTCATAAAGTGAATCAGTTTTATCCTCAAATTTTTAAATGATCTCAAAACACTGAGATTTTAACTCATTTTCCACCAGTAAAGAAACAGAGGTTAACTCTAAGTGAAAAATCAACACGCTGATCCCTAGGGAGTGCTCTCTGGGGACAGAATCGCCCTCCCTCCAGCCTCAGCAGGTATCCTTCCCAAGGCCAGACTGGCTTCCTGCTAGGGGGACATCATGGCTCTGGTCCACACTGGGGGTCCTGTGTGCAGAAACGGCACTGCATCTGAGGGCTCCAGAGGTGGTCCAAGGAGCTTTGAGTGAGCAGCCTCCTGTGAGTGGTTAGACATCCAGGCAGCTCTGACCAGCCACCAGCTCAACAGGACACACACACACACACACACACACACACACACACACACACACCAGCCTTTGCTGGACAAATCTTCTACACAGAGAATATCAGTGGGCTCTGCTCCATGTCAGAGATGATTCTGTTTTCCTTTCTTTTTTTCAAAGAGGATTCTCAAATTTGAACCAAACAGGGAAGATGCAGGTTAAACTCAGCTGTCATTCTTTGTTATACTCCACAGTTCAAAGTCTAGTTCTCAGAAAATATTTGTGACCGCAGTCAGTGTTATTAAAAGTTACTTCTCTTAACATCTTGATCCTTGAGATCTCAGACAGGGACTGTAATTACTGCTGTTAGGAGCGGTACTCACAGCCTAGGGGTCTCCTTCAAGTTTAAGTTTCCTAACAATGGAAAGGAATCACTGCAACTTTAGAAAATGTCTGTTTCTGTGAGCTAGGACTGAGAGAGACTGGGTACATGGACACTTCTAGATGCCGCCAGCACCACCGTTAAATCCTAGTGAACAAGAAGGGACACTCCGTTTATCTCTCTCTCTGTTATGATATAGCTGGACTGCTGCCCAGTAAAGAGTATTAAGAAAAATGCAGCCTCAGGACTCGGTAAGGCTTTAGTCATTAAATTTCTAAGCTTCAAAGCTTTGTTATAAGTGTCTTATTATCAGAGGATCATCAAATGTTTGATTTAGAATCAGATCTCATTAAAACAAATTCTAAAAGCCTACTCTCCCTATGGAAATCGTTTCATATTTTAAAGACATGGGCTAACAGTTAAAGCCGAATTTTTTTAATACTGAGAATTTTGTAATGATAGTGTTTACTTGGATGGAATATAACCAAGTCACCTAATCCAAAAGTAGATTTTTTTTTTCTTTGCACTTGCTAACTTTAGCAAAGAAAAAAAAATTTGGAAATGACGTTTATGGCTAAGGCTGAACTTTTGGATATTAAAAGAAAACGTTATAAACCATTCAGAGTGGCAGGCATACAAAGACTGTGAATACTGTTTCAAAATGATTCACTGACCCATTGTTTTAAAAATAAACGCACCCTAAAAGATATATTTAAGGAAGAAAGTTGAAATGACAGAATTCAGTTTAACCATGAGTTCCTAGAAGAATTTCAGAACTATAAGGAAATTAGAAGGCTCATGCAGGCATGCTGAGCAACCTTCTGCTAAACCTCCACAGATTTTCCTTCCTATGCTGGTAAGGGGCAGAAATTACATTTGCCACACAACAAATTTGTGCTCTCAGGCTGAGATGAAAAAAGGAGGAGGAGTAACAAGACTAGAGGCATCGATGCCTGTTGCTGATGAATCCTTTTTGAAACCTACTAGATAAGTCTAAAAAATATAACAAACTAGTGAATATAACAAACAAGAAGCAGACTCACAGATATAGAGAACAAACTAGTGGTTACCAGTGGGGAAGGGGGAAGGGACAATACAGGGGTGGGGGATTAAGAGGTACAAAATATTAGGTATAAAATAAGCTACAAGGGGGTTCCCTGGTGGCGCAGTGGTTGAGAGTCTGCCTGCCGATGACGCAGGGGACACGTGTTCGTGCCCCCGTCTGGTAGGATCCCACATGCCACGGAGCAGCTGGGCCCGTGAGCCATGGCCGCTGAGCCTGCGCGTCCGGAGCCTGTGCTCCGCAACGGGAGAGGCCACAACAGTGAGAGGCCCGCGTACCGAGGAAAAAAAAAAAAAAGCTACAAGGATATATTGTACAACACAGGGTATATAACCAATATTTTATAATAGCTATAAATGGAGTATAACCTTTAAAAATTGTGACTCACTATATTGTATACCTGTAACATATAATATTGTACAGCAACTATACTTCAATAAAAAATTAAAAAATAAAAAAAAATTAACCTACTAGATAAGTCTATGCTTAGAGCTTGAAACAAGAATAGAAAACTACATTTTCTATGATTACTAACTTTGGGGGGGGTGGGTACCATCTTATTGCTTGTCCCAAAACTTCTATTAACTATTAGTCTGGTGTATGACTGAAATAAGAAAGCCACTAAATGTTTCTGATTTAATTCCATGTGAGTTTAACGAACAGGAGAAGAATCATAAGCCTCATACAAATAAGACTAGCTGGCATCCTGTCAAGAAAAATCAAATCCTTGAGGGGAGAGGATAGTGCAGACAACTCAGAACTGTCAGAAAACCTGCTCATCCAGCTGCCCTTTCTTTTTTCATCCTGGACCTCTCAACACCATCAACAAGAACAACAAAGGCAAAACCTGGAGTACAACACATGCTACACACTCAAGAATAAATCCAAGATGCTTTGAGAGAGTAGGTATTAGCAGGTGAGGTTGAGACAAGCTGGGACCTGGGACCCTTTGCTGCAGTGCTTGCACCTGGACAAACATCTCCTTGAGCAACAAAATACAAAGAAACTATACGGGACTAAAAAGTTGGTGCAAATTATGGACAAGATACAAGACCAAAAACAAAAACAAACGCCAACTGCCATTTCTGAAGAGCCGGGAGCAAAAACAAGGTGTCGGGAGCAAAAGCAGGGTACCGCGCATGCCCCCTACACTCAACGCCCCCAAAGGGGTGGGCAGACCGCCTAAGCCACCCCTCCGGCCAGCCGGACCCCGGACACACCCCCTCCCCTCACCCCTTATAAGGAATCAGCTCGCCCCTCCTCGGGGAGCAAGGGAATCTGTTACTTGTGTTTGCTCCCTCCGGCTGCAGCAGGGGCCCCAAGAAAGCCTTGCCGGAATTTCTTGTCGTCTCATCAGTTTCTATTGATTGGGGAAGGCCAAGAACCCTAGTAGGTATCAAGGTTGCTAACATCACACAAAAAAAGACATTACATGTTCTCTGACAGAAGGACACAACACCACCTACAATAGTGTTCTCACCATAATTCTGGATCTGAATTGGATCAAACCTCAAGATTTAACTACCAACTCACAAGAAATGTAGGAGACAGAGGACCATATTAAATGACATCAGGGGGTTGAATTCAGCAAATCCAAAATATGGGAAACTCTCAGGACACATGACCCGGTTTCCTCACCAAATAAACTGCAAGGCAAAAAAATGAAGGGGAGCCTTAAAGGCTAAAAGACTTGACATGCAACCCGACTTTAACCAACTGCTAAAAACCAACCAAACAAGCAAACAAAACAAAACAACCTTTATTGATCAACCAGGAAAATTCCAAAACTTGACATTAGCAATTATGTGCTAATGATATTGTGGTTACACCTTTTTAAATCCTTAAGATCTAGGAATGCACTCTGAAACATCAATGGATGAATAATATGATGCCCTGGATGAACTGATAATGCTTAAGCCCTGTGATGGTTACCTGGAGGTTCATTACACCATTTGCATATATTTAAATTTTTCACAGTGAAAAACAAAACACCTGCTGTGATGTCGTAGAGTTACGGCACTGTGTGCTAGCGTGGCCCCCACGGCACCTCGCCCTCACCAGGTCTCGCTCTAAGACTCTGGATCAGAGTAACATAGAATGGGGACACTCGAGGTGAAAGGCAGCCGGCGCCCCGGTGTCCGGACACCTTCATGGGTGTCCCCGAGGAACGCGCCGAGGGCTGCGCTCTAGGATGCTCCCTCACTGCCTTTCTGGAAAGACAAACGTCTGCCCGCTGCGCCGGTGAGCTCGGGTAGCCGAAAACCAGACTAGACGGACCCTGCCGCCCACCTTGCAGAGGTCCCGCTGTGCCCACTTCTCGCGATACTTACCTCCCGGACGCCTCTCCCTCGGAGGCCGCACAGGCGTACTGGCGAACGTAAGCGGAGTACAGCGCTTCGGCCTCCGCGTACTCGCCCTTCTGGAAATGAGCTTGGGCAAGCGCTAGGGTCGCGAGGTTTTCTTGCCCTTGCTGCTCTTCCATAGCGGTCGGAGGCCTAGCTTTCCCTATAGAACTGGGGTTGATTTCTGAGCGGTTAGAGGCGGCACGACAAAGCTACTTCCGCACCCCGGAATTTAACTTGACGGCAAAAACCTGGGCTCTAGAAAAGGGAGAATTTTGTGCCTTCCGCGGACCCGTCGTCTCGCGGGATTAATGACGCTGCTGGTGGCGAGCGCAGGTGCTTCAGGAAAGCTTGGGCAGACAGACCCCTGTGAAGTGCAGTTCTCTTGTTACTGCTGGTCTCGCCTACCTGTCTCCAGAAAAGCAGTAGATCGATAGTCCCAAACTGGTTTCCAAGTCCGTGGTTACATGTTGCAAGGAGTTTGCCCTTTGTTACAGTGAATGGTGGGGCAGGGGGGCGGTGCCGGAAGCGGAAAAGATGTAGGTTTGTTTTATGAATGGCTAAAGGACCCACGGATTTGTTGTAGCACTTTTCCGGTTCCTGCGTCCACCTGCTAGAGGTTGTTCTAAGCAGGCTGTGGTTACACTGAGACATTTTATGTCGAAATCCCATGAGCTTAGTTGTCACATGGACCTGAGTCCAGTTTCAAACACTACCATTTATTAACTCCAAGGCTCTAGACTGCAAACTTCTCAACCTTTTTGAACTTCTAGAATAGTGTAAGGATTAATTGAATAGTGTTTTGTGTTAATAGTCTGGGGTCGAGGATGTCAGTTTGCATTGCCAGGCCCTTTATGCCAAAGGGAAACCCATGTAGTAATGTATTAAACACAATATGTTTAATCCAAGTAAAAATTACGTAAAATGAACAGTCCTGAGAGAACAATTCCATTTAACATAGCATTAAAAAGAATAAAATACTTAGGAATTAACCAAGGAGATGAAAGACTTGGTTAGATGAAAACTACAAAACATTGATGAAAGAAAGCCATAAATAGACAAACCATGTTCGTACTAAAGCAATCTACAGATTCAATGGAATCCCTATCAAAATCCCAATGATGTTTTTACAGAAATATAAAACTCCATCCTAGAAATCATAAGAAATTTCAAGGGATTCCAAATAGCCAAAACTATCTTGAAAAATAACAAAGCTGGAGGACTTACATATCCTGATTTCAAAACTTACTAAAGCACAGTAATCAAAAGAGTGTGGTATTGGCATAAAGACAGTCTTTTCCATAAATGGTGGTGGGAAAACTGGATATCCACATGCAAAAGAACGAAGTGGGACCTAAATAGCATATCAGAAAATTCACTCAAAATGGACTAAAGACCTAAACGTAAGAGCTAAAGATTAAAAATTCTTAGAAGAAAACATAAAGCAAAAGCTTCATGACATTGGATTTGGCAATGATTTCTTGGCTATGACACCAAAAAGACAGGCAACAAAAGAAAAAATAAACTGGACTTTATGAAAAGTAAAACCTTTTGTGCATTAAAAGACTATCAACAAAGTAAATAACCCAGAGAGTAAGAGAAAATATCTGCAAATCATGTATCTGATACGGGTGTGAAATGCAAAGATGGAGGTTCTGTGGAGCAGGTTTGGGCTGGTGTGTCCATCTACTCACAGGACGAAGGGATCTGACATGGCGTCTCCATCACACTTGGGAAGCTCTGGTCTACAGGACACTGGAGGGCCCTGCCCCGTGACTGAGCTGCTGGGCCCAGGCTCAGTTGCTGTCCCTCTCCGACTCTCTTGCCCGGCTTCCACACAGTCCACCTGCACTCGGTGCTTTGCCTGCAGGGTGGCATCATCAAGACTTCCCTCAGCCAGCTCAGCCAGCAATACAACTATAAGATGATCTGCTGAAAGCGTCATGCTTGCCTTTAACCCCACACCGTCATCTGCCTCAAGAAGTGTGGCTACAACAACAGCCTGTGCCCTGAGAAGAAAGTCAAATAAGACTCCTCCACGAGGTCCTCCTTCCTCTGCAGGGCAGCCCCCTGCCTGAGCCCCATGGCTAGGGGCCTCAGTAAGGTTTCCCTGTCACTGACTGGGATAGTAAAAATAAATAATAAATAAATAAAATTTAAAAATATGTGTATACACACACATACACTATACATATATATTTCCAGAATATATACAGAACTTCTAAAACTCAACTTTTCCAGAGTGGGTGTACTACTCTGCCTTTCCCCCAGCAATGTATGAGGGTTTCAATTACTCCATATCTTCACCAACATTTGTCAGTTTCAATTCTAGCTATTACAGTGGGTATGTAGAGGTTTCTCATTTTTCTCTAAATTCCTCTATATTTTACTAACTAGAAATTTAAACTGTGCCAAATAAGAAATGAGTAAATAAAATAGAAACTCTAATGTCTACTTTTTCTTTTAATTTTTGAGAAATCTCTTAAAAACAAAGAGCTCTTATTATGAAGAAAACTTACAGAACAGCAATTTCTTCAGTTTCACCTCTTTTTTTTTCTGGCCACACAGCGGGGCTTGCAGGATTTTAGTTCCCCTACCAGGGATCGAACCTGCACCCTTGACAGTGAAAGCGTGGAGTCCTAACCACTGGACCACAAGGGAATTCCCATTTCACCTCATTTTTTTCTTCTCCTAAATTCAACTGAAATATAAATTAATGCCTTTTATTTTTAAAAAGGTTATTAAGACTATTTTTACTTTCTCATCTATACTCTTTACGTACTTTTGAAATTTTCTCACATGAACATATGTTAGTTTTATACTCAAAAACCAGTAAGTGGGACTTCCCTGGTGGCACAGTGGTTAAGAATCCACCTGCCAATGCAGGGGACATGGGTTCCAGCCCTGGTCCACGAAGATCCCACATGCTGCAGAGCAACTAAGCCCGTGCGCCACAACTACTGAGCTGCGCTGTAGAGCCTGTGAGCCACAACTACTGAGCCCACGTACCACAACTACTGAAGCCCACACGCCTAGATCCCGTGCTCCACAACAAGAGAAGCCCCCGCAATGAGAAGCCCATGCACCGCAACGACGAGTAGCCCCCGCTCGCTGCAACTAGAGAAAGCCCGCGTGCAGCAACGAAGGCCCAATGCAGCCAATAAATAAATAAATAAATTTATTATTTTTTTTAAAAACAGTGTTAATTTCTTTTAAAAAACGAACTGAGAAAATGATAAGAGTAGGCAGTAGGGGGCAACGTAATATTGCGATTTTCATTTTAGAAACTCCGTAGCAATATTTTGGAGCTATAACATCATCAAATTAGGTATTCTTGATTTTCCATTAAAAATCTGGGAACAATGTTTCCCCATTTCTAAATGTGAACTCTGTATGATCTCTAAGGAGTAATTCACTGCAACCTCCAGTCATCAGACATTTGCCTAGTATCTTTAATAAATTGTTGTTGTTTTCCTGTAGGTAGCAAAAGTGATATTGTACAACTACTGTATCTCCTGTCCCTATCTCCCCTTATCCACTCTGGAGCCCAATACCCTTCGACCCAACCCCCATCAAAATATTTACATCAAAACAAGACAAATACCATGTTAGCATGAGTTATAGATAAAGAAAACAGGATAAATACAATTTTTACCTCAACATTTATTATTTTTATGTTTTTTCACTAATGCCACATAAAACCTAAGATCTCAGCTCTTAGAATACAAAAAGATAATTTCAAAGTGTACGTTAGCAAAAACATGTATGTAATATATATATAATACATATATAAAATAAAATTAGCATTTGTGCATGACAGCAGGTCAACAATGCTATGCTGCTTGTTAGCACACTGTTTATTTGTATGGCTTTATCAATCAGTTCGATCATCTCAATAGTTCGGCCTACCATGCTACTTTGAAACTTAACATAATTCAGGCCAAATTTTACGATAAAGAAAAGCATTACTTAAAGGGAGTCAGCTCATGTTTATTACAAGAAGAGAACAACCTTTATTATAATGTCTTCAATATACTGCCTCATTCTGTCTATCCGAATTCTCTCCAAGTATTTGTTGTATATAGACAATTTTGCTTCTCACTGCCCCTTTAATCAGGGGAGAATTTGTTGGTGTCGTTATCCTGAAATTTCCTTCATGTTGAATAAAACCAATTTTCAAGCAGGACAAAGGTCTGTCCCCAAGACATTACGGCAGATCCCTAAAACATTCACAGATATAAATCCCAAATAGTCATAAGCTTTTACAGTAGTTGGAAAGATATGTCTGTGTGTGTATATATATATATATACACACACACATATATATATATGTGTATATGCATGTGGATATATGTATGTGTATAAGTATATATACATACATACATACATATACATATGTGATAATCTAGGTCTACAAGGTATGAGAGGTTGTTTTTAGAGATTTTGGTTTCTTGATTAAACTGAACAAGAAGTAGTGACAACAACTCGGGATCTATCTGAAATAATTAGTTGGAGGAAAAATTCTAGTGCTCAGGTAGCAAGGAATTAGTGGCAAATGAGAAGGCTCCAGAAGAGAGTTCCCATAAGATATGTTAGGAAAAGTCTGAGGAGTCAACAGCTGATTTTGGAATTGAAGCAAATGGGAGTGTAATCAATAAGTAACAGTAAGGGCTAGAGAATGACAATCTAACTTTGAGTTCTCAGCTGATTTCTGGGATGAGAAAGGGAAAGAAGAGATATTCAGGCATTAGACCATGGACCAAGAATCACAACTCTCAACATGCAGTCCTGCTGGAATTCCTAAACCTACATCCCTGAAAACCTCTCTCTCATTGATGAAGCAGAGAATAGTTTCATTCCTGAAAAGAGAAAGTCTTGTGGGAAGATGTAATTAAGTTCAACAGGAGATATATTCCCTAGGGCTGAGATATTAGTTAGGATGTTGTTTTCTGATTTGGGGGAATACTGCATTCTGTTACAGACAAAAACAAATGAGATAGATGAAATCCACTGTCTTAAACTTAGATAAGTTAGAAACTTATGAGACATGTTAGACAAAGTAAATAGAGCATATATGTGTGACTATACCTAATATTGACAAGGCACTAAAAATACAAGAGGCAACCAAGGCACTAAATATTCACGGCACACTAGGTATGCATAAGACTTAGCAAGTGCTCAGTATGCGGGAGGTCTTAATTCAATTTCCCACTGATGACTCTTATTCTGGTCTGTCCTCTGCCCAGGAAATACAACTGAATCCACAACTGCTCAGCAGGCTCACTGGCACCTACAGCTATGACCAGGTAAAACTGCCTTTTCTATTGAGCAAATGTGCCTCACTGGCCTCGGGCACACTCCATTCGATCGGGTCCCCCGGCTCAAATCTCAGCTCTGGTCCTCTTCCTAGCCACACTATCAGGGGGAAGGCGATGAGGCAGAGTAAGAGTCAGGGCATAAGAACAGATTACAACTCAGGAATCAGGAACTGTGCTCTCTCTACCTGACTGGCATCCTATACTAATAGTGTTAATCTATCCCATCACTTTCTCCTTGTTCTTCACTGTATATTTCAAGTTGATTCAATAAACCATGTGATTTGAGCTTGTAACCCTTTCTGTTCCGTGACCTCTGGAATGGCTTGCTTGGTAGTGTATTTGGAGGCTACCATTATATCAAGGCAACTTCCCACAAGGCACGTGAACACAGTCAGAGACTTCGAAGATTTCTGGTCTTCTCATTTTATTTAGTGACAGGAGCCTGCTATCTATTATGAGCTCATTTAAGCTCTAAACTTCTTCTCATAGCTCACTATTCTCCATCTGCATCAGGCTTAACTTGGCTCTAAAGGACCAGAAACATATCACATTGAGAGAGTTAACTAACCTAAGTATTGAAGCTGCAATAACAACCTTGCATATTTCTCTTTGTTGCCTCTGCTAAATATCAACCAAACTTCAGCAAATAATCTTGACGGAATAGTGCTTAAGTCTGGCCTGAAACCATAAAATGAGAGGAAGTAAGATCGTGAGAAATGGAGAATATTATTAGCTATATAAAATAGGTAAGAAATTACCCATTACTGATTACAATTTTTTTTAAATTAATGACAGTAAGTCAAAACAGATGCATATTGAGAATCACTCCCCACAACCCAAGAGTTGTTTAAAGAAACGATCCAGCTTGGTGACAATGTTTCAAGTAAAACTACAGCTACAAACTAGATGTTTTTGTATAAATGTATATTATTATAAATTCAGCTAAGTGTTTGGCACAATAATATGAAGAGTAAAGTACCAAATGTCATCTCTTAGATGAAACTAAAAGGGTAGATTAAAAAGGACAAGCTATGTAAAAATTAAGCTATTAGAAACAATTCAAATTGTAAAAATCTATGTCTTAAAATGCCTTCTCTTCACTTCTGAAAATAAAATAGAGAAGACTTTCAATGCTTATTTAATTAAACACAGCTAGAGACAGTGCTCATTTTGGTATTACAACTGTTTAACCTCCGTCTAATACAGGTTATGTCAGTTCCCTAAATTCAACTTTGCCCCATTCCCATGTTTCCCGCATCCCTCCCTGCTAGTAACCGTGACACTGTGAGAAAATTTTCTTATTTGGAATATTTCCATAGTATCATATAACCAATCACAAGATAGATAAATAGATAGATAGATAGATAGATAAATAAGACAGGCAGATAATATGGTCCATTGCCATACATTTATATGACAATCAGCATCATTATTTCATGGTTGTATTTTTACACAAAATTTTATATATGTATATATTATGTATTTTATATATATATAGAATTTTTTATAAAAATACAACTGAAATAATGATGCTTATTTACATAAATTCAACATTGTTATATAAACACTCCTATTATATATGCAGTTTGTCATTCCTTCATCCCACTGCACTATGGCATAAGGGACAGAAGTTATAGTTACTTATTTCCTGAGCCAGGACACAGTGCTTGCACACATTGCATGTCCAGAATTGATATTCAGTGACCGGGTTTCCTGTGGCAACACATGTCGGCAGCTTCCCTTCCCCTCTGTAAAATAAGAGGGGACAATTATACTTTGAAACTTCTAATTCCTCAAAACTTCATTACACTACAAAAACTGAAGAATGAAAAGCATTTCAAGATAAGTTTCAAATAAAAAACTTTCCTTACAATGAGAAAATCAAGTATTAATACACTTACAAGACTAAATTAAATAGGGTATAATGTTAAGGTAGATTACTTCAAAATTTAGTGCTTTAATTATTATATTACACTATTTAGATATAAAAATCCAAGCTTCTAGTAAGGTGTTATAGAATGACATCTACTAGTTACATTTAGCCTACCCTTCAAGAAAGCTGTCCAATTCAGATTTTCTGTTATCTTTTGGAGTATGCTTGGTGAAGATTTCTAGAGCAAGATTTTCATATTGCTGTTTCTGTTCCGAACTGAGGGTCTCTAAAGATTCAAGTTTAATAAAAGCTTTTGAACAAGTGCCAAAAGCCCTACTGGCACATGCACAGAGTGCTAACAGAGAGTAGATCTCAACGGCAGGGATGATGTCTTCATAGTCTCTCAGGTGAAGAGCTAGGAAAGAGAAGACCATTTGGATTTTTTAAAGCAATCATGATATCTTGAACGTGCATGGGAAAAAATCTACGTTAAGCTGTTTCAGTTTAACCTACATGAACTTTAGCAAGCTTAAAGAAAACAATGGTAGGTGCCCAGAGAACAAGTAGGAGGAAGGAGGCTCCATGATCTCCACATTCTGTAACTCCAGCTAACAGCTCAGGGCCTATAAAAATAACCATCATCGAATGATGCACATGGCTGTGCCACTTAGAAATATATACACAGACCAAAAATAATTGGTGTCAAAACACCCATCTTTTGTTGCATATAAATATGTTAGAATTTCTGTGGATTCTCAAGATATCATGTTTCTTTTTGTTAAAAAAGCAAAGCATGAAATCATATGTTTTCTCTTTGTGTTTCTTTGAACAGATTATTGCTTTTGTTTGTCTTACTGAAACAACAGAACTTTGAGAAAAAAAGAAGTGAAAATGAGACTGTAAGTTGTCAGTTCAGACAATTTATTTTGCCAGCTACCATACCTTATTTTCAATTTTTCTATGCTGGAGCTATAATCTCTTTCTTAAAAATGCACTGCACAATTAATATCAGATTGGTAACCAAATTGTATCTTTTTATTTTCTAGACCTTGCAGTCTTAAAAATATCTTGTTATAGTATGATATTGGAAATTTCACAAAACAATTTAAAACAACATAATCATGTATTTTACAACTAGATTCCTATAAACTGATGCTGGGGTCAAGTGTTTACAACAAAGTTCAGTGGAAGAAATTTACAAAAAGGAAATTCATTGAGTTACAATAAAACATACCCTCTAATTTCACAGGCTCACAGGCAATAATTTACAGAGTACACATTGTTTCAGATCATTTTATCACTGAACGACAACCATATTAAAGCATATGGATATCTTCACCCAGTAGGTAAAGAATCTCAAGTTAAAAGTCCAACTGATCTTGTAATATAGTAAGTCTAGATACTGTGCATAAATTATAAAAAATACAACTATTTTAAACAGTGCATAACTTATATCACATATTAATCAGTTAAAATTCAATGAAGGTAAGTTATAAACATACAAAAATAAAAATGATTCCTATGTATAGCTGATAATCAATTAGAAAAAAAAGGTACATTCCCCAGTGCTAACAATGACAAAAACAGGAATCAGCTACAAAAGAAATGTACAGAAAATACAATAAAACTATAGAACTTTAGAGAGAAACACAGATATACAAAACGTTTTTAAAAATTGATGTTTCTGGATGAGAAAACTCAATATTATAAATATATCAATGATCCCAATATTAATACATTAAATTAATGCAATTCTAATTCAAAATCCACTAGGACTTCACTGAAACTCTTCCCACCTTCAAAAAGATTCTAAAGTTAATCTGAACGAACAAATGCAAGCAAATACCCAAAATGTTTTTCATAAAAGAAGAGGAATGAAGGATAACAGAAATTCCAGATATTAAAATGTAAAAGTAAGGTAAATAAGAGGAAGTACAGACACAGAGGTCCATGTCTAGAAAATAACAGCCTAGGAAGAGATTAACAAAATGTGAATTTAGTTTCATAAAGGTAGAATTTCAAATCCATGAGGGATGAATAAGTTTTTAATAAATGGTTTTGGAATAACTAAGAAGTTAAAATAAAATACAATATTTAATAACCTTGAAGTAAAGGACTTCCTGAGCATGACCCCTATCAAGACTGATTGATAGGACTATGTAAAAAGCCACTGTCAATATCATCATCATGACTACCACTTCTCGAGGGCTCACAATATCCAGGCACTATAATAAGTAAATTTTCTTTTCATAAATTTCTCACTTAATCCTCAAAACAACCCTATGAAGAAGATCCTATTATCCCTACTTTTCACAAAAAGAAACTGAAGCTTAGAGAGGTTAAGTAATTGTAACTTATAAATGCCAGGGAAAATCAACAGATATGACAGAGGGTTGCTATATATAATTTCTAAAGAGCTCTTACAAAAAAATGAATAAAGAAAAAGAAAAGTCATCACTATAGAATTCCAGAAACATTCAAATAAAAGAATTTCTCTAAGAAGGTTTCTTTTAAAGATGATGCCATTGTACTATAGATTGATGATGTATTGGGGTATGATGTGTGCTGGTGATGGCTATTTCACAGTGGCCCAACCAATGTGACCCAGGGTGGGTGGTGACAGTGCCGGCAATGCTGTCATGGCCCATCTGAAAGCGCTGTAACGATTTAGTCATTCATATGCTTTGGTTTATAACATAATTCTCATAACTATGCTCTTTTGGAGTTAACCTATCTAAACTTGAAGATATTGTTAATCCAGAAATGAAGATCCTGATACTACATGTAAATAACCTTCTATAAATTATAGTACATAAATACGATGGCACATTATATAGGTATTAAAAATGACAACATAGATCTACATTTATCAATGTAGAAAGATAACTGCAATATACTGTTGAGGGTAAAAATCAAACTCAGGAGCAACATACATTGTGTGATATTATTTTAAATAAAACTGTATACAATTTTATAGGCTTGGAAAAAATGTCTAAAAGGAGGTTCACCCAAATGTTAGCAATGATTATCTCTGAATTATAAGATTATTTTACCTTTTTTGATTTTTTTCTGTTTTGGTTGAAATTGTTATGTAAGTATCAATTTTATAAAAAACATTTAACATACAGTTAAATGCTATAGAAATCTATCTACTAATATCGAAATATTTTACAACATATCATTATGTTTTTTTAAAAGTACACAAAAGTATGGTTTGTTATACTCTCAATATTTTAAAAAAACAAATTATTTCTAAATATATATACTTATTTTTTTTAAATATATATTTTATATAATTATTATACATAATGTAATACATATTACAGATATTAAATATGTAACTATTTATAGTTTATATTTTATATATATATATATATATATATATATACACACACATACACACACACACACACAAGGATATGAACTGGGCTATTAAGTGTTTAAGTGATAGTGAATGCTATAAATGTTCTTTTTGCTTATCTCAAACTTCTGGTTTTTCTGTGAACCGTATATATTGCTTTCCATGTATTAAAAAATAAAAAGAACTTCAAAAGGGAATGTGAAAAACAGATCATAAACAGCAAATCTCAAATATATGAAAATAAATCCACAGAAAAAAAGTGTTATTGAAATCAATATAAGGGCACCTTGAAGGAGCTAGCCCTTCATCTACAATTTATGATTTTTGAGACATGTTATATACATTAGGTAATATGCCCACCTGTCTTCAATGCATTGTCAACATAGCCCTCGTAGAGCTGCCTCTGCGCCAGTATGAAGAAGTGGTAAGCCTCAGCCCCTCTCCAAGCATTATCTGTGAAACGACTAGTTGTAGACAGAACTTCTTCTTCCAGCAAACCAGCCAAAGCAGAAGTGGCCTACAAGTAAAGCAGACCCACTTTTTCTGTCAGCACAACCCTAACAATGGTCCTTCCAATAGAGATGATTTCTGAAACTGGTATATCAATACATTAAAATAGCTCAGTTAGCAGATTTTATCATTATAAAACTGTCACTACAGACTTAATGTCTCCATTATAACTCACATTTTGTTAAGTTGATATGATCAAAGTTTTTCTTCAGTTTTATTGGGGTATAATTGACAAATCAAATTGTAAGATATTTAAAGTGCACTTTGTGGTGATTTGTATACGGGTACATTGTGAAAGAACTCTCCTCCCCATAGTAACATCAAATTTTTAAATAGAATTGATTAAACTTTAAGTTAATGTAAGGCTTATCTGTACATTAAAATAATATATATATTCTAGGAAAGTTTTTAAAACTCACTGATTAGAAAGGATTTACCAAGTAAGGAATTTAAGCAAAGATTACAGATTAGTAAAAAAATATAATTTTCAATATTTCCAAGTTGAAATGTCTAAATGTGAGCAGTAATTCCAAATCAGTCATTCCTTTTCCTCATATCATTTAAGAAAATAAATGCAAACAAGTAAATTAAATGGCCTGTCCATAAAGAGAAGTTTGATAGTTCTTTTTTCCTTAAACACTTCAGATGACTTAATGTTACTTAATGTTCTACCTTACCTCTGAGCTCTTTCCTTTAACTTTTCCTCGCTGGGCATTTTTCATTTGCTCATGGTACTGCTCTATAAGTAAAGCTGATAGTACATAGAGCTTCTTAACACGTAAAGGTTTAGTTCTTTTCTTTGCCTCTTCATCTGCAATCTTTAAACATTTAAAGAATTGGGGGAAAATATTTCTCAATCTATACTTGTACAAATATTATCATTTCTGAAATACGATTCTCTAAAAACAGGAGGAAAGTCAGTAGGGTGGAATATAAATACCACCCATTTTCTTTTCCATAGTACTGATAAGTACTTAGTTCTTTCCTTAGTATTTAGCCATTAGAGTTATAACTCAAAACAATTTAAGAAAATAACAGATGCTGATAAATAATTAAATCAAAATGAAGAAAGCTTTCATAGAGTGGCTAGTATTTTATATAACAAAGAGATTTTTAAAATAATGTTCCAAGTACCCAGAGATAAGATGGCTTTAACATGGTATATCCTTCAGAAATGTAAATTTTTTTAAATGATTCGGAGGGAAATTTTTCCTTTGTCATTAAATCAAATGGGAAAAGTATAGACTAGAATGTAAAATTTGCATACATTAATACTGTTACTGGTCACGTTCCCTCCAAATGCATACTATGAAAAGTGTAACGTCGAGATTGGGATTGACATATATACACTAATATGTATAAAATAGATAACTAATAAGAACCTGCTGTATAAAAAAAAAGTGATATATAATAAAATCTTTCTTAAATAAAAAAAAAGTGTAATGTCTTTAAAACTTGCACATTTAAAAGGACTTAAAGTTTTGTTATCATCAGGATTTAAATTCCAGTTAAGGGAATTTGTACTTTATGGTCCCTGAAAATTCTATAATTCCCTGTTAACTTCGGTATTAAGTAAATATAAAACTGCTTAAGCATCAGTAAGGTGCTAAAAGTAATAAACAGCCTTTTTAGTAAAATGTAATAATACTAAGATAACACATAGTTATAGCAGTAATAAATGAGAGGGATTTTGCTATAACAAATATTTGTTTCCAAAAAACGGAAAATGTATCCTTGAGTTATAAGAAAACATTGGTAACTAGAACAAGCCAAATACTCACCAAGATTATTACATTACCTTAAACATCAGCTTAGCAGCATCATAAAAGTAACTGGCTTTCCGATAGAGTTCTATGGCATCAAGAATTTTATTCTTTTCCAATAAATGAGATGCATACCTCGCTAACAGGGAACCAATTTCTTTCATATTATGACTTTTAGCCAATTCAACAGCTTTGTTCCACTGGGGAAAAAATATATATAGCATACAATTACCCAAGCATTTATAGTCAGATATGTCTTAAAATACATACAATAAAGCTTTAAGGTTATAATAATAAATAACACTATATCAAAATAAAAAACTGGTATATGTTTTTAAAAATCACTTAAAATCAGAGCAATTATAAATTTTAGGAGTCAAACATGTCAAAATAATCAAATGATCTGAGACTGATTTGCTTAAGAAGTACATCTGAAAAAGAAAGCATCAAAGTTTATAATCACATTAATCTTATAATTCTAATTTTGCACAAACTATGAGCAAGAAAAAGATACATTTGTTTATAGAAAAAAATACACAATTTCAGTTAAGAAAATGTCCTATCAGATTTAACATTTAAAAGTTATTTTTATAAAGCAAATGGAGCTTTATAAAATACTTCAAGAAAATACTTAAAAGAATACATTGATAGTCAACAATTTCAACAATTCTGCATTTTAATTTTAGTTAAATTCCAGCTCTTAAAAGTATCAAATATGTGTTTTCTATAAGGGGAAAGGAAAATAGATTTGCCAAAATAAATACTGATAAAGTAACTCAATTCCTTCCTCTTGCAATGACCATTAACTGGTCCTTCTTTGGAAACAAAACCCAAGCCTAATAAAATGCAGAAAATTATGAAATTACTTCCAGACAAAAACTTGCCAGACTAAAAGCACAGGGTTTGTTCAGGTTCCCATACTGAGTTAGTTATGAGCGGGTCTCCCTTAATGGTAGCATTTCAAGAGGTAAATGCAAATTCCAACATTTTCTCAGTCCTCAACTAAGTAAGAGACTATCTGGCTCCCTTCACAAAATCCATCTCAAGCTCTCCAACCCTTACAGGCAACAGTCTTTAAAGCATCACTATGGGTGACTTTAATTTTCAGTTCCTTACTCGGTTGAGATGTACACAGGTATCCACTGCTGCCTTTGGTTGATTACATTTCAAAAACGCAGTCACTGCTTGTTCACACATTCCAGCTCTCACAAACATTTGTGCTACTTCCTGTGGATAAAATAATACTATCGATCTCATAGAACAAGGAAATCACTTATATTTTAACTTATAAAACTCCATAGGGACATAAGAATATTAAATTTTCTGGTGGCTACAGTAATTTTTCTTTTAAATGGACGTAGGGGCAGGGGCTACAAACCAGAAGAGATGCTAAAACATCACTTTTTATAAAATCTGGGCTTCACTGGCTCACAGCACAGATCTTATTTTCAACCAGGTTTTGAAGATACTGCACTCTTACCTTCTCTCAGTGCAGTAGCTAGCTTACAGAAATACCAAGCTCCAAAACAAACCCCACGCTAGCAAGTAAAAAAAACCCTTTAAGGCAACTGATGTTATACTCAATGTCGATCATTAATTAGAGGTTTAAGGGAAACCTGACACTCAGAGGGCTCTCAAATCCCTCTATAAAGCAATGCCCCAGACAAGTTGGCCATTCATCAGTTCGGGAAGCTGAACCAAAAACAGAGGAGGAGAACCACAACAACCACTGATCACACTCCTTGGGCTGTACTTCCCATCTTCAGAATATCACTTTTTTTTCTTTCTTAATATCTAATTGGTCAGCGTTTTCTCTCCCCATCCCTACTCCTAAAATATTTTGGGATATATCATAAAAGTACAATTTTGTACCCAACTATCTTTTTCAAAGTAATGCTTATATTTTCCTGATTATAAAGTAATACATTCTTATGGTAAAAAAAATTAGAAAATATGAAAAAATAAAGGTACACATAATCTTATTCCCACAAGAAACCTCTCTCTCTATTCTGGTGTAATTTCCTAATATCTGTATCCTGTGAATATATATGTATATGTGTGTTTGTGAATATATCGTAACCATATTACATATAGTTTTGTATCCTGTGTTCCTCACTTAAATATTTTGTACATTTTCCCATATTATTAAAAAATCCTCCAAAACTTGATTTAAAATTTGCAGTACTACTGAAATTTTTTAATTATTTTAAATATTTAATTATTATAGCTATAATTACTTAGTACTTAATCAGTAATATTACTGCTCTGGATACCGTACAGCAACATTTTTTTCTGCATCATCAGACACACCTAACAGATGACAGTATAATGTCAGATACACAGTCCCTAATCCCAGGGTTGTAAGTAATTTCAGTTTTCCTACTCAAATGAACATATAAGATTGAGAATAAGGGTGTGTAAAAATGCCATTATTACAGGGATAATTGCCCTAATTCACAATAGAGAAAAGAACTGAATTAACAGAATTCTATACTCATCTATTAAGTAACCGACAAAATTTTGTAGCAGAATCCACAACTGATATACGTCCAGACCCTGCAGTTGAGAGCTACTACCTCTCCAGGTCTCGTACAACTCAGTGATTTACCTTTCTGATAAAACAAATAAAATACAAGCTCACTTACATTATTCAAGAATTAATTTAAAGAGCCTTGAAAAGAAAACTTAGAACAAAGTTATAGACAGCTCTGCTTTTAGTTTCTTTTTTTCAACATTAAATCCTTTATTATTAATATAACCTAATAAAAGTCAAGCTATCTTGACTTTTATTGCTAATATAACCTAATAAAAGTTTATTGTGAACCTAATAAAAGTTTAAGCTATCTTAAACTTTTCTTATAGCAAATTTCAAACATACATACGCACACACTACTCCCCAGATCATTTTGAAGCGAATCTCTGACATGTCATTTCATCTGTAAATATTTCACGTGTTCAGCTAATTTTTTAAAGCAAGTTTACAAAACTGACAAGCCTACACAAGACTGTGATCACGTTAAAATAGTAGGAATATGACTGATTTCTTCCTCTCCAGTTTCAAGCATTCTGTAATACTGGTAAATTGTTTTAATAACTAAAGCATCATTCCATGCCTAAGAAACTGTAAAGTTTTAGTTAATTTTTAATTTTCTATATTGCAGTGGACATTTCCAGACTACAACATAAAAACCTTATAAAGTAACCTAACAACTCCAAAAACTGAAATTTATAATACCTACTGGAAGCAACTTGTGGTTTTCTGGAAGTGAATTGGCAAGATTCTCCAATCCCTCATAATCCTCTAACATATAATAACACTCAGCTAAGCGTTCCTGGTTCCGGCCTTGTACATAATATTGTACAGCATTCAACCTATGGAAAGAAAAAAAACCCTTTTAAAACTAATGTGAATCTCCTCATAAATAAGCACTTTTACTAAAAATGTTCTTTCATTAGAATGCCAGCACTAGTATTATTCCGATCATCTTTAGTTACAGCATGTCTTTGAAGCATATAAATTGAACAAAAAGCAAAACTAAACTAAAGACTGCATAGCATATTTTAGTTACAACATTCTTTGAATGTTCTTAAGAAATATGTTTTAATCTGATATACAGTTGTATTTCCAAACACTGACATAAATAAATAAGCATACTGATCAAAATAACTTAACAATAAAAGTCAATGATTTCTGAAAATAATCTATAATAACAAAAGAAAATATAAACTGTGGCCTCAAACAGTAGAAAGCTACCTGGAACTACAGTATAAGTCTTCTGGGTTTTGAAACTCCAAAGTCTTACAGTGCTTGAAGGATCTCTTGCTCCTCAATGTGAATCCAGAGCTATGTGAATTTTGGGATCTGGAAGGATGGTCTTCATTTCCCTAGCATTATTTCATAGGGAAGTACTCAGGCAGTTACAATTTTAAGTGCCAAATGAACGGATGAGGGGGTCCAGATAGGTTACCTACCACTTTTGCCGATCAGCAAAGTAGTCTCCGATGGCATTGTGGGCTTGTTCAAGGAGACTGTCATCCGCATCACCAGATCCAGTTTTCAGGAGTTGGAGTACTCGAAACCAATCTCCCAACTTCAGCCGGAGGCCAATAGCCAGATCTCTACAAAAATTGACATTCACTCATTCATTCACCAAGTATCTATCAAGCGCCTACTATGTGCTAGGTTCAGTTCTAGGGCACTGAGAATACACAACAGTGAAGAGACAGATAAGGTACCTCCAAACATTTTAGAAATTTAGCCTCACCAGGTAAGAGGCAATGGAGAGAACCTGCAAAAGGAAAGAGGAAACAATTTCCTGCCTCTTATTATCCTAGACTTTCAATTTACTTGGCAAAATAATGACTTAAATAATAATCACTTCTTTTCATCAATTTCTTAAGACATAATCAGACTTATTTCATGTTTACATGTTTGGTTTTATATTTCTTTTCAGGGCTTGAGTTGTATTAGCAACCTCCTGAAAGTACAAATAATAAAAATTAGATATAATGTTCACAGTTGAAATGAAGTTCATACAGTATTTTATATAAATAAAAATGAAATATAAAGAGTAAAACTCAATCCCTACTTTGATTTTTATTTCATGCTCCTTGACAAGTGAAAATTAAATAATGGCCTAAACCAAAAAAGAGAACCCAAATAATGAGTGGTATAATAAATGATAAAGCCTCCAGTCTCTGCAGTCATATGAATGTTTTTCCTACCAAGTGAAAAAAGTCTCCCATGGCCAGTCATTAATATTACATAAAAACAGAGAAGAAAGTTGCCCCAAATTACAAAGCATAAATTAATGAAGGTCATGTAGACTATCTAGGTTGTAATCCAAACAAATTATTTTCTGAAAGAGATGGTATGATACATTTAGTCTATTTTACAATCCTCATTTGTGAAAAAAAAAAAAATCACAAATTCTGGAATTAGTCCGGATGCCTGCACCTTTATCACTTACCTTCTGTCCATATCAAGATACATCCTTTCAGCCTCTTCGAACCTGCCGAAGTAGGCAGCCACTTCCGCCTGCTTCATGGACTCACTCTGCAGGTTACCCAGGCGCTTCACAAACTTAATGCCTTGGTAATCTTTGCAACGCACAAACGCTTGCTCTGCAGTGTGCAAATCCAGTTTCTGAAGAGCTGCTTCAGCCAGTAGGCGCCTTTATTAAAAAGAGAAACAGAAAAGCCAATGGCAAATTAAGGATAAACAAGTCTTGAATCAGAATTCAATTATTACACCTACTGTTTCTAGTGAAACATGGTGGAAAGTGATTATTTTAACACATTTATACGTTTCATATAATATTATGCTTATGTTGAATACTTCCGAATCTAAAATAAATTTCTATATTTTAAATCTAAAAAGAATAAGAACAGAAGCCTATTCCCATCAGGAGCCTCGTATGAGAGCAGGGGACGACAGAGCTGAGACTTTACACCTGAAAACTTGAGAGGTTTTATTTATTTATTTTTAAATACCAAAGTCGGGGGTGTGGATTATCCTCTATGAACTGAGATGCATCCTCAATTCCAACCTTCTCAATCAGTGCTCGGCTATCTCTCAGGGACCGAATCTCAAAGTTAATGATATAATCCTTGTCTGGATATTCTGGATTCTAAAAGTAAAGATGAAAAGAAAGAAATTCAAATAGTTGCCTTTAGAGTATGTTTTTTTTTTTTTTTTGCGATACGCGGGCTTTTCACTGTTGTGGCCTCTCCCGTTGCAGAGCACAGGCTCCGGACGCGCAGGCTCAGCGGCCATGCCTCACGGGCCCAGCCGCTCCGCGGCATGTGGGATCTTCCCGGACCGGGGCACGAACCCGCATCCCCTGCATCAGCAGGCGGACTCTCAACCACTGCGCCACCAGGGAAGCCCTGTATTTTTTTTTTTTTTTACAGTAAAAACAGCAAACAAATAAACAACTGTATCATATTATCAGCAAAACTTGGCAAAAGAGAAGTTGCCATGTGTGGGTCTTCTGAATTATCTGGAAAACATCCACAGTCCACAAGTGAAGTCCCTCCTGAGGCAATCAGGGGAAAAGGGGACAGTCGTCAAAGGGGTCCCTTACAATCATGCAGCCTTGTCTCCCTTGGCTCAAAATGTCTTTCCCCAGGAGCTACTCTCTTCCCGTCCCAAGTGCTGCCAGCCTCCACTGGAGCAGAAAACACCATGTGCAGGGCCTCTACCCCTCACTCCTTAGTCTACTCTTTTTTTCTATTATTGAAAAAAAAAATTATAAATAGCAGTTGCTCTGAGGGTGGGTATGGACAGATTTACTGGGAAGAGGCATGAGGGAACTTTCTAGCATGATAGTAATGTTCTGTATCTTGACAGGGGTTTGAATTGCACAACCGTATGCATTTGTCATAACTCACTGACTGGTACACTTAAGATCTGTGCATTTCATTGTATGCAAATTTTATTTCAAGTGAAAGAAAACTATAAGCAAATACTGAACTTGAATTAGTGAACTTTAATTAATGATATGCATGCTAAAGTATATATGTACTAACTCTGAAATATATTAAAAAACAGGACTGATTAATGGGCAGTAGACAGATGGACAGAAATATGACACAGCAAGTATAGTAAAATGCTAAATAGAATTTAAGTGCTGCCCACATGCTGTTGGGCAGCAGACAAATTTTTTTTTAAAAAAAAGAAAAAGGGCTGGTTTTCATCACTACTTTCCTTTTATAATTTAGCAGCCTGACAAAGAAAAAAAAATTTAAAGGCCAGTCTTGCAGCAAAGAACTAGCTAACAGCCAGAGAAAGAAAACAGTTATAACGAACTCACCGATATTCTACATATTCTAAGTAACGAAAAAGTGAAGCATACAAGAAAATTAGAGCCCCCGTGTGTAAAAGAGTAACGGCTCCCATGGACCAGAGTTCTCTGAAAAGGTTAACTGAGCCACACATACCCCTTCCCCACCCTGCAACTGAACCCCTGTATCTAGAAACTGAAAAGTTCTTAGGGAACTACCGTGCAAAGTAGGATGGAAAGAGCATGAGGTTTGGACTCAAACAGTCCTTAGCTCAAATCCTAATTCCATCCCTTGCTGGTTATGTGGCAGCTCTTTCTAGAACCTGCCCTACCCCGCTCCCTACCCACCTAGGAAGCCAGGGCCATCTTCCCCAAATATAAACCTAATCATATCATTCTCCTGCATTACTCCGCCACCGACTCCAGGATCAAGTCTAAACTCCACAGCAAGGCATACGAGGTCACTTATGACCTGGGTCCCCTACCCCATTACCTCTCCCCAGCCTCATTTCTGCCAGCACTACAGTTACACACACCAGCTTTGAAGCCAGAAAGCTTGGAGTCAAACCATGCTTTTGCCTACTGCTAACCGGGTATCACTGGCAAATCAGCTTATTTCTCCAAGCCTCTGATTCTTCCTCTGAAAAAATGGAATAGTAATCAAACTTACTTCCTAGCATTGGGAGGATTAAGTGAGATAACACGTATCAAACACTGAGCACAATGCCTAGCCGTGTTATCCACATTATTCACAGTCTCAGAACTGACCCAATGCTCTCTTGCTTCAGACCTTTGAAGAGATACACCTACTGACTGAACCACAGCACCCCTGCCCCTCTTCCAGTTGCTGAAGTTCTTGTCTATCTCCCCAACTCCTCTACTTGAAGCCAGGAACTGTCTTACTGGCTCTCAATAAATATTTGCTGAGTCAGTGAACAGATGAACTTTGGATAAATCATTTTCAGCCACTAAGAGCCTTCCTCACCTAAAAATGAGGTCTGTGTAATATCTACCAGGTACAGGGGTAATCACAAACAAACATCTCATACAAAGGAAATTTAGAGAACTGTTAATTCCCGTCCTTTTCCTTCTGCACTCCTCCTTCTCTAGTCCTCCAAGAAATTTCTCATGTTATTTCTTTTTCCTATTTTATTGAAATATAATTGGCATGTAACATTGTATTAGTTTTAGGTGTACAACACTCATGTTGTTTCTTAAAACTGTATGCTTGAAGGAATCCACAGTTCAGCTAAATATTTCCTGGGTCAACAAGACCTCAGAGGGAACTAAGGTATGACAATATTCTTTTCTTTACGGCTTTTTATGTAGTAAGTCAGACAGATAACAAAATTGTCACACGGAACCTGGTTTGCCCTCACAGTTTAACAATGCGTGCCACTAAACCGGGCAACAGTACTGTAGTTATTCTTTTTTTTTTTAACATCTTTATTGGAGTATAATTGCTTTACAATGGTGTGTTAGTTTCTGCTTTATAACAAAGTGAATCAGTTATACATATACATATGTTCCCATATCTCTTCCCTCTTGCGTCTCCCTCCCTCCCACCCTCCCTATTCCCCCACCCAAGGTGGTCACAAAGCACCGAGCTGATCTCCCTGTGCTATGCGGCCGCTTCCCACTAGCTATCTATTTTACGTTTGGTAGTGTATATATGTCCATGCCACTCTCTCACTTTGTCACAGCTTACCCTTCCCCCTCCCCATATCCTCAATCTAGTAGGTCTGTGTCTTTATTCCCGTCTTACCCCTAGGTTCTTCATGACATTTTCTTTTTTCTTAGATTCCATATATATGTGTTAGCATACAGTATTTGTCTTTCTCTTTCTGACTTTCTTTATCCTAGTATTAGATATGCATAAAATGTGTATCAAGAATTTTAAAGTACATCTAACCAGTTTAAACATGTGTTTTAAAAAATTCTTCATAAAAGTCAATATAATCATCAGAGCAACACATCACAGGCATTTTTAAGCATTCCAGAATTTAAGGCAATCAGCAACAATGAGCCTTTCTTGAAAAAAATTATAATGATGATATCCAGCCAACTAAAAGATTAATCAAAATTAAGAACTCATGTACAGAGAAAATGTAGAAAAAGACTGGTAATAGCTTCCATTTAAATATAAGACTACATATGTGGAAAATTAGGGTTACAAAACAAAATGTTAATGTTCTAAATCTTGACAACATAAAAATAACAATGTGCCTAACAAAAAGAAGAGAGAAAGAGGGAGAAAATGTAAAAACACCGTCTTTTAGAGTGACAATCAATACTATTAAAAATTAAGATGTAGTTTAAAAGCAATAACCTCTTAGTTCTTCAGTTTTTTTCTTAACCCAGAAAAGCTGTATCATTTGTGGTGGAAAAAAAATTAATGTTCTACAATTCCTTCAGATTCACTGTCACATTACTGAATTAAAATTAAACACTAAACAAGTAGATTGTACAGTGATGTCATTTTTATAAAATTACTTCTGTTTATTTATCTAATCTATCAAATCTATCTTTCCACATACTGGTTACAGCTATACGGAATAATGTTCTGATGTTTACCTAATGTTAATCATTAAGAGACCTAGATTGTAACAGAACTTCAGACCTTCCTTTTTGACTGACTGCTGATAGCTTTTAAGCCTCACCCTTCCCCCTTTCCCTTCTGCCTCACATCTGGACAAGATGATAAGAAAGCATAAGTGTTCCATCCTTTGGTGACGCAGGAGTTTCAAACCACACATATCTCTACCTACCCATGGGAACCCTCACCCTAGGCCCACCCTCTAACTGCCCAAAAAACCCAAGCCAGTCTCCTTTCCCTGCTCTCAAACCAATTTTGGAGCAGCTTGGGAAGCCTATCCTTTCTCCCCTAAAAACTCATTAAGTTTGTAAGACCGTTTTACACCCTTTTGGTGTATCTGTGGTGTCATCACTCTTTACACGCAAACCAAATTTTGGGTGAGGGCCATTCCTGCTGCGGCAGGGTGGTCATGACACAGAAAACAACTGGTTCCCAATAAAAGAGCTGCAATTTACATGTCAAACCAAAATATGAAAACATGTTACAAAATGCAACTAACTTCTGGAAATTTAAAATCCACTATTCCAATTCCAAAACACATATGTAGTACATAGAAAAATAAATATTTTGGATAAAAGGAAGGTAAACTTTCAATACATTCTTAGAGTAAAATATTTTCAAAGAACATTCAATGAAGGCCAAAGTAGGTATTCAAAAATTATCTGGAATTCTTTATCTGGAATTAGAACTTTTTTATAAAACCTGAAAAATAAAATAGGAGAACAGTGGACCTCCAAATAAAAAAGTTACTCAAATATCCTAGAACAAGCGAAAGACTAAAGAAAATTATCAAATATTTCTTCAGTATCTCTGTTATTAATATAAAAATAATGGAAACAACTAACTACCATTTATGAGCTCTTGATCATAGCACTGTGCTGTTTTTCACTCATTATCTTATAAAATAACAATCCGGTAAGACAGGTACTATTACTATCCACATTTTATAGAGGTAAAAACAGGCTCATAAACAGGAAGGGAAAAATGAAACTTTAAAAGATGAAGGAACCTGTCTAAAGGTTGTATAAGTGAGAGGGTAGGGCTGGAACTCCTCACTGCATACTCCTAACCAGGACACTACACTGCCTGGTATAAAATGAGTCCCAGTCAAGCCAGCAACAGAAATATAATTGTTTTTTAATAAGAATTACCTTTAATATCTCATCCAAAAGAACAGATTTAATTTCTAAATCCTCAAAATTACAAATATATCCAGAAGTCTGAATGGGTTCCTTTAAAGACAAAAACAAATGTTATGTTTAACTGTACAAAAGTTTCCTTCTTTACCATATCATGATTTTAACTTTTATTATCAAAATTTTCAAAACAACAAAAAAGGAGAGAGAATGTCATTAACACCCATATACACATCATCTAAATAATTATTCACATTTTAGAAATATGCTTCAGTCAATTTTTTGGCTAAGGTATTTTAAAGTAAAGTAAATTTAGACATGACATTTCACCCCGAACTATTTCATATCTCTAAAACATAAGGATGTTCTCTTACGTGGCCACATTACTATTATCACACCTTAACATAATCAGTATTAATTCCCTAATAGGATCCAGTATCAGTTCAAATTTTCTGAATTAATCCAAAAATGGTTTATACAGTTTGATAATTCTTATTCATGCCATGCAACATTAAATTTAATTCTTAATGAACTGACAAACACTATATTTGTATCTAAGCATCAAAGTCCCATACCATACTGAAAAGTATGTTCTCTATAACATTAGCCGGAGGGCATCCTTGATAGATTCATTTCCTATATAAGAAGATTTAATTTGCCAACATGGAAACACATGAGCCTGCTATATGTCTGTTTCTTGTCCTAGCGTTATACAGGCTTGTAGAAATAAAGTATGGTAAATGCATATTATAATGTAAAGTAGTTGTCCTAAATCCCTAGTAAAAGAAATACACTCCCAATATACTTAATACCTTCAAGAACACTGTAAAAAGAATAGGATAACGTTGTCTGATAATGAACATAACTCCAGAATGCAATTTTTTAAAATATGTGTGTGATGTCATAGTGAAATAGAAAGTAACCTAAATCCAAATGAAATAACATATCAAATCTATAACTCTGAAAGTTAGTGCTTCATATATAATAGAAACTACAAAAATTATCACGGTAAGACACTAAAAAGATGAAACTAAGAAGTAAATATTGAATCATATTTAGTTTGCATTTAATATGTCTAAGTTTAATAATGAGGCTCTTGTAGGCACATTATATGTGTTTATTGGGTTTTTAAATGTATATTTTCTTTAAAAAGTAGAAACTGACTAAAATTATATGAGAAAATTTTATAAAATCCCTAAATTTCCTCAAAAAAATTATATTACATATAGGCAAACAGTATGCTTTTATGAACCGAAAAAATCAGAATAAAATTTAATTCACAAAAAAAGCACATGTAACAAAATATTTCTTATAAATTATAGGGGCCTTTCATATACTTTATTTTGGTACTACATGTAAACTAAGTGTGCCCTTATAAAAAGGTTAATCACTAGAAAATTTTTTATTTTTAGCTAGATAATTTAACAAAGCAAGAGGGTCAAAAGATAAAGTCATAAAAGATGATCTGTGGATAAAAAATAATACCAAAAACAAAGAGAAAAGGAGAAATAGAAGGATAAGGAGAGAAATCGGGCAGCACCAAGATGGCACAGGGAGACCCTGAGCTCAATTCCTCCCACAAACACACCAAAACTACACCTACATAGAGAACAGCTCTCTGTGAGGATGACTTGAAGACTAGCAGAATGGCTCTTCTACAACCAAGGCTGCAGAAAGATAAAACACACCGAGTCTGGTAGGAGGGGAGGGGAAGTGATCTAGCCGAGACCCACACCCCTAGCAGGCAACCTAGAGATGGAAGGGCTTATCACAAGCATGGGTATCTTCCCTAAGGAGCAAGGGGTTCACACCCCACACTGAGCACCCCAGCCCTGGGGTCCAGCACTGGGAAGACAAGCTCCCTTGGCTGATTTTTAAAACCAGTGGGGCTTACCAGAGGGCTGTAAGAAACTGAGACTCTGATCTTAAAGGGTGCAAGCACAGGCTTGCTTGCAGAGGCAGCAGATTGAAAAGTGCCTGGAACCCTGACCTGCCTGCCCAGACTGCACCAGCACAGTCTCCCAGCCTGCACTGGGCTGCAGCTCTAGCACCCCCCACAGAGGTGGCAACCACCACTGCACCATGGGAGAAGACGCAGCATGCGCTGGGCCCTGGCTGTAGCCCTTCCGGCTCCAGCCCCACCTTCTGCCAAGGCAGCAGCCCCAGAAAGCCCCGGGAGAAGCCCCCACCTGTGCTGGGTTCTATAACAAAAGACAAGGAAGGGCATTATATAATGATAAAAGGGTCAATCCAAGAAGAGGATATAACATTCATAAACATACATGCACCTAACATAGGATCACCTAAATATATAAAGCAAGTATTAACAGACATAAAGGGAGAAACTGACAGTAACACAATAATATTAGAGAACTTTATTCCCTACTTACATCAATGGAAAGATCATCCAGACAGAAAATCAATTAGAAAACAGTGGCCTTAAATGACATATTAGACCAAATGGACTTAAAAGCTATCTACAGGACACAAACACAGCAGAATATACATTCTTTTCAAGTGCTCATGGAACATTCTCCAGGATAGATCACATGCCAGGCCATAAGACAAATCTCAATAAATTTTAAAAGACTGAAAAGATATCAAGCATCTTTTCTGACCACAACAGTATAAAACTAGAAATCAATTATAGTAAGAAAACTGGAAATAAAACAAACACATGGAAACTAAACAACATCTAAACTAAACTAAAAAAATCAATGGGTCAACAAAGAAATCAAAGAATCAGTACCTTCAGAGGGTCACTGGAGATGAAAATGATCAAGCAGGGAATATCAACATTAAATACTCACTTCCCAATTCTCAAGGAAAATAGGCTTTATCAATGAATTAGAATTTTGCACACAAATGGCACCCTTTTCTCACACATAATCTGAAGAAGGGTCTACAATTTAAGGAAAGGTATGAAACTAGAATTCATAATAACACTCAAACATATAAAAATGTATTCGGTATTAACCATCAAACAACAGTTTATCTCCCTAATAATAACACAGAATACTATGTCCTAAAGGAGTTCTAGTAAGTTCAGTTTTGAAGAGTATGACCTCACATGCTAGAGGAGTGACTAGCAGAGTAACTAACCAAACAGGGACCACAGGCAGGGTCCTCATGAATGAAAAGAACAGCACACCATGGTTTGTAAAGAAATCCAGTCAATAGTAATGTTATACAAAATTCACCTGCCTCTAAATCTAATAGAAATTGAAGTACTTGCCAAGCCAGACAACAAACTCCAAAAATAAATAAATAAAAGGTTGTTCTTTTAAAACTACTTAAGAAACACTTTCCACCAGGCAAAGATTTCCCTTGGTGCTAGACTGACCATGTGTGACCATTATGCTAGGCATAATCCTCTCACTTCTCCAGGCATATGATTTTGGAATTAATACAAGTAGGGCCAAGGATGGAAAAAGGACCCTAACACTCAAAACGTATTTTACTTCCATCCTCAAGTTTATCCCATGGTTACCTGTCAAATTTCCACACTTGTTTTGTACCAAGGGTCAAATTTTCTTTGAACCCTTGAAAGAAGTCCATGCTTATATAGGTCAAATGCAGCAGCCCTGAATGCCCTTCCTTTGAGCCATTACTCAGGGCCTGAAAATTACAAAGATCCTTAAGACTCCTAAAAGCTTTAACAAAGACTTTGAGAACAATTTACATCAGGTCATTGACCAACCCAAAGATCCTGAGTAGGGCTCAAACGGGGAAATGTAAAAATAATTTAGGGTATTAAAGATGTTTAGTTTACCACTAAATAATTACAGAAGATCTTCAGTAGCTCAGGGGACCCAGCATGTAATTTCTTCCCGAGAAGGAAACTACAGGTCCAAACAAACATCAATTAATGACATAAAGCACTTATCAAGTCATCTCTTATTATTTCCACTAGTGGAGTATAACAGGAGTATTGAAAATTCCAAATTGAAAATCCACTGATAATTCGAAAATTGTTTAAAAGATTTATCTTCTTAATGATGTTTTGATTAGGCTACCACTCAAATTATTTTGAATTCCCAAACACAACAGCTAACAGTTGATACACAGCAGACTGACAGGAAAATTCTGAGCCTAAAAATTAGCTGATGTGAGCCACAAGTAGAAAATAAAAATATAACTTTAAAATCAGTGAGAAAGCAGCTTTCTGACAGCCCAGAGAGAGCAGATTATTAATCACAGTCCACATTTGCCTGTTCGTAAGATTATCAGGATGATAAAGAACATGGATTACTAGGTGACAAAGTTCATGTAAATATACATAAGACAAAGGTAAGCACAGAATAAGCACAGAACAGGCAAAAGAGAATGAAAGGGCGAGGCAATTCCAAAACCACATTTTTTTGGCTGGTGGTTTTAAGCAATTTTGGTAATAAGACTACTTTATTTGTTTTAAACTTTGACAAGGAAAGAAATAAAGACTATATAGTTAGTGAGCATGGTTCCATCTTTTAAAAAGAATAGATAAATGCTTAGAAAGTGCCTTTCAGTGAAAGTGGAGAATATTTAAAGGATAAATATTAATCCCACTTAAGACCAAATATTTTTAAATTCCACAGAAATGTTTCTATTTATTTTCAGAATTCATGCAGCCAACACCAACAAACTTCTTGAAAAAACAAAGGGGAAATGTCCAGGTTTTGGTATTTGGCTCATTATTTATGTACTGTTAATGCTTATTTCTTGTTTTTACCTCAGGATCCAAGTTTCTGAAAACATACATTCTTGTCTTCTCCATCATTGCAAACAAATCAGGATTATCTTTGGCCCACTTCATATCCCAGACATCTTTTCGCTCCAATTTTAACAACTCGCCAATAACTTGCTGTCCTGTGCTGTCTGTTACCCGAGCATCCAAGTCAAAGAAGGTCAGAACTCCTGAGATGTCTATGATAGCAAGACGACTACAAATAATGAAATTGGAGAAGGGGAAAAAAAACTGTAAAAGTACTATCTGCGTTCATGAACATAATTACTTATCACCATTCTTCAAAATAAGTTCATCAGAACCCGGGAATGAGGTAGAAATGGCTTTAAATAAATAACTGGCTTTAAACTAACATTTACAAATTTGATGGAAGACATGGGCTGCTTTCCATTTTGCTTCCTTGTGAAAAAAGTATCCGAAGGATGAAAGCAACTGGTATGCAAATAATTTTTTTTACACTAGAGTTTCTATATTTTGCCCAATGAGAGAAAACATCTAGACACAGTATAGTAAATATAATATTTAAATACAAATATACTATAGTAAAACCACACTGAACTGTAAGACAAGTTTAAAACAAACACAAGTCTTTGCATTTATTACATAAATACAACAATCCCAATGGATGACTTCTAAGTCTAACATGTACGCGAGGAAAGTTTTCAGACTTACCTGGAGTTGCAATTCAAGGATAACTGGTAGGCTCGACAATCAAGGGAGTATTTTTGAATCAAACCAACATTAGGAAGACTGTATCTCTGAATGGTGCCAGATTCACGACTCTACAGAAAGTATTTTTGATTACTAAAGCATATTTACCATAACAATATTAAATCACAACTACAGGTCTCTCTATATGTTCATACATTTGTTTCAAAACCAAGGTGATGGTGTCATAGTGAATTCTCAGTCCTGATCCTGATCGTGTTCTGAGTACAAATTTACCTCATAATTTAATTAAAACCTTTTTAAAGTGGCTGAAGGTGATCGAATTTTTTTTCATGTAATATTCAAGAGAGAAGTCAGAAACCTAGCTCTTTAATAATACATAAAGTCTTACATCACAAGGAAGATGTATCTAGGGTTATTTACAGTTGTCTAGGTTAACATTCGGGGTACATTAAAGGCTAAAATATAAAGCACTTATTGAACTAAATTTCGTATACGTGAAAAATCAATATAAGATCACCATAGGAAACAGTTGTTACTGAAAGTCTATGTTTTTATCCTATAGCCATCTATGTGATACCAGTTTGTGGCAAAGGGAGATGATCAGAAAGCAGTGATACAATGAGTATTAGTTTAAATGTGCTTAAAAATAAAACAGAATATAAGTTTCTATGCAACTCTGTGCAAGCCTTAAGGCTGACAGATCAACAGTTAGAGCAACAGACAGGAGAGAGCTGTGATTTTCAAACCCTGCTGTGCCTCCGGCCACAGCCACGGGGAAAAAAGCAGAAGGCTGCACTCAGCCCATCACTCCCTGTCCCGTTTCTAATGGCAGCAGCTCTGCCCTCCCAGCATGCTTCTCCACAGAGGCCTATCAGAAAGGCTGGGGAGGGCAAGAGAGTGGTGAGGAGGGCAGATATTTTTTAATGTACAAAAAGGAGGTATAGACTTTAAAAGATTATACTGAAGTACACAATAAGATTTTGTTTTTGAAAAAGTGGGTCCTGTGGCTTTAAAAGTTTGAAAAAGGCAAGGTTCTAAAAGCTGTTTATATTTCAACAGTGGAAAGTTTTAAACGCAGAAGATACCTTTTCCATTAAAATTTTTGGCTGATATTAAAACTATTTGAGTGTAGAGGTAGACTCTCATTTAGGAATTAAGTCAATTTTTGTGACTGATCTGACTTGCATGTTTTTTTTATTTTTCCTGCAAATGTCAGAAACACAACTAACACAACCAAAAACCTGCTGTATAGCAAAGAATCTAAAAAGAAAACCTGACCTGACTGTAAGACAAACTGCCTTAAAACATATACCAAATTTATTTGGTGAGGAAAAATGAATACTATGTTCTTAAGATTTTTTCCCCCATAAACTTAGCTAATGTCTAAAGAATGTAACTAGAACTGGAAATATACACACGCAAGGATCTATTTACATAATTCGAACTTAATGACTCTACCAGCATTATTATATTAAACTTATTTCTAAAATTAATATTTTCAAATGTCAGAGCTCAAGAAAAGGCACAACAACATTGATACATTGATTTTATTTGAAAAATTCAGCAAAATTTTGCCACAGGCTTCTTTATTTTACTGGCTACCAAGCACACTACCTCTTCATTCTAATTCTTATGGAAGTAGCTGAGCCGAAGCACTTTCTCCAATATGAAAAAGCAGTCCACACAGAGGAGGAAACTTTCCAAGACCTGCTACCACCGTCCATCTGCTCCACATCTGCCAACCTTTATTGGGCTCGTTCAACCCAGCCTCAAACTCTCCCCAGCTGGCCATGATTCTACCGCTTTCACAAAGTTATTTTTGGCAAATGATTAACAATTTGTGAGGCAATCTTCAAAACTTTCTTATTTCTTTTGTTGGACCTAGTAAAACTTGAGGTGCCCGCAAGATGATATTCAAATCCAAAACATGTTGCTTTATTCTATTTTTAACAAGTTAAACGATTATTATTCATAGAATAAGTTTTTCTTTTAACAACTTACCACAATCAATGTCTTATCAGATGCAGTTATGGCACAAATTGGATCCCTTGTGCCCTAAAATAAACCAGCATTACTCTTTAACAAATATTCATTGACTGGCTAATCTGGTACAAGGTAGTATACAATTCACTAAGAAGAATACCGTAACTCTATATTTATTAACTTAACCAGCATTTACTTACTGAGCACCTACTATATGCCAGACATTGAACTAAGCACTGGAGATACTCGGATAAAATCTTTGCCCTCGGGGATTACTCAGAAGTCTACTGGGAAAGGCAGTGGAACCAACACCTAATGACAGCACAGTATGATCACAGTAGAGGTAAACCACAGGAGTTATAAGTGCACAGAGGGAAGAGCATAAACTTATACCAAAATGGGAAGAGAGACAAAAACTTGAGCTTAGCTGTAGAAGATGAACATTCAGCAAAAGGACCAGCGTGTGCCAAAATAGAGAAGGGGGCAAATGGCACGGCACTGCTACAGCCTGGATGGATTATTTTTTGAAGCCAGTCTCAAAAGCTGACATGCTATTACATGCTGTATGAGTCCATTCGTAAAACATTCTCAGAGTGACAAAACTATAGAGATGGAAACAGATGAGTGATTGCCAGAGGACAAGGATGGGGGTGGAGAGTGGGTGTGAAAATGAAGAAGTAGCACGAGGCAATTCCTTTATGGTGATGAAGTTACATAAAACTACATGTAAAAACTAGTGAAAACTGAATAGGAATTGGGTCGTAGTCTAGTTCACAGCATCATTACCAATGTCAATTCCCTGATTTTGATATTACACTATAGTTATGTAAGATGTCACCATTGAGGGAAGCTGGGTAAAGAGGCTCTATGTGCTATTTTTGCAACTTCCTGTGGGCCTATGATCATGTCAAAATAAACTTTTTTTCAAAATCAAAAGAAGAAAAAACAAATCTAGAAAAATTTGAATTAGAATAGAAATTTTTAAAAGAATTACTAGAATAAAATGCTATTCGTTGGAAACAAATTATTTTCAGTTCTCAAAATAAAATTGCAGTATTTCCAAATCTATGGATATTAACATTTGCTGGCACTTACTTGAATGGCTTTGCTATAATCAAGCACACCATCCGCTGATCCAGAAGGAGTATCATCAACATGATAAATTCTGAAAAAAAAAATTTAATTTCAATGATAGTATAAGTAAGGTTTATACTATTTCATGATCTCTAGAACAATTAAAGGATTGGATGACACCAATGAATACTGTTATTTAATATTACTGTCCTGATTATTTTAAAGAGTTCTTGACACAGCTCAATCTTACAAAGGCAGAAACTACCTACCATGTGTTTACTAGTTATGCAAGTGCCGTGCTCCTGAGAGCTATGCCAAAAATACATTTGGACACTGAATCATATATTTCCAGTGAATTTCGGTAAAAGCCCCAAGAGATATCTTCCCTTACTCCCCCAATGAACATCTGTCAGGAACAACTTCTAAAGCATCAAGTTTCTCTGTTGTTTCTCCCTAATTTCCCTTCTAACGATATGCTTAATAAAGGTAAAACGTAAGTGCATTTGGGAAGCTCTAATTAATGGAATTCTTGTTCTGAAGTAAAGAACCCTCCCCTATGCCTATTGTGTTATGAAGATGCACCACTTCTGGTGTACCATCTCTCGGATACCTTTACTGTAACACTTATTCACACCACAGTATTGCTGCTAGTTTCCCTGTCTCTCTCACTAGACGGTGATTTTCCTAGAGGCAAAGACTACATCTCCAGTGCCTGCCACACGTTGTCAGGTGCTCTATAATGTCTGCTGAAGAAAACATTGAAATGAACGGAGGTGAACAGAGAAGACACATCATTGAGTAGCTATGAGGCCCTGGGCAAGTTATTTAACTTCTCTGAGCCTCAATTTCTTCATCTGTAAAAGAAGGCTAACAATTCCCCCTTTGCAGGATTTTTGAGAGGCATAAATAAAACGATGCTGGTAAAGCACACGTGCACAGAGCCTGATACATAAAAGGAGTTCAAGACACTGCAGCTGCAATATAATCACAGGAAAATTAAGCCATTTTCCATCTTTAAAATATCATGAAAGTTTATCATTGTTAAATTAAAGTCGTATTTGTACTTTCACCAATATAATAAGGAGATCAAATGTTAAATAAATTTTAAAGAAATGTATTAAAAACAGAAAGGTATACTAATTTAGAGGTACCATGTTTCTGCTTTCTAATACATTTTTATTAAGTACATACAGTCAATATTTCTACTTAGTTATCACAAAATATAAGTCAAAGGTTAGAATAGGAGGTCTCTCAAGAGATCATCTGACCCAAATCCCTTTCTTAAAACAAGTAGGGTACTACAAGAAAGGCCAATCTGAGGAAAGTGGCTCAGAGCCAGATAAACCTGGCATTGTGTGCCATCTCCTCTTATCAGCTGGGAACCTCTGGCAAATAATTTACGCTGTGTGTCTCAGTTTCCTCTCTGTGAAACAGGAATAATACGAGTACTGACTAGACTTCCCAGTGTCTGGCACACAAGAAGTAGTACTCCATCGATGCTGGTTCCTATCAGCATCACCAACGGTATTTTACAGATGACGAGACTGAAGTTCAGAGAGAACTGGCCCAAAGTCATTAAAACTAGGAAGTATACCCCAGACAGAAATATAAGGAAATGATGCCTTCTTTATTTCAACAGAAGCCAGAATCTCTTTAGCTGGTTCACAAAGCACAGTCACTCCATGGAGAGGCTAGACTATTCTGCTCCAACCTTGTCCTAAGAGCCACCTTCTCCCCACAGACTGCAGGTCTCTTGTTACTAGTGCTAGTAACAAAGAGGCCAAAGATTCTTCCCACTGGGTCTTTCAGAACTACAGAGAATACAAGATATAGTATTTTTCCACTTCTTTTTTTTCCTGCTTCCACATGAATTCAGGTATCCACAATACTTTTACTGGGGTTATATCACCTACCTTAGTACACGAGTGAGTCTTAAAGGGAAGGGAAGATTGCATTAAGATCTCAAGTATGTGTGAAGGAAAATGGTTTGAAAAAAGCAACCTGAGATTTCTGGCATGACTTCCCCGCTGCCCACCACCACCAACACAGGCCTGTGCCCTCATTAACAATCATTAGGTTAAAATTACTCAACCAAATGCTTTGCTTAAAGCCTTAGGATAACAACAAAAGGGCAGCAAACGTGGAATATCACTAACAGAGACAATATAACTTACAAAACACAGTAAATGCACTGCTATACTTATTGGAAAGAATCCCTCCATCCTGGCTCCTAATTTCTCCACATGGTAGAGTCATCTTTACCCCCAGTTATCAGAAATAGTTCCAACCCCAAAACCCCTGGAATCCAGGGCAAGAGAAAGAAGGCAAGTGACCAGTTCTCCCCACCTAGAGACCTCCTCCATATCTGTGTCTACGGACCTGCCTCTCCTGTGATGATTATGATACTAGAATCACCCCACCGTCCTGGAAAGACCTCTACCTCTAACCCATAGGAATGAAGTTTTGGTTAGACAATCATATGTCAGTGTAGCATTATAACTCTAATACGGAGAGAGTAGATAAGTGAGAATAGCCATCCCTTATAAAAACACAGGTTTCCAGTCTTTAACGCTAAAGGCTTTTCTTTTGTTACACCATGCTACTTCTCTTTTATTTTGATAAATTTAAACACATAAATCTGAAAGATATTCAAATTAATGGAAAATTATTTCTAGTAATCAAAACAATTTACAGTTCTCAAGCATGACAATTTGTAAATAGCTATGTCCGATTTAAATGTGATATGGTTGAGCTACTAAAAAATGTTCATCAAAAGTTATACCTTTCTCTCCCTTCTTTTCGAGACCGGGTGATCTGATTAATTTCCAATGCTGTGAGCTTCTTTGCCACACGATACTGCCAGGTATAAAATGCTTCTTTTGAAGCTGCTATCACATGGGTTTTGGTCATTGTAACAAACAATGGTACTATTAAAAAGAACATTAAGGCAATTAGGTTACAATTAGAATCGCAAAATGTGCTGCAAAAGACTTCAGTGATCACTGAGTCCAACCTCGCATCTTATAGACAGTATACCCTAAAAACAGTCTGAGAACTCAGAAGAGTCAAAAGTTTGTAGGACCATACAGAAATATCAACTCAAAATGAGTCAGACGTAAGTATAGAACTCTTAGAAGAAAACTTATGTGTAAATCTATGGGACATTGGGTTAGGCAATGATTTCTTAAATATGACACCAAAACCACAAGCAAGAAAAGAAAAAGTAGGGCTTCCCTGGTGGCGCAGTGGTTGAGAGTCCGCCTGCCGATGCAGGGGACACGGGTTCGTGCCCCGGTCCGAGAAGATCCCACATGCCACGGAGCGGCTGGGCCCGTGGGCCATGGCCGCTGAGCCTGTGCGTCCAGAGCCTGTGCTCCGCAATGGAAGAGGCCACAACAGTGAGAGGCCATGTACCGCAAAAAAAAAAAAAAAAAGAAAAGAAAAGAAAAAGTAGATAAACTGGACTTCATCAAAATTAAAAATGTTTGTGCTTCAAAGGACACCAGCAAAAAAGTGAAAAAACAATCCACAAATGGAAGAAAATATTTGAAAATCATATACATGATAGGGAATTACATCTAGAATGTATAAAGAACTCTTGTAACTCAATAATAAAAAGACAAATAGCACAATTTAAAATTGGGCAAAGCATCTGAGCAGACATTTTTCCAATGAAGATACACAAATGGCTACTAAGCAAATGAAAAGATGCTCAACATTATTAGCCACCAGGCAAAGCAAAATCACAATGAGATAACATTTCACACCTACTAGCATGGCTAGAATCAAGAAGTCAGACAATAATGAGTATTTGCAAAAAATGTGGAGAAATGGTAGGAATGTAAGTGGTGCATCCACTTTGAAAAATAGCTCGGTAGTTCTTCAACATGTTAAATGTATCAGTAGAATTACCACATGCCCTAGCAATTCCACGCCTAGGTATATATCCAAGAGAAATGAGAACATATGTCTACACAAAAACTCATACACAGGGGTCTCCCTGGTGGCGCAGTGGTTGGGAGTCCGCCTGCTGATGCAGGGGACACGGGTTCGTGCCCTGGACCAGGAGGATCCCACGTGCCGCGGAGCGGCGGGGCCCGTGAGCCATGGCCGCTGAGCCTGCGCGTCCGGAGCCTGTGCTCCGCAACCGGAGAGGCAGCGGCAGTGAGAGGCCCGCGTACAGCAAAAACAAACAAACAAACAAAAAAACTCATACACAAATATTAATAACAGCATTCATAACAGTCAAAAAAATAGAAACAGCCCAAATGTCCAAATGGATAAATAAAATCCCACTCCTTCCTCCCATCCCCACTACCATTACTGCTTGGTTCAGGCCTTTATCCTTCCCTCTGATCTCATATGTGTTATATTTCCTCATTAATTTAGTAAATGAAATTCTCCAAATTTAGGAATATAGTCTCTTAAACATTTTTTTCATCTGTTCCATCTCTTAGAGAATATTTAATTAAATTCCTACTGTGTACCCTTTGATGAAGTAGTCTCATCAAATCCATCTTACAGATACAGAGGATTAAAGATGTAAAATAACTTGCCCAAGGTCACAAACAAACAATACAAAATTAAACACACACATTCACAAAAATATAGAAAAACAAAAAACTCTTTCATAAAAGATCATTTTAGTAGCTAATTTCTAAATTCACAATTAAAATGGTACAAAACATATTGCTCTATTCAAAACTACTGTACAAAGTAATCATTAATACAGTCAGAATAAAGGAACAGTGTTAACAACAGCTACCGTTTATGGAGTTCTTGCCACAGCCCAAATAAAGGACATTTAGGGCAGTAAGAGACTTAGGAACTAAACAAAGAATTAGAAACTAGATTGATGGTATAGTGTTAACTGAACAGATTAACAAGTCGAGATTCAAACGCAAGAATTTTTATATGCTAAATAAATAGCTCAGTATAGTTGAATCATATTAAAAAGTTGTTTTTAATTACAGTTGTCAAGATTTCTCTATTCAAAATGTGTCCCACTACCAAACTCTAGAGGGAGTGAGAAGCCTTCCTGTAGGGAACAGCTGGTTGGAAGGCAGTCCTGAGAATGGTGGCAGAGCCCGATTCAGGGGCAGCCCTGAGTGGGACAAATGAGCAGGCCAGGCCTAGGCTTTGCTGAGCTTTTGCTGATCCCATCTGCACTAAATCGTAAGACATTTGCTAAATGTTCAGTAAATTCTACCACAGGTAGTCTGATGCCGGTAACTATTATGCCTTTAGTGTGATGTGAAGTAAGTTCACAAACCTTAACTGCTTTCTAATAAAATAGTTTTTCCTAAGCATATAAAAGCATTTTTCTAACCAATGTTTAGCTACAATTTTAAATTATACTCATGTTTCCTTTTTTTTGATACATCCTAAATAATCACAAGTTTATTATCAGCCTAATTAATTCAAAATTAAAAAGTGGTTCATAGCAAGTCAGACTTCTTGGATTTATATCACAGGCACTTGCTAACTCCGTGGCCTTAGATAAATTAAGTATTCTCTCTGAACCTCTATTTGCTTACTGTAAACTGAAGATAATAATAATATTACCAACCTTATAGAGCTACTTTAAGGATTAAGAGAGATAACAAATATAAACCATAGTACAGTGCCTGGCATAGAATAAATGCTTAATAATAATAATTTTAAATGCCAATATTTATTGAATTTTAAAAATTATATGTCAGGCATTTTTATATAATTATATAGTTATGATATATAATATTAATACATAATTAATGTATTACATACATAACTCACACCTACCTTTTAAGGCAGGCACTATTATTACCCCCATTTAGCAGATGAAGAAACTGAAGGATGGAATGGTTAAATAACTCACTGAAGTTGCACAGCTAGAAAGCGGTAGAAGCTGGGACACAAACACAGTCAATCTGGTTCCAGAATCTGTGCTCTTAACCACTATGGCAGACTGCTTCTCATTAAGGGTTAATAACTGTTAGGTGAGGTTGCTATTATTTTTTGCTTTTTATAATAAAACGATATATAAATTCACTAGTCAATACAAAAAACAAATACAATATATATGAAACATGTTCTTTTGAATCAGCATGGCAGTAATTTTGGCAAATTCACTTGGGCAGATAATCCTATCCAAATAAATTATGCTAGATCATCATTTATTATCTATCCCATCCAGGTGGTTTAGTTCTTAGTTTGCTAGAACTAAGCCTCTAGGAAAAAGTTAGAAGACCAAATTTTAACAGACTGAATATTTTAGGGAAAAAATATAACCAGGAAAAAAGCAGTCCATGTCCTTCTCAACTATTCAGTATCCAGAAAGAAAAAAACTGAAATATCTAGAAAGATCATTGGGAAAAAATTGTAAAGAAAGTAATTATGCTTCCATTAATTGAAATTTGTAACACTAATAGGTAACAGTTACTAGCTAAGCAAGGATGTAAAATAATTTAGGACAGTCTAGGAATTCACATATAAGTAAAACCTGAACCTGCTTGTAATAGTTTAATGCTGAGGCCTGAAATAAATGTCTACATCTGTAATGTTCCCCCACTTTTCTACCTATTTCTCAGCCCTTTAAAGAGCTGCTAAACTGAAATTGCACTGAACTGTTTTCATCAAATCACCTCTCTCTGGCCTATATAGAAGACTTAGTGCAAATGCTACCGGCCACCATTAGAAAGCTCCTACGTGCTCCCCACAAGATGGCTGCAGCACAGGCACCTGGTACTTTTCAGGCACTTTTCATGCCTTCATTCCTCTGCAAATGCTGTTTCCTCTCCTTATAAGTGTTACCTGAAGAAATACTTATCCTTCAGAACTCAGCTCAAATGAAACCTTCTCTAAGTAGAAAAAATGTCCCTGACATCCTTATGCACCGATATCTACTTATCTAGCACCTAGCACCAAAACCTAGCACACAGCAGGGGAGCAAATGTCATTGTTCAATAGACTAACTATATTTTAATTATCTGTTTAGACATTCTACAGGAAATGTCAGAGTTAATTTCTTATCACTCCCAGTACCCAGTACAGTACCTGAAACAGTATATACTCATTGATGGTTTGCTAAATAAATAGATTTTATTTTAAATATTTTCATACATTCAATAAACATTTGTTATGGGGCAAGCACAGCGTTAGGCAGTGGGGATACAGAAATGAATAAACATGGTTAGATCTTTAAGAAGCTCAAAATCTTGGAGGGAAGGTAGATAAGAAAATCAATAATCACAGTGCAGAGTAAGTACTTTGGATAGAAGCACACCAAAGGTATACTGAGGGCTCAAAGGAAGAGGCCCCAAAAATGGTACCTAACTCTTACACGTACAGTACAACAGAGCCTCACGAACTAAACTTCTGTAATAATACATAATGTTCTTTTTAAAAGTTTCTCTAGAGATTTTCAGGAAGAGCAGATGACAAATCACATTTCCTAGAACAACATCAGTTATACACTTTTTTTGCTTTAGCCTCCAGTCCTCATGAAAATTTGGCATAGAAACTTAAAAAAGGAATTTCACAGGATATGTGTGAAGCAAAAATGTTGAATTTTCGGCTGAGTTTACTGCAGACCAGTGAAAGAACTGTTTGTTAAAATTTCAGCCAGTGAGACCACAAAAAAAAAAGTTTCAAGACTCAAAAATACAAATAATCATGCCCTCAAGCATTTGCCATTTTATGAAGGTAAAGGATTTACATCTGGCTTTATGAAAACATAGACTGCATGTGATTAAAATACTTTGAGGCTAACCCTATCATCATTATGATATTACGTTAAAACTTTTGATATTAAAAGAAAAAGCATATAATCTGAAGACTGACAGAATTCATCCCTTAGATTTAAGACTATTCTATTTCCAATAAAAAGAAGATATTCATGTGATAAGTATAATAATTTTAAGCTAAGGAATATTAACATTAACAAAGAACACTAACATTTATGTACATATATAAATATATTGCGAGAAACATATAAACATACCTAACACTGAACATAAGACAAGAAGTTGAAAAGTTTCAATGTTTAAAAGTGAGTTACCAAGACCCTAAACATACAGTTTAAAATCTTTGAGGCCAGTAAGTATTCTTCACATTTGCTCGTATCACCCAAATACCTTAGCAAAATACTTAGAAGGCACACTTTAACATTTAGTTGTTAAGGCCGAATGTGAAATCTAAAAACAAAAAAGACTAGTCCTCAGATTCAGAAGATAATTCAATGGGTTTTCAATTTTTGAAACCTACTATTTTTTCTAACGCCATATCCAATAAACTAATATATATTTTAAAAGAAAATCATTATTTTGGAAGTTATAGTGAAATTGGCAACAAAATATTTGGTAACAATTTTTGACAAAATACTAAGAATAAGATTTGGAATTTTTTATGGTTACTTTCATAGCTATTGGATAGAGGGAAGGGTAAATCTAAAGAAACAAATGTCTTCTGAAAACAAAAAAGTCAGGAATTTTTTTAAGTTGTCCCTATTAATAAACTAATTTCATCAGAAAAATCTGGACAGGGCAAACTCACTTTAACAAGCAGCTAAAGTGTTTTTTATGGAAGAGAGGTACTTGGCAGTTTATTAATAATAAAAGTGGTTTCATGGCAGAATTCTTTCTATAATCCTCAGTGTATTACATACTAATCATTACACTGGATACCAATTCTCATACAATTGTATTTCCCATTTAAAGCAAATGATGGCAGTACAGCAGTCGTGAGATTCTTGTGAATTTTAGACAGAGTGAACTTAAAAGTTATTGTATGAAGCAGGATCCTTCTGAGAGTGAAATGGGGCATTACTAGTAATTTTACCATGACAACAGGCATAGACTGGTACTGAACCTGAACCTGGCAAACCAGGAAGTACGTTCATCCTTGTTTTAGAGAATACCGTTCTAATTAATAATAATACCATTGTTACATTTTAAAATTAGTTTACAAATAAGACTTGATTAAAGAGGGAGTAAATATTAACATTTCCTTACCAAGATCAATGTATTTGGGATCCAGAGGTGTGCCAATAGAATTACAAAGAACTAGCACAAACTGTGAACAAATAAAACAGAAAGTATCAAAACTCCTGCTTATGTATTGTAAAAGAAATAATGCTTAACATACCATGCTTATCTCTTTTTCAAGTATCACTAACATGGAAAGAATTGATAAAATTAAATACAAAGAACAGCAAAGATAATCTACAGCACAAAAGTAAAGAAATATGCACTAAAATTAAACTAAGGCTGATTTCTCAATATAGTGGAACACTGGTTTTTAAGAGACCATTTAAGAAACACAAGTACACTGGCTACTTCTCATTTTTATACTTCTAAAATTCCTGGTCAGCTATAACTTCAAAACTCATTTTTATCCTATAACCAGCTATGTAAGAGCTAACAATTTGTTACCGTTGCACCAAATGTTTCCATCTCGTTCTCCTCCTTTGAAGCAATATATAAATGACATGAGAAATTCAGAAAAATTCAGTTAATTCAGAAAAAAACATAACCCAACCCAATGAAAATAACTTAAAATGCCCAGTGGTTAACACATACACAATTATCAATGATTAATATTAGGAAAAATAATCGAACATAATGCACACTTTACATCAGATTATTCTAATGGTAATTTTTTTGCTGTTAGTCACCTTCTCTATATCTAGTACTAAGAATAATATTTTACATAGATGTTTTCTTGATTAGAATAATAATTTCAAATAACCAATTCTCAACGTACTATTTACACAGACTTCTTTTCTCAGTATCTCAAGTAAAACTTGTTTAATTTCATAAACGTAAACTAAATGATAAAAAAATACAGTAAAATATCATAATTTACTCTTCCACTACTTAAAACAAGCTTATTTACTGCCACAAAATATAAATGTTTTACATACTTATTATTCACAAGCTCATAGCTTAAAGAATCAAATGAGACATCTTACTAAAAATAGAAGTCCCCCAACTTCCCATTTCTTGCTCCCTAGAGTAATTACTTTCAGCTCCTGTAATTCATTCTTTTGCTATTTACCTCCACAAATGTAAGTAACATGTTTACAATGCTACTTCTTGTTCTATTTTGTTTCAATTCAGGACATCATGTAACCATTACTTTCACCCCTCCTTCCCAGCCTCCCATTACACAGGAGCACACTCCCATCACTTCATCTTTCCACTACAGTCTTGTTAAATCAGAATTTAAGTTTTAAAATGTTATTATAGTTCAATTTTTAAACAATTTTTTTAAAAATCTAGTGAATACATCATTTTGACTCTAAATGCTATTCAGTGAAGCTGAGGCAAGTATAACATGATTTGTTTTCCTTCCAAGCATGTTTTAAAGCTTTCCCTGGCGTGGATAATTGCCTTTATTTTTTTCTCTTTGCTTAGTTTTCTCTGTGTTTATTACTAACTCAAGTCCCCAGTTGTCTCCCAGTTATCTATGTGTCCCCTCAGGAGGTCAACCACATTAACTATTCTACTAATTTCATCTTGAATTTCTTTTGGAGCCACTGGGCTGCTCTCATTCGATGACTCACTCCCTAGGCGTGTGCACAACTGCCAGCTGGTACCACTCCACGCCACTGTTGTCAGGTTACCTGGTTTCTTCCTCTTTCTTAGTTTATTCTTCGTTTTGGTAAACCATATCCCATAACCTCCTAAGTTAAGAAAGCTCGGAAGGTAAATTTTTGGTGATCTCGTACATCTAAAAATGTCTTATTCTACCCTCATATTTAATGAGTAGTTTGCTTAAGGTATGGAATTCAAGGTGGGAAATCATTTTCCCTCAGAATTTTGAAAGCAATTCTCCAAAGTATTGAGGTTGACAAGTCAAATGCCATTATCATACCTGATCCCATGAAATCTGTTCTGGAACCAAGTGGGAAATGAACACTGCGGTAACATTAATCTAACTGCCCTGTTTTCAGCAAGAGTTCCACCACCCTTCCCTGTGCTTGGTGCCCTTCAGTGCAGGGACTCCGTATCCTCTCTGGAGGGTAAACCAGTCTCCCTCGTGGTTAGAAGGGCAGCTGCCCACAGGCTCAGTAGTGGGAGGGGATCTAGAAATCTGCTCCTTTATATGACCCTTTTTCTTTTTCCCAAAGTATTCTCCTGCCTGCATAATCTCTGGTACTTCCAAATCCCTTTTCTGTTCAATTCTTTCTCCTACCAGGTACCACCACCAAGTCCTGTGTTTCTGGGATTCTGTGATGTAAACTCGTTGCTTCTTTCTTTCTCCACTGATGGCTGAGGGTTCCATTTTCTTGGGTCTGCTAAGGTAATTACCACTAACCTCCTTACTCTCTAAACTCCAAAATTATGTTGCTTTTTCCTCTCCCTTTCTGATCCCTATGGGCTTATAGCTTTTTAAAAAATACCTTTCCTGTTGTTTCAGTCAGTTTCAGGAGAGAACAGAGCCAAATGTGGCTGTTCAATGGCCACCTTAAACTAAAAATTCTATACTTTTTAACGGGATGAAATAATTTATAACACAGCCAAAGACATTGGTAGTCCTTTCTTGAAAAATTTGCATACTTCTGCAAATATTTAAATTGTTAGCAGACTTTTTTAAAGGGCATTATTTATTTATTGTATGTTATGAGACACTGTCTTTTAAAGTAATATAAGTCCACATAAAAGTACATTTCTGAATGTCAAAGCTACCCAAATTGTTATAAATGGCCATTGTTACATAATTTCTTGAGCATTTGTACTAGACATCTGGTTATTCATTTCTACTTATGGAATTTTAAATTGGAAAAGAATTGTGGTATTTTAAATATATTTCAGAGACAAAAAGCTTCAGTACAGGTCAATATAAACTGCTAATGGATTAACTAATTGGAGAAAAAAATCAGGGGACACAGAACCAATGGAGTCATATAACTTTCCAAACAGAGGTCTAGACAGACATGGCCAATAGACCCAATACTTTGCTGTACCTGCCAGTACAGAGGCCATGCTTGAGAAGACAGAGAACTATAGCCCAATTCTGCCAAGTAGTTAACCCTTCTAAGTTTTAAGATATCAAGGAACACCTACCTGAGGATGATTTTCATCAGCTTTTGTAGCCAAAATGCAGAAATCTCCACAAGTAGTAATAGAAATGAGACTCTTCACATACTTAACATATTTCTCGTTGTTTTTTGTATCCCAAAATATAACACAGTATTCTGGACGATCAGGTCTGGTATAAGCATAAACTACAGTGTTTGAGCAATAACCCCACTAGGAAGAAAGGAAGAAGGAAAGGGAGGGAACAGAAGGAGGGAGGGAAGAGAGAGACAGGAAGGAAGGGAGGGAGGGAGGAAGTAAGTTAGGAAGGAAGGAAGGGAGAAAGGAAGAAAGGAAGGGAGAACGAAAGAAAGAAAGAAAGAAAGAAAGAAAGAAAGAAAGAAAGAAAGAAAGAAAGAAAGAAAAAGAAAGAAAGAAAGAAAGAAAGGAAGGAAGGAAGGAAGGAAGGAAGGAAGAGAGAGAGAAAGAAAGAGAGAAAGAAAAAGCAAGCAATTAATGTTGGGAAAGTCATATTATTATATTTTTATATTTTTCCTCTAGAAATACTGCAGATACGTGGTTTATCGGTGCTGACAAAATAAATTCTTTAGAAATGGAAGAGAGAAGGACTGAATATTCAGCTTAATCTCTTTCCTCACTAAAATAACAAATCTAAAAGTAATAAAGACAGTTAAAAAAACTGTACCACAAAAATAAATTTAGTTTAACTTCCCTTATTTTAGTTTGTAGGATTTAAGCTTCAGTGGTGAAAATTTCAGATTTTTCAATAGGCAATAACAGTTGCTTGGGGGACAACAGCAAGAGAGATCCCTGCCAAAGTTCAATTCTGAGTCCTGAAGCCAAAATTCAGAAATAGCGGCTTTGCCTTTCTTCTCCCATCCACGTTTTTTTATATTTGTTTTTATCAGAGTAACATATGCACATAGTTTATAGTCAAATAATTCTACATGGCTTATTTAACACAAAAACAAAATGCAGGAGCCCCCTGCCTAATTTCCTCCTTGGGGTAGCCATTTACAACTATTTTAGCTGTAACTGTTTTGGTATTGATTTCCATATCACATGTGGATTGATTACAGAACTTAGAGCTTTCCCTCTCCCAACAAATTTATACATAATTTTGAATAAATCAATATTCAGTGTCTACATTATTAACACCGTGTTTACTCTTCTTTTTTGCGGGGGGGAGGGGCCGTGCTGTGGGGCATGTGAGATCCCAGTTCCCCGACCAGGGGTCGAACCCACGCCCTGCCACAGTGGAAGCAGAGTCCCAACCACTGGACCACCAGGGAAGTCTCCAGTATTTACTATTCAAAGTAATATGGTGATTACTTTCTAAAATAAACTTTTTAACTCTAAAATAATTTTAGATTTATACAAAAGTTGCAAAACTAATACAGTGTACCCTAACCCTTTACTCATTTTCCCCTGTTGTTAACATCTTACTAATATTACCACAGTACATTTGTCACAACTAAGAAACCAACACTGATACATTACTATTAACAGAACTCCAAACTCAATTTGGACTTCATTCGCTTTTCCCTAATGTCCTTTTTCTAATCCAGAATCCCCTTTGGAACACATTATTATATTTAGTCGTCATGTCTCCTTAGGCTCCTCTGGGCTATGATGGTTTCTCAGTCTCTCCAGGTTTTTGATGATATTGACAGTGTTGAGGAGTCCTGGTCAGGTAGTATGTAGAATGTGCCTCAATTCATGTTAGTCTGATGTTTTTCTCAGGCTTAGACTGGGGTTACCAGTTTTTAGGAAGATCACCCCACAGGTGAAGACCTCTTCTCATCACATCACATCAGGGGGTAGTGATAGCCATGTGACGTCACTGTTGATGCTAACCTCGATTGCCTGGACAAGGTGGTGTTCTCCAGGTTTCTCCACTGTAAAGTCACTTTCTTTTTTCCCCCTTTTTTTCCATACTCCACTCTTTGGAAGTAAGTCACTAAATGCAGCCCACACTCAAGTTGGGGGAACGAGGTAGGGGACTTTGCTCTACCTGCTGGCAGGGTGGTGTCTAGTAAATTAGAATACTTCTGTAAGGAAGATTTGTTTCTTCTCCCCCATTTGTTTATTTAAACAATTTATTGATATCAGTTTGTACTCATGGACATTTGTTGTATAATTTGGGTTACAATCCAATGTTACATCATTTATTTTGTTGCTCCAATTGTTCCAGCCTTGGCCACCGTGAGCTCTTTCAGGCTGGCTCCCTTGTCCCTTTGGCGTACCCCATCCTTTTGTTTTTTGAGCACTTCCTTACTTTCTGGCACTATAAGATGCCCCAGGCTTATCTTGCATTTTCCCTGCCCTAGTCCTACAATCAGTCATTTCTCCAAGGTGCTTGACCTTTAAAAATTAGATATATAAGTCTTCTCACAACTACTATCCTTAGTAGTTTACCAGCTCAGTCTCATACTTCACAGCTTGTTATGGGTCAAATGTTAAATTTAAGGTAAAATATTGATTAGTCATTATGCTGCTTAGTCTCATTTTCCCCTTCTGATCCATTCTCCGCCATTCTCTGGCCTGCTCCGTGCCCTGGAGGCTGACTTCTATGAAATCCATTACCAGGACTACCTTGCCTTCTGCTTTCCAGTTGGGCTTGGCCAACAGAAGGCACCAGCAGGTGGTGAGATGGGCTGAATTATTTACTCCCCAAGGCTGTCTCTGCCCAGCCAGCTAGCAGTGGCTGTGCCCCTATGGAGTAGACCCTCTTGCATAGCCACAGAGCTGGTGGGTTCCAGGAATAATACTTCCTTCTCTTGCTCACTGTTGCTAGTCTCTGGGTGCTTGCTTTGTCATCCCTTTCTGGTCCCCTTAACTCTGCTCATCCCTCTGTAATAAACCCTTCATCAATCTCTCTTCAATTACTCCTTTGTGCCATCTGTTTCCTGCTGAGACCCTGACACTGTTGGAGTAATTTTACTAATTAAATATAGTATTCCAGGAACATTTACCAGTTCTAAGGCCTTCACACTGAAAAAAGCCTCCTTTCAACTGGTTTATAAAACAATGTGTCTATGAATATATGCAAAAAACACACATTATACTTTCAGCTATAACAAAATTATATCATAAAAAACATTTTTTTTTTTACATTTGCTCTTAATACTCACCTTATAATCGGGTCGAATATTTGCAAAATATATAAAAGAATCAACAGCTAGTGCAATTTTCAGTCCACCTCCTTCCCAAGATAGTGCAGACATCTGCTTTCCAGGAATCTTCAAAGTACCCAGATGCTGAAAAAAGTAATTATATTTAACCTAAAGTATCACAATTAAATAAAATACCACCAATCACTTCACAGAGATCAAAAGTGGTACAAAAATTATTTTATGAAAGGTTGCTACAAACTTCAAATCATTTCCCTTCAATTTTTATAATGTAAAGCAAACATATGAGAGGAGAAATTTACAAACTATAGCCAAAGAATTCAATATCAAATTTCATCAAATCTAAGATGCCAGAGATTTAAATACGCATCTTTATTTTTATGTACAACTTAGGAAAGAAAAACACACTGCTAGCTAAAAATAGGACAACTTTGATTTTAAGATGCATCCCAATTTAGAGTTGTAAAGAATTGTGCTTCTTATAATCAATGAAATATTGGAGTAATAAACTCAATCCTTAAAGTCTTTCCTCTCGTTCAGGCCCCTTCCCACCCCCAACAGCCAACCAGATGCCAAGCGTTTTGCTTTCACTCCTTTCTATCCTCCACTACAACTGCCTTCTTTCTTGACTGAACTATGGTGACAGCCTCCTAACTGCAATTTTTCCCTTTTGTCTCTTTTCTCATTCCTGCCCTTCCAATTCAATCTCCACTCTACTGCCATGATTATCATTCTAGAAGACATATCTAATCATGTCCTACTCTGCTTTTAAAAAATGCTTAATAATTTTTAAAAATCAATAGCTCCCCACCAGTACATTCTCTAGGATAGTATACAGTGACTTTCCCCACTTGCCCAAAACTCTGTGGATCAACACCTTACGAGTTAGCTGGAATTACTGTGCTCTCCTCATGAGGGAATTACTGTGCCTCCATTCCTTGGGCCCATATAATATCTCTTCTGCCTGAAATCCTCCTTTCCTTTTCCCCAAGACTCCCTCATCCTACTACTCCTTGTCCTGCAGGAGTATTCCTATTCATCCGTCAAGAAACAACTTAAATATTACTTCCTGCCTTCTTCCCTGCCTCTACGGTTCCGGAGAATTTAGACAATGAGCTACTTGAGAGCACTAACTTTATCATATTCACATTTATTACCCTATCCCTTAATAGATTCCTTGGTAAACAAGTACTCAAAAAAATATCAAGTAAATAAATGTATCATGCCTTCAAGTGAATTTCTTCATATACTAACAGTATATTTAATGGCTAAATTAGCAAATGAATAAATGAATACAAAGACTTTTTTAATGTGGACAAAGAAAGAAAACATTTTTAATCTATGTTTTATTTGACAAAACAGTATAATCCCAAGAATTTTAATAAATTATACTGGTATCCCTCGTTCTTAAGCAGTTATGCTCTAAAATCAAATTTAATATATTAAACTCCACTTTGCCAGGGAAACCAATGGGGAAAAAAAAAGTTGTAACCTAGGAGGGTCCACTCTATCTGTCCTGCTGCCTGTACAAAACCAGAAGGAAAAAGCAGGGTCTCACAACATCACTCTTGGTACTGACAACCCATACTAGGAGGAGAATAAGGCCATCTTCTAACTCTGAGAAACACGCCAGGCGGTGGCAGCAGTGGGGAAAGAACACTGTAGACATGTCCCCAGAGTTATCTCCTTTGATTTTTACAACAGTGCCATGAGATGTTACCTTTATTTCAGGAAATACGTTAACCGAGTCTCAGAGGTTAAATAACTTCTCTAAGTGAAACCACACTGTAGAAACGGAATTCAAAGCCAAAGTCAGGTCAGCCAGACTACAAACCCCATGCTCTGTCATCCCCTCCCATGGCTAAGACCACACTGAGAAAACTAGAAGATCCCAGCCCTCAGAACCAAAAGTAAGTTCTTCCCTGAGGTTTTCCTTAAGTTTCAATCTTTAGTTAATTTCTTCCCAAGTTCTTTCTAATAACATAGATCCAAAAATAAATACCCCACATATTCACTCATTCAAAAAATACTATGACTAAATACCCTGAGGACCTATGCTAGATACCTTTGATTACAACTATACCAAAAACCACTTACAGTTTTCAATTTAACACATAACAGTTGATTTGCAAGATAAAGCAAATAGGCCTTTGAATGCATGTTTTTATACTTGGAGAAGACTGAACTAACAAAAATAAGCTGATAAGATAATATAATGATAAATAAGCCAATGGCAACAAACAAAAATAACGAATAAAGAACATGAATTTAAAAGAAAGCTATAAACATTGAGATAACTAGAATTCAAATTTTTAATTATTTAGGAATCTTGAGAACTATACTTTTTGTTTTTTCTTAGCTTTTACATCTACCAGAAATATTATTAGTTGACAAAGTACAGAGACTACATACTCTCCAGAGCACATTCTGCTGGGTAACTTTCAGCATCAGCTGACACCATTACTTACCCTAACAGAATTTATTAAAATATATTAAAAAGTATTAACATAGTGAAACTGGTATAGGTTTTTGTGTAGCCAAAAATAAATATTATTGAAGTCTAAGGTGAATTTATAAAAACCAACAGGATACTCAAAAGAGACTGAATATAGTCTAAAGTAAGAAAATAAAATAGGTAAAAATTATTAAGCTTAGTTACTAATAAGTTCTCATTTTCTAAATTTTTAAAATGCACAACATGTTAATTCTCCTATTTTATATTTTCCACTGCTGTTTCAAGAAAATTCTCTTCAAAAATTAAATTTATTAATAATACTATTGAGAAGGATACCATATGTTATTTATGAAAAATGTTTATATTTTAATGTAGCATCACCTAAGATTAATTATAAAGAGATTTTCTTAAAATAATCTATTATTCCACAACAAATTGAAACAATTAGAAGTTTGGGAAAAGGATAGACAGCACATTTAATTTATCATATTAAACCCCCCCCAGATTAATCTGAAACAGCTAAATTACACTAAAAACAACTCAAAAATCAGCTGTAAAGAGATGCATATTCAGATCACAGAGAAAATACTCTCAATAACTACTCCCTAATGATTTCTTATATGAAACATCTGGTTTTCTAAATGTAAAGATTATAAAATAAATTCCACGATAAAATGAAGGCTTATAACATAAGGATATTATTCAAAGACATACACCTGATAGTTCATCATTTTTACTTAAAATGTCCGTTTTAAAAAATGTGACAGGTTTATACCCGCTTCCTCCATTCTTCTTTCCCCTACCTTATTCACTGCATATTTAAATGGAAAGAAAGAAAGACAAAACCTTGAATACATTTACCTCACCAAATGGAGTGTAAAACTGCACAGTGTTTACATCTTTGTCCTGGGTGATGGCCTTCTGGGAGCCTGCCACAGCTAACACGCTGCCAGTGTGGTTCCACTGGATACTTACTACATACATGCCACTATCAATTAAAACAGGATCTAGTCAACAAAAAGAAAGCAACTGTGGTAAAATATTTAGCCTAGAGAAATTTATAATCTTAAGAATAATTAAAAATTTTTTTTTTAATTCTCCACATTAAAGAAAGAAAAATTACATACTTTGGTCATTCTCATGTCTCATTATTTGGCATCTGCCATTGTCAAAACAAATCGCAAGGCAGGGGCAGTGTGGCTCCACATAGCCTTCTGTGCCATGGTACCAGTGAATTCCAGCGATACTGACTGCTCCAGTGACATTCACCAAACAATTCAGTTTCATTTTCATCTAAATAAAATCAGTTAGTTAGTATTGTATATTTTAAAACAGGGATTAGTATGAACAGAGTATTATGGAAAGACACTGAAAATAGGATTTAAAAATCTGGTTTTGAATACAAGCTCCATCACTTACTGCTTTACCAACCATGGACAAATCACCTGAGTTTCAGTTTTCCCCGTTTGTAAAATGAGGATTTCAAAAAAGCTCATAGAGTTTTTATGAGACTCAAATGATCAAAGGTATACAAAATTACTCTGAAAATAGCAAAGTGTCATGTAAAAGTTGGTTACTATCACTTCCACCAACGAATGGGTTCATGTAACGTCTTAACCCTCACTAAAAATAAAACAGGCCCATAAGTAAGATCAGAGATCTATCATAGCTAGATCTCACAAAGCTAGAGTTTTTCTTGAGATTCTGCTACCTAAGCCTATTCTATTTTGCCTTCTTTCCAGGACCTGATTTTTGTCCCTTACTGTTTAAATCTTCCATCCTTTTTATAATCTAGTACCTTGCTACAAAAATACCTTTGGTATCTCATGTCACCTTTGGCTTCAGGTATTTGAAGACACAAAGATCAAACTGCACATCATCCTACCCATCATCCCTCAGCTTCAATACACTGAAGCCTTGTATTGAAAAGCCTTGTCCTTCCCAGCTACCAGGATATCAGAACTAAGAGCATTAATTTACCTTGAAGCAACCCAGAAGGTTTTTTTTAATAAAATGAATTTTTAGACAACTGGGAAAAAAACCCTGAATTGAAGACTTTCTTGATTACGCAAACTATCATAATAAATGAATGTGTATACATATATGAATGATATATAAAATAATCATACAAAGTTGTGTAAATAAAAGTAAGGAATATATGTACTTACTATAAAATTCCCTTGATTATCATAAATGTGTATTTCTCCATTTGCCATTCCAAAAAGTAAGATTTTACTATCTGCGGACCATGCTACGTGACATAACTGTATACCCTTCAGGTCTTTTCCCCAAATGCGATTCCCTAAAACAAACATAAAACATAATTATTTCCTTAAAAGTTCAAGGTCATGATTCTCTAACAACTGTTCTAGAAATCTCTGTTTCCCTAAAGAGCTCTCACATTCTTCACAGTATTCATGCATTTGTTCAATTTATTCAGTCATTAAATATTTACTGAGCACCTACTATGTGCCAAACACACACTAAGCATTTGAAATAGCAGCTGTTTCCAACTTTCTCCCTTCTCTTCTAAATTCTCACTCAGGACCTCACTCCCAAATAGCAGATGAATTCATCTTTTACTTTGGAAAGAAAATAAAAGCTTTCAAAAAAGAAATCCCCCATTCCCACTTTCAAACATTCAGAACATAACTGAACCCACACTTATCCTTTCTGCTTTGCCCCCTAATACAAAGGAAGAGGTATGTCCCCAACCAGACACCAATCTAAAGCTAATCCCTCTACCTATTCTCTGATCTAATCCCTTCTGAGCTTTGCAAAGATCTCCCTCTACTGATTATTCACATTTTCTCTCTCTCTCTGTATTTTTTTGGTTTTGGTTTTGGTTTTTTTTTGGCCTCGCAGCGCGGCTTGTGGGATCTTAGTTCCCCGACCAGGGATTGAATCCAGGCCTGGCAGTGAAAGCACCCGGTCCTAACCACTGGACCGCCAGGGAATTCCCCTTCTCTCTCTCTTTAAACTCTTCTCTCCAGGCCCTTTCTTATAAGCATTTAAACATACTCAGGTCTATTCCTCTTCAAAACTACCACCTCAGATAAAAACAAACAAACAAAAAACTCTTCCTTCAACCTTAAGTTCCCTTCTAACTACCGCCCTATTTCTACCATTCCTTTCCCAGCCAAACTTCTTGAAAGAGTTTTCCACACTGTAATCTTTGCTCCCTCACCTCGCACTCAACCCTCAACCCAACACAGTCTGGCTTCTGCCCCATAACTCCACTGTGGGGAAGGTGAAACTGCCTTTGTGGAGATCACTGATGGCCTCTTGATAAATCCAATGGATGCATTTTTCTTTTTCTTTCCTTTTTTTTTAAGTACTTAAATTATTTTATTCCATGTTTTTACTTTTTTTATTGGAGTCTAATTGCTGTACAATGTTGTGTTAGTTTCTGCTGTAGAACAAAGTAAATCAGCCATATGTGTACATATATCCCCTCTCTCTTGAGCCTCCTTCCCACCCCCTCCCTGTCTTTTTTATTGTTTTGACCACCTCTTCCTTCCTTCTTGGTTTCTATGACATCTCCAAGACTTCTACTTTTCAGTATCCTTTATGGAATTCTCTTCTCCTATCCATCCATTAAATGTGCTGGTTCTCACTCTACAGATGGCCCCTGGGTTTTTCATCTATTCCAATGGTTTAAATTACCATCCCTATGCTGGTGATTCCCAAAATTATGCTTTCAATCCAGATATTTCTAAGCTGCAGGCGTATATATCTAATTGTGGTCTAGACATATGTACTTGGATGTCCTATGGGATGACAAAATCAACATGTTGAAAACTGAAATCTCCCCTCAAAACCAGTCTTTTCCCACATCCCTTATTTCAATGAAAGGTACCAACCACCATCCATCCAGTGGCAAAGCTAAGAACCTGGATATCACTCTAGACACTTCCATCCTCTCATCCCCAACCCAATCAATAACAAGGTCCTATCTGTTCTACTACCTAAGTATCTCTAGAATATGTCTACTTACTTCCATCTTCTTTGTCATTACCCTGGTTCAGGCTACCATCCACCACGATCTATCACCTGAATTACCATAGTAATTTCCTAACTGGTACACCTGCCCCCATCTTTCTTACCTTTCTCCTGTCTTCATATTGCAAACATAGAGATGTTCCTAAAGAACAAATCTGACCACATTGCTCCCATTCTTAAAACCTTTCATTGGACAAAAAACAAAACAGAAAAAAACCTTTCATTGGCTTCCCAATGCTCTTAGAGTTAAGTCCAAACTCCTTGTATAACTTATAATCTGCATGATCTGCCTTCTGCTAATCTTTCTAATTTCATCACATACAGCTCTTCTTCCTTTAGCATTATACTATACTGATTCTCAAAATTGTTTCAATATCCCAAAACATGGCTAAGTTCAACTCCTCTGGACCTCCTTAAATGCTATCTCTTAGGCCTAGGACATTCTACACACCAACCTTCTTTGTGGCTAATGCCTCAGCACAGATATCATTTCCTTTACAATGCCTTCCCTGGTCCCTCTAAGTCTAGGTTACATAATTCTTCTACATGTTGCTGTCTTTTCCCTGTCTTAGTACCTATCACAACGCATTGTAATTGCTTGGTTATTTATCCATCTCTCCCGCTCTAGATCTGGAATATTTTTTTGTTGTATCTAGTGCCTAGAACTACAGCTGTCACTTTGCAGACTCTCAGAAACAGATTTTTTTCATACCAAAAAAAATTTTTTAATAAATTATTTCTTTAATAGAGAGAACTTCACACTAAAACAAAGGTACAGACTCTCAGAAGGCCCAGTGTTATCTACGAACTAGAATTTTAAAGACATAGGTTTGAAGGCTACAAAACACAACAAACAATGACATGCTCAGTTCTGTTAAAAAAAGACTAGATCATTTCACAATATGAAATGAAATAATATTTCATTTCACAATAAAAATACTGAATCATTATGTTGTACACCTGAAACTAATGTTATATGTCAATTTTATCTCAATTTTTAAAAAGTGATAGATCTCTATATACTTTTTTTTTTTTTTGCTGTACACGGGCCTCTCACTGTTGTGGCCTCTCCCGTTGTGGAGCACAGGCTCCGGACATGCAGGCTCAGCGGCCATGGCTCACGGGCCCAGCCGGTCCACGCCACATGGGATCTTCCCGGACCGGGACACGAACTCGTGTCTCGAACCCGTGTCCCCTGCATCGGCAGGCGGACTCTCAACCACTGCACCACCAGGGACGCCCTCTATATACTTTTTGAAACTAAAATCTACATATTTACAATACAGTCTAACAAGTGTAAAGATAAATCATATAATTAGGTAGACATATTTAAAATAACTCTGAGAAATTAATTCATTTTTTTCCAGTCCTACTGTAGAAAAAAAATTTTTAACAGATTTTTTACTTGAATATACTTAAAAATAAGTAATTCTTAAATGTCATCAAATTGTACAGTAACTATTTTCTCTTTTGATGTTTATTTTTCTGTCAGAATGCTAACATATGATAATTAATTTAAACCTCTAAAGATTAAAAATGTCAGCTAAATCTTGATCTTAGCTCTGGGTGCAAAAATGCATTACCATCCACTGAACCAACTATCACAGCCCCATCCTCGTATACAATGCATATCTTCTGTCCATCAGCATTCCAGCTCATGCTTCGAACCACTGATTTATTTCTATTGTTGATCATCTCCTCATACCAAGAGCCTGTTTTCACAAAGAAAAACAAATGACAAGTCAAAACTTTCACATCTAATAAATGGTACTTCAGAGTTGAAACATTCCATAAAATACACTGTGGGATAAATAACTGCAAAGCTTTCTACAACCTGAGACATTTAACTATGAAATCTTCAAATCCAACAGAACAAGATGAAAAAAAAACTTGGGCCTTGACTAATAATTGCTTCAAAGATTATCACAGAAAACACAATAAATGCCCATCTTTTTTTTTTCTCTCTCTCTCTTTCTTGCTTTCTTTCTTTCTTCCTTCTTTTCTGTCAATTAAAAAACAAAACTTCATTTGCTTCTGAAGGCCGAAACAATTGATTTTTCTCAAAGTCTGACTTTTCCCACTTGAGTACACCTCAGATAATAACCAAGGAAAGAACAAAATAACCACAATTACTTCATAAGTATGCACAAACTCTCCAATGATTAATTATAGGCATATTAAATATAAGCATATTATGTAAAAGCTCTAAAACTGCTTGCAAAAAATTTAAACAGTTCATATCACATTAGTGATATCACATCACTAATGCTGAGTGACAAAAACGTTCTTGTACATGGGGTTGGAGTGAGATGTGACTTGTCTCAAGGTGTAACCAAATGTGAGGCAAATCACAGAGCTATTCTGTTTTCTTTTTGTTTTTTAAAAGGCTTTACTACATTCTGGTACAGGGAATTCTAGTCTGAAGCCAAGCAAGTAATCATGTAACATGGAATAACTAGTCAGAGCAGGGTATTATCCATCAAGACTGAGGCTCAGAGAAGACCTACTTTGGAAAAAGACAAAATTTAATCTCCTATATTTTCACATTCTACTCACTACACACATATACACAGACATAAACTTTAAAAATAAATGAGTTTGTGTACTACAGCATGTTTTAATTAAGAATTTTTAAAAGGTATACACCGTAAATGTTTTTAAAACAAAACACATAAACTAAGGTACACTGTTCTTTTAAAGATGATGGCTACAGGCCCCAAGAGAACATGTTTTATGAGTTATTTTTCTGGTAATAGTGATGCACCTAAATTAATCCCTCTCTTGTTCTCTCTTGTGGGCAAAAGACACAAATTGTGAGCCAGTAGTCAGAGCTGAGATAAAATCTATATCCAAGAAGGAAAAGGAAGTTAACTGACTCATTAAAGGAAATTAATTATTGCCTTTGACACCTTCATAAATGTGTTTTTATCTGCTGAACTAACTCCAGCCACTGACCACAGAGAAACTAATCTTACTGGAAACCTGAAAAAAAGAGCTATCTCAAGCAGAAACGATTCTGCCAAGAGCCTAAGTTCAGTTTGAAGATAACCAACAGTCACATAATTCACTTTCTTAACGCAAGGTCACCGTTCAAAAGAAGTAAGGTTAAAGGGAGAAGTAGGAAGCCATAAACCCAGAAATATCACCCCTGTGAACTCCTACTGCCAGTTAAAAAGGGTCTATTTCAAAGATGTTATTTCCCCATTCAAATACTGTAATCCAGACTCCAATTTGGGAAAGATTAAATAAGCTCTCCTAAGATACCTTTATATAACATCCAAACAATGATAAGACCATTTTGATCACTGGTAGTCAACTTCTGATATTGTTCATTCCATGTTACAACTTGAACAGAACCTAAAAAATTATAAGACAATTTAGAAACTAAAAAAGAGCTACAATTAATTTCAAATTTATATTTTTATAATAAACACCAAGAGCATGTTAAAATCAATACTGTTCCTGGGCAACAAACAGCAATTAAGAGTCTTTAATATTACTCAAAAATGTTCATAGGATGCAGTTACTATTATCACTCATTTCTACAATAATGCATAATACTAATTTTCATGTTTATTCCTATTTCATGCCAGCTAAGGTACCAATTATGATCAGCTGCAAAAGCTGCCATATATCTGATGACCGAAACAAATGTAAGTAAGATTTACCCAATTTGCCTGACTCCCCAAGATTATTATGCCCAAAGGACATCATACTAAGTACTTGTTTTTGGGGGGAGGTGGTATTTGTTTGTCATTAATATGTCCCCTAATCTCTCCGCCTGCACCACACCTTGTTTTCCATTCTAGTAGTAACACACTCTTGAGCAGCTCTTAAACCTCTGGGTTATAGGAACAAATGTGTTTTTTTTAGTTTTTTTAATCCTTAAATATTTTATTGTATATTTCCTAAGAACAAGGACATTCTCTTTCAAAACTATTTTACAAATTAGAAATTTTAACACTGATACAATATTATCTCCAACCCACAGTCCACATTTAAGTTTTATCAATTGTCCAAATAATGTCCTTTATAGATACTTGTTTTTCTCATTTCAAGATCCAGTCTAGGATCATCTAGTACATTCAGTTGTCAGGTCTCTTTAGTCTACTTTTATCTGGGACTATAAAACAGACTCTAAAAAAGGATTATATCCTATCCATAGACAGATAACAGTATTTTTAATATTTAAAATTACAGCTACTTTTTTTCATAACTATTGAAGATGTTACTTAATCATGTGAAAGTTGTTGAATGATTCTAGGCTGTGTTAATTATGGCTAAATAGAAATGATTACTTTAAATATTACCATCATTTAAAATGATGACATTTTTGCATTAAGTAGATGGTTTCTAAATACCTAAAGATAATACTATTCAAATATGATTTAAAAATTTACATGACTCACCACTATGACCTTCAAGAGTCTGATTCATAGAAAGGTTACTAGGGGCTGCAAGACCCCTCAATTTTGCATCATCTAGAACAAAAACAAAAACAAAAAATACTATGGAAAATATATAAAAGTGACAGATTATAAGATTTTGATATTTCTTGCTTTTTTTGAAAGGAGTTCCTATTCCTGGACAATATTAGAAAGTTTTTTTTTTTTTTTCTGTACACAGGCCTCTCACTGCTGTGGCCTCTCCCGTTGTGGAGCACAGGCTCCGGACGCGCAGGCTCAGCCAGGGCTCACGGGCCCAACCGCTTCGCGGCATGTGGGATCTTCTTGGACCGGGGCATGAACCCGTGTCCCCTGCATTGGCAGGCGGACTCTCTCAACCACTGCACCACCAGAGAAGCCCCTAGAAAGATTTTTTTTAAAGCATGCTTTATCCTGATCTGTTTTTCTCAACATGGACAATAACACCTACCCCCTTGCAAAGATGTTATTCTGGCAAAATAAAGCAAAATGTATAAAAGAACACTGTTTATTCAGTATACTGAATATATTGGTAATTATTATTGCTACTTATTCCTTGCCAAAAGATAACAAATAGAAGTATTTATGACATATAGATTGAGAATTTTAAAGCATAAGAGGGATCAAAAAGCAAAGACTTTGGGGCTTCCCTGGTGGCGCAGTGGTTGAGAGTCCACCTGCCGATGCAGGGGATACGGGTTCGTGCCCCGGTCCGGGAAGATCCGCGGCTGGGCCCGTGAGCCATGGCCGCTGAGCCTGTGCGTCCGAAGCCTGGAAACTAGTTTTTACTAGATTTTGCAGAATCTTATATTCATTCATTCATTCATTCAACAAATATTTATTGAATGTCTACACTCTTCTATGCACTGTGGAAGACTCTGAAAATAAATGATGAACAAAAGCCCTCTGCCCTCAGAGAGCTTGTAGTCTACTAAGGGGACAGATACTAAATACACACACACCCACAAAAATATATATGCATATATATAAAATTATAAACTGGGGAAGTAAAGGCATAATAGGAGACAGTAACAGAAGGGGATTAATTTAGACTGAAGGGAGAACCAGGGAAGGATTTCTGAAGAAACGATATCTAAACTGAGACTGAAGGAGAAACTGGGAAAAGCCAAGCCAGGTAGGGGGGAAAGTATTCCAGGCTAGGAAACAGCAAGTACAAAGGCCCCTGGGTAGAAGTATAGAGCCTTTGGCAAACTGAAAGAAGGCCTATGTGGTTGAATTAGTGGAGAATGGCACAAGATAAGGCAGAAGTGATAGGCACAGAAAAAATGATAAAGTCTTTGCAGGAAGTGATAAAAATTTTAGATTTTATCCAAAGTGCAATGTAAGCCTTTAAAGACTGTTTTTTATTTGAAGTGACTTATTCTCCTTGATTACTAATCATACTATAGAGAAGAATACAATAATATAAAATGTCATCTCAGTAAATGAATCTTCACTTAGAAAATCTGATTGTTACATGTAAAATATAACATTTAAAACATTCATTTAAAAATACAAATTTATGAAAATCTTAAGAATTTGTGAGAGTGGGAATTATAAAAGTTGATGCTGAAGAAAATTCTCCTTTCAGATAACATGTATCTTAAAAAATTATGAAAAATATTCTTTATTCTGAAAACAATCTCAGGGAAAAAAAAATACCTGAGTTCTTCTAAAACCATTAGTTCTAATTATCCAGTTACTGTCTTGGTAACATTAACAATAATACACATATATAACATCACAATCATCTGTCAAACAATTAGGATAAAATAAATGTTGTTGACATACATGTTAGGTTGAACATTATTCTTTTAACAGAGGGTTCTTTCACTCATTGACTCTTTTAAAGATTGTACTACACACTTAAGCCTTATTCTACTCTTCTAAAAAAAATTTGATACATTCTTCTTAACTTATAGCACTGAAAATCCATTCTAATGCCTATAGTCATAGTCACTGTAACCAAGTAAAATTAGTGATATGTGATTCCAAGGGTTTGCAGGACCTAACATATTTGAAAGTGTGAGGAAGTAGGTCCATCTTTCCATTTGTTTATATGGTCTGAATTCACAATTCTGCATAGCGGGTATGTTTTCTCTTTGTGAAACCACAAAGTACAGGACTCCTGACAAAATATATTCTGACAGATGACAATAAGTTTTTGAAATTCTACTTGACATGGTGAACAAACGGCATCCACATCTGAACACTGTCTTTTGCTGGCAGCAACTCCAGAACTTGATCGTGCAGAAAATACCTGCAAAACCTACCTGAAAGTTCTGATGTCCAAAAAAAAAAAGTCAAAAGCTTTCAATGAGGTGGAGTAAAGCCACCAAGATCCCAAGACTCTACTGAGTTACATTAAACTCCCCATGGCCGATAAACAAACCAAACTGGCATGGTAGTGCTTCTAAAAGCACATACCAACAACCCTTGGAATTAAAAGGCATGACGAAAGGAGGCACCAAAGAAAGAAGGCATTTGAAACCCATGAAGAGGGATTTCAGAATGAAATCAGTAATTCCAACCATCTAAAGTATCCCCCAGAAGCTCAAAAAGTCCAAAGGATTTAAAAAGATTAAACTGGGGGCTTCCCTGGTGGCGCAGTGGTTGAGAGTCCGCCTGCCGATGCAGGGGACACGGGTTCGTGCCCCGGTCCGGGAAGATCCCACATGCCGCGGAGCGGCTGGGCCCGTGAGCCATGGCCGCTGAGCCTGCGCGTCCGGAGCTGGTGCTCCGCAACGGGAGAGGCCACAGCAGTGAGAGGCCCGCGTATCGGAAAAAAAAAAAAAAAAAAGATTAAACTGTCATAAAGTGACTGAGAATGAGAGATACAACAAAGGAGAACAGAAGACCCTGCTCAGAACACCAGTAACCAAGCACACTAAATCTCTGAGCACCTTTATCTTAGGAAAACCCGGCTGACGTTCATAAATATCTGTTTTTACACTTTGCATTCATAAAACTTGTTAGCTTTTATTTGCATCCATAAAAGTTGTTAGCAGCCCAACTCCAAGAGAAATTCCTGTTATGTGCTGCATAGTAAGTTTGACAAGCAGGATCAAAATATATGGAAGACATTTTGGTAACACTTGAAGAGAGGGTGGGGTTCTGAGAAGGAGCTGCTATGGGTTCTCCAGACTCCCTGGCAGGATCACCTGACTGCCTTGCTTCTCTGCGTGATGGGCTACAAGTGACTATGTGCACATCCATGGGTACAGCTATGGACACCTGACCTGGTATTTCTGGAGCTTTCTTTAGGTACGGAGTTGGTGTGGATTATGGACATCTCTAGAACAAAGGCAAGAAGCTTCGCGCGTCCGTCTCGTTACATGGGCACGTCGGAAGGTCGAGGCACTCCCACTGCCTGCAGTTCCTGAAGGACTATGCAGGTGGCTACAGTTGGCTTGTATGGTCTTGGAACACTTTTTCTCTGACCCGAATGTTTGCTTTAGGGTGATACCTCCTCTAATGAAGATGAGTAGACTGCACCCTCTGCAGCAGTGGCAGGAAGAGCAAGAGATGCCATCTCTAGTCAGGGTCATTGCCCTCAAACCCCACCACAAGCAACTCTGGCCCAAGCTGGCAGCCCTTTAGAGACTTTTAGCAGGGAAATAACATGATCTGGTTCCTTTTTTTTTTTTAAGATCACAATAGCTGGAGTGTGAAGAATAGACTAGAAAGAGGCAAGAAACGATGAAGGGAGGGAGGCTGATTCTCACAGCAGTCTAGGTGAGAGCTGATAGTGGCTGGGACTAGAGAGGTAGTACGGGACAAAGGAAAAGGATGGATTCAGATACTCTTTGGAGATAGAAGCATAGGGTTGTTGATGAAGGTGATGTTAAGTGAGAAGAAGGGGGCTTCTAGCTTGAGCAAATGGGTGACATTTAAGATATTTACTGAAATGGAGAGAAATGAAAGAAGATATATGGGAGAAGGTCAAGAGTTCAGTTTTAAACAAAGTAAGTATGAGATGCCTGTGAAAGATTCTTGCGGAGATGTCCAAGTCTGAAAAATCAGAACTGGGCTACAGAGATATATTTAGGAATCGTCACCCCATAGATGGCAGTTAAAGCTAAGGGAACGAAAGAACAAGTCTAAAGAGAAAGTAAAACGAAGACAGCCCAGAACCAAGTTCTCAGGAATTCGTACAGTTAGAGGAGAATCTAGTAAAGAGACTGAGAACTTACCAGAAAGGAAAGGAGGGGAAAGCCATATGTATAAATATAACAATAATTTAAAACATTTCTATTCTCCTTTTGTCTTGAAAAATAATGGTTCAAGACAGAAGGAAAGGTCAAATGCTGATAAGAACCCAAAAAAGCTGTCCATGAGATTTGGAAAATGAAAGTCACTGGTGAGGGAGAAAAAAGAGGGAGAAAGCAAACTGATACTCCAAGAATAGAGAGAGGATAAAAAAGTGATGAGGTCCCTGAGAAGGTGAGAGGAGGTGGGCTCCAGCAAAACCTGTGGAAGTTGGCCTGTGAGAGAAGAAGGATACTGCCTCCCCATCTTAACCTGATGTAAGAAGCTGGGGCAAATGCTGATTCTAGTTCCTTTCCTTCTAAGGCAAGGGAGTGAAAACTGGGAATGCCACCATTGGCATTCAAATGTACTTGGTATATGCAGTATCTGGTGATTGTTACTGGAGGGATCTGTTGCATCACAACTATTATTATTAAATACAATAGACTGACCTTTTAAGAATCATCCAACAATATTTCTCATATTTATCTCTTTCAACATGACTTACACTCATTAAATACCAAAACAAATAATTTACTCCATATTCCAAGGCTCTCAAGAAACTATTTTCCATCTTGCTCACTAATTGCAAAGAATATTCTAACCACACTTCATCAAAAATGCAGAACAGGGACTTCCCTGGTGGCGCGGTGGATAAGACTATGTGTTCCCAGTGCACGGGGCCAGGGTTCGATCCCTGGTCAGGGAACTAGATCCCACATGCATGCCGCAACAAAGAGTTTGCATGCCACAACTAAGGAGCCCACATGCTGCAACTAAGGGTCCGGCGAGCCACAACTAAGGAGCCTGCGAGCCACAACTAAGAAGCCCGCCTGCTGCGACTAAGACCTGGTGCAACCAAATAAATAAATAAATAAAATACCAATTTAAAAAGCACATATATATATATTTTTAAGTGCAGAACAGGAAATGAAGTAATTTTTTTTCTTGAAAAGCCTTCAATATTAAACATAATGCATTTCTTAACGTAACTAAAACTTCCCACATATTTTAAGGCAAAAAAAATGTATATGTACATATACTTACATATATTTGAGAAATATAACAGAGACAAAAATTTTCTTTCAACACAGTTAAGAAAACTAAAGTGTTGAGAGATTAAATTACTAAACATCAGAAGCCAAACTCTGATTGGTACATAAGTATCTATCTTCCAAATTTGCCTTTTATTTCATATAGTTAATCTAGCACATCAAAACAATTATTCTCTCTTTGCTTAGGCTGCCATGAGCCCTCCACATAGTGGGTAAAAACGAGGCTTTGAAAGTGAAACAAACTAAGTTTTGATGGAAGAAATGTTCACATATTGAGGTATGGGGAAGTCATTCTGGCTTACATATTATTTAGCTTAAACTTTATGCTAATTAGAACAGTCTGTTTTTTAGCCTATCACACATATCTTGTATATGTGCTTTAACCATTAAAGAAAAGTGTGCATTGTCCAGAAGTAAAGAATGTCCATTCTGGAGACAGAGATCAATGCCTCCCTTCCTGGGACCTCGATGCTTGTACTCCTTCGATGATAAGGCTCCCTTCCCAGGTGCCAAAGCCATACTGACTTGCTGTGTAGGAAGCAAATATAGTCCTTGAAGGAGTGTACCCCTGTCGTGTTTGATGTTCTTTGCTCTGACAAGAGATAAAACCATGCTGAAAACCATCTTCTTCGGAATAGTTCCTCAGAGCTGTCTGAGAGGCTGCCTCCCCAGCTATAGTCCTCAGTTTGGCTCAAATAAAATTCTTTTCTATTCCTGTTACTTCAAATCTTAGCTGTGTCACTTATTTCCTGTGTGACCTTGGGCAAGTTATTAACTGATCAGCACCCAGTTTTCTCATCTGGAATACCTACCTCTCAAGATTATTGTGAAGTCAAATTAGATAGTGAAGGTTAAACACCCCAGACATAGAAAGTGCTCAATAAATATTTATAACTACCACTTCAAAGCTGTAGAGCAGTGCGGTCTGAGATTCAGCAACACCAGCATCACTAGAAATGCAAATTCTCAGACCGAATTCCAGATCTACTCTGGGGCTTGGGTCCAGAAATCTGTTTCAACAAACTCTTCAGATGATTCTTATGCCTGATAAAGCTTGAGAAGCAATGCTGTAAGGAATCCAAAATGTAATTTAGTTCAACCTTCATTTTACAAAAGACTGAACTAAAACCCAGATATACTCAGCAACTTGCTGAAAGACATTCAGAAGTCTTATGGCAGAGCTGAGGTTCCAACTCCAATCTCCTTATCTAAATCTCCAATTTAGACTGGAAATTGTCTAGCTCTCCAACCTAGAGCAATACTAGATAATAAAGAAATGTGAAACTGTTTGCTATGATTCCAGAGAACTAGAAAAAGAGAAATCAAGCTGTAAAACACAAGAGACTTATTACTAAAAATGGTTTTTTTAATCCCATTTTCTGTTCTTGGGAACTAGGTGCATAATTATTAACACATCTGAAAAGTGGAAAGGACAACACAGGCCTGTAAATAATCTACCAAAACGTGAGATTTTTGTGACCTTACTGAAATGCTGATTCACATCATTTTTATTTTACTTTATTTATTTTAGACTCCTATTTATATAGCACAACCAATACACACAGCATAAAACAACATAATGACTTAGTTTTCATTCTTCATTCATTTTCATTTGCCATCAATAATTTCAGCAAAAGCCATCTGATGTTTACATTCAATATTTTCTGAACTTTGTTACAAAAATACTCTAGAAGAACACCCCAAAATGTTTGGGGTTTTGTTCTTTTTCCTTTTGAAAGAATTAGAATTGCATACTGACAAATACCATGGGCAAATCTCTCTGACCAAATGATTTTCCATCAAGTTCAAACATTTGGGCTTGCATTCATTTACCTGTCTGTGTCTCTAATTTCAAAACCTTCAGTAATCCATCTTCACCACCACATGCTATGAATCCTTGGTCCTTGTTCCAAGATATACATTTCAGCTTCACATTATTGGGAATGGCAATCTGAAAAGCAACCACACCCACTCTCACAGCTTTTCACCAAGGGGTTGGGAATGAGTCTACAGGACACGAAGCCTGAAGAAGAAAAACGGCCAGCCTTGCAGAAATGTGAGCCGTTATGAAAATGAGCATAGTCCGCTGAACTGCCCTGGGCCCATTTGGGAAAGAAAGAAAGGACTGCCCACAAAGAGAAGGGCAGTGACTGCAAAGGAACCCAATGGAGAGTGACCTGATGGATTTTTAAAAGGGGGGAGGGGGACTTCCCTGGTGATCCAGTGGTTAAGACTCCCCACTCCCAATTCAGGGGACCTGCGTTCAATCCCTGGACAAGGAACTAGATCCCACATGCCACACTAAAGATCCTGCATGCCGCAACCAAAAGATCCCGCAGGCATCAATGAAGATCCCGCGTGCTGCAACCGAGACCCTGTGCAGCCAAATAAATACTTTTTAAAAAAATAAACAAAAGGGGGTAGGGATAACGGAAGTATAAATCTATTATCATCAATTCATATTCCCTTTCTGCATACACTTTGGCTACCTTTTTATTACTTTTCTCCTGCCCAGAGGCCTGTGATGATCCAAAGAGTTTAAATCACCTGGATAAGCAACAGGTGAAGGAGGAAAGACAGGGCAGCACGAAGTGATCAGCCCTGCAGGCCCCCCAAAAGGACCTAACCAGGGGCAAGAATGGGAAAGAATCATGCGAGAGGGCTGCTGTCTCCGCCAAGGATTATTTGGGTCTTGGAGACCATCAGGCGTAGGTTCGAGGCTGGACCATGCAGGAAGGTGGGCGGAGGGACGTCGAAGCCGGGATCACCACTCATGGCCCTTCCGGCAGGATGCGGGAATCGCCCGCAGGTCGAGAGACCAGAGGAGGAGCGACGGCTCCGGGAAACCCGGGAAACTCACTTTCTTGCTCAAGTAAAAGAACATTCTGGGAACCCCGAGAGGACGACGCCAGCAGATAAAGCCCGACACAGGAAACTTCTTCTAAGCCGCCAATCGCTAGTACCCGCGGCTCTTGGAAGCTCCGGTCGCCCTGGCAACCGCCGCCGCTGGGTCGCATCCGGGGCGCCGAGGGACACTTCCGGCGTCGTCCTCGTCTCGCCGGGCGTCGTACGCCTGCGCGGACGTCGCGGGGCTGGTAGACCCGGTGTCGCGGGTAGGACCTGGTCGCTCTGCTCCTGGGCTTTTCTGCCCAGCGCCCTGGCTCGTAGCCTCAGCTGCCCTACGACTGGGCGGGCTTCGAGGACCGGCCACACCTCGGGTGGTCGCGGCGGAGCTCGACTGAGGTGTCAGTACCAAGTCAGTAAGGGCGCCCATTAAAATGAGGTCGTAAAGATGAGGTGTTCTGTAAGCCCCGAAGTCCCAATATTGTGAAAGGAAAAAGTTATTTACTGTATTTGGTAGACTGGCGCCGTTGGCCAAATGAAGGTACAAACGTGCATTTTCAGAGCGTGCAAACCTTCCTTTGTGCCTTTGGGGATGGGAGAGCCCCCTGGAGCAATTTGGGGGTAGGAGATTTTGTTAATTGTTTGTTTTAGTACTTTTTAACAACTTGTTTAAGCTGTTACTGCAGCCTAAGGGTCCTTATAAAAAGAATAAGTGTGTACACTTGAAACTAACACAACATTGTAAATTACCTACACTTCAATTTTTTTTTTAATTTTTAAAAAGGAAAAAATATGTGTGAGCTGTGGGCTGTTACAGCAATAATTGCCATTGGGGCATAGCCTCCCATTTTTAAGTACTTGAGGTGTTTAGTATTTTCTTGCCTGTGGTCCACTGTATTCTTTTTCTACCTTATTTCTTTCTTCAGTTCTCCTTGTCCTTTCTGAATGCTTGGAGAGTTACACACCACCACAATTTTAGACATAGCGCAGAAACTCCTATGAAATTATTCAGTCTCATCTGTTTTTTTAATTAGTCTCTGGTTTTACCTTTTACCATATTTGCGGCTACGCCTGTTGATTTGTATAATCTAGTGTGTACTTTATGCAACGGTAGCTAATTTCCCCACCTAGAGTCTTTCCCCATCTCAGGCAAATAACATTCAAATCCTTTTGACCCAAGTCTCTTGCCTCACCCAGCATACTCGAAAATTGACAATGGTACTAGCCTTTCCTATTAAATCTAAACCCAAGCTAAAATCAGATCTTCCTTCGGTCTTAAAATGTTTTTACTTTGGTGCCCCCACTTTAAGCAAGCCAGTATGCTTTTTTTAATCCCACTATTCCTGTGTGCTTCCAAGGTCATTTTATATATCCTATGATGTTCCTGCTTCCTTGGCCAATTGCGCCTAGCCAAACGCACACATCAGGTCTCCCTGAGAAATCCTTCCCAAACTTAAGCCCGATCCCATTCAGATAATTTGTTTGTTTTCAAATGAATGTGTATCTTTTTCAGCACCAACTACATCCCTAAGATATGTTTGTTGGCAACGGATCACGGGCTCCCTATACTGGACTCAAGAAAAAAATCAATTATCTAAGCCAGGGGATTCCAGTCAACTGGTTAAGCTTAAGACATGATTAGTTCAAGCTATTGATGGTCACACTCTTGAAAATCTGTCTCTCTTTAAATACCTTTCCCTAGTTCTTGCACATGAGCTCTCATTTATTCCTCCTATAACACCATGTCTTTGTGATATATTAATATAACTAATTTGTGCTCAAATAAGTTTGGAAAATAATACTTGCTGTATGTCAGGTGCTTTCAAAAATGTTGAGCAATAACAATAAATGTTTCATATAATATTTACTGCCTTTGATGTGTTCATTTTTCATGTCTTCCCTTTACAGTTTATATTTTAGATTTTTTACTGTTTCTGGGTTTGCATCTGTAGGTTATATTTTCTTTTCAAGTGCATATATTAATGTACCCTCATCATTATTTTATCTGAATTTATGTAATTTTGTTTTATTCCCTCTCCCACAACAATCTTGATTAAAGCCTTTCTGTTTAACCTGAGCTTAAATTTTTAATTTTAAGAGCACGAGATTAAATTATAGGAGGAGTCACAGTATTGTGTCCTTTGACAAGAAACTGTTTCGTTCAAAATAATTGTAATTCAGCTTAATTTAAGAAAATATGTTAATAGGCAAAGTTGATACAAGAGTTACCAAAAAAAAGCATGACAATAATATATAAAGATATTGACATTTTTATTCTACTAAACACAACATAAACCAAGAAAAGAATGAGTAGTATACAATTTAAAGAACTATTTTTTCTAAGTTATAAGCATAAAAGCTGAAAAAAATTTATCAAATATGTAAGTGAAAAAAAAGAGTTAGTCTTATCATTAACATTTTAAAAGACATTAGGTTTTGTTACTTATTATACCAGTATTTATAAATATATAATTTTATTGACTGGATCCTAGAGTAAAACAGCAAAGTAAATTTAGGGTTTTTTGTCCTTGGTAAAAAATTTAACACTTCATTCACAACTAATTGTGTGTTTCTTTCTAACATCAGAATGAATGAAAAATGACATATAACAGTTCACTTAATCTGTATTAACTATATTTAGGTATGTGTATTACAATTTCCTGATCACAGCTTCAACAATACTCTGGCAAAAATGAGAAAAAAACAAAAAGTGATAAAGATATAGTTCTAAATTGTAGTCATCTCAATTTAATTATATGAACTTTTTATGTGTAAATACCCTGTACAATTTACACTCTAAAGTAACAGGACTGGTTTACACTATAAATACTATCAAGAAAACATCAAAAGTTCGCATTTTAAGCCTGGTTATCTTACTAATATAAACATTTAAAAATTAAATGGCTCAATTAGTAAAGAAAGAAAGAAATTATGAAACTTTTCACTCTGTTTCCTACCATTTCACAGTAATAGCTTAGAGACACTAAAATTTGCTCTTAATAAGGGACATTTATGTCCTTAGAAAAATGATACAGATTCTCCAGAAGATCCTCATACTACTTATCCAGTAACATTAAAGCATTGGTAATGGCAGATTACTAGCAGGAACACTGGAGTATGCCAAAGTAGTAAATACACCAAATGCTTCATATTTCCAGGTAAAAAAATTGAGGAATTTAACGATGTATTTGTCCATATTCATTTGCTTGCAACTTCTCCAAAATGTCATCAAGTGGCTAAGTTGTTAAGGCTAACACCGTATATTTTTAGACATTAGAAAATGCAAACACACTTTCAAACACTTCAATACAAGATTATATATATATATATTTAAGTTCTATTTTGAACAAAAAGAGTGAAATTGTTTTCTCACCAAAAATCTAATCTATCTAAAACTCAGATATTCTGTTCTTTAGCGAGCATGATATAAAGCAGTGGTCTTCAAACATTTTTCGTTCATATGTCCCCTAAAATAATTTTGACAAATAAGTGAATCTTGTGCATATTTAGAATACATGAAAATTTTCATCATAAGTTTTAGTTGCAAATATGCAATTTCTGCTATATTATAAATATTGATGCTTTAAAACAAAATTTAAATCAGTCTTTTAAATGTATCCCAGGTAATATTAATACTGTACTGAATTGTTACTACTGTTGTTCTTCTAAAATGAAATACTTCCTTGAATTTGTATTTCCTTTCTACTTCCTCCACAATTTTATTCTACTTTGAATCTTGGAAATCTGTTCTTTATCACTCTATTATACTTCTCTGATGTAAACTTCATACAAACAACAAGCACATACACATTTATATTGAAATTACCTTTGGATTAATTTTCTTTGACCATAAGGTGCTAAATTTTTTTAATCGTCTCAGTTGAGCTACCATTACAACTATTATGGGGACACAATTGATCCAAACAACGAGTAAGTCACAATTTTGACATAAAATCATTAAAAATAAAAGGTGAATTGTAATTAGAAAGGTATCTCCTAATGGGATGAATTGGGGGAGATGTGTTTATGAAGCTTAATTTAAAAGCTCTCTGGAGACTTTACCTTTCCAAGATATTCACCTTAGTAAAGTTCAGGGTAAGTAAGAGGTATGCCTTTCTTGTATAAATTTAGGAGAATGGTGACACTGAAGTGAGAGATGGGAAAAGAGAATGCCAACTGACCCCAAGTTGCATTGTAGGCAGATGGATTTAAGGAAGTGAAGGATTTGGAAATTGATTCCTTTAAAATTTTCTGTGTCCCCACATACCCCTGGAAAGTCTCTGCATACCCCTAGGGTATCCCTATCACAGTCTGAATACCATGCCTCTAAGATCCCTAGGAAAGGTGGTGTTAACTTGAACTAGGCTAAGAAAAAGTACTTTTCCTGAATTACTCCTTTGGCTAAAAAACTGATTTTGAAAGTTTCTGAGGTAGTACCGTGTTACATTTTGAAATCTGCTTTTTGACCACTTGGCTAGACAAAGCACACAGCTATGTGTCGTCTGAACTATCACACTCCATTAATCAGCTGACTCGTTTTGTACATGTACAGATTCTGAATAAGAAAATCATATTAAGGAATCAGGATAATAGCACTGTCAAATAGAGCACAATTAGGAGCTTATATTGCTATGGAAAAGCACTAGAAAAATAAATAATTACACAGCTCTTACATGTAAATAAGAATGGGTGTAACGGTCTTAAAACATTTTAAAAGAACTCAAGTAAAAAAATTAAAGCTGTGTATTACTGTGGCTCATCTTAAAACTTAATAAGGCACTTATCTTGTGCAATGTCCTAAAATGTCAGCTCAATTGTAGTACCTAAGCTGGCTTCAAGCAGAAGCAGAAAACCTTCCAGAAAGGATATGCTTGGTGTTCAGTCTCTGCAGATATGAGCTGACCTTATCCTGGAATGCCAGTGTGGCTTCACATGCACAAGCATCTTCTGTGGAGATGAGTCTTCGTGCTTCTGCAATGGCTGAAGACAATGACAATACACAAAATGTTATAGCTAATTAGAAATCATAGCAAATCAGGAAATCTGTGATTCAATACTTCCTTATATATATATATTTTTTTTTTTTTTTTGCGGTATGCGGGCCTCTCACTGTTGTGGCCTCTCCGCTCCGGAGGCGCAGGCTCAGCGGCCATGGCTCAAGGGCCCAGCCGCTCCGCGGCATGTGGGATCCTCCCAGACCGGGGCACGAACCCGTGTCCCCTGCATCGGCAGGCGGACTCTCAACCACTGCGCCACCAGGGAAGCCCAATACTTCCATTTTTAATTCTTACCTAAATGCATTTTCTAGGAGATAAAAGAATATAAGAGCACATGGAAAGAGGAGAAAGTACTGTGGACTTTGTCACCAAAGGAACTGAGTTAGAGATGTTGAGGAAAAGTTTACAATTGTCAAAGCTGGGTGATGGTTATATGAGAGTTCACTCTATTGTTCTCTATACTTTTGTAATTGTCTGAAATTTTCCATGATATAAAGTAAATATTTAAGTTAATGCAGGGAGAAGCCAAGAATGCAGAGATAAGACAATCCCTTGTGATACTGTGTACTCATTACGAAATGAAAATGTTCACTATGGAGAACAGTGTGAGGTTCCTTTAAAAACCAAAAATAGACCTACCATATGATCCTGCAATCCCACTTCTGGGCAAATATCTGGAGAAAACCCTAATTTGAAAAGACACATGCACCCCAATGTTCATAGCAGCACTATTCACAATAGCCAAGACATAGAAACAACCTAAATGTCCATCGACAGATGAATGGATAAAGAAGATGTGGTACATATATACAATGGAATACTATCCAGCCATAAAAAGAATGAAATAATGCCATTTGCAGCAACATGGATGGACCTAGAGATTGTCATACTAAGTAAAGTAAGTCAGACAGAGAAAGACAAATATCATATATCACTTACATGTAGAATCTAAAAAAGTGATACCAATGAACTTATTTACAAAACAGAAATAGACTCACAGACATAGAAAACAGACTTATGGTTACCAAAGGGGATTGGGGGAAGGCGGAAGATAAATTAGGAGTTTGGGATTAAGATATATCCCTGCTATATATAAAATAGTTAAACAACAAGGACCTACTGTATAGTACAGGGAACTATGCTCAGTATCTTGTAATAACCTATAATGTAAGAGAATCTGAAAAGTTATATATATATATATATATATATATATATATATGTATGTATATATTACTGAATCACTTTGCTGTATACGTGACACTAACACAACATTGTAAATTAACTATACTTCAATTTTAAAAAATGAAAATGAGGAAAACAGTCCTCTATTTGTGTGGCCAAAACATTTCAAGGTTTAAAACTAGATAATTCCTGAATTCCTATACAGACTATTATTCTACTGAATGGTTTGAACTGAGAATTCTTGTTCTTACCCATAAATACTTTGGAACTAAAAATTCAGGTTTGTATTGACATTTAAGCAAAGAACGTGGGAGAATGATAATTCTAGCTCCAATTGCTTCTGTAATTCAGTGAGGCGGCTATTCCTACTCAATATCATAGCCCCTAAAGTTGCCTAACAGAAATAAGAGTAACTTCCAGATCTGAAGACTGATGAATAATCTTCCAACTGAGTAGTAGTACTGCTTGGGGAAAAGAGTAGTCCTTTGCTCTTGCATTTTCTCCCACATTCTATCCGTAAAATGTTACACAAAAATCCGAACGAACTTTTTGGTCAACCCAATACAAAGATAAGATACAGGGCTGGAGGACCATAAATTCACTTGATTAATCAATCTAGCTGTCTAAATCCTATTGAAACTTTTAGGGACAGCCAGCTCAAATCCCCATCTCGATCAGTAAATTAATAGTAAGCCAAAAAGTATCTACTGAATATCAAGTACATGCCCATCATCCCTGTACAGAGTATAAAATTGGTACCTGTGATACTTTTCCAGCATATCTTGCCTGATAGCCTATAAGCTCTGTGAGGGTAGGGGCGCAGTGTAATATTCTCATTAAAACACCCCATAGAAAACTGGAAAACTGTGATGTTGCACAATTGAAAGTTGAGAGATGGATCCATTCACACTAGCAGCAAAAAGAATAAAATATTTAGGAATAAATTTAACAAAAGTAGTGCAAGCCTTGTACAGTGCAAACCACAAAACATTAATCTGTCTCCAGTTCCTTCCTCGGGACCTAACAGAGTACTAGATATAGAACAGAAGTTCCATGAATACTTGCTGAACAAATAAGTGAATGGCTAAAGAAATGAGGTCAGAGCCTAAGCCATTATAAACCATTCTGGAATCCTCACCTTCCAGGAGAAGAAAAAATTCCCAAGACTGATTTTTCTGAAGATTAAACACTTAAGATAGGAAGACAGCACCCAGAAATACTCAAATGGTAAAAGCAAGCTGCTCCTTATTAACCCTCCCCCTCCCCAAGAAACTGATCCACACTTTACTTCAAATGAAGAAGTATCTGCTGAGTAACTGTCACGTGTTACGGTAGATGCTAAGAGTACAGACAAAATCTACTACCCGTGGTGGTTGGGGTCTATAGGAGCATAAAACCACAAGTCCAAAACTTGCATTTTCTTCCCCAAATCTGCTTCACTCTCAGTCCCCTTAGTAAAGATACCCCATCCTTCCAGCTGCTCAAGTGGAATAGGAAAGCCGTCCTACTCCGCCCCCATCCTATCCCCACATCCAGTTTATCACCAAGTCCTGTTCATCCTACCTTCAAAACATGTCTGGAATCAGTCTATTTCTATCACCTTGTCACCATCCTAGCCCAACTGCAATAGCCCCCGAACTGGTTGGTCTTCTTCTGCTCTTCATCCTCTTCAATCCGCTGTTCACACAGCAGCTAGAGTGAGGTTTTTTTGTTTTTTTGTTTTTTTTTTTTTTGCGGTACGCGGGCCTCTCACTGTTGTGGCCCCTCCCGCTGCGGAGCACAGGCTCCGGACGCGCAGGCTCAGCGGCCATGGCTCACGGGCCCAGCCGCTCCGCGGCACGTGGGATCTTCCCAGACCAGGATACGAACCCATGTCCCCTGCATCGGCAGGCGGACTCTCAACCACTGCGCCACCAGGGAAGCCCTAGAGTGACTTTTAAAAATATAAACAGCATGGTGCTGCTCCACTGCTAAAAACCCTCCATGACTTCCCATTTCTCATAGAATTTCCCATGCCCCAGAGCAGCAGCATAGTTTGACCCCGCCTAACTCTCCAAACTGCCTTACCCCACACTTATCCCTGGCCGGTCATGCTTCCGTCAGACGGGTGGCCTTTCACCTCCTCTCCCCACTAAAGCCACCACTCAGGACCTGGCGTTGCTCTCCCTCCTTCCGCCAGCACTCCAGTCTCAACCTACCTCAGAGAGACCCTCCCAACCTGAAATAGGGTCCCCAACCCCCATTCTGTTCTCTTCCATCGCTGCTCTTAATTTATAAATGTGTTATGCACTCGTCTTTTCCCCCTAGACTGTTACCCAAGACCATACTTGTTTTGTTCATGATTGTATACCTAGTGCCTAGAACATAGCAGATGCTCTATTTATTGATTGGATGAAGGAATGACTGAAGGAACACACAAGTAACCACAACACAAGGCATCCAGTGCTGAAAAAGAGGACACAGTTCAATGGAAGAATAAGGGGAATTCTGGTAGAGGGGGTAAAAACTGAACTAGTTCTGGAAATTAAACAAACAGACATTTTGTAACATTTGATTCACAAAAAGTAATTTATAGGACACTGATGTAAGTTATGATGCATAATAAAGACAAATGCCTCATAATGCATAAAAACGAATGCATGATAAACCCACTGCACAACTTAAGAATTAAAACATAACGAATGCTGTTGCAGAGACGTCATTTAAGAAGTGGAAATATAAATACAATCTAGGAGAAGATATTTGCAACACATAAAAACAACAACGAATTTATATCCAGACAGGTGAAGAGTTGTTATGATAAGTAAGAAAAATATAAATAACCCAATAGAAAAATAAAGGCATAAATAGATAAGATCTTATTTTCCAGATAAGAGACTGAAGTGACAAATAAATATAAGAAGAGAAGCTTAGCCTCTTTAGTAACCAGGAAGTGGGGAAAAGAAAGACTACAGGGAGATACTTCTTTACATCTACCAGACTGACAAAAGTTTAATCCAACAAAACCAAACGTTGGCGAGGATGTGGTTCTTGGATTTTGACAAGCAGAAGAGGCAAGGGAAGCAGATTACAGTAAAGGATGGAGACAGGTGAGTACAGGGCATGCTCCAGGAATATCAAACAGTCCATGTGGCTGGATCACAGGTCTTGGAGAGAAGGAGTGAATCTGGGGCCAAATGTAGTGACAAAATGAAAAAGAGTGGTTACCTGGGGTAGGGAGAGTGGAATGGGGAGTTTTTGTTTAATGGGTACAGAGCTTTAGTTTGGGATGATAAAAAAAGTTCTGGAGATGGACAGTGGGATAGTTGCACAACAATGTGAATGTACTTAACACCACTGGACTACACTTAAAATGGTTAACGTGCTAGATTTTATGTCATGTATATTTTACTGTAATTAAAGAAAAACCTGGACTTAGGGAGAGACTTTAATTAGGAAAAAAAAAATGGAATCAGACCATGGAGGGAAGGATGCCTGGTGGAAAGGTAGAATTATTTCATTCTGAAGACATTTGGGAACCACTGGAGAATTCTGACCCAGGAGCAAGACTCAGAAGCGTGCTTCAGACTTGGAGACGGGAAAGCTCACTCCTAAGACTGTCCTAGCACACGAATTAGGCTTAAAGGGACAGTCTTTACCTGAACATGTCTTCTTGTCTTCATTCAAGGTGTAGCCAGTATAACAATCGCAGTGGTAAGACGCGGCCCCGTCATTCACACAGATGTGCTGGCACCCATGAGAGCCCAGTGCACACTGGTCACGAACTGAGCAGGAATGGGTCAGGAAAGAGAATATTCACAAATTACAACTGGAAACTAAACACAGACTTCCGGGAGAAAGAAGCTTTGGTTCGGTGCCAACAAGTGCAGCAAATGAATCCTACAGTCGTCAGCAACGCGTCTCCCACGTTTCAGAAGGAGAGAGCCTCTTTTCCCGTTCCCTATCCCACACCCCTTTCCTTGTTATCTCTTGCAGCTATCTCAGTGCCTTCTCTTTTTTGCTATCTGCAGTCCTGGGGCTGCACTGAGTCTTGATTCTATTCCAGAACTTATCTCCAGCCTTTCCTGATGACCATGAATACCTCCAACCTGTCCAGCTATACACAGATCATCTTCACCATCACCAAAAATAAATTATTAGGGACCTACCTGCACATGCAGTTACATTTGATGCTGCACAAAAACTATGTTGACCAAGGGCCTGCCCTTGATGCTTAAAGTGGGACAGAAAACACTGGCCTGCACACACACACGCACACACACACACAGAGAGAAGAAATAATAACAATGATGATGATGACGATGGTGATGATGTGTATGACTGGATAGGGAAGTATTGTGTCTGTCACAAGTAAATACATTACAAGGAACAAGGGCTTCCTGGGATACATAGGTTCTTCCTCGGCCATTGCAGAAGCCAAACTACTTTATTTGTTCTCCTCTAACTCTCCTCTTAAGTGTCATTTTATGCTCACAAACCTTCCATGGCTCACTATTGCCTGTAAAACAGCTGTTCATGAAGCGTAAGGCCCTAGGTAATCTATCCATAGTGTCTTTCCAACTTTCACACTGATATTCCCCTTCACTACTACAATTCAGATGTTTCCAGCAAAATGCCTACTAGCAGAACATTTTGTTTTCCCCTCAGCCCAGCTTAGCAGCGACTCTGGCAATAACAAGTGGATATGCCTGCAGTCCCTGGCCCGTGATCTGGGGCTCCACATTTAATTTACAGGCCTTGCCACTGCCCAGCAAGGGGAAGGCAGGCCATTAGAGGGGATCTGACCCAGTTTTAGAATGGCATCCATTATTGCTGTAAAATATATAAATACCAACTTCTCACCATCTCGTCTTTTCCTTCTATCTCCTTTTGCTGTCCTGTGCTTTGTACCATGAGACGTGTAGCTTAGTGTTTGAGAGCATATGTAACCACCAGAGCAAGTGCCTGGGTTCAGATCCTGGCTCTGCTACTCACTAGGCAAGTGACCATAGGCAAGTTACTTTGTCTGTGCCTCAGTTTCCTTGTAAAGTTGCTGTGAGCAGTAAATGTGTGACTGTGCCTAAAATGCCTAGAACGTGCATGGTACCCAGCAGGCACTGAAGAATGTTGGCAAACCGTTATCTGGAAGTGTTGCCTGGAGTAGTCTGCCTTAACTGAAAATCGCCTTTGATTTCTTTCTTTAATAAAATGGTCCATTTTATGCCATAATATCTGTTAGTTTACATGTAAATGTGTTTTTGTTTCCTTTTCCCAGGTCTTCAGATTAAAGGTCCTGCTTAAAGTACCAAGAGGGATACTTGTAACGGTTTGAGAAGTGCAGCCTTGAGTCCTTTCCATCCAACTGACTTAGTCCCACCCCCTGAACAAACCAGTGCAAGCCACTCCCCTTGCCCTTGCCCTCTCCACTCCTCCATCTAAGCCTTATCCGCCCTCCTGCCGAGGCCCACCTCCAGTCCCAGCCCTCTGTGTCCATCCCAGACCTCCTGCCTCCCAGCCCCTCCCGCCCTTAGTCACTGTCGGTCCCTCTCCCTGGCTAAGAGTCCCTGCTTTCTTAAGGTGCTGTTTCTCCTTGCACCCAGCCTGTACGTAGCTCAGAGGCAGAAGCTGACGCTTCCTTACAACCCCACAGTGCTTAGCAGAGTCCTGGGAACAAAATAGGTGCTCAGAACTCTTTTATTGATCTCATTTTAAAAAAAAAAGGGGGGGGGAATTAGTGATATGCCACTTCCTTTAATCTCTCTTGAAAAGGTCACACATTACATCTCAAGGAAGAGGAAAGCATACATAAAATCTAAAAAAATATTGAATATGCCAAAACTAAACACCACCCTGAGAGCTAGGAATTTCTCTTAGGAGTGGTTTTACATTACAAATGCCACTCTGTTCTGCCAGTGAGTTTAAATCAAATTAATGAGGATTAGCAGTTCTGGCATGGGCTTCCTCGCCAAGTTATAAATCTCACATTCACCCAAGACTGATCATCTAGAAACTGTCAGGGAACGACTTGCTTCAAACTTACTGGAAGATCTGTGTAGGTCTAATTCAGACATTTACAAAGCCTCCTTTACTAAAACGATCTGGCTTTAAGATTAACACTACAGAAAAGTTCCAGGCCAAGTTTTAATTGGAAAAAGATCAGTTCAGCCTATCACACCAAATACTTACTGTCCAGCTGACTTCCTCTAAAGTTTCCTATTTGCTTTACAGAGCTATAAAATTTTCCTGGATTAGGACCGTACATTCAATTAGCTTTTCTTATATCCCCCACTCCCTACCCATTACCCAGTAATTTTCTGAAGTGAGCTATGTTTGGAAAACCTAGTGAGCTCACTGCCTCCTGAGCAATGTTTACCTTGGTCTGAAAAGCATGGTAGAATGTCTGAAGCCCGATTCCTTACATTACCTTTACGAATCTCTCTCTTGGTGAAATGCAAGTTGGTTTCACTGCAGTAGAAAGAGCCCCGGATGAAAGAATTTACTGAGTGGACCTTACCTGAACACGTTTTTTTATCTTCATTCAGAGTGTAGCCCTCGTAGCATTCACAGTGATGAGACCCAGCTCTGTCATTCACACAAATGTGCTGACAGTCGTGTGTGCCCAAAGCACACTGATCTTGAGCTGCCCAACAAAAGTCCAGAAGAAAAGATGTTAAACGTGGAAAAGTCTTTTATCAGCCATATATAGAAATCTTCTTATTTGCAGCTAGCGATGCAGAGAGGAAAACTTATTAGAAACCACTCAAAGCCATCAGTAATATCTGTTCTCACTAGGAATTAGCTGAGTAAAACAAACTCCTACACACACAATACTTATGCTTCTATTTTTCCCCACCCCTTTTCAGAATCATCTATACTGAGCTTTTTTTTTTTTGCGGTACGCGGGCCTCGCACTGTTGTGGCCTCTCCCGTTGCGGAGCACAGGCTCCGGACGCGCAGGCTCAGCGGCCATGGCTCATGGGCCTAGCCGCTCCGCGGCATGTGGGATCTTCCCGGACCGGGACACGGACCCGTGTCGCCTGCATCGGGAGGTGGACTCTCAACCACTGCGCCACCAGGGAAGCCCTATACTGAGCTCTTATAATCGAAGTATCTCATGAATACTTTCTAAAGCATTCCTTTTAGATTTGTTGTATTTATGCTGAATCAGAGGGATTCTAACAGCTGGGGGACGAATTATACTAGAATCAGAAAGACATAGAATTAGAGTTTGAAGAAACTGTAGCTCGACCCTCTCCTGTAATAAATGAGGAAACTGCGTCCAAAGGAGACCAAATGACTCAGAACAGCATCAGAACTCAAGACCCAAATTGCTACTCAATGTATTTTTCTCTGTACTGACATGATATTTTTTAACTTTTTTTTTTTATCTTTGAGCTTTTTGTTTTGAAATCACTTCAGGCTTATGAAAAAGTTTCAAAAATAGTGAAAAAAATCCAGTACTTCACCCCGTTTCCCCAAATGTTAACATCCTATATAAGCACAGTGTAATTACCAAAACCAGGAAACTAATACTGATACAATACCATTAACTAACCTACAGACCTTATTCAAATTTTGCCAATGGTTCCACCACTAATGTCCTTCTTCTGGTCCAGGATCCAATCCAGGATCACACATTGCATTAAGTTGTCACATCTCCTTAGTTTCCGCCAATCTGGGACATTTCTTTAGTCTGTCTTTGCCTTTCATGACTGTGACACTTTTGAAAATTACTGAAAAATTAGTTTGTAGAATGTCTCTCAATTTGGGTTTGTCTGAGGTTTCCTCATGATTCTGAATTTTTAGCAAGAATACCACAGAAGTGCTATTGTGCCCTCAGAACATCATGTCAGGAGATGCATGACGTCACTGTGTGTTATTGCTGGTGATGTTAACTCTGATGTCTTGGTTGAAGTGGTGTCTGCCAGGTTTCTCCACTATGGAATGACTGCTTTTCTTTCTGTAAGTAGTAAGTTCCTTGTGGGCTGTTATTTGATTTTCACATACTAAATTGTCTTTAGATTCTGGAAAGGACTCTTAGGGCTGGGTACAGAGAAGGAAATAACACACTCACACATGTGGGTCATGAGAGACACATGCTGCCATTTGTAACTTTTCTAATAAGAAAGGGGAAAAGCCCAAGATGGCAAGAGAGGAAAAGAGACCGAGCTCCCCGTCGATGTGACCCCCGCCAAACACTGACTAGGGAGACAGGTAAACAGGGAGGCAACAGTAAAGCCTCTGCCCCCACTTACCCGAACACGTTTTCCTGTCTTCATTTAAGGTATAACCTTCATAGCACTCACAATGATAAGAGCCATTTCTGTCGTTCACACAGATGTGTTCACAGCCGTGAGTGTTAAGAGCACACTTATTAATAACTATCAAAAGATGATCAGGACAAATGTCAACACATGGAAAACATGGCAAATAAATAACTACGGGCCACACCACACACACACACACACACACACACACACACACACACACACACAGTGTTAATGAAATGGGACAGCTTGGCACGAGAGGAAGCCTGCTGGACTGGGTGGGAACCCACTTCGTCTTGACTCTTTCACTAACAGACCCCATGACATGGGTAGGTAAGTCTTCTCCCTTCTTGTGGAGGTCTCAATTTCATTTTCTATAAAATGAGCAGGTTGAATTAAATGATCTCTAAGTTTTCTTCCTCTCAAAAGCTTTTTTCCAGGATTTAACAAATTGGACCTAATTCCCACTCTTCATCGATTGTACGTGAGTATTCATAGAGCAGATGAGTGAGAGCCTCCCTAGATTTTCTTCCACTTCTAGATTCCATGAATCTTCTACGGTCACAGACAGGTAAGAGGAGCTTGTATTTAATGAAATAAAACCCAGGAAAAAAAAAATCCAAAACCTCAAAAGGACGAAGAGTTTTGGCCCCCTTCCTCACTAGCCCTTTTCCCTACTAGCCCTTCTCTCTAAACCTAGTAATAAGTACTGTAATAGGTACTTAAACTATTACATTACTTATAGTATTACATACTGTTTTAGGTATTACCTCACTTTTCTCCTCATGTTCCTTTTCAAGAAAAGTCATTGATAACAGTAAATCCCCCACAGGGCAGTTAGGAGAAAAGCATAATGCCAGTCCAAAGCCTGGGGTGAGTCCCCAGATAAGTTTCCATCAGCCACCACCCCTTAAGCAGCCTCACCTGAACACGTCTTCTTATCGGCATTCAAGGAATATCCTTGGCTGCACTCACAGTGGTGCTTGCCTTCCCCGTCACTGACACACACATGCTGGCACTGGTGTGTGCCCAGCGCGCATGGGTCCAGAGCTGTGCAAAGGAAATTTACAACAGTCAGCGTCGACAGGTAAGAAGCATTTCAGATACTTCCTCCTGTGTCAAAACAACATCACTCTCCAGGTTCGTCTCTGATTCTATCTTTAGTTCACTCTAAAAATTGGCTACTTGTTTCCTGCCCCTGGTTTATTATAAATACCAGTCTCAGTAATGTTTAAATTGTAACTAATTTAAAATCATAGATCTTGTGGTTGACTTTCTCAAAAAAGAAAGGGAATTTTGAATTTGGAGCTGAAGCCAAACACTTTACATGAATCAGGCAATTCGATATTTTATTCAATGTATCCACCTAGCCAGAAAAAAAGACTTTTGCTTCCCAACAGAAAGAAGGGAACAGTAATGTACTTCCTGAAGTTCTATGAGCTAGTGGTCCCACTGCCACCAGAACCCAGTTTCCAACGGTTCTATAGTTTGTGTCTAAACAGAATTCACACCCAGGCTTTCCTCTAGGCCTGGAACCCACTCACTCTTGGGCAGCAATACATGTTTGAAATTGCAAATGGTGGAGGGCAACGTAGGTAACTGCCTTCCGAATATGCGGCATGGGTTCCTAAGCCCAAATGTATACGCATGCGACTCTCATATCTGCCAGGAGAATAAACTTACGTGCTATATACAAACCAGTAAAAAGAAAAGGAAGAAAACAACAAATTAGATTACATTAGCTAAACTGTATCCTCATTTTTTGCTCCTGGAGCCATTTTTAACCTCAGATTTTTTCCCCCAGTGACATGTTTTGATAAAAGAATCAATGAATTTAGTCATTTCTGAGAAACCAAGGAGGCCTGTTGCAGGAGGCTGGCACCCCTGTGGCAGGTCACCCAGCCTCCACTATTTTGGCAACAGGACAGGTTAATATTTTCCCAAGAAGGGCCTTCTCATGGAATAATCTTTCCAGCTCGTTAACTACAACAGCTACCTCTCAGTCTTTTTTCCATAGAGAGGATATTTTCCCCCCAGAACAAGCAGATCTTTCGTACCAGAATGAAAAGATGACCACTCACCACTTGTTACTTTATGTCCTTCAAGCCCAACCCCAGGTGCTATCTTTGAGACCCAGCCTTGCCATAGACCAGCATCTTTATGGAAAAGTTCTCACCCACAAACACAGGGGGGTTTTCTGGGAGAAAGAAAGCTATTTTCTTTTGGGAAACCAATGAATGCTGAGTCAATGCCACCGAAGCCAAGGACAGCTTGTGAAGACCCAGTGTCCTAGGGCAGGAAAGATAAAGGGTCCCTGGCCAGGTCTGGTTGAGATGAGGCCAGACTTTGCTCCAGACCGAGACTTCGTCTCTCATTTCCTGACAAATTGTTGATTGCTGAGTTTCACATTCATTTATATATAAAGTCTCCTTGAAATTTACAATTGTAATGATTGGTTCACTTGTTTGTCTCACCCCCAGCCGCAGACTGCTGCTTGATGGTAGGAGGGACTACCTTACCTTTGTATCATCAGTGATCAATAAACACATGTTGAAAAAACAAATGTGAAATAGATTATATAGCAAAAGGTATCTACATTTTAAAATTCACCTGAACTAGAAATTTGTCCACACCTGCTTAGATAATTCCACAGAGGGCTTTGAAAGATTATCTCCAAATGATAAAAAATAAAGCATGACTACAGAAAGAAAGAAACAAAGAAACAAAGGAAGACAGAAATTTTTAAAAGAAAAACAAAAATAAATTTAAAAGTAAAAATTAAAAAGTTTGAGTCCCACAAATTCATAATCCTGGTCAGTGACCACAGATAAACCCGAGCCTTGAATGGATTCATATTCATGGGTTTGGCTGATTCATGCTAAAGATTCTAATTAAATCAGCATGTTTGGATTTAAGCTCCATCCTAAAGGAAGAAAGGAGAAGAACAGTAACAGAATAATTAAAAAATTTAAAAAAAACAAAAAATACCCTGCTTCTTGCTATCTCACAAGTGAGCTGAAATCCTAACCTTCCTGGTCCCTAAGCCTCTCCCTCCACAGGGAATAATCAGACACCGAGCTGAATCTGAAAACTGGAGTATTCACTAAGTGTACACACTGACTGACAGTTACACTGGGATATAAGCCGGCTGATCTTTCCACAGACAGACACAGTCCCCGACTTCTGCCCCAAAAACAAGCAGAGTTCTGTTAAATCTAGAGATGGAAAAACTAAAGAAAATATCTGGAAAAAATGTGGTGGGCAGAGGGGAGAAGAGAGGTGTCTGGAGATTTTTTTATTTGTATTTTTTTCTGACCCCATCAGGGAATAGCAGGATCATGTACCTTGGATATTTCCAGAATTTCACATTTCTAATGCAAACACAAAGATTTTTATGAGCAAACCAAGTTATATATAAGGCAGCTCTATATTTCTAAACCAACAAAGTATGTTTAAGTTGCTAAAAAAAAAAAAAAAAGAGGGCTTCCCTGGTGGCGCAGTGGTTGGGAGTCCGCCTGCCGATGCAGGGGACGTGGGTTCGTGCCCTGGTCCGGGAGGATCCCTCATGCCGCGGAGCGGCTGGGCCCGTGGGCCATGGCCGCTGGGCCTGCGCATCCGAGGCCTGTGCTCCGCGACGGGAGAGGCCACAACAGTGAGAGGCCCGCGCACCGCAAAAAAAACAAAAAAAAGAAATACACACATATGAAAAAGTATTGCTTATATTTAAGTTTTCCATAAATTTCCACCAAAAAAGAATAAATCTCTTTTTTTTGGGATACACAATGTCTGACTATATAACATCTTTTCTAGTTGGAAGCAAAGACTTACCACAAAAGGTTTCCTGGAATCTAGAGGAAAGTTTCTCAATGACCCCATAGGTCTCCACATAGAAAACGTGCTCGTCCAGGGGCTCACTGGCCATCATCCTGAGGGACTCCATGTCTGCCCGGTCCACGCCCACGGCGTACAGCTCAATACCGGATGCCTGGGCCCGAGCCGCCACTTCATTCACCTGATCCTGGGGCCGCCCATCTGTCACAATGATGGCCACCTTAGGGATGTTGGAAGCGGGTCCCCGAGCTCCTGCCTCCACTGTGAAAGCTTCGTCCATCGCTGTCTGGATGGCCAGGCCCGACATGGTCCCTGTGGACAAGGGTGTGATCCGCGCCACGGCCTGTTTCAGGGACTGCTTATCCGAGTGGGTCTGGAGATGGAACTCGATCTTCACGGTGCTGGCGTAGTTCACCACTGCCACCCGCGTGTCTGCCGGCCCGATGTCCAGAGTGTCAATTACCCGTGAGATAAAGGTTTTTACTTTGGTGAACTCCAGAGGCCGTACACTACGAGAACTATCAATGATAAACACCAAGTCCAAGGGCATGCTCTTGCAAACACCTGCAAAGAAGGGTGTGAGAAACAGACATGACTAAGCGATGAGCAGACCACAGTCAAAAATGGGGCAGTTCTGGGACTTCCTTGACAGTCCAGTGGTTAGGACTCCACGCTTTCACTGCACGGGCCGAGGGTTGATCCCTGGTCCGGGAACTAAGATCCCACATGCCCGTGCTGCCAGGCCAACACAAACAAACAAAAAAAAAAACAAGAAAGAAATGGGGTCAGTTCTCCCACCCAGAGAGTTCTGGCCAGCATCCCTTGATCCCAAATACCCCACTGTCTGCTGTCTTCCCCAAGACCACCCTCCCTTTGGATGTTGAAAGCACTGAGGCCTTCAGGATTCCCTAGTGAGAATTCACATAGAGGTGTGACATTTCCCCAAATATCTCCCCTACAGGCTGGCTGAGTCTTGAAATTTCACTGGGAACCTTATCCTTCTGCTTAAAGTTTTGTTCAAGGGTTCCTCTAGACTCCCAGGAATGAATGGATTCCAGACCTCTCTTGGGCTTCTTGGCCATCAGAGGCAATGGGACAGTGACCCTGAATCGTGTGAAAGGTGAACTCAGGGCACCCTCACTGCACCCTCCCCTGCCTGCCCAGGCCTCAGAGCCCCTCGGGCAATGGCAGAGTGTGAGGTAAGGCACACTGGTGCTCTCGTGCTGGCCTCCTTCTTTTACTCCACTTCCAAGGCGGTGAAAACTGCTCCAGAGTAGCCCTAAATTCTCCCTCCATCTGGTCATTCACTCACGTTTAGTGAACTTTGAGGTCCAACTAGCCCTGAGTTACAGTTTGAAAGTGGAAAGAAGGATAACAACTTAATCTGGTCCCTGTTGACTTCCATCTTTGTCAGTATGTCTTGTTTTAAGAAGCAGAGATTTTGACCTAGTATCTGTCCTACTGTCCCCACCAAAGTGTCTTAGTCACCTCTCTTTCATTTTTTCATTCACCAAATATATTTTTTTGAGAGCCTACCATGTATTAAGCCATGGGGCTACAAAAGCAAATAAGCCAGATTCCCTGCCCTCAAGAAACTTGCATCGTTCCCACACAAAAGTACCTGGCACATTGCAGCAACACAATACATTTTTGTTTTCAGCACATCCTTCTTATCCTTTTTTCCTCTAATCTCGTTCTATACTCCTCCCTCTCCTAGCCACCCAAATCAAATCCAAAAGTCAGGACTAGCTAAGAAAGAAGCCATTCCTCTTCTTTCAACACACACACACACGCATGCACACGCACACGCACATGCACACACACACCGAGCCCTGAATGGAAATGAGATCCTTGGGCATGAAGTGTCATTCAGGGTTCTTTTCTTTCCTAATAGGGGGCTGGAAATTGATGCAACTCTAAGAAGGCAATTTACTCAGTGTGTAGGGGGAAAAGGTATAGGTATTTATTCATTCAAAATAAATTCCTAGGCTAAGCAGTTGATGACAGAAAAAGCCCAGTCTGGAGCAGGAATTATGCCTGTTTTCTTTTAAAAACTGAAAAGTATCCTCTTGGTTTTAGCCTGATTCCTAGAGGTATTAACTAAAACAATAAATAATATCCTACTTTCAATAACACTGAGGGATCACAGGATTCCAACACAACAACCCTGTGAAGTTAGAGATGCAGAGGTTGTTTTTATACCCATTTTACAGGCGAGAAAACTGAGTCTCAGGAAGCTGTAAGACCTAGAAAGTGGTAGAAAATAGCGGTAGATTGCACTCCAGGTTTCCTGACTCCCAGCCCAAAGGGACCTTTCATTTCATGGTTGCCTCTCTCTGAAGGAACATTTTCTACTACCAAAATTAACATTACCTCATGTACCTAGTAAACATCCTGCTTGGTGACTTTGAGCCACCAGCCTGAAATATGCTGTGCGTCATGTATTTAGCTAGGTCAAAAGGAATTAATTCTTTAAAAAAAAAAAAACCCTCCAGAATTTCATTTCATCCCTAATTATCATGCATCGAAAGCAAAGAAGAAGAAAATCCTTCCAGGAGTTGGATCTGGATGTTTTTGCATAATTTGAGTAAAGGGAAAACTACATGTGATACAAACCCATATCTGACAATGCTGTCACTAACACCCAAGTGGTGTCTTTACTAATATCGAGGCTATGTTCTTGTAAGTAAACATGCAGGATTCCTTGCTTCTTCACTTGATTTTTCACATGGAATCATCTATGGGAGGTCACAGGGGTGTGGTGGGCAGGAATAATGCCCCCCAAAGATGTCCATGTCCTAATCCCCAGAACCTGTAATTATGTTAATTTACATGGTAAAGGAGACTTTGCATGTGTGATTATGTTAAAGGCTTGAGATTGAGGATGTTGTCCTGGATTATTCTGGTGGGTCCAATGTAATTACAACAGCTCCCAGAGTGGAAGAGAGAGGCAGAAGAGGAGATCTGAGAGATGACATGTGAGGACTCATCCTGCCTTTGGCGGCTTTGAAAATGGAGGGAAAAGGCCATGAGCCAAGGAATGAGGGCGGCCTCTACAAGCTGAAAAAGGCAAAGAAACGGATTCTCCTCTAAGGTCTTTCCAAAAGGAACATGTCCCTGCTGACACCTTAATTTTAGTCCAGTGAGACTAGTGTCAGACTTCTGAGCCACAGAACTCTTAGATAATAAATGTGTGTTGTTTTAAGCCACTAAGTTCATGGTAATTTATTACAGCAGGAATAGAAAATACAGGGGGCTTGACTCAGATGGCAGGACATTCTGTGAGCATCTGCTTACTTCCTGATTCAGACCCCCTCATCATTAATTGTTTTTGAATCTCACTCCCCTTTACTAGATAACAGCACTTTGATTCTCAGAAACCAAGAAAATGAGAATCTGAATTTCCTAAAATGTTTCCTTACTCACAATAACTGTCCATTTCTGATAGCTCTGCTAGAAATAAAAGCCCATAGCAAAGCTTAGCAGTTTCTGGGTGCAAAAAGAAGTGAATTTGAAAAAGGGTGGAATGTTGTGTTTATTAAAGAATTATCATTCAATATTGGTTTGGGTTTCAGGTAATAAAGGACCAGTACTGCATAGGAGGAACATTGACCACCCCACGCAGAATTCCTCCTCTCCCTCCCAGATGCTTCCCCAAGGGAGGTGGATCAGGACAAGAGGTAAAATTAACTTCTAGGAGAAAGGCTTCTCCCCTACCCCCATTCCTGGCCTGGAGCAACCAACTGATTACTAACTGAATTGAACGGTGGTGAACCCTGGCACTCCCTGTCTCAATGACAATGCTCTCGCCATATCAAATCCAGCCCACTGGAGCTGATGCAGGAAAGAATCCTTTGTGCTCTTCCTCAACATTATCCAGAAAGGTGCAGGAGGGGTAGACAACACAAATCAACCTGGGCCATGAAGCATCACTGGCCAGATGAGACTGGACATCCAGAAAATGGTTTGATGTAGCCTCTCTTTAAAGCAGGACTTTAACAAGTCTGATGCTGGACTTTTTGGTAATGAAGATAAAATCTTATGTAAACCATATTGAGAGCTTGGTAGCTTGAAGCAGTGGAAAGTTCCATGCTTGGGTTATCTGAGCCCTGAGTTTTATTCTGGGCTCTGACACTGATTTGCTGGGTCCCCTCCCCTTGACGAGCCTCAGTTTCCCTATATGTGCTGTCAGGGGCTGTGTCAGATGATCTTCCCTCTCTGCTGCTCTAGGATTTTTGCTCAACCAGAGAACTAAAAGCAGAATCTCAGGAAAGGTTTACTGAGCTGAACCAGAGGTGGGTCTAGGACAGAGAGCTGAGAGGCGCCTGGTGTTCCCACGGCTGCCCCATCCTCCCTGCCCAAATCTCAGGGGGCAGTTGCTGGAGTTTGACCTTCAGGAGACCCAAAGTCTAGCCCTGACTACGAGTGACCTTGGGCATCTCTCTCTTCCCTTCTCTGGACCTCAGTATCCCCACAAGATTCATCGGGGAGGGGATCTTTCTCCTGCACCACAGTCTGGCTCCGGCTGGGATGGAGGGAATACCTGGTGGATGACGGAGGCTCTTCCTCCTCATTCAACGCCTGATGCCCCTGCCCACCCAACATCCCGCCCGGCCCCGGCCGGGGATCTCCCTCCTTCCTGGAGGGTGTCCCTCCCTGAGGCCCTCTCAGGTCCCTCTCAGCCTGGGGTCCCTCTCCCGTCCCCGCCCAGGCCGTGTACCTGCGCCGCGGGCCCCGCCGTGCTGGCCGGCCCCAGAATAGGGCGTGCCGGTGGGGGCGGCCGGAGCGGGACGGCGTCCGGGGCTGCCCCCTGGGCCGCGGGTCCCCAACCTCAGGAAGCCGGGGCGGTCCAGGGGGCCGGGGACGGCGCGGGGTGGCAGCAGCAGCAGCTGCCAGAGCAGCAGGAGCAGTCCCGGCAGATGTCGCAGCATCGTGGGCTTGGCGCTGCTGCCCGTGTGCGTCGGGGGTCGTCGCTCCCTCGCTGGCTGGGTCAGTCGTGGGCCCGTGCGCCGCTCCCGGGCGGCCAATTTAAAGGTCCCGCGGCCGTGGGCCCCGCCCCGCAGCCTTCGGTCCCGCCCCTCGGCCGTAGGCCCCGCCCAGCGAACCCGTCCGGGGCCGCGCGCCGCCTGCTCAGTGCATTCCCGCGGCTGGCGTGGAATGTCTGGGGCCTCTCGGCCGGCGGCGCGGTGCCCGACTCCGGCCCGCCGCCGCCGCCGCCCCTCCCGCCCCTGCCCTGCGCCGGCCCGGTCTCGTCTGGGTGGTCTCGGCCCGGTGCCTCCCGGCCGGGCTCTGCTTCCCTCCAAACTTCTGCCTCGCTGTACACCCGGGGCCTGGTCGACCCCACTCGTCTGGCCAGGGCCCCAGGCTCCCGGTTCAGGAGGCCCGAGCTCTGCCGTCCAGCTCCGTTCAGGTTTGCCTGCCTCAAGGTTTCACCTCCATCCTCACACCACATTCCTTTCCCCTACCAAGTAACCCAGGTTTTTCTGTGGGCTCTCTGTAAAAAAAATTAAAACTAAAAAAGGCTCATAGATTCTACCAGCATGAATAGACATGCTTTCATCGCAGCTTCAAAAATCCATAAACATTTGAACTTACATTACCAGGACTAGAAAGTCAAACATACATTCCCCAGAGAGCCCCCTGTGAGCTGGAAGGACAGCCTGTACCACAGGCTTCGAAGGCTCTCCCTTTATCCCACTTCCTCCCCAGAAGAGTGATGGTGGCAGCACAGGACTGGAGGCTGCCCAGGGGACCCTCCAGGAACTCACAGTCTACTGGCAGAGAAAGATGCATAAATGATGTACCTGTCTAAGGGAACAAAACACACTGAATTCAAGGAGAGACTGGCTCTGCCTGAGGAAACCAGTAAGGCTTCTAAACTAGCTTTTAAAAGCTACACTCCACACAGTAACCTTAAAACCACTTCTCTTCTTAAACCTTGCAACTTCACTTCCAGTAAAATCCGAGCTCCTTTTCATGGGCACCTCGTCTACTGAACTGACCACATCTGGAACCGTACTCTGCTCTCCATGCGTCAACCACACTACCCTTCCCTCTGTCCTGGAGGACACCAAGCTTGTTCCCACCTTGTGGCCTTGGCACCTGGTTGTCCCACTTCCCATCTGCCATCTTCTCCCCCCACCCTAACACACCCGTCTCCCTCTCATCACCTCAGAGCAGTGGTCCACCCTAACACACCCGTCTCCCTCTCATCACCTCAGAGCAGTAGTTCTCAAACAATTTCTCATCTCATCAAACCTCACAGAATCTACACACTCCGTCAGTATCCATGGGAGCAGCTTATTAGGACATTGAGAGTCATAAGGAAGGAAAACATCTCTCAGCTCCCAGTGAGAATTCACCAATTTCAAAGAATCTTAGAAGAAGCTAGAATGTTATCATAATGGGAAAGGGACACTAAGAAGATTGAAAGAAGTTATGCCAAGGTGAGAAGGGCTTGCCAAACACAATGTCTGCCAGCTCTATGGACATATGTCATTTGTCAGTCATCATACTCTTTGGATGATTCTCAAAGCCTTTGAACACTCTTACTAAACTTGAGGATTCCAACTTTATGAGTCAGCACCTCCCCAAGTAGAATCCAGCAACTTGCTTCCCAGCATCTCTTGCAGCTATATATGCAAGGGATCCAGACTTCACTGACCAGATGAGCTCAGCCATTCTGTTTCAGCAGCTAGTGGTGAAAAGAAGCAAGCACTCTGTAGACTTCACTCTGACAAGGGTGGGGAGACAGCTAGCTTTCAAAGCAGCCATGGAGAGGGTAGAGCTGGATTCAGTGCCTGGGGAAAGCAGGGTGAGCTCTGTTGTCTGTGCCCAGCAGCAGTAGCTGTAGATGTCCCCTAGAACTGACCTGCAATATCATCTGGGAGTGTTTCATGACTGTGTGATCATGATTCTATTAAGTCTTTGAGAATAAGCAGAAAATGTGGGAATTAAGTTTAAACTTTATGTTCTAATGTCTGTGCAGTTTTTAATGCCAGCTTCCTTGCTACATGAGAGTTGGTTGAAGGCCATGTTGGCTGCTCTGGAAAAGAAGAGGACTACTTTTGAAACTTAGGTAGCACATTTGTGTCATTGCCAATAAGTTCTGAAGAGGTCTTTTAATGACCTACTGCTATTAATTAACATTTAGAACTCAAGACGTATTTCTATTCAAAACAATTGAATTAATATTTGAAAAGAGCAACTCACAGCAATTTTGATTCCTTTAATAAAAGATTGGCATTGATTTTTGTTGTTTCTTTTTTTGTTGTTGTTTTGTTTTGTTGCGGTACGCGGGCCTCTCACTGTTGTGGCCTCTCCCGTTGCAGAGCACAGGCTCCAGACGCGCAGGCTCAGTGGCCATGGCTCACGGGCTCAGCCGCTCTGCGGCATGTGGGATCTTCCCGGATCGGGGCATGAACCCGCGTGCCCTGCATCGGCAGGCGGACTCTCAACCACTGCGCCACCAGGGAAGCCCTACTGTTTCATTTTATAGATATAAGCATGAGTATTAAGTTTCATTACTTAATAAAAAAAATGTCAACCAATTTATTAGTCATCAATGTAATGTCTTCCTCTTCAGAGCAGTCTTTCCTGAGGCCATATCTTAATTAGTTTTTTCAAGCTTATTTTTACCACTATCTACTATAACAACTACATTTTATATCATGAATCAGGTGCTACATAAATATACGATAGGGATATATACAACAGAAGTAGTAATTTCCTGAAACAAGTTACCCTTACCACATATGACATACTCTAATGTCTTCTGTTTTATTCATGTCCATTCGGTTCTATTTCATTTTTTTAAAAAAATCTGGTCATCAACATCTAAACAGAGTTCATGATTCACTAATGTTTCTCAGTCAGCAGTTTGAAAACTGTTTTAAATATTCTTTCCTAGTGTCTCTTCCTTTCCAATCTATTACAGTATCCTGTTTCTTTTATATATTTTTAAAAAAGATTAAATGTATTTATTTCTATACCCCACTAGACTGAAGGCTCTGGGAGCGCAGAGCTGACGCCTGTGTTGTCCGCTGCTGAATTCCTGTAAGTTCTCCCTCACTGCGTGCAGGTTCATGGTCTATGGTGGGACCAGGACTTCAGGAAATGAAAGCTCATAGAACAGGGCTGATATTTAGCTGTGCCTTGGCAGGACAGTAAACAGGCATGTCAGATTGTTTGTAGAAGAAATTAATTGGCATTACTTTTCCAAGAGTCAAATGATGCTGAGGAAATGGCTTTTCTCAGTTTCACTCCACTGCCTGACAAGAGCCGGCTCTGTGCTGGGCATGGGCCCCGCAGACAGGCCCTTCCTCTGGCCTCCTCTAGCGGGGGGAGTTGGTGCTCCTCTACCACAGGCTCTTTCTCTGAAGAAATGCAGGGGGAGACGCAACATGAAGCATAATGGTCTGTTTCAGCACATTCGCATGTAGGCACATGTAGAAATCAAGACCATTTCGGTTTTGATAAAGAGGTCTAAACTGTTTCGGCTAGTGAATAAATTATGGGTAACTCTCTTTAAAAATTCGTCAATACTGCTATGTTGTTTGTACAATTCTAAAAGACTGTTTCTTTATCATTCAGCTCTAGCTAGGTTATGCTCTGATAACTAATGACTCCAAAATCTCGGGGTCTTATAGCAACAAAGATTTACTTCTTGCTCTGTTATGTGTCTTTCCTATGGCTACATCTTCATCCTGGCACACAGACTTAAGGGGCAGCCTCAATCTGGAATATGCTGGTCTTGTGACAAAGGGAAGAAATGAGAGATGGCAGAACCAGATGACAGATCTTGACGTTTTTGCAAGGAAGTGGCTTCTGTTAATTCCACTCACATGTTACCCCAAGTTAATGAACCCCAAACCAAAACCCCATCACGTGGGCAAGCCTGATGTCAGTGGGTGGGGAATATAAGCCTTTTACAAGAGGTATACCAAATTGCTAAAAGCCATAATGCGATCTAGCACTATGTCTTCATACATCTTTTATAATGCGATGGATGGGTACCCCCTGGGGTTTCCTCTCTTGGTTCAGTAAGAACTTTTGGGTTTTTTATCCAGATCAGTCTCTCACCAAGAGGCCCCTGGCTTGGTCTGATCGAACCACTTTCTAATAGCTTTTCGGCTCCAGAGTGAGAGAGCCTCCATGGGTTGGTCTCCATGTTCTTGCTGCTTGGTGACTGGTCAGTAAGGGAGCTGCACCAGCTCCCCCACCCAGGCCAGCTGGCAAATCAACTGAAAGCCTTGTCATCCCTCCCAGGAGCCAAGCCCTCTCCTTCTGGTCACGTGCTGCTGCCCAGCTTCAAAGGCTCCCAGGACACATGCAAGGCTGTGGTGTCGGTTGGACTCCGAGAGAGATTTTCTCCATATTCTGGACTTACTGATTTATGACAAAAATGCCCAGTTGTGCTATTTAGAGAAATTCTCAGGTTCAGTCCTCTCTGACTCTGCTGGAAACCTAGAGAAGTAGGCCTGTTGAACACACAACCTAACCCATGCATAAGAATCACTGGGGAGACTTTTAAAGGCAGAGTCCTGGGTCCCCACCCCAGATATTCTGATTCAGATGGTTTGGGAATCAGCCAGGAATCTGCATTTAACAACCTCTGGAGGCAATTGCCACACTGAGGGAGTCTGCAACATGGTGGTCCTAAAGATCTTGGCAACAAGCCTGGACGGAGACCCACTGCAGGGGCAGGGGCAAGAAAATAGCCACCCAGCATGGAGGGTGCATGGTGGGACCGCGTTCCCACACCAAATGGGCCTTGCCGAGGGACCAGCTCTGTGGTCATGGGACATCTTGGACCAGGGAGTGACTGCCCTCTCTCCTCCTTCTCTCCACACTTCTCAAGAGCAGTCACTGATGACTTGGATCACCAAATGCAAAGGCCCCTTGGGACAGTTCAGACAGTTCCACTTTGGCCGATGCTCCAGTTTCAGCCCCTTCCTGCCGGGCTGGGGTATGACCCCGATTCTGTACCAAGTGTCTATTTCCTTCGCCACTTCCTTTTCTGCCTTCCACACTCTATACAGTCTGGAAATCCACAGGCTTTTTTCTAGGTACTTTTAAAAAATTATAATAGGTGGTTTTCCTTGTTGTAAAAGTAATATAACACTGTACAGAATCTAGGAAATGTAGGTAAGCAAAAATAAGAAAAAAGAAATATCCATGACACGACCACCCCAAAGATACACTATGGGGTATTATCTCTTTTTCTCTGCTTATATATTCATCTATTTTATTTAAAATGAGATCATACTGTATATTGTGGTCTTGTAACTTGCTTTCTGTACTTAATGCATTGCGAACAATGTTCCATTACAATTATTCTTCTAAGACAACATTTTTAATGGCTATACTGTATTCCATCCTATATTCCATTTATTTAACCAATTCTCCATTGTGGGACATTTAGTTTCTACTTGTTTTTAAATTATAAACGGTGCTTCAATGAATCTCCTTTTATGAATTGTTGTGAATTACTGTTCCTTCCCTAGAATAAATTGCTGGAAGTGGAAAGTCTGAATGACCAGGGCTTCTTTGGTTCTTTGTGTACCATCTCTGTCAGGAATTTCATCTGATGCGGTTTCAGCTACCACTCCTCTGCTGGTAATTACAAAATCTGGGTCTTTTGTCCCAATCCTGCTCCTGGACAGTAGACCTCCATTAATAACCCTGCCGGTTGTACTCTCTATTCACAGGTCACAAAAGCACTCCAAGCTCAAGCATTTCCAAGGGTGAACTCAACCTCTTCCTCTTTAATGAACTCCCTCTCCTTTATTCTCATTTCTGCCAGTGGTACCGGTATTCTCCCAGCCACACAGGCATGAAGTCGGTGTCCTCTTTCCTCTCTCGAGCCCTTTATATTAAATAACTTACCAATGGGAATTCCCCGGCGGTCCAGTGGTTAGGACCCCATGCTTTCACTGCCGAAGGCCTGGGTTCAATCCCTGGTCAAGGAGCTAAGATCCCACAAGCTGTTTAGCGCGGCCAAAAAATTTTAATAAATAAATAAAGTTACCAAGTCTTCTACCCACATCTTCACCTGTTCAGATCTGTCCAATTCTCAAGGCTTATCTCTAATCACCTAACTGTAGGAAGTATATTCTTATCTTTCCAGCCAGACATGAGCCCCAAAGGAGAGGAAGGGGAAGACAAGAAGAAATATTTGAAGAAATAATGGCTGAAAACATTTCTAAACCTGATGAAACCTATAAATCCACAGATCCAAGGTCAATGAACCCCAGCCACAAGAAACACACAAACACAGAACATAAAAAATGCACATAATGTAAAAACTGTACAAATCAAAATGTACAATCAAGGAACATCATAAAAAACTGCTTGAAACCAGTGATAGAGAAAAACTTTTCATCACCTGGAAGAAAAAAAAAAAACAATTTCCATACAGAAGAACAAAATTAAGCAAGACAGCAAATTTCTCAATGTAAACAATGTGTGCAGAAAAACAGTGCAGCAACATCTTTAAAGTACTGAATGGAGAAAAACCTGACAACCTAGAATACCATATCCTGGGAAAATATCTTTTGAAAACAAAGGTAAATTAAAGACAGTTTCAGACATGCAAAAGCCAAAAGAATCCAGTAACAGCAGAACCACACTGCAAAAAAATGTTAAAACACGTCCTCTGCCTTAAAAAACTAAAAATAGAATTACCATATGACCCAGCAATCCTACTGGGCATGTACCCAGAGAAAACCATAATTCAAAAAGACACATGCACCCCAATGTTCATTGCAGCACTAGTTACAATAGCCAGGTCACGGAAGCAAACTAAATGCCCATTGACAGATGAATGGATAAAGAAGATGTGGCACATATATACAATGGAATATTACTCAGTCATAAAAAGGAATGAAATTGGGTCATTTGTAGAGACGTGGATGGATCTAGAGACTGTCATACAGAGTGAAGTAAGTCAGAAAGAGGAAAACAAATATCGTATATTAACGCATGTATGTAGAACCTAGAAAAATAGTACAGATGAACCAGTGTGCAGGGCAGAAATTGACACAGATGTAGAGAACAAACATATGGACACCAAGGGGGGAAAGTGGCGGTGGTGGTGGTGATGTGATGAATTGGGAGATTGGGATTGACATGTATACACTGATATGTATAAAATGGATGACTAATAAGAACCTGCTGTAAAAAAAATAAAATAAAATTCAAAAAAACCCCCAAAAACCGTCCTCTGGCTGAAGAATGTTAACAGATGGAAATGTGGATCTACAAAAGGAATGAAAGCACCAGAAATCGTAGCTAAATGGGTATATATGTAGGATTTTATAAATTTATTTATTATTTATTATTGGCTACATTGGGTCTTCGCTGATGCGTGTGGCTCTCTCCAGTTGTGGTGAGCGGGAGCCACTCCTCGTTGCGGTGTGTGGGCCTCTCATTGCGGTGGCCTCTCCCGTTGCGGAGCTCGGGCTCTAGGTGCGCGGGCTTCAGTAGTTGTGGCACGCAGGCTCAGCAGTTGTGGCTCATGGGATCTAGAGCGCAGGCACAGTAGTTGTGGCGCATGGGCTTAGTTGCTCCACGGCATGTGGGATCTTCCCAGACAGACACGAGCCCGTGTCCCCTGCATTGGCAGGTGGATTCTTAACCACTGCGCCACCAGGGAAGCCCTAGGTTTTTAAATTATTTTTCTCTTTAAAAGATAATTGTTTAACCAAAAATAAGAGTCACAGAAGGTCAGAGGAAGAAGGAATCTTGGCAGCCACTTGTTTGCAGAGTTATTTACTAATATCATTCAACTGATGGGAGGGCCAGGAATATAAATCAGGTTTCCTGATGCCTTGTCCAGATTTTCAGCTACCTAACTGAATGATGACAGATACAAAGCTCCTTTCCAACAGACCAGAAAACAGTTACTCTTTTTCTGGTTTCCAGGTCAAATACTTTTCTTCTTCCTTTTCAGACCTTCCTCTAGCCATTCTCGCTCACACGCCCCCTCATGATAATATTTGCATAGGGCTTTATAGCTGCCAACCCTCCCACGTCTGCTCCCTCACTTGATCCTAAGAACAACTCCAAGAAGTCTGTAGGCCAGGAATTTGCATCTTGTGGATTTTACAGATGAAGAAACTGAAGCTCAGACCCCAGTGAAATTTCCCAAGATGAGGGAATAATATCTTGGTGAAATTAGGAATTGAATTTCAATCTTCTGTCTCCAGATCTTGTGCTCATTCCACCAGCGCCATTCTGCCTCCCTCATGTGCCCGAATTTCATGTTATTTGGCATCATTCACCTGGCTCTTATTTTCTCATACTTGAAGTCATGATTTTCTAGAAAAACAAAGCAACCTCAGAAAAGCAAAGGCACAACTTTTTCTTTCAGTCAACTCTTGAGCTTATTTATAACATATGCCTTCTCTGAAAGCAAAAGGAGACCTGAAAATGGCACACAGAGCATTTGCCTACAAGGAACACTGGAACAAACGGACTTAGAACTAAGTTCCACAATGACTGAACAAATTAGCCTGGAAAACAGAGCGATTAGTACACCATTCAACAGAAGGAACAAAATGTATAGTTTAACAGTGGAAAGTCTCTTGGTTTCATATTGTAAGACCCTTTAAATGTCGGTGTGCTGTACCCCACATTTAGATAACCCAACTTATACTGAAAATAATCTATTAGCAGTGAAAATTTTGTGGCGACTAATTGTTACATTCAGTAAACATTTACTACTCCCGACCCCCCGCCCCCGGTTTGCATAGGTCATTGAACTAAATGCTGTGGATGGGAAAAAAAGAGGCCCTTATTTCCAAGTTGTCCACTAACAGGGACACAGATACAATATAACATGAGCTATAATGGAGGTAGGTGCTGGAGAGGAAAGGAAGCAGCCCAATTCACCAAATCATTCTCCAAAGCCAATTCATTGAAAGTCCATTTGTCAAATGATCAGAGGAGAGAATGACCAATGTACAGAATTTACCACTTAGTAAAATCTTCTTTTAAGTAGTATTTTTAAAATATTTCAGTATATAAAAATGTATTCTTCTGAGTACTTACTACAAGTCTGCACTTGTGCTAAACGCTGTACACACTGGCTTCAGCTTAGGAAGTTATTGTGTGAATTAAAGCTCACAGAAGTTAAGTAACTTGGCCACACTTACATGGTAAATCAGTGGCAAAACTGGGGTTTAAAACCAAGTTTATCTGAATCCATCATGTGATTTCTCGGCAGCTCCCTATACAGTCTGTCTTACAGCAGCTACTGATTTTCGGTTATGTACTAGGCACTGTACTAGGGTAGGTACATGAATTACAGCATTTATTTACAACTCTGTGAGTTATGAGTCCTTTTCCAGATGAGAGACTCCAAGAAGCTGTATAATTCATTTCAGGACTCTCATGTGTTTAAAACCCGTAGCTTCCTGTCCACTAAAAGACAGTCATCAGGGACTTCCCTGGTGCCGCAGTGGTTAAAAATCCACCTGCCAATGCAGGGGACACGGGTTCCATCCCTGGTACGGGAAGATCCCACATGCCGTGGAGCAACTAAACCCGTGCATCACAGTTCCTGAGCCTGCGCTCTAGAGCCTGCGAGCCACAACCACTGAGCCTGCACACCTAGAGCCCGTGCTCCGCAACGAGAAGCCACCGCGATGAGAAGCCCGCGCACCGCAACAAAGGGTAGCCCCCGCTCGCAGAAACTAGAGAAAGTCCGCGCACAGCAATGAAGACCCAACACAAAAATAAATAAATAAATAAAGACAGTCATCATAATGACCTGCAATGGCCAATTCAAAAGCTCTCTGCACTGTCTCCCATCATTCCCCACTCTCCTCCCTCTCCACTCACCAAGCTACTTTTTGAACATACCTGGCGTGCTCCTGCAGGTCCCTTGGCCTGGGATATTCCTCCTTCCTCATTCCCCAGGTCTTACTCACATGTCACCTTCAAAGTGTGGCCTTTCCTGACACCGTTTAAAACTGCACTCTCCCCCCCCCCCAACCTTTCCTTGTTTCTTTTTTTTTTCTCCATAGCTCTATCACTAACTTACTATACAGGTTATTTTAAATCATCTGCCTCTCCCCGCTAAAATAAGACCAGGGAATTTTTTTTTTTTTTACATTTTGCCCATCCCTACATTTCTTGAACCTGGAACAAAGTACATGCTCAAAACTTATTGAATTGCATTAAACTTTTGCTCAAGATTAAATAGAAGTGAGAATTGGGTATTGAACCCAATAGAGGATGCCAGAGAGAATGTGTATTCTGGTGAGCTCAATTTTGGGAACAAGGGCCTCATGGGACCCTTGAGCTGACAGATCTCAGAAACACTTGGAACTTTACAGAGCTTTTGCAGCTATACAGTGTTAAGTAAAAGTTGAGAAAGTGAAGCAAGATAGCCAAAACCACAATACAGAGTGGCATGGACAAGTGTAGGTGTGGGTGAAGATAGCTAGAGAAGGAAATTGAGTAATTAAAAAGATAAGCAAACCTCAATACAATATTTTGAAGGCCAAGAGAAGAGTGACTTTGAAGGTTAGGTAGTTGGTAACACTGAATGACTAAAAAAAAATGAAGTCAGAAAGGATAACAGAACTTTGTGATTTAGGAGGGCATCAGCATCTCACGAGACATTTTTGTGGGAATGCGAAGAGAGTATCAAACTTATGAGTCAGAATGGTGAAATGTATGAGCTACTCATGGTGAAGCTGCTTATTTTAAAAAACAGGACTAAGCATTTATCTTTCAGTGTTACCTCTATCTGAATTTCAGAATCAAATATACTAAGTAACCTAGTGTTTCTCTAGCACTAGCAGAAGGAAAAAAATGAACTTTTAAAGGCAAACAGTTTGGGTATATTTACTGGGATATTTAACTGTTACGTGACAACAGTTTTCCCTCTGATGGAAAATGATCCCTTAACAATAACATTTTCCCCTTCCTTGGTGGAAATAATTGGGATTAATATATTATGACTGTTCTCCAGTTAAAAAGTGTAAGGCCTGTGTCCTTTCCCAGAAGACAAACCTGCTGCGAATGAAGTAGTGATCAGAAGCTGTGATGGTCCACACATCCACTCCAGGGACAGGAACAGGCCCAGCTGGGTCCACCGAGCTTGGCTATGGCTATTCTCAAAGTACTAAAAAACCCTGGCAGTCTGAGTTTATTGTAATAGAAAATGTTGCGTTTCACCTATCAAAAAAGGATAACAGATTTAAAAAAAAAAACAATAAATATTTCAGAGATTTATTAAAGCATCTTATCACAAAGATGGAAACATACAAAATTAGAAACATGCAACCATCATCTTCCACAGTCAAGTTAAAATGTTATATATTTTTCCTGTTTTCAGAGCTGAAAATCTCGGATCTTATACCGAACTCGCTCACCCTGAATATTTCATTCATTCTTCCTGGAAGTATCCAGGGCAGCAAATAACCAAAATGCAAACTATTATATAAAGAAAGTGCAGTTAAAAAAGAATATGTGTAGAGAATGCCCGCTTCCCACCCACCCCCCAATCAAAGGCAAACAATGGCACTTTGCTCTTGCTTAACCTAGATTGTCTTCAAAAACTATTAAAATGTAATACACTTAACAACAACAAAATCTGACTTTTAATAGCTATCCAAAAAGCTTGTTAGTGTTTAAACAAAGGAAAATGTACTTTATATCCAATAAGTTTGAAGAGCCCTGTGTTGCAGCATTTTGTAAAATAAACAAGACAAAAAGCTGGTATAGGGTTTATTGACAAAGGCAGAATTTCTTCAGGCAGGTATGTAAGGAGGTGGTGGTTCCTTCTCAGGCATCTTCACTGCCATTTCATAGGTTGGCAAAACATACTGAAGAGAGACAAAAAATTATATTAGACTTAATTCTCCTTTAAAATTCTATCTGAATAATTCAGCTTTCAGAATTAATACCTTTAATAGGGGTATATAAACCTACGGAAGAGCTGAAGAAACCATTAGCTAAGTACACTTCACCCTTGAGTACACCTGACCCTTGAGCAATGTGGGCATTAGGGGCGCCGACACTCTGCACAGTTGAAAATCCACATGTAACTTATAGATGGCCCTCCGTATCTGCAGTGCCACATCTGCAGATTCAACGCAGACTGTATAGTACTGTAGTATTTACTACTGAAAAACATCTACATATTAGTGGACCCTCGCAGTTGAAACCCATGTTGTCTGAGGGTCAATTATAGCTCCTGAGAGTAGAGGTGACTAATAACCTGGAGCTTTTACACGCAGGTGAGACGTCTGATCCAAGATCACTAGAGATGGATGATGGAAGGAGGGAGGGCAGACAAAATTTTGCTTCTGAACTGACCCTGAGGCCACCAGGACGCCTTGACAGGCGGTATGTGCCGCCACCCTCCCCTCGCTCCACTGTGACTGATAAAGCAGCAGTGCCAAGTACACCTCAGGAACTTAGGATCTCGGTGAAGGGTCCCGCTGAACCACGCTAAAGGAACGCTCCATTATGAGGCTGTATTTCATCAGAATCTGTAGGCAAAGGATCAAGTACTTGTGTCTTCTGCTCTAAGGTAAAGGGCACATCTGTGTAGAAGAGTGGCATTTTTAATCTAAGTGACTCTAATGTGACAGGCTGGCCCTACATGGGTCACATATACTCTACATGCTGGAAACCTGGGAAAACAGTACAGCAGCAACTAGAGGGCCTGAGAGGTAGGCCTCCCAACAGACTCCTGGAATCCACTGCATTCATCTCCCCACAGGAAAATCAGCTTCCCCACTGGATCATACGGATGTTTTCGGAAAGCAACACAAGCTTCAGTTGATGGTACCCTATCCTTAGAAGTTCCAGAAGCCAAGAGCCTGGCTCGCCCACACTGCGGTTCCCTGTCTGATCTCCCCCTCAAAATGTAATGCTTGGAGACCGATTACGAATCAAACCTATTGGCCAAACAGAATGAGATGAGCAGTGCAGGGTGCCTCTAGCCCATGTACCCAGGATTCCAAGTGAGAAAGGCTGAAACTTGTAGATACAAGCTATCCACAAGTTTAGGATTATCCCTAAACCACAGTTATGGCATTGAAGAGAAAGTCAAGATCCAGGGTCTTCTCTTTGGAATAACTGATAAAGGCTAGTGAAGATTTAATACTGTAAAGGATCATTCACCTGTGGAGGTGCTTCAAAGGCAGGGTACACAGCAATCTCTGGCATGTTTCTGTTGTTGATATATTTATAACAGTTCCAAACACAGTTGATTAGATAAGCCTAAAAGAATACAAACAAAATTTACATATGCTCGAAACTCAATAGACCACCTGCTCTAAAATGAAGGTGACTTATAATGCTCTCCCCACTTTTCTCCACGGAGAAGGAAAGCGGCATCCACTTGGACCTAGCACAGGCCAGGTGCTTTCCCTACCTGGCCTCACTTAAATGTCACAGGTTTTATTACCACTGTTTTACAGAGAAACCAGAGTTTGGGATTCCAATTCAAGTGTGACAACCATTGTGCTGCAGAAGAAATTCTATTTCTGAACCTTTGGAATTTTAACAGATTTTCAATCCAAATCATGAACCACATCCAAAAACACAATGATGTTCCTTAGGAAGAATCCTGGCGCTTCCAACCACTGCCTGGAAACAAGAGGGAGGACGTTCCCTGGAAGCTGTCTCTACCACTACATCAGAATAGGAGAACTGTAAGGAGACACAGCAACAAGAAGGTTTAGATGGACAGTGTCACAGTCCAAATGGCCCCCCAAATATTTAGTGAGCAACTCACCTTAAAAATGATGAACAAGGCAAAGAATACAAGAACAATGAACAGGAGGCAGCTGGAGTCCAAAGCCAGGAGGTCATCTTTATAGGGAAAATCAGGCTGTAAAAAAAAAGGGGGGGTGGGGGATGAATAGGCAGAGCAGAAAGGATTTTTAGAGCAGGGAAACTATTCTGTTATGATATCACAATGGCGAGTACAGGTCATTACACACTTGTCCAAATCCCCAGAATGCACAACACCAAAAGTGACCTCTAATGTAAACCACGGACTTTGAGTGATGATGTATCAGTGCAGGTGCATCAACTGGAACAAATATCCACTGTGGCTCAGAATATGGACTGTGAGGGAGGCTGGGTGGGCAGGAGGGGGTATATGGGAACTCTGTACTTTCTGTTCAATTTTTCTATGAACCTAAAACTGCTCTAAAACTAAAGTTTATTAATTAAACATATACACACACACTTATAATTCAGCCATGGCACCTGTATTTTGTGATAACCTAGAAAGCATCTTAAGAATACAAAAGGCACCCAAATCAGAACTGATATTCCAATAAAAATTTATAAACAGAATTTAACTCAAAGTGCTTTTTAAGCCTCAGCATCACTAATGCATGCTACTGATCACTTAAAATATATGTCTGAACACTCAGAATACTCCTAAGAGTCTACACTGAGCTCATTTTACATCTTCCTGGCCTTTGGGAACACACTGTCTCCTGTACATGACCCCAGATTTGTCCCTGGGTCACTAAGTCAGGAGGTGCTGAGATTTACCTAAGTTTCATGGGCCATTCAGTCCTACATCGGGAAAATGATTTTTTAAAAGCCAAGTGTCAGCAATTCCACTGGTTAGAACTCCGTGCTTCCACTGCGGTAGCCGGGGTTCCATTCCTGGTCGGAGAACTAAGATCCCACAAGCCTCACGGCGTGGCAAAAAAAAAAAAAAAAAAAAGCCAATTGTCAGTCTCAATGCTCATCAGAAAGGGGCCAAAAGAAGGCACGTCCCTGGTTATGAAGCCAGGCAAGCTTATACTATTTACTGGACACATAAAATGTTCTGAAAAAGATCAGCTGTATTTTTTTTTTAATTTATTTATTTTTGGCTGTGTTGGGTCTTCGTTTCTGTGCGAGGGCTTTCTCTAGTTGTGGCGAGTGGGGGCCACTCTTCACCGCGGTGCGCGGGCCTCTCACTGTCGCGGAGCACAGGCTTCAGACGCGCAGGCTCAGTAGTTGTGGCTCACAGGCCTAGTTGCTCCGCGGCATGTGGGATCTTCCCAGACCAGGGCTCGAACCCGTGTCCCCTGCATTGGCAGGCAGATTCTCAACCACTGTGCCACCAGGGAAGCCCAGATCAGCTGTATTCACTCAAATATTTCTTTAGCATTTACTGTGTGCAAGGCAATGAGCTAGGTTCAGGGAAAAAGGCATTACAAACTAATTTAGGATTTACAAGCTGGCCAACAGAGAAAGCATCTTCCAGTCTGGGACACCAAGTGAATAACAGAACAGAGAAACCACTGGGGTTCTGCCAAAGGAATAGTAAATTCCTTTTGATGTTCTTCTATAAAGTTCATTTAATCTTTTAAAACTTCTAACTGTTTTTAATGGAAACATCAACACAAAGGCCCAAATAATTTTACATTTTCATTAAAAAAGCACACAGAAATCCCAAGGACCAGAAGAAAATCGTATCCACACACCAACCCCAAACCCTAGCTATGAAGTGTCTCCTTGGAACAAAAGTGTTCTTTAAGCCTTCATCTATAAATAAGAAAAGGACAAAAACTCAATGGGACCGGCTCCAGGGGGGACGTTATAAATTTTATTCAGAAGCCTTGCAAATTTTCAGCCAAGGACTACGTGATCGGGGAGAACTATGCTCAGGAAGCTGCTGACCAGGCCAGCAGGCCCTGCCCCGGGCCACCTCTCTCCAGCCCCATCACAGGCTGCTCCCACCACGTCTGCCGGGCCACCGCGGTCACCTCTGAGTTCCCTGACTATGCCACGTTCCTTCCTGCATCTCTTTTACCTGGAACTTTCTTCTGTACTTTTCCTATCTCAAGTCCTGCTCAGACTCTTGAGTGCAATTCAAAGTTCACTTCCCACCCCAGGTGTGGTATCTGTGTGATACCCACTCACAAAGCAACCGACACTTTTACTTCACTGTTTTTATCACAATTTTAATTCAATAACCGTCAACTTCCCAATTCTTTCACTAGAAAGTAAGTTTTAACTGATGTAGCCCTAGGACTGAGCAGAGTGCCTTGCACACAGGAAGCCATCAACAAATGTTTTTTGAATGAATGAATAATAAATTTGTGGTATGCAAAATGGACTATCTGAAGTGGGTTTCAAGAAAATTCCCCAAAAGACAGCATTTGTTAAATAAACTTCCATTCATCTGGATCCCACACCTCCATCCAGACCTTACTTCAGCCCACAGTGTTCCCTGCCTCTCCATCCCATGTCATTAACTTATGCTCATTTACTGCTGTCATGGGACAGCCCTAGCTTATTATCACAAATGAGATCTTCATGTCTTGACTCCCCAAACACATGCTTTGCTCCTCGAAGAGAAGGAAGTTATGTTTCTATTTATACCATTCACTAACAGTTTGCCTAGAATAGAGTGAAGGCTATAGAAGGCATCAAATATTTGCTACAGATGCCTGCAAAGACAGAAAGCTACAACTCCAATAAGTGCCAAATACAGTCAAATTATTATGTTTTTCATATACCCAAAACAAAAGATGAACTACTCCTGAAGTTCTATGATATCCATCTTTAGGGACTTTTAATAGCGGATTGTCCACGTGGTATGGCAAGAAGATATTCTATTTTCATCTTTTTGGTTTCAACATGGTCACTAAGAGTAGTAATGATAATTGCTTTAAAACATTTTAAAAAAGAAACAGGGGAGGTTAAAATAAAAATAGTGCCCAAAAGCTGACTCTGAATTTCAATGAATGAAAACAAAAGTTTAATTAGCATACACACTTACTAACTGATCCAGATATTCTTTGATTCTTGGCAAGTAAGTGAGAGAACTGATAGCAACCAGGCAGCTGAGAACGAAGTCAAAAAGCCGGTAACAGAAGAACGGAATCAGCCAACCCACTTGATACTGAAGGAAAGAAAGAGCAACCACAACATCACATCAGGTATATGCAATGACTGGGTACCATTCAGTAAAACTCAGAACTAACACACCATTGTAAAGCAATTATACCCCAATAAAGATGTTAAAAAAAAAAAGAAGATGTGGCACATATATACAATGGAATATTACTCAGCCATAAAAAGAAATGAAATTGAGCTATTTGTAATGAGGTGGATAGACCTAGAGTCTGTCATACAGAGTGAAGTAAGTCAGAAAGAGAAAGTCTAGTACCGTATGCTAAAACATATATATGGAATTTAAGAAAAAAAAATGTCATGAAGAACCTAGGGGTAAGACAGGAATAAAGACACAGACCTACTAGAGAATGGACTTGAGGTTATGGGGAGGGGGAAGGGTGAGCTGTGACAAAGCAAGAGAGTGGCATGGACATATGTACACTACCAAATGTAAAATAGATAGCTAGTGGGAAGAAGCCGCATAGCACAGGGAGATCAACTCGGTGCTTTGTGACCACCTAGAGGGGTGGGTTAGGGAGGGTGGGAGGGAGGGAGACGCAAGAGGGAAGAGATATGGGAACATATGTATATGTATAACTGATTCACTTTGTTATAAAGCAGAAACTAACACACCATTGTAAAGCAATTATACTCCAATAAAGATGTAAAAAACAATACAAAATAAATTTTTTAAAAAAATTAAAGAAAATAAATAAACAGCAAAAAAAAAAAAGTTAAAATCATAGAATACTTACAGAAATTGCTCCGTATACCAGCATTGAACTGATGATAAACATAAGAACAGAGACGGCAAAAAGAACACAGGCATTATCTAAGAAAACAAAAAGAAGAATCTAATTAAGCTACTTATATAACAAAAAGAATAAAACTCTTTATGACAAAATAATGTTATTAAGTAATGAAGTTTGAGAAATCCGTGCCTTTTTCTTGTTTGTTAAACGGCCACAACTCACTGCCACTTATTTAGGATGGCACATGAAGCAGGTACTCTGCCAGCGACAGATCTCTGCTCAGAGTCTAACTTCTGAAGATGTGAAATAGATAATTATAATTAAGTGTGGCAAGTGCTACAACAGAAGCAGAAACGATTAGTTTTGCCTGTAGAATCAGGGAAAAAATATGAAAGAAATGGTACAAGTTGGGTCTTGTGAGATAAGCAGGGTTTGACTGGAGCAAAAGGCTGGTATTTGCTTAAGAGACAGATGTATTAAACACAGGGTTATACAGATGCCCCCAACTGCCTTAGATAAAATACACAGCCTGAAATTCAAGTTTCTCCCTTAATCCCCCACTCCCATTTCAACACCCAAAATCCCTGCTCCGCATCCCTTCAACCATGGCTTCTCTGCTACATCCTGGTCTATTTTCTTCTTTGTTCCTCAACCCTTCCTCAGATTGCTGCCTTTCTCTACATTAATCCATGTTCACTAAATTTTCTCACAAAGCACTCATGTAATCTCAAACAAAACAAAAACAAACCAAAAGAGCCCCCACACTTGACTTGATGAGCTTCTCAGCACAAATCTAAAGCTGATTCTCTGACTCTGGCTAGTTAAGAACCTGAAAGGCACTAATAATGATGAATGATTAGACTAACTGCTGAATGTCCACACTACTGGATAAACGTTATGTATCATCTTGTCACTTGGCAATGCACACAGCATCAATATCTGGCACTAAACTAAGTAAGAACAGCCCTCTTTAAATTTTCCTAGAGGACACAGGATAGCTAAACGTTAAGGACTTAAAGAACCTCCCTGCTGCAGCACGCAAAATGGCACTCAAAGGGAAGAATTCAAATATAAACAAACTTGAAAGCAAAATTTATCATTCAAACAATCAGCTTTCAAAAATCTGTTACTGGAAGACTAGGAGTGGATTTTGACTTCTTAAAGTGTCGGAATAATTAAAGTGAAGTTCAAGGTCTTTCGCTGGAGCAACAAAAAGCAAAACAGGAGAGATGGGGTGGTGGGTGGGAAACACATTTCATGCCTGGAACAAGGGACACTCCAGTATGTGTGAATCAATAAGGCAAACAAAATATGAGAGGCTAGATGCCAGAGAAGAACCTCAGGTTCCCAGCCACCATTACATTCAGCACCTCCTTTGGAGGCCCCAAGTGTCCACCCATCTCCAAAGTGAGTATAAATAAGGATGAATTCATATTTGAAAAACAGCCTGCATATGCTGCAGAAGTATTTCCTATAAACTGAGTGTCACTGATTTGGCTGATTAAAAATAACTATTTGGCTGATTAAAAATAACTAATCACAAACCTCATTTTAAAAAATCAGTTATCAGGCCAATGATTAGAAATTAACTTACCTTTGCAATACTGGGTCTGTAGGAAAGTAAAATCTTACCTTCCAAAGAAACACCAACTACCATATGACCAAGAACTATGTATTTTTTTTTATATTTGCTCAATAACAGGGCTTCGGTAGAATATAATCAACAAACATATGATAATGAATAGATCTGATTTTCTCTATAGCAGCAACAACACTCACGCAACATGCAATGAATCTGTGACTTCTTCCCTGCAGCTCTAACAAGAGTCAGTTGTACAGACCTACGAGAATCTCAATAACCATAAATCTTTTTCTACACCTCAATTTTAAGAGAAACACACATGACAAGGGAAAACGCTGACATTAGCAGGTTCAGTAAAATTTTACAGCCTAAAGTAAAATTGTATGAATGCCAAAAAACGTCACCGGAAGCTAAAGTTTTATTTATTGTTCTATTCTGGCTTTTAAATAAAAACAGATTACTCAGAAGAAAAAAAATCAAATGCCAGAAAGTATGTTTCTGTATGTTCTTGGTATTTCTGCTATCAATTTGACAACAAAATTAAAGGATTATATATACTGTATTTGGAAATACAATCAGGAAACTCATTTAAAAAAAAAACACTTTAAAAACACAGTATGAACAACTGTTAGTGTTATCATACTACAATGTATAACAGATGGCCAGAAAACTCTACTTGGCTCCTAAAATAGGTTAGCCCTGAGGACAATGAATCATTTGAATTAATAACCAAATTTTTTTTAAAACTTCATTAATGGATCAGAGAAGATCATAATGTACAGAAGTACAGAACTTTATGATAAAAGCTAATCTAAAAAGAGCCTACAATATAAATACAACACACATGTGAACTGGGAACATTTTTCTGAAATGAAATTTTTCTGAAGAAGAAATTGTTCACACTAAAAAGTTTGAAGCATAATTTTCTGTTCAAATATTAAATGTTTAACATAATTTTAATATAAAATTAAACCTGTATGTTAGAGAAAGATAAATAATGAAAAATACTGCTATCAGGGAATAAATAGGTTTAAAAAGGTAATTTCCATGAACATTCATTCCATGAATGTTCTAGGAGTACTCTATTTTTAATGCCAATGTCAAATCTTCATCTAAACAATAAAAATATATTAAGAATTGAGGCCCTGGGCAAAAGATACCACCAAATATTCAAATAATTCACATTTTATACTTTACTGTAAGATTTTTGCTCCATGAGCAAATCCATCCTCTACTACAACTTGTCAGCTAACCCTCAAAGGCTCAGTCTTTTTTGTAATTCCTTCTCCCCTCCTCTCTCCACAGTACCCAAATGTATACAATACACATTTCTCAAAAATCTTCTAGCAGTCTATTACATTTTCTGGCTACAAATGCTCAATTATAATGCTCAATTATAATTTTTAAAAAACCTACAAAAACATTTTGTGCCTCGGCAAGTATAATAACAAACATAATTTAATCAATCCTCCTCCAAGTTAACTGTATGTGTGTAATCAGCAGGAGATATTCTCAACTAAAAACATACCAGCCATTCTCTCGGACGAATAGTAATTGCCAATGACTTCATACTGAATGTTGACAGCGGGCATTGAGTTTGGATGTGTTACTTCCACAGTCAGCAAAATTGCCATCAACAGGTTGACCACCTGTGAAAGATAACATTTTACCAATTATACTACTAGCCAGGGAGTGAGCGGTCCTCAGCACAATCTTTAGATGTCTTCCCCTATTTAACACTGTTTTCCCTGAAGTAACAGAGACACAAAAAGGGGACTACCTGTGAGGCAAAATACACAATACCATTTTAAGAATACTTTAAAGTTGGGGGCTCCCCTGGTGGCGCAGTGGTTGAGAGTCCGCCTGCCGATGCAGGGGACACGGGTTCGTGCCCCGGTCCGGGAGGATCCCACATGCCGCGGAGTGGCTGGGCCCATGTGCCACGGCCGCTGAGCCTGCGCATCTGGAGCCTGTGTTCCGCAATGGGAGAGGCCACAACAGTGAGAGGCCCGCGTACGCAAAAAAAGAATACTTTAAAGTAAATATTTCATAAAGTGAAAGTACAAACTTAATCATTTCAGAGAAAAGATGTTTGACTGATCCTGTGTCAATATAACAGAAGGCGGCACAACAATGAAAAATGAGAGATCATCACAAATTGTTCATTTGAATCACATATTTATTCATATCCCAGTCTCAGAATTTCCAGATTTGAAGAAGCTAATCTATCAGATAAATATAATTTCAATGGGCTAAGTATGTAATGATCCATCAGATACGCCTAAAGCCCCTCCACAGTTATCTCCTGTCCAGCGATAGGTAACTATAAACTCTTGAGCTACACTCAAATGCTTAAAAAGATTCTGACTGTGCCATTTAACTTTCACCTATTGGTCTTAATTCTACAGTTTGAGATAATTTGCTACCCCTTCTGAATAAGTGCTCCTCTGACACGTAAGGGCAGCCAACATATGCCTCCAAATATTGTCTTTTCTAGAATAAACGCTCAGGTACTTAAACCAGTTTTCTAACCAGCATATTTTCCAGCTGGCTCACTAGTTCCTCTTTGCTCCCCTCCATACACACATTCCAGTTTGTTCAACATACTATTAACATGAGAGAAGATCAGCCTGATCACAACACATCTGGATCTCAGTTCCCATATCCTGGGCTAACAAATTTCAATTAACGCAGCCTGAAACGGCACTGGCTGCATAAATCTTTTAAATGTCACATGAGTGACTCCCTAAAACTCCCAGTTCTTTTTCACATTTGATCCTGCTAAGCTACCACCTGTATCTACATGTAGAGTTGGATTCAGAGGCCCAAGCATAAGCGCTTATATATGTTTGCAATCAAATTTCATCTTATTAACATTCTTGCCTATCAAGATTTTCTCCATCTAGATTCTGACACCCTGCGGATAGACTTACTCTCAGCTGCCTGCATTTGAAAATATGATCATCATATAATGAGAATCTCCAACTAAGTCATAAGCAAAAGAACAGGGCTGATGACAAAGCCGCCAGACAGAGGCTGTTCTCTTCCCATCAGCCAGCAACCTCTGAATAAAAGTCTTTATCTAGTCCAGAGAAACATCTTGAGACTTTGTCAAACATCTTGCTGAAATCCCATCATTGGTATCTGGTGAATTTTCTTAGTCTACCAGGGTGTAACTCCAATTCAAAAAGGAAATTCTCTAGGCCTCTAGTTGTTAGTGAATTGTACAGTTATCCCAGGAGGCACCACTTCCTTTAAGTGATCAAAACAACACTAATGATTTGAGGGTTGGAGTAGGCTTCCCTATCTAGAGTTCACAGAATCTGTCTTCCTTCCCTTTGTGAACATTCGATACTTTCAAGGGATATGGGAGCTTTACCAACAGTGTTTTAAACAATCTCTATTATGTAGCTCTCTCCTGTCCACCCTGAATAACACAGCTTATCAGCTGAAGGCATTTCACATTCTATAAGACATGCAGCCCAAGTTTTATCTTTAAATAAGATAAACAGTGTCACAATACCTAATTCAGAATCAATTGATATTTCTGACTATATACTATAAATAAGTAAATTCATCTATATTACTTCACTTATTCCTCACAACAATCTTGTGAAGTAAATATTACTTACACCCATTTGCAGATGGGTAAACTAAGGTTCAGCAAAGTGAAATAACTTGTGTTAAGTTCACTGAGCTGAAGAGCTAGGATACAAATCTGGTTCTTTTTTAGGCATCCTTCTTCTTACCACTATAGGATTACTTATAACCATTCCTAAGCAACCCTTGTTTTGAGATCTTTCCAAAATAAACCATTATTTAAGGCTATAAAATGTTTCTACTTTACCCTCTAAATAAATATGTTCAGTAACGTGCCTTTTTTCTTGCACTGCTCTAAAGCAAGGTATTTTATCCTTCAATGCTTGAAAGGTCTTACAAGGGACAATCATATTTGCAAGGTGACTCTCCAGTTGAAGGCTGACTTTTTTTTTTTTTTTTGCCCACTTCTATTGCGATGGGTTTTGGACAGTATATGTGGTGTATGAGTATGAGTTAATACAATCACATGAATTAATTATTGAACAATCAGATACATCTACTAAAACACTGTATATTCTGTGTATGGAAATGAGTTAGAAATCAATTCACCAAACTCTTCTTTGCTAAGCACAATACGGTCATAGTTTAAAAGCTCTGCACTGCACAGAAAAACACTTTCATGTCAAGAAAAACATGCAAACTCAATTACTAAGTGAAGGACATGACACAACAAAGATATTCAGGAGTTCAATTTTCCCTTCTTAAATATTTGTATCACATGTAGGATTTATAAAAATCTCTTTTCTTCTCTTCCATGGGTAAGTCACAGACTTACCCATGGTAAGTTAAGTTAAGTTAAGATAAGTTAAGTTAAGATAAGTTAAGTTAAGATAAGTTCCATGTAGCGTTTTTCAAAACACACATAAAACTTTATAGTTTTGTAATATAAAATTTCTATGAAGAGAGCAACTATATACAAACAATTCCAGAATATTTATTCCTGATTCATTTTTCCCTTTTACTGCATTCATGAAAGAAAATTAGTAAAAATGTAATTAAAATAATGGTCAACTTCTAAACCTAGTAATATGGAGAGGTACAGAATGCAGCAAATATGTCAACAGCATGGGCAATGGACACACCAATGTAGGAGCAGTACTGTATTTAGTGAGAAAAACAATATGGTTTGTGTTATAAGCCTAGTGCACACTTTATATAAGTAAACATACAGCAGCTGAAGACCAGATGTGTTAGATTTCACTTGTTTCAAAGGAATAGTATCAGATCCTTGGAAGCACTCAGCCTGGGGAGAGTAATTCCTCTTTGCTTCTCATTTCATCGCCACACCCATCCCAGAAGACCCTTGAGGACCGGTTTTGTTTCTGTTTTATTTTTTAATCATTATTCTTTAGTTTTCGCACAGCATATTTTGCCACAACCTAATATCTGCGAAGACTATAATTAGAACAGTGTTTTAGGGCAACCTGATGGGGTCTCAAGCAAGTCAGAGAGCCGTCATCAGAGAGAGACCAAAATGGACTATCTTTAAAAATGTTGTTAAATGTATATATAGTTGAATGTACGTATACAGTTGTTGTTTACCATTATGTGCAGTTACAAATGAGTTATTCCTACTATTTTTGGAGGAGATAATTCATTTAATAAATGTCTAATAAGTACTTCAAATGCTCTAATAAGTTACTATTAAACACACAGTTTATAGAGAAAGGCATACCATCTTCCTCCCTCAAGGAGGACATCTTGCTGTAGGGGGTAAAAATTTTTAAAAAGATAATCATACTAATGTGTAATTAGTACTATTTAGTAAGTACATACAAGAGGTATGCAGTAACTTTTCCAGGTACACAGTAAGGAAACCAGATCCCTCTGGCTGGGAGTCAAGGAAGCTTCATCAAGAAAACAACTGAACTATTAAAAAACTAACTGTATAGGAAAACATAGGAAGAACACTCTTTGACATAAATCACAGCAAGATCTTTTCTGACCCACCTCCTAGAGTAACGGAAATAAAAACAAACAAATGGGACCTAATGAAACTTAGAAGGTTTTGCAGAGCAAAGGAAACTAAAAACAAGATGAAAAGACAACCCTCAGAATGGGAGAAAATATTTGCAAACGAATCAACAGACAAAGGATTAATCTCCAAAATATATAAACAGCTCATGCAGCTCAATATTAAAAAAACAAAACCAATCCAAAAATGAGCAGAAGACCTAAATAGACATTTCTCCAAAGAAAACATACAGATGGCCAAGAGACACATGAAAAGATGCTCAACATCACTAATTATGAGAGAAATGCAATCAAAACTACAATGAGGTATCACCTCACATTGGTTAGAATGGGCATCATCAGAAAATCTACAAACAATAAATGCTGGAGAGGGTGTGGAGAAAAGGGAACCCTCTTGCACTGTTGGTGGGAATGTAAATTGGTACAGCCACTATGGAGAACAGTATGGAGGTTCCTCAAAAAACTAAAAATAGAATTACCATATGACCCAGCAATCCCACTACTAGGCATATACCCTGAGAAGACTATAATTCAAAACGACACATGCACCCCAATGTTCATTGCAGCACTATTTACAATAGCCAGGTCATGGAAGCAACCTAAACGCCCACTGACAGACAAATGGATAAAGAAGATGTGGTACATATATACAATGGAGTATTACTCAGCCATAAAAAGGACTGAAATTGGGTCATTTGTGGAGACAGGGATGGACCTAGAGACTGTCATACAGAGTGAAGTAAGTCAGAAAGAGAAAAACAAATATTATATATTAACGCATATATGTGGAATCTAGAAAATGGCACAGATGAACCAGTCTACAAGGCAGAAATGGAGACACAGGTGTAGAAAACAAATATATGGACACCAAGGGGGGAAAGTGGGGGGTTGGGGGTGGGATGAATCAGGAGATTGGGATTGACATATATACACTAATGTGTATAAAATAGATAACTAATAAGAACATGCTGTATAGCACAGGGAACTCCACTGTACAGTAGAAACACAACATTGTAAAACAACTATACCCCAATTAAAAAAATAATAAATAACTAACTGGAATTGGCAAAATGGTTGTTAATGGTTGAAGCTGTATGATAAGTAAATGAAAGGTTTTTATACTATTTCATTATTTTTGTGAATTTGAGATTTTTCTCAATAAAGTTTTTAAAAAGTGACTTGGGGGAGAGCATTTTGGAGAGCATATTCAAAGGCACTGAGACAAAAAAAAAAGGTATTTGAGGAAAGATACTAACTTTTAAATATACACAAGTTATCCTTATTTAAAGGAGTCGGGGGTGAGGATTGGAAAGGAACACAGCTTGAGGGAGCCTGTCTTCACTTCTACCTCAGCTACCTACCTTTTAGACTGTTTATGGTGAAGACACTCATGAAAAATTAGCCATATATTAAATCTTTCCAAGACCTAAAATTATAACAAATGCTCAAAATGTCTTCTTGTAGTACACCATTAACCATGAAAGAGGACACCCCTGCAGCAGACTTTTAAGCTCATTTTCAATCGTTCAATAAGCATCTGCACTTACACCACATAAGAAACTGTTGTTTAAAATCACATGGCTTCAAATTTTTCAATAAATGATAGAAAAAACAATTTATGAACGTCAGAGTTTAAACTGGAGCTCATTCTGAAATTTCATATTACTTAAACCAGGTATTAAGCCAGGCATGCTTCTTTCAACTGGCTCTGGCGTCTCTGTGTCCTACTGCACTACTTAATACCATACAATTAATCCTTTACTATACAGTGTGCAATCGCCTAACATGCGACCAGTAGAGGCAGTTCTAGAAGGCAATGACACTATATCAGATACAAAGTCGTTGCTACAGTGTCTGCACCCGGCAGGAGGGAGGACTGAACCCCTAGGTTCCAAACAGCACAGGGCAATCTAAAGAGAATCATATTCTCCCACCTGGAACAGAAGAGGAAGAGTATCCCCGACAAGGTACTTGGAGAGGGAAGTGACATTCCAGTTCACCCACCCACTCCCATATTATTTCTCTTAGTAAAGAAGCTTCTGGCAAAAAAATGCACTGTTCAGACAACTCCTCTTCGTTTTGTGTCTTGGTGATCTTGTTTTCTGAATGTTACATGTCTCCCCAACTAGACAGATATTGTGTCTTTGTATTGCCAGGGTCCTGAAGCCACACTTTTTAAAGTCACCAATACAATTACAATACTGTAATCCACAAAACCAATGGCCTTTTCCAGTTCTTAATGTAATTTGAATCTGATATTACTGATCACCTTCTCCTTCTCCCTTGACACTGTACCGTTAAGTTTCACTTTTGTATCTTTGCTCCAAAGTTCTTTGCAATACCATCAGTATCTTAATGGCAGATGCCATGGCCAAGACAAGAAACACTTCAGAGCCTCTGTGTGGCAGCTAATAGGAACACAAAAGACGAATAACACATCTCTGTGATTTACTCTTTTTGTATGTGCACCACAGCCATTTACACTGTAGATAATCAATATATGTCTTAAAACAGATTAACTGATGTAAGCAGCTCATAATATTCTACTAACCAGAGAAATCCATGCAAAGAAAGAACAGCTACGGCATCTTTCTATAAAACTAAAGCACGCAAAAAGGATGCTATGCAAAATGTTTTCACATCAAGTCCTTCCAGTGGGAAACAGATTTACAACTCCCTGTTCCCTATGTTGGGAGAATAAATGCCCTTACTAAAGTTCTTCTCTCTGCATTTTGAGTTTCATGGTTTATAACTCCTAATTTTCCTTGCTATTCCCTTAATTTTTATGAGCTGAGCCCATAGCATCAAAAAAACATCTGCCTTGGAAAGAAATACAGCCAATTACATTCGGATGGTTGAAACTGAGATGGTGCTTATTTTCTTCTTGAGGAGTTAGAAATCCTTTGTTCTGTGAATGGAGGCAAGGATATGAGAAGAAACAGGAAGAGTAAGTTTGCAGGTTGAGCTCCAGGCTGCTGAGCTCTTTCTCAATTAAGTAGGAGGGAAGGTCATCTTCTAGGGATGAGGGAAGCAGGGTTGACTAAGAGGCCTGAGGACCCTAAAGATTTGAATTATTCATTTAGGGAAGGCAGAGCTAAGGACAAACAAAAGAAACTGAAGACCCAGACCCTTAGCAAGATGAAGAAATAAAAAGTTAGAAATACAATGCTGCTGTTGCCCTGATCTGATCAATGTCCAGTTTTACAAATCAGTTAAAATACAAAGGGGGGGCGGTCTTCGTGGGGAAATGTGATATAATTATAGCAATGATGTTTCTGAGTATAAAAATAATGGAAATATTAAAATAAGCTTAGAAACAACCCAATAAGCCTACACATTCAAGTTTTGTTGTTTTTAATGTGCATTCATGAAGCAAGACTGTAAATAACAACATGGCAATTAGGAATAAAGTAGAGTTCCAATGGTCCTCTGCGGGTGGGGCATGAAACTGTATCTGCCTAACCGAAGATGATTCTCATCTGGTGTTTGCCAAATGGTGATGATTTCGATCAAACCTCTGGGTTGGGAAGAAATGAGAACAGAGAAAGGCAAAAAGATATGCCTGTGATAAAGCTTTTCCTTTTTCGCAGTTCACAGATGTTATCAGAAACTGCAGTATCACTAATGCCACAACCTCCCAAACCAAAAACTAAAAAAATCACAAAGTCATTAGCGAACATGACCGAGTCGGCAATATGAGAACTTTGTCAAATCTTCGGTAAAGTCATCATAACTTAAAACTACCTAAACAGAAGCACATATTTACAAGTCACAAATTAGATTCAATGTATATGGATACTGGAGATGGTGGTAAGAAATCACAAAGGTATTACTAGTGAACCACCAATCAATAACACTGCCAACTTGGTTCTGACATAGAATTACATAGATCTTGGCCCCCAGGGAATGCCAGCATATGTGACCAAAACGGAGTAAGCCCTCAACAAAGGTCTCAAAACCGGAATAGGTCTTTTATGAAAAGCGTCTCATGAGCACGGGATGGGGGAGTGAGGGGATCTACTGCATTAGGAAAAGGCAAATCGAGTGTATGTAAATCCTGGCAAATGGTATTACCTCCAAGCGTACTTCCACACTCACAACAGAGGCCTTTCTGCCTACATCACAAACACACTGTAACATCACAAACACACTGTAACAAATAAGGTCCAGGAACCACAGACAACTGCGTTAAAAATGGATATGTCGCCTTCCCTTCAAGCAAGAAGTAATGTTAAAACTAGGCTGCATCTATCAAGGTGCATTCCTAATTGTTTCGCTGGGAAAAAAAAAAAATTCCAGGAAGCACTGGGGGAAGGGAGAGTTCTTTCAGGTCACGGAAGCACACAAAAAGATCCCGAAACCTGGTCATTTCCAGAACTCCCCAAACCAAAACCTAGCACCCTCATCCCGCCCCCCAAGCCCCCCTGCTTTTCCCAGTCCCGCTTTCCTCCTCTTACTCTCGCCCAAAAACCATCTCCCTATTCCCACCTACCACCACTCCGATTCCGGGACACAAGTCTGCCCCCTCAAAGTTAGAGGCCCCTAAAAAGGTCCCCCACGCCTTCCCGCCCCACCCCCTCCCAGTGGATCCTCCCTTTCGGACCACCCCCCACTTCCCGCTCCTGGCGCATTCCCCCCAGCGCCGTACCCTCCCGCCTCGCCAGCCCTTACCATGTACCAGGTCCCCAGGATGATCGTCCCGGTGCGGACATGGCAACAGCCGCAGCACCGGGTGCTGTAGAACCGGTCGCTGCGGCTCCGCTTGAAAGTCATGGACACCATTGGGAATCTGGCGGGCCTCGTTCTTGGCCGGGGCCCTGACAAACGCCTTCTGCCCAGCGGTTGAACCCAGATAACTCCGTCACTGTCCAAAATCAAACGACGCGTTTTTCTACCCCGCCCCCGGCCCGGGCCCCAGCCAGACTCTTCGCACCTGCGCACTGAAGACCCAGCGCTGCTCTCGCGCGAGCTCGGTTTACCCTTTTCCTCCACCTTCCCCGCACACAGGCCAATGGAAGAGCGGAAAGCTAGGTGGACCCGGCCCTTGATTGGAAAAACTTGGAGATTGACAAGATCTCACGCCCAATCAGAACCGCAACTCGCCTTAACGCTCATGGATCCCTGCCTCTTACTTGAGGGAGATGGGGGGCTTATAGGCCTAGGGTAGTTCGGGTTGAGGGGAGGCGGGTGGTTCAGCATCCCCGAGATGAGAGCGGCAAGAAGAGAGGCATTTAATGGGAAAAAAAAGAGGGTCGAGATGGAGTAGGTGGCAGAAACCGGGAACGAAGGACTTTCCTGAGTGACGTCTGCCACGTACTGCTTCGGAGGCGACACGGGACCACGACTGCTCACGTGAGTTTTGCGCGTAGCTCAATTATGGGGCTGGCCAGGGGCGGTGCCCGAGGGAAAGGGGGCGGGGCTAATCCCTGCTCTGGGGCCTTCCCGGCTAAGGGAATCGGGGATTTACTGGAGGGAGAAAGGGTTAGCTTTCCACTCTCACTCACTTTGACGCCTCTTTGGTGGGAGCAAAGAAATACCATCCAGCCCTGCCAAAGGCAAGTATGAAGCAAAAGGGTTGACGAAAATGGAAGCAAAAGTGTTGACGAAAATGAAAGCAAAGTAAAGCGGAAGAACTGCTTAGCTGCTGAGTGTTTACAGGTAGAGTGATTTTTATAGGGAAAAATTGTGAAACACGATGCAATGGACTAAAAGATTCCCGGGTGTTTTCAATGAAAAACCAGCCATAGTCTGGCTCACCTTTCAGGGTATTCTGAATCTATAGGAGCTCTCCATCTTTTTTTGTGGAGCTAGGTGTGGACAAAGAATGTAACCTGCTATTTCAGTAAACAAAGGCTATTGTGGCCGTGGAGCCAATCAGCCTCTGCAGCCACCACAAGTGGCGCATCCTGAGGGGATTCGGGATGGAGAAAAATAGGTTACTGGCCCTAGATGGTTATGGTGCATATCAAAGGAATAATTTTAATAAGCCCAGACTCTTGCATCTTCTCATATGTGGAAAAACACTAAATTCATTGACCTGAGATATCTGGTTTTCTTTAATTAACAGTAATCATTTGATGTTCTGACTACCTGGAATTTTTTTTTGAAAAAAACTCCTGTATCTCCTGGCTCCTCTGTTACCTTTTTGGAACAGGCCTTCAGAGCTATCTGAGAGGATGTCTCCTGGGTTTAAACCCTCAGTAAGTACAACAAATAAAACATAATTCTCAACTTACAGCTTGTGTGTATTTTTTTCAGTCAACATCTGTTCAACTCTAAATGTAGGTAACAGATAGCAAGAAGTACTCGTGTCCATTGAACTTCATATTGAATCCCCCTCCTTGGAAAACGCCATTTTGCAGCTATTTGTAAATTCATTTCCCAATCCTGATTTGAACAATGTAAGTGGGTACATTACAATGTGCTTTAAACCAGTTCTAAGATTTTACTGGTCCCGTCGTTAATTAATGAGTAAACAAAATCTTTGACACATGTTCATTTTGTATTTGTATGAGACATGACTTTTACCTTTTTAAGAAAATATATCGTTTCACTCTTTGGAGAGTACTCTTCCTTTTAGGGAACAGAAATGACTTCCCCTTTGCCATTCTTAGCTGAAAACCACAGTGAATTCAGTGTAAAGTTTATTGCATTGGCATGGCTTCAATGAACACTGCTTGAAATTATATATTGATTTGTTGATTATTTATCTCCCCCACTAAAGTATAAATTCTAGAAGAGCAGAGACTCTGTTTATTTCTGCAACACTGAAGGAATTGTCTGTGGACAATTATCCTGGTTTGGATAATACTCTCAAACTATCTAGGAGGCCATAGTTAAGCCAAGCTACACTGAAGAATGGAATGGGGTGGTAGAAGCTTAACTCAGAATGAATTATGATGTTTCTCCACTTGGTAGGGAGACGACTAATAATGCCCACACACACACCAAAAAAAAAAAAAAAAAAAATTCCATAGCCTTTACTGTGTTCTATGCATGGACCCCATCACTTTATTTTGAATCATTTCATCCTTAAAACAACTCTATAAGGCAGACACTTTTACATAATTTAACTCCACAAAGAAGTTAAATTACATGTCCAAAGTTAGAAGGCCAGTATGTGTCAGAACTTAGATTAAAACCTAGCACACCGGTGGTTTCCAATCTTGTGGCACACTAGAATCACCTAAGGATCTTTAGAAACCACTGCTGCCTAGCTACTACCCCCAGACATTATGATTTAATTGTTATGGGGTCAGACCTGGGCATTCAGACTCTCCAGGTGAGTTTTTTTTTCCACTGAAGAATTTACTGGGGCTCGTTGACCTGTGAATATAAATCTGAGCTTACAGAGCAACGTGGGGTTTCCTAGCTCACTGAGTGTGCGCTTTCCTACACAGTCATCAGGATGTACAGGACTGGGGGTGATGACCAACACTGGACAGATGTGGACCCCCCTGCCCAGGTGCAGTTGCCTCTCCCTGCTCTCTCTGCCCAACCAGCTATCCCTGGGGCAGAAGACAGCTCTGTGTGCCTCCAGTCATTCTGGAGGCTAACTCTGGGTCTGTCCAGGTATGTCTGTGTGTCCTCTGGGACCTGCCAATTGGTAATAACATCTTCCCTGTCCATGCCTTGTTTGCAGTCACCAGCCCTACCTTGGGGTAGCACAAGAATGGACTTGCCTTTCAGAGTGAAGATGACAGAACCAGCTAAAAGTTCTGTTTTTAAATTTTTTTTTAAATTGAGGTATAGTTGTTTCACAATGTTGTGTTAGTTTCTACTGTACAGTGAAGTGAATCAGCTATATGTATACATATATCCCCTCTTTTTTGGATTTCCTTCCCATTTAGGTCACCACAAAAGCTCTCCTGGGGATTCTAATGACCAGCATTATGTTATTCTGTCTTGATATAAAATGTGGCAGACAAAAATAAACACAATACAATCAAACAAAAATAATAAGGTAGAATAGAAAGACAAGATGGGGGAAAGTTACCTGTTTTATCTAGATGAGCCAAAATCAATCCATATTCCAAATTAAATATATTTAACATGGCATAACGTCAGCTCTTAAGGTCTGCTCTCCCTGTGCTAGGACTCTGTGTAATGGACCATGAGATGGTAGCTAAGTGTCAATCACCAGAGAACATACATACTGTTGATTAAGGGGGAAAAACATGATTATGGAAGTTTTGTCTGAATAATTTTTATCTAATATGCACACCATTTTGGAGGAGAAAATAATTTTAAGGTATTATTAGCAGCTTATCCTTTTTTTGGTTATTTCTGGGAGAAAATCATATAGAAACATCCACAATATAAGAAATTAGGGCAAATTTGGAGCTCTTCAAATAGCAAAGTTTAACCTACTTTTCTCTTTTAAATAATGGCTTCAGCTTATTCACATGCCTTTAGCACATTTTTTTTTGAGTTTTGCAATTTTTTGAAACCATACATACATTGTTTGGCTGTAGAATTCTAAAATCATATTTTTTTCCAAAAACGTTTTTATCCCATATCACAGAGTAATGATTTATAGCAAAAGAATACACAAGTCACTCAGTTTGCTTCTCAGTGTGTTATACAGAATTATTTGCTTATTTGGTAAACATTACCTCATCTACTTCTTCACCTTCTTCATCATAATCATCATCATCATCTTCAATAGCTTCTCCAGTAAAGTATAGCACTGATTTTAGGATTATATGCTCACGTAAAAAGTGACCAATTTCAAAGTCCGCAGCAAGGATAGCTTCAGCAGCAGCATCCAGGTCTCCACTCTCAGGAACTTCAGGAGGAGCAAAAAAATTAAAGAGTCATTCGAAACTGTTTTGGTCACAGTACGAACTGTTCCACGTCCCTTGTGTTTCTGCTTCTTCTTAATGGTTTTCAAAGTGACATTCTTCCCTTTTTTCCTATCTGTCTGGCACCCTATACAACCCATCATTTCTGGTCCATCAAAAGAAAAAGGATGAGAATCCTCTGGTTCTGACCTCATCCTATATGTCTTTGTCAACGCTTCATTTGTGAATTACTCATTGGGTTCAAAGTGAAATTCTAAGACAAAACTCATAGGCTGACCAGCATCTGAGAACTTCACTTTAATATCTTTCAAGTGCTTCAGAATAGGTTCATCATGTTCCTGAACCATATCGCTGAGCAGTTCTTAAAAACGGTCAACCAAACGTCAGGAATTCCCTTGGGGTCTTCTTTTTCTTTATCCGTTTTCTCATCTTCAATCTTGGCCTTTTCTTTTAGCTTCTCTGAAATTTCATCTTCCTCATCTGGTTTCCATTCACGTTCTTCTTCTTTAGGTTCATAAATGGCATTAATGATCTCAAATCTCTTATCAAATAGAGGCTGATAGAGAACAGCATACTTTTTTTTTAACATCTTTATTGGAGTATAATTGCTTTACAATGGTCTGTTAGTTTCTGCTGTATAACAAAGTGAATCAGCTATACATTTACATATATCCCCATATCTCCTCCCTCTTGCGTCTCCCTCCCACCCTCCCTATCCCACCCCTCTAGGGGTTCACAAAGCACCGAGCTGATCTCCCTGTGCTATGCGGCTGCTTCTCACTAGCTAGCTATTTTACATTTGACAGTGTATATATGTCCATGAGAACAGCATACTTTCTTTCAAGATCATGAACTTCCTCATAGAACTTTGCTTCTATCTGTGCCCATTTAACTTGAAGGTTTTTGAGAGCATTCACACGTCTTTTAACTACCCTAGGCAAACTTTCAATGTATCCTGTTGGTGTTTCTACCAGACCATCAGGTCTTTCTTGAAGGGCTGCAAGAATCTGAGGATTTTGCATCATCTGAACAGTCAGCTGATGCGCTTTGATTTTTCTTCACCAGTTTCTTCTACTTCTTCAACATCATCCAAATCTTGACCAAGTTCAGACTGTGCTTTGTTGTCGATGTCTGCCATGTTGTATGAACGCCAAAAATCTCGTACCTCTTGCGTGGTACCGGGAAGGGTGAGGGCGGCGGGGTGGGGGGGCCAGCCATCTGGTCCCGGCTCTCAGCATCCTGACGGCGAGCGCTCCTTAGTCCCCGACCCTGTCACGGCCTGATTCCTGCAGCTCTCCGGTCCCCGGTAACCATTTTCTCTCCCCGCCCATTTTTTCCCCCTCAGAACAACAGTTCTTTCCTCTGACGTGACTTTAGCACATCTTGATTGATATACCATGTGACGGGGATACGAGAATGAACAAGACAAACAATGTGCCTTCCCCCGTAGTTTTTTACAGTCTCGAGGCCTTCCCCCATAGTTTTTTACAGTCTGGAGGGGAAGGGATAGAAGATAGTCGTCCATCATGGTCACTATGGTAGACGCGCTATCTGCTATCACAGGGTAATAAAGGGTGTTATGGGAGCACGGAACAAGAATACCTAACCTATCAGTATAGGTTTCCCAGGGGAAGTGATACCTAAGCTGATAGTAGAAGGAAACTAGGCTGGGAACAGAGAAAGCCTGAACCAAGTCAGAGGCAATACTACGGAAAAAGTGTAGTGGAGAGAGAGGGAGGACAGAGTAGGGGATGTTTATGCAGCAGAAATGGTGTCTGCCCTGCCAGGGGCTACATTACCTAACATCCGTTTTCCAGCATCCCTTCTGTCAAGGTGGCTGACTGAATAGTTATTACCAACGGAATATGAGCAGAAATGACGTGAGTCAAGCAGGACCAGGGCTTTTAAGGAGGGTGGGATAGTTCCCCCCATAATATCTTTGCTATCCTTTTCCCTCTTTCTCCGCTGGCTGAATTCAGAGAACTCTGAGGCCCTGGGGCACGGCAGAGTCACCAGATAGAGCCTGCGCACTTGAATCGCCAAATAAGGGGAGGCCACAAGATGACAGTGGATGGTAACACAAATAAGAAGTAAATGTTAATGGGATAAATCAATACTGTTTGGGGGGTTGTTTTTTATAGCAGCTAGCATATCCCAATCTGAAAGAAATTTAGTACAATTAGAGAAATGTGGGGTTGGGAGAGGAATGGGAAGAGAAGGGTAAGAGCTTGGGTCAGACAGGAAAGTTTGAACCAGATCAAGAAGACCTGAAAAGTGTAGGGGAAAGTTGGGAAAGGTTTTGGCATGGACCCAAAAGCCAACTGGGTACACTGTCTAACTCACCTTTCTGGATTATCTGATTCTAAAGTCTCTGTGCTTTTCTTTGTCTTTGGAGCTATTTAAAACTCATAAATTATAGGTAACTGTTAGTTATTTTTATTCAGTAGATATGATTGACAGAGTTGATGACAGAAGGGTTGAGACTGGGAAACAGAGAGAGGAGTCAAAAATGGCTTCTAGAGTTCTGGCTTGAGCAACTGATTAGGTGCATACTAGCTGGGGTCTGGGAGTGGAAGACAAGATGTAACTAGGGAATGGGCATGTTGAATTTGTTATGGTTAAAGGCTCTCCAAGAGTCTTGTCAACTTAGCAACAGGATAAGTGGGCTTAAAGCTCAAGAGTGAGATCTGAGCTGGTGATACTTATGGGAGAGTCATTTTGTAAATGTCACAATTGGGAGAAGGTAAAATGAGAAAAGAAAAGGGTCTGTCACAGAACCCTGAAAAACACCAACATTTATGAGATGGACAGTGGCAGAGAGAACTTCAGAGGAGAATGAGGTGGAGCTGCTAGAGAATACACAGAAAACAAGAGGAGGTGGTTAATTGGAAGCCAGGAAAGAATTTCTAGCACTAAGAACAATCAACGTATAAAATGCTGTAAGAGGTGAGATGGAGGCTGAAAATGCTCGTTGAAATGAACAAGATCTTGGATATCTAGTTAAGAGCAATTTTATTGGAGAGGTAAGGACTGAAGCCAAGCTGCAGTTGACTGAAGAGTAAGTAGTTAGTGGAGACAACGAGGAGAGACCACATTCTCAGGACGTTTTGTCAAGGAAGGGGGTAAAGGATGAGAGCTGGAGGGAATTCGAGTCCAGAAAGTTTGTTTTATTTTTCTTTTCCTTTAACATGATGGAAACTTGACTATAGTATATGCTGATGGGAAGGTGCCAGTAGAGAGGGAGAGTTTACAGACAGAAAAGAGAGAGAATACTTTCGAAAGGGTTTAAAGGAAACCTACATAAATGGGAAGACATCCTTGTTAGTGGATTAGAAAACGATATTGTTGAAATGGAAATACTCCCCAAATTGATGTACAGATTCAGTGCCATTCCAATCTAAATCTCACCTGTGTTTTTCTAGAGAAATTGGCAGGCTAATTCTAAAATGCGTATAGAAATGCAAAGGGGGAGGGGTAATTGGGAGATTGGGATTGACATATACATACTACTCTATATAAAATAGATTACCAATAAGGACCTACTCTATAGCACAGGGAACTCTACTCAGTGTTCTATAATGGCCTATATGGGAAAGGAATCTAAAAAAGAGTGGATATAGGTATATGTATAACTGATTCACTTTGCTGTACACCTGAAACTAACACAATATTGTAAATCAACTATACTCCAATAAAAATTATTTTTAAAAAAAAGAAAGAATAAAAATGCCAGGGACTCAGAATAGCCAAAACATTCTTGCAAAAGAGCAGGGTTAGTGGAGTTCCAGTTTTCACATTTTACTACAAAGCTATGTAGTCAGAAGGGTGTGGCACTGGTATAAGGCTAGACATGTGGATCAATAGAATAGAATTGCGAGTTCAGAAGTAAACCTTTATATTTATGGTCAACTGATCTTTGATAAAGAAGCCAAGATGTTTTATTTATTTATTTTTTTGGCCGCGCCGTGCAGCTTGTGGGGACCCCGACCAGGGATTGAACCTGCACCCTCAGCAGTGAAAGCAAAGAGCAGAGTCCTAACCACTGGACCTCCAGGGAACTCCCAAGAAGCCAAGATATTTCAATGGGTTAAAAGAGTTTTTTGACCAAGTAGTACAGGAACAACTGGACATCTACATGCAAAACTATGAATTTGGACTTCTGCCTCATACCATACACAGAAATTAAATCAAAATTGATAAACTCTTGAGTCTTTTAAAGAGAAAACTGGCAAATTAGAAGACTGCAATGATAAATTGAACCAGTACCCAGCACAAAAGAGAGAAAAAATAAGCATTGATGACATGGAAGGCAGATTAACAAGATATAGGAGCAGATTCCAATTCCTATAAAATGGACTATAAAACAGAGATGATAATAATACTTTTCTGGTGGGTACTGTGAGGATTTCATGAGTTTATTCACATGAAGGCTTTCAACAGGGCCTAGTGTCAGCATTCAATAAATATTAGCTATAATTGATTTGAAATTTATTTGTGTAAGTAGTATGAGGTAGAAAGCTAATGATATTTTTAATATAGACTGTTTAAATTATATTAGCGCCTGGAAAAAGATTTCTTACATCTGTTCTAAGCTTCCCGGCAGATTTTTTTTTCCTTGTTTTAATATTTCCCTGCAGATTTTTATAATCCCATTTCTACCTCCTCCCTACTCCCACCCCAACTAATATTATTTCATTACATGTTATTTTTTTTAACATCTTTATTGGAGTATAATTGCTTTACAATGTTGTGTTAGTTTCTGCTGTATAACAAAGTGAATCAGCTGTATGCATACATATATCCCCACATCCCTTGCCTCTTGCATCTCCCTCCCACCCTCCCGATCCCACCCCTCTAGGTGGTCACAAAGCACGGAGCTGATCTCCCTGTGCTATACAGCTGCTTCCCACTAGCTATCTATTTTACATTTGGTGGTGTATATGTGACAATGTTACTCTCTCACTTCGTCCAAGCTTACCCTTCCACCTCCCCATGTCCTCAAGTCCATTCTCTATGTCTGTGTCTTTATTCCTGTCCTGCCACTAGGTTCATCAGAACCATTTGTCTTTTTTAAGATTCCACATATATGTGTTAGCATACGGTGTTTGTTTTTCTCTTTCTGACTTACTTCACTCTGTATGACAGATTCTAGGTCCATCCACCTCACTACAAATAACTCAATTTCGTTTCTTTTTAGAGCTGAGTAATATTCCATTGTATATATATGCCACATCTTCTTTATCCATTCATCTGTCGATGGACACTTAGGTTGCCTCCATATCCTGACTATTATAAATAGTGCTGCAGTGAACATTGTGGTACATGTCTGCTTTTGAATTACGGTTTGCTCAGAATATATGCCCAGTAGTGGGATTGCTGGTTCATATGGTAGTTCTATTTTTAGTATTTTAAGGGACCCCCATACTGTTCTCCATAGTGGCTGTATCAATTTACATTCCCATGAACAGTGCAAGAGGGTTCCCCTTTCTCCACACCCACTCCAGCATTTACTGTTTATAGATATTTTGATGATGGCCATTCTGACCGGTGTGAGGTGATACCTCATTGTAGTTTTGATTTGCATTTCTCTAATGATTAGTGATGTTGAGCATCCTTTCATGTATTTGTTGGCCATCTGTATATCTTCTTTGGAGAAATGTCTTTTTAGGTCTTCTGACCATTTTTCGATTGGGTTGTTTGTTTTTTTGATGTTGAGCTGCATGAGCTGCTTGTGTATTTTGGAGATTAATCCTTTGTCAGTTGCTTCGTTTGCAAAAATTTTCTCCCATTCTGAGGGTTGTCTTTTTGTCTTGTTTATGGCTTCTTTTGCTGTGCAAAAGCTTTTAAGTTTCATTAGGTCCCATTTGTTTATTTTTGTTTTTATTTCCATTTCTCTAGGAGGTGGGTCAAAAAGGATCTTGCTGTGATTTATGTCATAGAGTGTTCTGCCTATGTTTTCCTCTGAGAGTTTTATAGTGTCTGGCCTTACATTTAGGTCTCTAATCTATTTTGAGTTTATTTTTGTGTATGGTGTTAGGAAGTGTTCTAATTTCATTCTTTTACATGTAGCTGTCCAGTTTCCCCAGCACCACCTATTGAAGAGGCTGTCTTTTCTCCATTGTATATTCTTGCCTCCTTTATCAAAGATAAGGTGACCATATGTGTGTGGGTTTACTTCTGAGCTTTCTATCCTGTTCCATTGATCTGTATTTCCATTTTTGTGCCAGTACCATACTATCTTGATTACTGTAGCTTTGTAGTATAGTCTGAAGTCAGGGAGCCTGACTCAAGATTGCTTTGGCTATTCTGGGTCTTCTGTGTTTCCATACAAATTGTGAAATTTATTGTTCTAGTTCTGTGAAAAATGCAATTGGTAGTTTGATAGGGATTGCATTGAATCTGTAGATTGCTTTAGGTAGTATAGTCATTTTCACAATGTCGATTCTTCCAATCCAAGAACATGGTATATCTCTCCATCTGTTTGTATCATCTTTAATTTTTTTCATCAGTGTCTTAGTTTTCTGCATATAGATCTTTTGTCTCCTTAGGTAGGTTTATTCCTAGGTATTTTATTCCTTTTGTTGCAATGGTAAATGGGAGTGTTTCCTTAATTTCTCTTTCAGATTTTTCGTCCTTAATGTATAGGAATGCAAAGATTTCTGTGCATTAATTTTGTATCCTGCTACTTTACCAAATTCACTGATTAGCTTTAGTAGTTTTCTGGTAGCATCTTTAGGATTCTCTGTGTATAGTATCACGTCATCTGCAAACAGTGACAGTTTTATTTCTTCTTTTCCAATTTGGGTTCCTTTTATTTCTTTTTCTTCTCTGATTGCTGTGGCTTAAACTTCCAAAACTATGTTGAATAATAGTGGTGAGAGTGGGCAACCTTGTCTTGTTCCTGATCTTAGAGGAAACGGTTTCAGTTTTTCAGCATTGAGAACGATGTTGGCTGTGGGTTTGTCATATATGGCCTTTATTATGTTGAGGTAGGTTCTGTGCCCACTTTCTGGAGAGTTTTTATCATAAATGGGTGTTGAATTTTGTCAAAAGCTTTTTCTGCATCTATTGAGATGATCATATGGTTTTTATCCTTCAGTTGGGTAATATGGTGTATCACATTGATTGGGTTGCATACATCCAAGAATCCTTGCATTCCTGGGATAAACCCCACTTGATCATGGTGTATGATCCTTTTAATGTGCTGTTAGAGTCTGTTTGCTAGTATTTTGTTGAGGATTTTTGCATCTATGTTCATCAGTGATATTGGCCTGTAGTTTTCTTTTTTTGTGACATCTTTGTCTGGTTTTGGTATCAGGGTGATGGTAGCCTCATAGAATGATTTTGGGAGTGTTCCTCCCTCTGCTATATTTTGGAAGAGTATGAGAAGGATAGGTGTTAGCTCTTCTCTAAATGTTTGATAGAATTCGCCTGTGAAACCATCTGGTCCTGGGCTTTTGTTTGTTAGAAGATTTTTAATCACAGTTGTGATTGGTCTGTTTATATTTTCTGTTTCTTCCTGGTTCAGTCTTGAAGGTTGTGCTTTTCTAAGAATTTATCCATGTCTTCCAGGTTGTCCATTTTATTGGCGTATAGTTGTTTGTAGTAGTCTTTTATAATCCTTTGGGTTTCTGCAGTGTCAGTCATTACTTCTCCTTTTTCATTTCTACTTCTGTTGACTTGAGTCTTCTCCCTTTTTTTCTTGATGAGTCTGGCTAATGGTTTATCAATTTTGTTTATCTTCTCCGAGAGCCAGCTTTTAGTTTTATTGATCTTTGCTATTGTTTCCTTCATTTCTTTTTCATTGATTTCTGATCTGATCTTTATGATTTCTTTCCTTCTGCTAACTTTAGGGTATTTTCTTCTTTCTCTAATTGCTTTAGGTATAAGGTTAGGTTGTTTATTTGAGATTTTTCTTGTTTCTTGAGGTAGGATTGTATTGCTATAAACTTCCCTCTTAGAACTTTTAACTTTTGCTTGTCTGTAAAGGTTTTAATTTCTCCCTCGAATCTGAATGAGATCCTTTCTGGGTAGAGTAATCTTGGCTGTAGGTTTTTCCCTTTCATCCCTTTAAATATGTCCTGCCACTCCCTTCTGGCTTGCAGAGTTTCTGCTGAAAGATCAGCTGTTAACCTTATGGAGATTCCCTTGTATGTTTTTTGTTGCTTTTCCCTTGCTGTTTTTAATATTTTTTGTTTGTATTTAATTTTTGATAGTTTGATTAATATGTGTCTTGGCATGTATCTCCTTGGATTTATCCTGTATGGGACTCTCTGTGCTTCCTGGACTTGACTATTTCCTTTCCCATGTTAGGGAAGTTTTCAACTATAATCTCTTCAAATATTTTCTCAGACCCTTTCTTTTTCTCTTTTTCTTCTGGGACCCCTATAGTTCGAATATTGGTACGTTTAATGTTGTCCCAGAGGTCTCTGAGACTGTCCTCAATTCTTTTCTTTTTGGCGGTACACGGGCCTCTCATTGCTGTGGCCTCTCCCATTGCAGAGCACAGGCTCCAGACATGCAGGCCCAGCGGCCATGGCTCACAGGCCCAGCCGCTCTGCAGCATGTGGGATCCTCCCGGACCGGGGCACAAACCCACGTCCCCTGCATTGGCAGGCGGACTCACAACCACTGCGCCACCAGGGAAGCCCTGTCCTCAATTCTTTTCATTCTTTTTTCTTTATTCTGCTCTGCAGTAGTTATTTCCACTATTTTATCTTCCAGGTCACTTATCCGTTCTTCTGCCTCAGTTATTCTGCTATTGATTCCTTCTAGAGAATTTTTAATTTCATTTATTGTGTTGTTCATCATTGTTTTCTGTTCTTTAGTTCTTCTAGGTCCTTGTTAAACGTTTCTTGTATTTTCTCCGTTCTATTTCCAAGATTTGGGATCATCTTTACTATCATTACTCTGAATTCTTTTTCAGGTAGACTGCCTATTTCCTCTTCATTTGTTTGGTCTGGTGGATTTTTACCTTGCTCCTTCATCTGTTGCATATTTCTCTGTCTTCTCATTTTGTTTAACTTGCTGTGTTTGGGGTCTCCTTTTCGCAGGCTGCAGGTTCATCGTTCCCATTGTTTTTGGTGTCTGCCACCAGTGGGTGATGTTGGTTCAGTGGCTTGTGTAGGCTTCCTGGTGGAGGGGACTGGTGCCTGTGTTCCGGTAGATGAGTCTGGATCTTGTCTTTCTGGTGGGCCACACCACATCTGGTGGTGTATTTTGGGGTGTCTGTGAACTTAGTATGATTTTAGGCAGCCTCTCTGCTAATGCGTGGGGTTGTGTTCCTGTCTTGCTAGTTGTTTGGCATGGGGTGTCCAGCACTGTAGCTTGCTGACCGTTGGATGGAGCTGGGTCTCAGTGTTGAGCTGGAGATCTCTGGGAGAGCTCTCGCCGATTGATATTACATGGGGCTGGGAGGTCTGCGGTGGTCCGATGTCCTGAACTTGGCTCTCCCACCTTGCAGGCTCATGCCTGACGCCAGGCCTGAGCACCAAGACCCTGTCAGCCACATGGCTCAGAAGAAAAAGGAGAAAAAAAGAAAGAAAAAAAATTTTTAATCAAAAATTTAAAATAAAATAAATTATTAAGATAAAAATTAAATAAAATAAAAAAAGAAGGGAACAACCAAACCAATAAAAAAATCCACCAGTGATAACAAGTGCTAAAAACTGAACTGAGATAAACATAAAAATCATTACATGTTATTTTAATTTGACCTTTCACACCATAATTTATGGTTAAAATGTGGTCTTCTATATTATACTTCTTTATCAACTTTAACCATAGCATTCTTGAAGGGAATAATTTTTAAAGACTTCTACCAAGGAAAATCTGACTGTCAATAAAAGCATTTAGGGCTTCCCTGGTGGCGCAGTGGTTGAGTCTGCCTGCCGATGCAGGGGACGCGGGTTCGTGCCCCGATCCGGGAAGATCCCACATGCCGCGGAGCGGCTAGGCCCATGAGCCATAACCGCTGAGCCTGCGTGTCCGGAGCCTGTGCTCTGCAACGGGAGAGGCCACAACAGTGAGAGGCCCGCGTACCGCAAAAAAAAAAAGCATTTAGAGCAGATGAATGAATCTGTAATATGATGTATTCATTACTTCCCAGAAATAAAAGGATTAGTGAAACATCAATTCAAATCTTTACTAGACTCCTCATTAGACTATCTTATCAGTTCTGAGACATCTGGAAAATATAGCTGGAATATTCAAGATAGTCTGTCCACACATCCTCTTCATAAAGCAAACATTGTTTTGGCTGGAAATACTCCGTAATAAAATAGAAACCAGCTGCTTTCCTTTAATATTCTATTGAAATATTTCAAAAAGAACTTCATTTCATTTTCTCAAATCATTCCCATAACCATCGCCTCAAATTTTTTTTTCTTATAAATTCTTGATGGCATGTGAATCTTTTAAAATGTCCCACTTGGCACATTTTGTGGTTTTGTTGAAATGTTTGCCTTTTAATCACGCAGGATGGAGGCTTCAAAACAACACAACTACTTTATAGAAATAATTAGTGGTCTGCCCAAAGCCTGCAGTGCCATAGAATTGCTATTCATTTAATATGTATAGTACTTAAGGAATTTATTATATACCTGAAAGAAGTTTAACGGAGATAAAGAAATTTGGAAATTTGTTTTTGTTTTTTGGCCATGCTGTGCAGCTTGTGGGATCTTAGTTCCCCAACCAGGGGCTGAACCCAGGCCCCGGCAGTGAAAGCACCAAGTCCTAACCACTGGACCGCCAGGGAATTCCCAGAAATCTGGAAATTTGAATTCTGCTTCATAGAGTAGTTTATTAGTAAAAGTCAGTAGAACATTTAAGCTATGTTATAAATTAATTTCTTTTCCCCTCCTCCCCAAAATTGTGCTTTGGAATAAGGAAAAATACGAAAGAAAATGCACTAAGGGCAAACAATAGTGGGAAATAATCTATCACAAACTGAATGATATCTTTGCTATCAAAATGTATCACAGAAATTCAGGGACTTCCCTGACAGTCCAGTGGTTAAGACTCTGCGCTTCCCCTGCAGGGGACACTGGTTCGATCTCTGGTTGGGGAGCTAAGACCCTGCATACCCTGCATGCCTCCTCCGCAAAAAAAGGAAAATCACAGAAATTCATAAGTAAATGTAAAACAATGCCAATCTTCTTGATAATTTTTTTATTTTGAAAAATATAGTTATTTTTCATAAAATTATGTTGTCTGTGTTAACATCTAATGAATTTATTATTGTTATTTTTAAATCAATGTATAAATATTTTAATTTTTAAAATAAATTTATTTGTTTAGTTATTTTTTGCTGCATTGGGTCTTCGTTGCTGCACGCGGGCTTTCTCTAGTTGTGGCAAGCGGGGGCTACTCTTCATTGCAGTGCACGGGCTTCTCATTGAGTTGACTTCTCACTGCAGTGGCTTCTCTTGTTGTGGAGCACAGGTTCTAGGTGCACAGGTTCTAGGTGCACAGGCTCAGTAGTTGTGGTGCCCGGGCTTTGTTACTCTGTGGCATGTGGGATCTTCCCGTACCAGGGCTTGAACCCTTGTCCCCTGCATTGGCAGGCGGATTCTCAACCACTGGGCGACCAGGGAAGTCCCCCTAATGAAGCTTCAATCTCTTTACTCTCATGAAAACAGAAGGCAATCAGGCCTTGAAATATTTCTACCGCAATTTAATTATTCACCTCCAGTCCCTCAAGGTATTCCTTGTCTCCTAATATTGGTAATTATCTCCTTTAGCCAAATAAAAATGTGTGATTTTTATTTGTAATTGCTCCAGGTATTAGAAGGAGTAATTGTTAAGTGTTGCCCAAGTACCGTGAAGATGAAAAATGCTATGTAATTATCACCGTGGGAAAATGACTTTCCATGCACTTAGCTGAAATCACTACCTGGGTTTATGGAGTTAAATCTGAACCTTCAGGACTTCTGGGATGAACGCGGTGACGTAGGTTTAGCATCTGTCTGGTTTTTCTCAAGTCATGCAAAAGCATCAAGAAGGATGGCCAAATCAATGAACTTTTGTTCAGCAAAATTGGGAGCAGATCCACAGCCTTCAAAATATGAATCGGAGCTGCTAAGAGCAGCTGAGATCAGACAGAAGGCAGAACGAAGGAGGTGGTGATGCGATGGGAGGCCCAATCAGCAGCAGCATAGTCCAGGAAGCAGCAGCAAACATAAGCCTCCGAAGATGAGGGTGTCACCTTGAAGAGAAGGTGTGTGTCTCCTCTTATCCATGGACTTGGGTAGTAGGACTGGAGGTAGGAGTCCTCCCAGAACCTGATTTATTTCAGAGTAGAAGAGGAAGGGGTCTACACAAATAATTAAACAGAGAAGCCATAGGCATTAGTCTGCTAGGGCTGCCGTAACAAAGTACCACAAACTGAGTGGCTTAAACAACAGAAATTTATTGTCTCATGGGTCTGGTGGCCAGAGGTCTGAAATCGAGGTGTTTGGAGGGCTGGTTCCTTCCGAGGGCTACGAGGGAGAATCTGTTCCGTGCCTCTTGCCTAGTTGCTGGTGATTGCTGGCGATCTTTTGGACACAGGGCAGTGGGCTTCTCAGGAGATACACTTTCCAGCAGAGCACAGAGCAGGCAGACGCAAGGAGGGGACCACTGGCCCTTCCTGGAGACCCAGTTTCTATTGATGCAGCAAAGCTGAACAAACAATTCACACCAAGGTAATAGCAACTAAGTACCCTCACCTCCTTGTTGGCCTTTCAAAAAAAGGGAGCCAGGGTGGGTGCTACTTAACTCCATTGGAATTAAGCTACCATGGTAAAATTTTAGTACAGTTTTTAGATAAATCTTCCCCTCTGGAAAGGCATGAGGGGAGGTACTTGGAAAAGCTGTCACTACTTTGGTCCCTTACATCACATAATTGGTTAGAGAAATGGGAAGTGGCAAGTGGTCCCGGTAAGCATGGTGGAGAGCTGGCTCCAGTAAGCCTGCTGGACGGCACTTGCGAGGGGCCAGCCAGCCATGACGGAGTGATGCCGCGGAAGATGCCAAGGAAATCTGCATGAATGCTGAATTCCTGTCATGCTGGTGCCCTCCTTCTTCAGGCGCTTCACCAGGCCCGTCACCAGCCTTCCTACTCTCTGTCATTGGCAACAGACCCAGCCAGTGACTGCCAGCAGTAGAGAGGAAGGGGAGGGATATGGGCATTGAACAGCCATCCTCCCCGGCCGGCCCAGCCCACTGGGATCTACTCCTCCTCTGAGCTCCCCTGCCTTGACCACCGTGGCCAGGGCTTCCATGACGCACAACTCCAGAGGACGCCACTCACTTGCAGACCCAGGCTGGTTTTGTTCAGTATCTGTGTATGAGTTTGTCTTACCACCTCGGCTAGACAGCTCCTGGTGGGCCAGGACAGATTTGTAGATCTTTTTATACACCAAACCACCTAGCGCTAAGCCCAGCCCGATAAATATTTGCTGATGGATGGGCAATCCAGAAAAGGGGTCATTGACCCTGAATCACAGATAAATGCACGGCTTAGTCTTGTAAGAGCATCTGTTTTAGAGCTCTGCAAACCCGATTCTGCCCAGCTTTGGCATCTGGTACAGCTATTAGTCATTTAGAAATGTGACATTTCCTGACACAGGGTGTCTCCGAGCAGGAGTGTGACTTGACGCACAGCGGCTTTCTGCCCGTGCTAAGGTCAGTTTCCTCTTCCCTAAAAGGGTTCAGTTTTGAGCAGGGATTTCACGAGCCACAGGGAGAGCTGACGCACTCTGCAAAGCTCTGAGTGGGGTTTGGATTAGTCATGGTCGTAACCGCTGTTTATGCAGCCTTGGAGCGGGCCCAGGCTCTCATTTCTCCCAGAGGCCCATGGTGCTTCTCCCTGTGATTTTTTTCTCTATTTTTTTGAAGCATGGGACCTCAAAACCATACTTGAATACTTGTCCTCTAATGTAAGAGTTTGAGCAGCTAAATGATACCTTATTGGGCCCTTTCAAGCCTGCCCACCTTCCATCGGGCAACGAACATGCAGTAAAAACACTTTCAGACACTTTCACAGCACTGTCTGTGTTCTGGGCTGCCCTGCTGGAATCAATTGTAAGTGGGTGAAAAACAATGGGAAAAAAACAAACAAAAGCAAAGATGCTGAACTGAGAATTAGAGGGCCGGTGTTTTAGTCAGTAGCTTGTTGCACGGCCCTGAGCCGATTACTCCTCTGTGCTCCATGTTTCCATCTGCACGGTGGAGCACAGACGAGCGTGCTCCGCCCCTGCCATCCACAGGGCGCCTGTTCTGAGCCATGTGTCCCTCTGGGAATGAGAAGTAGGAGGGTGGGACGGGGCAGGCCAGCACCAAGCCCCCTAGCCCTTCCCTGGTGCCCTTGGCATGCATGACTGGGGGTGGGGATGTCATCTGTGGCCACAGGACAGAGGTGGCTATGTTTTTCCAGGTCAGAGACTGAGTTTGGAATTGTTCTCATGACACAGTCCCCAAGCTCTCTGGTTCCTAAACTAATTATTAAGACCAATAAATTGATTCTTCTTTTCTAAGAATGCCGGTCTCCAAGTGCCCAAGGGTGAGAGGGCAGCCTTTAGTGACTCCAGCTGCCTGGGAGGGCAGCGGGGACCCAGCACCATCCCAGGAGACATGGGCTTGGCTTGGGTTCCAGTTATACCCTCAACTCACAGAGTGACCTTGAGGGAGTTCCTGCCCCTCCTAGGGCCTCAGTTTTCCCATCAGTGCAATGAGGGGGTAGACTGTGGGAACCCCAGGGTTTCTTTTGACTCGGAGGTTTAAGGATCTGTTTGCCTTTCCTTCTCCATCAGGCCTTTTTTCTTCCTTGCTTCTCCATCCTCTCAGTCTTCTAATTCCTTTCCCCATTCTTGCTGGAGATCTTTTTCTGGCTGATCTTGGCTGTTTCACTGATATGGGCCCCAGTTTTCTCAGTGGGCAATGAGAGTTTGACTAAGGCTCTAAAGGCTCACCCAGCTCTGATGCTCTGGTCATCCTGGGATCCCATGGTGTAAAGTCCCATCTGGTGCACAGCCGGGGTGGTGCTGGGTAATCTGTGCTGGGCCCCTCCATTCACCCATCGCAGGAGGACTCATCCCTCAGATGCCCCAGCTGCTACCTCACCTACTGGTCCAGACTTCTCAGGAGGACTCCATGGACATGTCTTAGACTGAGGCCAACAGACAGACTCTGTTGTGATTACTTTTTTACCTGTCAGCTTGATTTATAGTCTCCACTTATTCAGTCAAACACTAACCTAGGTGTTGCAGTGAAGACATTTTATAGATGTGATTAAAGTCCATACTCAGTGGACTTTAAGTACGATAGATTATCCTAGATAATCTGGGTGGGCCTGAGTCAATTGCTCGAAAAGCTTCAAATGCAGAGCTGAGGCTTCCTGGGGAAGAAGAAATTCTACCTGTAGACAGTAGCTTCCATCCATGCCCCTGAATTCCACCTGCCCTTCTTAATGACCTTCCGTATAGATTTCAGTTTTGCCCAGCGGTGGCTTCTCTTGTTGCAGAGCACAGGCTCTAGGTGTGCGAGCTTCAGTAGTTGCAGCACGTGAGCTCAGTAGTTGCAGCACTCAGGCCCCAGAGCGCGGGCTTCAGCAGTTGTGGCACACAGGCTCAGTAGTTGTGTCTCGTGAGCTCTAGAGTCCAGGCTCAGTAGTTGTGGCGCACGGGCTTAACTGCTCTACGGTATGTGGGATCTTCCCAGAGCAGGGAGCGAATCCGTGTTCCCTGCATTGGCAGGCGGATTCTTAACCACTGCACCACAAGGGAAGTCCCTGCTGTGACTTTTAATGGTAGAACCTTCTAAATATATCTTGCTGAGAATGGAATATTCTACCACCCTCACTACTCAATTTAGCAGCTATTCTTGAATATCTAAAATGAAGGCAAACAGCCAAGCATAACCAAGCATGTGAGGCTCCAGGGAATACAAGGATCCTGGGTCTGTGAGCGAAAACAATCCTGCGAATTGGGAGAATCTATGGAGTCAGGGGCTGGAAAGGGATCTTGGGCAATTGAAACTCAAGTACCCGGAGTTCTTTGCCTTTTTGTTTTCAAGATCTGAGCTTTTAAGCATCTTTCTCTTTATCCTACAAACACAAACTTACCAAATACCTGAAGTATAATTTTTAAAAGTAATAAACGATGCAGATTCCATTAATGTTTGTCCCTGTTGGGTGAGCAGGACAGGTCGACCTTTTTTTGTACAGTTTATAAAGTGGAGAATATTGTCCTCTGAAGTCCAAGAGAAACACAATGCACCTAGCAGATCCTTCCATCAGGGGCTGAGGGGCTAGGAGTGGCCTGGGATGGGGAGTGACGGGGTCCCTACAACAACAATGGATGTCAGTGAAAATTACATAGAAGACAAGCCAAGTTTCCCAGAATCTTCTGCTCTCAGACTATCCCAGGCCATGGGGTTGAGGGCTTGCTGAGCTACAGTGAGCAGAAGACTTTGAAAAGGCTCCTGGCCCTCCCTGGTGTGCAGCCTTGAAGCAGGGCGGGACAGCTAGTGTCGAACCTTCTCAGCCCTCACCTGGAGCATGCCGCTCTTCCTCCTTCACTCGTGCATCCATTTTCTTCTTGCTTCGGGCCAGTGCCGACACGCAGAAGGGACTGGCTGCTTCATAACCGGAGCTTCCGATTGCTCAGCTGGCACCCCGCCCTATATCTGGGGCAGCTGCTGAGGGCTTGTCTGGGCCAGGCAGGTGGGCATCAGCACAGGCTGCCAAGCATGAGGCGTGCCCCAGCTGCTCAGCTGGCCTCTTGCAGGCTGCGATGGGGGCACTGACTCATCTTTCTCCTCCCACAGCTTGCAGCCAGGCAAGGAGAGCTCAACTCAGAGCAAGGAGGGGCATCAGCCCCTTGGGCCTCCTTTCTGCCTTCAAGGCTGGCAGTGAGCTCCTGCTGTGAACACTTCGCAGCTGGTCTCAGCTTTGCTCTCTCGACAAGTCACAGTGACCTCAGCTGGTGGATCTGGGGAGCCGGAGGTTCAGTGTGGTGCAGCTTACCTGGCCTTTTGGGTGTGCTGGGAGATGAGCAGGGGGTGGCGTAGGGGGCATACTCGCAATTTAAACGTGTAACTCACTGGGGGTGATATTTCGGAAAAATATTAATGTGCTTTTCCCTTTCTGAGTATGTATATTTTCTAATTTTCCTGAGGCATTCATTTACATGGATGAGATGAAGATTGTTCTAGAAGGAATGCAGAAAGGAAGAAAGCATTAATATTTACTTTTTGACACTCAGGATCTTCATAGCCTTGTTAAAATATTGAAATACAATAACTGTACATATTCAAAGTGTACAATTTGATGAGTTTTGACCTACATATACATCTGTGAAATGGTCATCACAATCAAGGTAGCGAACCGATTCATCACCCCCAAAAGTTTCCTTGCTCTCCCACCAGTTCCTCAGGCAACCACCAATTTTCTTTCTGTCACTATAGATTAATTTGCATTTTCTAGAAATTTATATACATGGAGTCGTAGTACTTACACCTGTTTTGTCTGTTTTCTTTCATTCTGCATAATTCTTCTGGCACTCATCCCTGTCATTGTATGAATTGGTAGGTCATTCTTCTTTACTGCTGAGTAGTATTCCATTGTATGACTATCCCACAATATGTTTATTTACCCCTTGATGAACATTTGATTGTTTCCAGTGTGTGGCTATTATAAATAAAGCTCCCGTGAACATGTGTGTATAAGTCCTTGTGGGCTATATGCTTGCATTCCTCTTGGGAAAGTTCCTATGAATGGAATGGCTGGGTCGCATCATCAGTCAGTGTATTTTCATCTCTTTAAGAAACTGCCAAGCTGTTTTACGAAGTAGTTGTAATTTTTTCTACTCCTGCCAACAAGGTAGAAGAGGTCCAGTGCTTCACATTCTCACCAAGTCTTACTCTGCTCAGTCTTTATCATTTTGGCTATTCTAGTCCATGCTAATGGGTGCAAAGGGGTATTTAATTATGCTTGCAATTTGCACTACCCTAATGACTAATGACATTCAGAGTAAGATTTGTAGCGAGACGTTACTCCAGCTCGCCTGGCTATTGCTTGGGAGGATTTTCTACATTCCTTTATACTGAAGCAAAAGACCACTGTGGCTAAAACATGGGTGTGGCGTGTGCATAATGACATACATACGCGGATATTCATTGCAGCATTCTTTGTAACAGCAGAACAATGAAAAGGCTAAGTGTCCATTAATAGAGGCCTGGTTAAATAGATTATAGTATTAGGTTCTCCAGAGAACTAGAACCACAGGATGTGGGTATATATAGAAAGAGATTTATTTTAAGGAATTGGCTCACATGATTATGGAGGTTTGGTGAGTCCAAAATCTGATGAAGGAGGCTGGCAAGCTGGAAACTCAGGAAAGTTGCAGTTCAAGTCCAAAGGCCGTCAGGCTGGAAACACAGGAAGGAGTCAATGTTGCAGTTCAAGTTTGAAAGCAGTCTGCTTGTAGATTCTCTCTTGCTCAGGAGAGGTCAGCTTTTTGTTCTTTTCAGGCCTTCAACCAACTGGATGAGGCCCACCCACATTATGGAAGGCAATCTGCTTACGCAAAGTATACCACTTTAAATGTAAATCCCATCCAAAACCACCCTCAGGGAAACATCCAGAATAATGTTTGACCAAATATCAGGTCGCCCCATGGCCCACCCAAGTTGACACAGAAAATTAACCATCACAGGTATGAATGGAATACTATGTAGCCATTAAAAAGGAAAGGGAGGGCCTCCCTGGTGGCGCAGTGGTTGAGAGTCCACCTGCCGATGCAGGGGATATGGGTTCGTGCCCCGGTCTGGGAAGATCCCCCATGCCGCGGAGCGGCTGGGCCCGTGAGCCATGGCCGCTGAGCCTGCATGTCCGGAGCCTGTGTTCCGCAATGGGAGAGGCTACAACAGTGAGAGGCCCGCGTACCGCAAAAAAAAAAAAAAAAAAAAAAGGAAAGGTAGCTCTATATGTACTAAAATGAGTATATCTCCAAGATAAATTACTAAGTGAAAAAAGAAAACAGCTGCAGACAGTAAGTAAAATATGCTACTATTATTAAAAAATTTTTAAATAATGTGTGTGGTTATGATTGTAGATGCATAGTACATATCTTAAAGGACATACAAGACATTATTATGGGGGAGAAGGCAGTTGCCTCCAAAGAGAGGAACTGAGTGGTTAGGGAATAGGAAAGAAATAGACTAATTTTTAAAATTTCATCTACATCTTTTGTAGTTTTGAAATTTTATGGCATGTACAGAAGCCTTTGCTTTAAAGCCCAGCTCCATAGATCAGAGATGTGTCTCAGCCTTTCCTCCCAGAGGGCTGCAGGCACAGGGGCAGCCACTTTAGAGCAAAAGTGATGACAAGGCGGGATGGGTGGGGATGGAGACCAGAGTATGCTCCGGAGCAGCATGGACAGGATTCAAGAGTACAGCTCACCCATTTGCTCCGGGGTGGACAGCCCAGGCCAGGGGCTGGGGAAGGCAGGCCTGGAGCTTGGAGCAGGAGGGACAGGACGCTACAAGAGCTGGGATGAGGTTGAGTTGGCCAAGGAGCACAATGGCTCCACCAAGCATTACTTTTCGCTTTGCAGTGAAGTCTGGCCTCTTCACTTCTTGGTCCAAGGATGGGAAAGATGACATAGGTCCCACAGGCCTTTAAACCCACCCAGAGGAAATCTCTTTCTAAACCAGACTCTCCCTGACATTTCGGGTTTGTAAATCTATGTAGAGACCCTCCCTCCTGACAGGGGGCCTGCAGAGGAAATCCCTGAACAGGGTGGACTGGTGAACCCTCTGCTTTATAAGCTCTTTAAGGTTTGGACTCCACAATAATAGGGCTTTGCTCAAAAAACAAACAAACAAAAAAAGCCAGCCTGTGTTGCAACTTGATGGTCAGCATATGGTAGTGGTTAATGGCGTGCTGTCAACGTGCTGTGCGATTCCAAATTCCTCCAGCCCTCTTCCGCTTTCCCATGCTCCTCCCTCCCTATTCCCTTCTCCCATGTCCCCTAATTTCCCCCAAACCCTGGACTGACTTGATTCCCTACTTCCCCATCTCATCTTGACCACCCCACACCCTCCTTTGTCAGATGTTTTCAAAGCAGTGAACAGAACCCCAGTCCCACTGCCACTCACTCAACCAACACCCACCCCCACACACACATTTTAAAGCAGACCTTTAGTTTTTCTGCTGTTTTGTTGGAGTTTCTTCAGGGAGGAGGGGGAAGGGAGTTCCTTTTTTTTTTTTTTTTTGGCTGCGTTGGGTCTTCGTTGCTGTGCACAGGCTTCTCATTGCATTGGCTTCTCTTGTTGTGGAGCACGGGCTCTAGGTGCATGGGCTTCAGTAATTGTGGCTCATGGGCTCTAGAGCGCAGGCTCAGTAGTTGTGGCACACGGGCTTAGTTGCTCCACAGCATGTGGGATCTTCCCAGACCAGGGATCAAGCCCGTGTCCCCTGAATTGGCAGGCAGACTCTTTTTTTTTTTTTTTTTGCATTACACAGGCCTCTCACTGCTGCGGCCTGTCCCGTTGCAGAGCACAAGCTCCGGACGCGCAGGCTCAGCGGCCATGGCTCACGGGCCCAGACGCTCTGCGGCATGTGGGATCCTCCTGGACCGGGGCACAAACCCATGTCCCCTGCATCGGCAGGCGGACTCTCAACCACTGTGCCACCAGGGAAGCCCTAGCAGGCAGATTCTTAACCACTGCACCACCAGGGAAGTCCCGGGAATTCTTTAACAGATTTTTCTTTTCTTCTTTTCCTTTCCCTCTTTCCAGAAGACCAGCATTTCATGGCTCAGGACTCAGTAAAGAACCAACTGCTAAGTCCGACTAAATCAGAAGGAAAAAGTTAAAAACAGAGTTTTCCCACTGGTCTAGCTGTATTTAAAAATGTTTCTCTTTTCTTTGTAACGTGTAATTAAAATTTTGTTTATTTCCTGAACTCTTTTAAGAGGTTTGAGTGCATTTTTGAGAAAAGTACAGCTTGTATCTTCACTATCTTGCATCATGTGTCCAGCGCCGCATTCCACACGACAAATATAACCAAGGCCTCTTAGAGCTTCCAAGATATGAAACTGCCGGTGGCAGCTCATTCACGTTGCTGTAACCGCCACCCTCATGTGACAGAGCTGTCCCTTGGATGGACAGCCCAGTTCCACACCCCCTGCCAGAGCTTTCGCATTTGAGGCAGAAATACAGGGCCTGCTATACATTCTTGTCTGGTGTGTGGTCACATGCCCCGAGTCTCCAAATCAGAAGTTATTTATACCAAATGCTCAAACCAAAAGGATTACTTAAGCCGTGATCCTTGAGTCCTTCTGTCCTCTCATCTCCCACCTCCAGTAGTATGTACCATTGGTCCTATCACCAAAATATGTTTTACAAGCGTCCCTTTCTCTCCATCCCCACTGCCATCACTCTAATCCAAGCTACCATCTCTGTCTCCTAGAATATACAATAGCTTCCTAACTTGTCTCTCTGCTTTCACTCATGGCAGAAAAAATTTACTGAAAAGTCCTCTATTTTTCCCTTCTTTGCTTCATTCCCCTGCCCTGCGTTTCATTTTTCAAGCAGATAGACAGACTTCATAATCCCACGGTCCTGGAATCATAGGAAAGCTGTAAAGCAACCTAACGATGTCTGTACTTGTGGGCGCCTGAATCACAGATGCTTCTTTGCTAGAGGTTCTGGAGGATAGAGAGTGTGTCTGGATCCAGCAGCAGAGCCAGAGGTGAGATTTTCTCAGACTGGGAAGGGAGACAGTTGATTGGCATCTGAGAGCAGTGAGGAGCCCAGCCAAGGCTCCAGGGAACGAGATCACCAGATCAGATAACTTGGCAGCCTGGGGTGCCAAGGGGGACTTGTGGGGCAGAGGCATTGAAGGGACTACCCTTGTCTTGAACAGTCAGGGTACCTGCTGTAACCATGACAACTAGAGGCCCTCGCCCAGTTTTCTGAGCACCTAATAAGGATTCCCTCTTGGTCCTGAAAGGGGAAGAAATCTCAATAATGACCTGTCCGGAAGGAAGACTTAAGGCAGAATAAGGCAAGATCTGGATGTGAACCAAGATTTGCATCTACTATACACTTACCATGACCAGTCTTCCCAGTTTTCTCTGTCCTGACAGATTTCCTAGGACACGGGACTTTTAATCCTAAAAGGCAGTCTAGGATGAGTTGTTTACCTTGTTCAAAGTTCCTTCTACAAAATGGTAAATTTTTTAAAGATAAAATCATGTTACGTCTCTCATTCAAATCCAGGTTCCTTACCATGGCCTCCAAGCCCTTTGTGAGCTGGAGCCCACCTCCTTCCGAAGTTATCTCCAAGTGCGCCTAGACTACTCCTGGCCTCACTCCTTTCCATCAGCCACCCTACCTCTGTTCTGTCTTCGACAGCCCAAGTTAATTCTTTTGTTCCTTTTTTTTTGGCTGCGCCATGCACATACAGGATCATAGTTTCCTGGAATCTCACTTCCCTGACCAGGGATCCAACCCATGCCCCCTGCAGTGGAAGTGCAGTCTTAACCTCTGGATCGCCAGGGAAGTCCCAGGCCGAGTTTATTTTTATCTCAGTCTGTGACCTACTGTTCCCACTGCTGGGACCACCTTCACCTCTTCCTCCTTACCCTTTCCAAGGCTGTCTCCTCCTCTCCTGCACATCTCAGCCCAGAGGAACTGTCTCTTGCCATCCCCTTTAAAGGAGTTTCCCACCCCCACCCCCACCCCCCGGTCCCAGTGCCTCTCGCTAAAGCACTGTCTTTAATGTGCTGCTGATCACATGTGGAAATAGTGGGTCCGTGTCTTTGTCTGTTGTCTGTCTCCCCCTTAGCTTGGAAGCCCCAAACTCTGGCTCAGAGCTTTACACAAAGCTGGTGCTTAATGGATAGTTGTCGCCTGGCTGACTGCAAGTTTTTGCGATTTTAATTTTTTCACTTCTCTTTTCTTTTTCGTATTTTACTAAACAAGAGCAGTGAATAAGCAGATGTCAGTGTTTTGAGACTAACATGTATTTGGGTGGATCAAGTGAAAATCAGTCACTCAGCCTGCTTAGTGTTGGGGTTTGTTAGAATAAGCGTTGTTTTCTCTGGCGAACATTGTAGGCTATTTCCCTTTCTTCAGTCCTCCTTGGGGATTTTCTTTCTAATCTCTATGACGGATCTAAAGAAGCCATCAAAGGTAATACAGGAAGGGGGAAAAAAACAGAACAATGGGGCACAAAGTAAGATGGTTAAAAACAAATCCAAATGCATCAAAAAGCACAATAAATTTATTTGTTCTTAATTTTCCATTTAAAAGACTGTGATTATCAACTTGGATTAAAAAATTCAGCTATATGCTTTTTACATGGGACCCACCTGGGAATAAGGGTACAAAAAAGTTGAAAATCAAAGAATGGGAAAATAGGTCAGGCAAATAGTAACCAAAGGAAAGTTGACAGTGGCCAAAAATGATTTTCAAACCAAAAACATTAGCAGGGAAAAAGAAGATCATGACATAGCGGCAAAATGTTCAATTGACCAGGAAGATACAGCAGTTCTAAACCCGTATACCACTATTTAAGTAGCCTCAAAATACATATTTAAAAAAACGATAGAATTACAGGGAGAAATGAACAAACTCGCCATAATGATGAGCGATTTTGACACACTGCCATCAGGTATTGATATGTCAAGCACAAAGAATGTTAGAGATTTGAAAAAGTAATTAACAAGTGTGACTTAATATACTTACTAGTATTTGGGAAACGATTCTCCATTGGTCTCTCATGCTTCTCCAAGTCTTGTGAGTGCAGATTTTGTTCTGCACATCTGTTCAAGGATGGCTGTGTAGTGGACAGCCTTGGAGTACAGAGACAGTGTCTCCCTCCAGAGCAGTTCACTGTCTAGTATAATAAAGGTTAATGTCTCCCTCCAGGACAAGATTTGAGCTGGTTTGCTTGCAGCCCATAATAAAAAATTGGAGCTTCCTAAATTTGTGGTTCCTCAGCTGTGAAACAAACCCACTGCATGTCCCGCATCCACAGGATTGCCTCATATTGCCCTCGAGGGGTAAGAAGAATCGGCATAAGCATGAAACTCAGGCTGCCTGCTCTGCCCTAATAATGTCTTTGTCTCTGATTCAGGAGTCTCGTGTCTCCTGTCAGCATCCATGACCCTGTAGCAGGCTAAGTTACTGGACTGCAAGTAAGATAAAATAAATATGAGACCCTTCACTGTTCTTGATATGTGGACCCCTTGCACCCAACCGTGGACAGTACACCACCTTCCTCGAGCAATACACATGGAACGTGGACAATCTACCTAGCACAGTGCCTGCCGCCCGAAAGACAGTCAATGAATGTTAGTTCTCACTCGCCTCTAGCACTACTGTTCCTCTCACTTCCTTAAGCAGTCAGCAGCCAAAGGGAAGAAATGAATTATGTGAACAGAAATCATAGAGTGTTAAAACCGTCTGAGAGATGGAGATAAGTGGGCACACAGGGTAGAACAACCCCTTCTGCGTTGGCCTACATTGTGACTTCATTATTTGATTTGAGGCAAGACCATTCCCAGGAACACAAATATTGGATTTCTTTTTTTTAGGCTGCACCGCGCAGCTGATGGGATCTTTAGTTCCCCAACCAGGGATTGAACCCAGGCCATGGCAGTGAAAGCGCTGAGTCCTAATCACTGGACTGCCAGGGAATTCCCAGATATTGGGTATTTATATTCAATTGTCAAGACACTTTCCCAAGGTCCTATGGAAATTAAATCTATATTAACCATTTTCTTATCACTCAGATCAGCAATAACCTAGCTTATTAAACCATTATGAGCTCATGCTTTTAAGGGCCTTCTGAGAATGTGAATTTCTTTCTTTCTTTCCTTTTTTTTTTTTTTTTCTGGCCGTGCCGTGGCTTGCAGGACCTTAGTTCCCCAACCAGGGATCGAACCCAGGCCCTCAGCAATGAGAGCTCAGAGTCCTAACCACTGGACAGCCAGGGAATTCCCAGAAAGGGAATTTCTTCATCCTGCCTCCTCCTAGAGCTACAAATGCTTAACTCATCTTGGATGAGCTTTTTTTTTTTTTTTTTTTCTGAAACTGGCTTCTTTTCTTTCTGTAGCAATTTTTGCCACCTACACTCAGATACGGAGGAATTGCACGTGTTAAGTCTCAATCCTATACCTAGAAGCTCACTCTTAACTGACTGGGCAGAATCTCCCGTGTATAAGAGTCTAGGTGTCTGCAAGAAAACTCGAGGTCCGCCCCTACTCTGTAGCCATGCTCCAGGGAGGAGGGGTGTCGAATGGTCCAGGCTTTGAATCCATGGCGGGAGGGCTGTTACACTTCTCTGTTACATGCCTGCTATACTCCTTTCCAAATCATCCCAGCCCCATGTAGTCCAATGTGACTAGGGCTTTGGGGACAGTCGTGATCTTCATCACATTTCCCTTGTGGCCAGTCTCAGCTCATCACTGTAGCCCCTTAAATAGCATATCGACTGCCGAGACACTGGTGCCTAGGGTAAGTCTTACTGAGGATCTCCTGGCAAAGAGGAGATGTTATTCTGCATGTACTCCGAGACACCTGCTATAAATCTATTCTTCCCCCAAGTTCTTCTCCCCAGAGCAGCTCCTCCTTCCTTCTCTCTCTCCATCTCCCAAATCTCCTCCTTTTTCCTCTCCAACCAATCTGCTCCAGCGAGCACTCTGTACAATTCCTCCTTCTCTAAACCTGGGGCTGTCTGTGTACTCCACTCAGCAAATCCAAAGCCCAACGAAATAGTCCATCTACCGTTTTGCCAGACACCTTCCTGGGGGGCCACCACGCCCTTCTATCTGTGTGCGGGATTTGTAACACTAGGACACACCTAGCTGGACTCCCGCCATTATCACGTTTCCTTATGGGGCCAGGTTCTCCACATCCGTTCTTGTATTCAGTTCTTCTTGCAGATGAAGAGACTGAGAGGCGAGAGCTGAAGTCAGTTGCTGAGGGTTACCCAGGGACAAGCAGTGGAGCCTGGATTTCAGTCAACGCCCCCTGACTCGAGGCCAGATGCTTCTTCCACTTATTAACTTCAGCAAAGGAGACACCTGTGAAGTGAGCTCATTTTCCAACCATTGAAAATCCTAGGGGGATTTCCCTGGCTGTCCAGTGGTTAGGACTCCGCACTTCCACCGCAGGGGGTGAGGGTTTGATTCCTGGTCGGGGAGCTAAGATCTAAGATGTTTCTGTTTTTCTGTTTCCCACTGGTCTTCAGGGAAGGCAAATGAAACTGTCTGGATGAATTTCTTGGATTTGATCCTGTGCAAATTAAATTTGAGGCATGTTTTGTGATACATACTCAGTGAACATCTAGAAAATGTTGACTTGCCTGATCCAAGTCCTGATTGAGCGGACGGAGGGCAGCAGGCAAACCAGTAACTGACACAATGTGATGTGTCCCCACACACTGCGGGGCACAATCCAGAATTGATTGTGCTGAGGAAAGGAGACCTCGCAGGGGAGGTGACATTAGAGAACTCGGCTGGGTCTAGAATAATTCTGTCAGGTGGAAAGTGAGCAAACTCTCAGCTTCCAGTTTGCAGGTGTCTAAGGTGTAAAGTTCCCTTCGTTGTTCTGGAGCCCCGATTACCCAAGCCTCTGCCACATGTGACCCAAATTTGACCTCAGTGCTATTCTGGTCATGTTTTTGAGGTAGTGACTACAATGTTGATGGTCGAGGCGGTGTCATATCTTCCCAGGGTCCTCAGATCGATCCAGCGGGTTGGTCTCCTAGAAAGCTTACTATGAATTTGCCAAAGCATCCAGTGACCAGAAAAGCCTTAGAATTAGAGGGAAGGTGATCGCTGTGTGCAGACAGGCCCAGGCAGAGGTAGCAGCTTCCAAACCTTCTCAGATAATCAGACCCCAGAGGTCCGGGGGGAGGGGAATCTGAGAAACGCAGTAGATAACATCAACATTGCCCAACAGCTGAGACCCAGTCTTTAGCCTGGGGCTTTTCCTAAACGATTGTAGAGACCCTGGGGTGTCCAGTGTGTTAGAAGAGCAGTGAGGGCCTCTCTGAGGCTGCCTTCCTGGCAGGAACCTGCAGAGGTTTAACTGCAAAGAATTAGAGGACCGGTCAGAGGTGTGGGCGGAGTTAAGAGAGCCAAAGGGATGTCAAAGCCCCTAGAGCCATACACACTACTATACACAAAATAGATAACAAGGACCTACTGTAGAGCGCAGGGAGCTCTACTCAATATTCTGCAATAACCTAAATGGGAAAAGAACCTGAAAAAGAATAGATATATGTATATGTATAACTGAATCACTTTGTTATGCACCTGAAACTAACACAACATCGTAAATCAACTATACTCCAAAAAAAAAAAAAAAAAAAAAAAAGCCCCTAGAACCAGCATAAGAGGAAGCATGAATGGTTCTAGGCTGAAGGGACCAGGGGAGGGAACTGTGTCACCTGCAAAGAGGGTGTGTGTGTGTGTGTGTGTGTGTAAGGTGGGGATGAATACCTAGTTCTTTCTCTCCTCCTGCCCTGCTATCTTATGTTAGTACCTCCCAAACGTGAGCAGAAGCGAGGGAGCAGGGGCACATGGGTGATGCAGTCCTATCTGTGAGCCTCCCAGGGGAGATCAGGCAAAGAAGGGGTGGCAAGTGGAATATGTAAAAAATTAATAAACAGAAATCTCAACTAATAGAGTTGGGAGAACGGAAGGGGGAGCTCTCACATCCTGAGACTGTAGCAGAGCCCAACAGGAAGAAGAAAGATTCCTCCTCTTTCCTGGCAAGGTCTCAGCCAATGAAAAGCCATGGATTCTTTGCTTACTAGAGCCCTCCCACCTTCCTTTCCCCTCTATAAAAGCGTTCTCCTTCCCTTGCTGTGCAGGGACTTGCACATGGCTGGCCTGGTTGCAGATCCCGAGTGGCAATTCTCTACTGACCCTGAATAAACCCATTTTTGCTGACAGTCTATTTCTTTCAGGTCATCAAATATAACCAGCACCACCGATACAAGAGAATGGGAAGGGTAGGAGGAACAGCCACTGCTGAGTGAGAGAGCTCCTAAATTGGCAGGGGAGAGGCAGACTGCATGATCTCCAAGGGCTGTGCGAGGGTCCTTGCCATCCTTTGAAAAAGGATGAAACATGTCACTGGAAGATCCCACCAGACACCCAAATGGGTCCAGGATGACGCATTTCAGGGAGAGGGTTGGGTGTGGGAGGCTATTTCAACCGTGGTGAGCAGAACCCCCTCCAGCCCTCCAGCAGGTCTATAACCACACACAGCTGCCCTCAGAGCTGTGGCCACCTGAAGTCACACCCTGAGCTCAGGTCCTCTGGCCCCTGACATGTGGCCACAGAGAGACAACTTGTTGCTAAAACGACCAAACAAAGAGAACTCAAAAGATCTCTATGTCATGGCTCAAGTCCACTTTACAACAGATGTAAAAGTATGCTGCCCTGGACACCAGCCTGGGAAGTGTCCTCAAAACACCCTTGGTTCTCTCGGTGCCTATATGAGTGTAATTCTTGACTTTATCAAAACACTTTCTCCATTTGCCACAGGGTCCCAAATTGATCCACACCACAGCTCAGACTTGCAAAGAAAACAGGTTTTTAAATTTCGTAGAGGGTAGATTCAATCTTCCCAATAAGCTGCCACCCACGGGATAGAAAGAAAAGCAAAACATCTTCAGTCCATTCCAGAGACTTCGTCTCATGCATAAGTTTAAATGGCTCCTCCAGGTGATGGCACCTGGGCAGCTTATTCTCGGCTTTCCATCGCCTCCTCCTGCCTCCCTGCAGAAGGGCATCTGGGATGCGGATGGGGGTGGGGCTCGGGCTTGTGGCCCCGTAGCAGAGGGATGGGCCCTCCAATCTTCCAGGTGGTTCCGATTCTCCCTGGTCTCCACTGGTTTGCCTCTGTCCTGGCCTGACGTGGCCCCAAGCATTGAATTTGGTGAGATGTGGGCCTGGGGAGCCCCGGAGGTCTGAGGCCAGGAGGGGTCTGGCCTTGTGTGGCCAGGTGTTGCCGACTGTGTTTATTTTGCAAAGTCCAGATGAAGCCTGTGCTGGGTGGCCCGTGATGGAGCCCACACCCAGCCTGACGTCAAACCAGGAGTCAGCTGGCCCAGCGGTGGAACTAGGGTCCTCAGAAGCCCCATTGTCACCTAAAAGTAGGGATGTCTGTGCTGTACCTCCGGGCTCCGTAAATGGACCTCTTTCACCTTATATAATCTACCTCCTGGGCTCCTGGCCCAGGGCATCCGAGAACTGGTGAGCAGGCTGTGAGCCAGGGGAAACCAGCCGCGATCAGGCTGGTCCTGCCAAGTTGCGGCCCTGGAGGGGAGTCCTGGCTCTCGCGAGGAGCGGAAGGTCCCAGGCTACGCGAGGGCCTGACTGCTGTCTGGCAGGAGGTCTCCTGCCCCAGAAATGCCCTGCCCCAGTCCCAGCTCCCACTACCAGATCACGTAATACGTAGCTAAAGCTTACATTTAATGCAGCCTCAAAGCTGGATCACATGCACAAAAAAGCTGGGGGAGGGGGTACTGACAGCTGGAAAAAAATCATGCAAATGATCGCGCTAACGCTGTTCTTCACGTTTAGGGTTCAGGGCCTCGAAAAGTCTGGATCTGGCCCTGATAATGAGCTCTCCCTCCCAGAAGCTTAACTCAGAGAAAGAGCATTCTCTTGCTCATCCTGCGACCTTTGTCAGAGGGTGAACGCAGCCCAACTCCTGCTTCTTTGACATTTCCAAGCCCTGCCCTCGGCTGGGCCCTGGGCAGACGCTGAGAAGACACGGTTCGGCCCTTGAGTGTTCACAGCCTCACAGGGGAGACAGACCTATAGGATGAACGATATTTACAAAGAATTTCTAGTTTTGAAATGCCCTCCACATGCCAAGATTTTTACATATACATTCGTCCCGACGACCCTAGGGGTGAGTATATCTCCAAGTTACCGATGGGGAAACACACTCAGAGCAGCGGTCAGGGCCACCCAGCCCAAGATTTGCATCTATGGGTTCAGGGCTGCTCCGCTGTCTTGTGCCACCTTCAGCCATGATACTTCGGGCATCCTGAGGGTCTCCTCCCAGACATCCAGGACTGCAGGGCAGGCTAAGTCTGTTCAGCTGTCCTCCTCAGGCACAGGCAGATCGGGCTTGGCGCCATGAAGGGAGCCCCGCCTCTTGATTGACATGAGGGTCCCTCAGGGCCTCCACACCTCATGCATTGTGGGAGGAGGGAGTGTGTGCTCGCTGACCTGGGCTCGGGGGCTGGGACTGGCAGAGCCCCACCCTCAGTGAGGGCAGGACCGGCTGCTGCTGCAGCAACACCCAGAGCCTCAGTGGAAAGCGGACAGCTGTGTGTGAGTCAGAAATGGCAGGAAACGGAAGACCCCAACAAAGGTTTAATGAAGGGTCCAGTACAGCCTGTGGGCGGGTTCAGGGGGATTCCAATGCCAGATTTAGCACATAAAAATACAGGATGTCCGGTTGAATTTGATTTTCATCTAAACAGCAAATGATTTTTTTTTAGGATGAATACTTGTATCTCTAATATTGAGGACACACACTAAAAAATTATTTGCTATGTAAGCAGATAGGGTAGGGGGTCTCCCCCAAAAGAGAACTAAGCGTCACTTTCTTGACATAAGAGAAGCCATTTTAGCCTGAGCCATTTTGTGAGCTAAGCCTGGCCACAATGCTTGTCCTGGAACAGGTCTCAGTAATAATGATCTTAAGAAAACAAAAGGACAAACTTATCAGGTGAGAGAAGTAACCAGAGCAAAGATAACACATCAGTTGTAAAGACTCCCAGTCCTATTTCAATGGTAAAGACTAGCCTGAAGCGCTGTCTCGAGCTGTTTTGCAGAATTTAAATCCTCCCTGGGCGCTCAACCACCAGATCAATAGGACCTAAGGGATAATAATGTCGACCTTTTCTGACCCTCAGGACTTCAATCAACTAAAGCTTGGACTCTGCCCACTGCCCAAGCTCCTTCATGAATATACATGTACTCTTAGTTTAAAACTGCTCCAATTTTGCTGTTCGGGGAAACACTGCTTTGGGAAAGATCTCGCGTTCTCCTTGCTTTGCTGCCAAGTAATAATAAATCTTTCCTTCTCCCGATCTTTGGCTCAGTTGTGTCTTTTGACTCAACACCCACCAAGAGGCAAACCACAGTTTTCGGGTATTAGTTATTTCTCTGAAATTCAAATCTAATGGGGAATTCTGTTTTTTTGTTTTGTTTTGTTTTGGGGTTTTTTTGGCAATACAAAGTTAAGGACATCCAAGGAATAGCTACAGCAGGCAGCTGGGCGGGGAGGGTGATGGGAGAGACGGTGGGAGGGAAATGCCCCCCAGGAACCTGGTGGAGCTGGAGGTCCCCAGGGCCAGAGCTCCGCAAGGCAGGAGGGAATGGGCAGAGGGGGTGGCAAGAGGAGGAGTAATTAAATGTATGACTACCTCCCTCCTCTAGGACCTACAATTACTACTCTCACTGCCTACAGCACCAAGTTCCATGCTTTAGCATTAGGGAGTCTTTCCCCTCTAATCTCCTGAGACACATCCACTGCTCTGAGCAGGCAGTACTCCTGCGTGAACCATCAATTCACTGTGGCTCAATCCAGCCTCAGGGCCTTTGCTTATGCTGTCCCCTTGGGCAGTCTTGGAATTTAGAGTTGGAACAGTCCTCAGAGGAATCTGTTCTCACCCCCTTATGGGCCAGAGAGGAAACATCAGGCTTGGCACGTTGAAAGGACACACGTAAAGTCACTTCTTTTCCAGCCAATCAGCTCTCCTTGGCCTTTAAGGTCCCACCCCCGTCTCTGCCAGGAAGCCATCAAGGTTCTGCCGGGCCTGCCCTTAGACAAGTAGCTATGGCTCTCTCCCTTTCATCACAGGCTGTTCTGTCCTACTTGCTGCCTGTCTCTGTGTCCCTTTTCCCTGACCAAAGTTCTTTTTCTAAGCCTTTCCTCAGCACAGTGCTGGGAATGTAAATGAAATTATTTTCTTTTTAAATTATACCCTTTGATTATAGTTCAACAATGTAATCATAGTTATTAAATCATTAAAGATCTGCCTAATTTGGTACTTGTGGTAAATGGGGAAAAAAAATCAGGGTTTGGAATCAGATAACCTGGATTTGTTTACTTTTTTTTTTTTTTGATAAATCTTTGCTGAATCTACTCTGGTGAAAGAAATTCTTATTGCAACTGGCATTGTCATACAGGATGGGGGAATCCCATGTCCTGTCCTGGTAGAATGAGGACCTTTCTGATGGATGTTTAAACTCCTGCTTTCTTCACCACTTCTAGGACGTGACAGCATTTGAACAAGATTAACGTTTCAACATAAAGTTTAATTTTTAAATTAAAACCAAGAGTACCAAACATTGTTTTCATTTATTTTCTTACAAGGATTGTTGATGCAAATGATTTGTGATGATTTTTCCATGGAGAAAGAATTTACTCTGGCTTTTTCTTTTCTTTCTTTTTTTAGATGTGCTGATTTTTTAAAAATTATTTTATCGAAGTTAGTTGACTTACAATGTTGTGTTAATTTTTGCTGTGTAGCAAAGTGATTCACTTATACATATGTACACATTCTTTTTCATATTCTTTTCCATTATGGTTTATCACAGGATATTGAATATAGTTCCCTATGCTATACAGTAGGACCTTGTTGTTTATCTGTTCTATCAATATATATAGTAGTTTGCATCTGCTAATCCTAAACTCCCAATCCATCCCTTCCCCACTGCCCTCTCCTTGGCAGCCACAAGTCCGTTCTCTATGTCTGTTTCTGTTTCATAGATAAGTTCATTTGTGTGTCATATTTTAGATTCCACATGTAAGTGATATCATATGATATTTGTCTTTGTCTGACTTACTTCACTTAGTATGATAATCTCTCGGTCCATCCATATTGCCGCAAATGGCATTATTTCATTCTTTTTTTATGGCTGAGTAGTATTCCATTGTATATATGTAATACATCTTCTTTATCCATTCATCTGTTGATGGACATTTAGGTTGTTTCCATGTCTTGGCTATTGTGAATAGTGCTGCTGTGAACATTGGGGTGCATGTATCTTTTTTAATTAGAGTTTTCTCCAGATATATGCCCAGGAGTGGGATTGCAGGATCACATGGTAACTCTATTTTTAGTTTTTTGGGTTTTTTGCCCACACTGTGCAGCATGCAAGATCTTAGTTCCCTGACCAGGGATGGAACCTGTGCTCGCTGCAGTAGAAGTGCAGAGTCCTAACCACTGGACCACCAGGGAATTTCCTATCTTTCGTTTTTTGAGGAACTTTCATCCTGTTTTCCATAGTGGCTGCACCAACGTACATTCCCACCAACAGTGCAAGAGGGTTCCCTTTTCTCCACACCCTCTCCAGCATTTGTTATTTGTAGACTTTTTAATGATGGACATTCTGACCGGTGTGAGGTGGTACCTCGTTGTAGTTTTGATTTTTCTAATAATTAGCAATGTTGAGCATCTTTTCATGTGCCTACTGGCCGTCTGTATGTCTTCTTTGGAGAAATGTCTATTAAGATCTTCTGCCCATTTTTTTTTTTTTTTTTGCCTGCACCATGAGGCTTGCAGAATCTCAGTTCCCCAAACAGGGATTGAACCCAGGCCATGGCAGTGAAAGCCCAGAATCCTAACCACTAGGGCACTGGGGAACTCCTGTCTTCTGTGCATTTTTCGATTGGGTTGTTTTTTGTTGTTGTTGTTGAGTTGTATGAGCTGATCGTATGTTTTCTTTTGTTTTTTGGCCACAACACACAGCTTGTGGGGTCTTAGTTCCCCGACCAGGGATCGAACCCTTGCCCCTGCCGTGGAAGTGGGGATTCTTAATCACTGGACCGCCAGGGAAGTCCCAGAGCTGTTTGTATAGTTTGGAAATTAAGCCCTTGTAGGTCACATGATTTGCAAATATTTTCTCCCAATCCGTAGGTTGTCCTTTTGTTTTGTTTATGGTTTCCTTTGCTGTACAAAAGCTTGTAAGTTTGATTAGGTCCCATTTGTTTATTTTTGCTTTTATTTCTATTGCCTTGGGAGACTGACCTAAGAAAACATTGGTATGACTTATGTCAGAGCATGTTTTGCCTATGTTCTCTTCTAGGAATTTTATGGTGCCGTGTCTTATATTTAAGTCTTCAAGCCATTTTGAGTTTATTTTTGTGTTAGCTTTTGCTTTTCTTAACTTGGGGGTTCCCTGGATGAGTTTCAAGGAGTCTAGGAACTCTTTTAAATAGTGTAGAGAACGCTGTTCTTTGGTGTTCCCAGCAGCCCCCTCGGCCTCTTCCCGCTTCTCAGCCTGCACGCCCCTGGGAGCCCTCTCCACGTAGGGTGGCCAGCTGTCACCACACACGTGCAGAGCACCGGCCTGGGGAGGAGTTAAATGCACAGTGTTTATTGACAATATATCCCTACACATATCAACTATTAATTCATGCTTGCTGATAGAGCAACTTGTATAATATTTTTGTTTTCCAGAAACAGTTCTTTTAATTCAAAACAATGTTATGCAATTATCTGTCAGCAAGGATGTGGCTTTTGGTTTTTTGGGTTTTTTTAATTAATTAATTTATTTATTTTTTGGCTGCGTTGGGTCTTCGTTGCTGCATGCGGGCTTTCTCTAGTTGTGACGAGCTACTCCTTGCGGTGCGCGGGCTTCTCATTGCGGTGGCTTCTCTTCATTGCGGAGCACGGGCTCTAGGCACACGGGCTTCAGTAGTTGTGGCTCACAGGCTCTAGAGCGCAGGTTCAGTAGTTGTGGTGCACGGGCTTAGTTGCTCCGTGGCATGTGGGATCTTCCTGGACCAGGGCTCGAACCCATGTCCCCTGCATTGGCGGGCAGATTCTTAACCACTGCGCCACCAGGGAAGCCCAAGGATGTGCTTTTTATGCATTTTGAATTTCCACATTCCTGAAGAAAAAGCTTTTTAAAAAAATCACAGAGGTCTGGTGCAATATTTCCTATTGCAGCAATCACCCTTTTCCTCAGGAACAAGCGACAATTAAGGTGCAGTGTTGTCATCTATGCTACAAGCTTCCAGAGCTCTTCTCTCCCCTTCCTTCTGTGACCATCCCTGACCCTCACACACATTGCCAGAGTTTTGGTGACACAGTGCAGCACGTCCATACACAGTCCTTTATGAGTTAATAACTTTACAGTTTTCCCCAAGAATAATGGTCATATCTGTGGGACTCAAGGGCCATCTCTGGTGATGAAGGAAAGAAGGAAGGGAGGCAGGAAAGAGGGGAAGGAAAGAAAGAAAGGGAGAGAGAAAGAAAGAAAGAAAGAAAGAAAGAAAGAAAGAAAGAAAGAAAGAAAGAGAGGGAGAGGGAGGGAGGGAAGGAAGGAAGGAAGGGGGCTGACAGTGTTGAAAGGCTGCACGAGGCTCCCTTGGCCAGTCCCCAGGGTCCATCTGCTCTGCTCTCGCTGAAATATCCTCCCTCTGCCATTTCCACCTCTTGAGAACCTCACAGTCCTTCAAATACACCTCCTCCTTGTGTGACACTTTCCTTCCTTCTACTGTGATCACTTTCTGTCATCGGCTGGGACCTTTAAGGTGACGACAGGGCCTAGTCCTGAGCCAGAAGAAAGGATATTGCAAAAGGTAGGCGGAAAGGAAGGGGTATCATGGGACCTGTATCGGGAATGATCGCCAGGGAGAAACAGCATAGAACAGATCTAACCTTGTTACTCATGGTCGGAGCCTTGCTGGTGAGGGAGCAGCTGGGTCCCCCATCTAGCAAAGGCCCTGGTTTGGCCAGTGAGACTCAACATCACTGTCCAAAGGAAGGGCATTAAAGGACCCTCTGGATCTGATTTCTCTCTGTATCACATTTTCTAAGGCTTGAACATCAAATACTGAGAATATGAGCATCTCAGTTTTCTTCTTTATACTTTCCTAGATTTTAAAAATGTTTTGCTCTGATCAGAGTGCTTCGCCATGACGTCCCCATTCTCTTCCCCCATTCCTGCACATTTGGTTCTCCAACGGTGTTTCACTCCCGTCCAGGGTCATTGTCCAACAGAGCCTGGTCTCGGAGCAAGGCTGAAATTCAGCCTGGGCCCCATCGGTCAAGCCCTGCTTCAGAACAGAGGAGGGGTGCCTTTTCATGGTTCATCTGCCCAGATGGGGCACCTGTTTCTAATTCTCTCAGAGGTACCCTATGTGTTGGCCGAGGCTGGGCTGACATTCCCTGGGGATCGAGTCTAAATGAAGGTACCTCTCTGCCACCATCACCCACCTGGGATGTGCTGCTGGATCCCAGTGGACTCGGCCACGTTTGCCAGGCACCCCTGCCATCGCTAGAGGCACAGCCTTCAGCCCAGGACACCGCCATGATTGTGAGCAGGTGCTCGTGAGGTGCACAGTGGCTCTGCTTTCTCTGAGATCCTCAAAGCCACATTATGCCAGGAAAATTGCTACACATTGTCAGGTGGCTTCAAAGCCCCAGTCACACAGAGCTGTAGTGAAGCCCTGCATTCTATGTTAACTTCACTCTGGGATTAACTTAACTGAGGACGAGGGGGTGCTGGGAGAGGGAATACATCTGAGTGACAGGTGATCTTCACTGCTGACCTTCAATTATCCCTCCACTGTGGGGGCTGAGGGGTCCTTACTGAGTCTAGCTTGTCGTGTCTGGGCTGTCGTCTGGAGGATACACTCTGCCTCACATTTTAATGCTTTCTGGAGACTCCCCTGTCCCCCAGGCAGACAGATATCTGGCGGCTGGTCCCACCAGTGACCCAGACAGGCCCACACCTGGCTGCTCCCCGCTTAGGGACAGCCATGCTCCTCCCGCCTCCTCTTGTTACTTCTAGAATCAGAAAGAACAGGTTCGTCCATCTTCTTTCCTTCCTTTCAGGTTAAATGACAGCTACCACACAGTTCAGAAATGCTCAGGGTGGAACCCAGGGGAACAGGTGTGAACAGACACTGGTGGCTTCCTACCCTACAGCGCCCCCTTTCTGTCTTGGTCAGTAGCAGGCGGCCATAAATTCAAGGACCCCTTTCCAGCCTCAAGAGATGAATCTTAATTCGTTGAAAGCAGTGGTCTTGGGGGGAGTTCCCTGGCTGTCCAGTGCTTAGGCCTCATGCTTCCACTGCCAGGGACCGGGGTTCAATCCCTGGTCAGAAAACTAAGATCCACAAGCCGTGCAGCACAGCCGAAAAAAGAAAGGAAGGAAGGAAGGAAGGAAGGAAGGAAGGAAGGGAGGAAGAGAGGAAGAGAGGAAGAAAGGAAGAAAGGAAGAAAGAAAGGAAAGGAAAGAAAGAAAGAAAGAAGGAAAGAAAGAAAGAAAGAAAGAAAGAAAGAAAGAAAGGAAGGAAGGAAGGAAGGAAGGAAGGAAGGAAGGAAGGAAGGAAGGAAGAAAGGAAGAAAGGAAGAAAGAGAAGAAAGCAGTGGTCTTGGCACCCAGGCACCCAGTCTCTGCTCTGGGCTGGCCATCCTGTTCGGCGTGGCCACCCCAGGAGGGAGTCTCCCCCTGTCCCCAAGCCTGGCCTCTGCTCAGATCCAGGCACATCCTGGGATCCACATAAAGTGTGAGGCTCTTCTGTCTCACAGCTTTACCCCCAGCCCCCTTACACCCCTGCCAGGACTGTGTGGAAACTTCAGAGACCTTCCCTCTCTCATCCATCACTGGCCTGCACTGTTTACCACTGGGACACCCGCTCCCTTAGGCAGTGACCCTTCAGGCCAGGTGGTGCTGCGCTTTCTGTACAATGTTCCCGGTTCAGGAGTATGTGGCAAGGCAGGAAGGCCCCGGGCTCCAGGAGCACCTGGTGCACCTCGGGGCCGGCCCAGTGTTCACAGGCCTGTCTGTATCTCCCCCAGGCTGGGGGGGAAGAAAATCTCTCTTCCGTACTACTCTCAAAGGCGCCCCCTGCCGGACACCAGCGAAGCTCTTCCTTGACCTTGGGCATTTGTTAAAGGCACATCAGGCCTGCTTTGTAAAATTCCCTGAGGCTTGGGCTTCCCTGTGGCGCAGTGGTTGAGAGTCCGCCTGCCGATGCAGGGGACACGGGTTCGTGTCCCGGTCCGGGAAGATCCCACGTGCCGCGGAGCAGCTGGGCCCGTGAGCCATGGCCGCTGAGCCTGCGCGTCCGGAGCCTGTGCTCCGCAGCGGGAGAGGCCACAACAGTGAGAGGCCCGCGTACCACAAACAAACAAAATTCCCTGAGGCTCGTAACAGGGAGGAGAAAGCACTGGGAGAACACATATTAGTGTCTCACGGAATTGTCCCTCTGCCTTTTCCGAGGAAATCTGCCTCTTCCTGTACCAACCTGCCTTAGGTTTGTGCCTAGTGGGAAGGGCTGTCTCTGATCATAGGGGCCCAGGGACTGGGCTGTGAGCGGGAGTGTTGGGATTGGCCAGTGGGTGGGGGCGGAGCTTGCTGACCAGTCCAACAGGGGGAGGAGGGGCAGGAGGTCACAGTCAGCTACCCGCCAAGGCCAGGGTTTGGCTTTCCGGAGCTCCTGGGACCACCATGTATATATGCGTCTGGCTCTGATGCAGAGAGCTGAGATCCAACAAGTCCCGCGGGGGCCAGACGCAGTGTGCTGGGCCCCGTAGGAGAGATTGACAAGACTCTGACTCGTTCAGGATCCCGCGGCCTGGTGGGAAGGCAGCCTCAGGCACTGACACGCAGACTGTGGAGAGAGAGGCCTGACCTCGGTGCACCTGAAAAGTTGATTCCTGTTTGGGGGGCGGGGGTGGGGTCTATGGAATCTTAAAAAGCTTCTCAGATGGATGAGGTTGGGCTTAAGGCGACCTTTGTTAGGGAGCTGACAGGAGTCCGAAGGGGGCTGGGGTGGGGGGAATGGGGGAGTGCATTTTAGACAGAGGTGACCGCTTCTGGGTGGCAGATATAATCAGGCTGAAACACCATTGGTATGTGGGGAGGGGGAGGGCCATGGAAATAAGCTTGTGGCCAAATCACAAAGAGGACTGAATGGGGAAGGGGGGGCGGCAGGGGGTGTATTTAACTTCAGTTTGAATTGTTATCACCCTCACGGTTTAAAGGCCCTTGTCCCCAGGCCCAGCTCTCACCTTTTCCTCCCCTCCAAGTTTTTAGCCAGTTCTTTCAGTATTTACCACCATAGGTCTAAATATTACACATATATTACTCCGGCTTGATTTTCCGATTTTAAATGCCATTCACTGTAAAAGATGATTTCACTCCTTCCCACTATACAGAAACATATTTCCTATCCCTTCAAATATAGTTACACTATAATTCTAGTTAGAAACATATTTTGTGTTTACGTTATTACTGTATCAGTGATATTCAAGCTGAATTACACAGTGTACCGTGGTAACTTTTCCTTTCTCGCTTATTTTTATGCTTTTCCTGAAATACATCATTGTCTTTGTTTTGTGTTGTTTAAATTTCTAAGTACTCATCACTAATTAAACTCCAAACTTTGTGTCAAGTATATAAATCTCTGTTCAAGATGTTCAGAAGCCCGTAGTGACCTACCAATTCAGTCTTCCTGGGAAGCCCCCGCTCCCGTCTGTAAAGCTCCCCCAGAAGCCCATGCACAGACATCACTGGGAGATTCCCGTCACCTCTCTCCTGGGTCAATGTCCCCTGGTCTTCTTCTTTCTTGTTTGACCCCATATTTTGGTGGGGCACATCCCCCAATAGCTTCCTGAGACAAGGTGCATTAGAGGTAAATTTTTTGACACTTGGAGATCTGGAAAACTCTTCATTCTATCCTTGCACTTGATTGTTTGGCTGGATAAGGAATTCTTGATTGAAAAACGTTTTCCTTTAGAATTTTGAAAATATTGCTCCACTGCCTTAAAAAAAAGTTGCTATTGGGCTTCCCTGGTGGCGCAGTGGTTGAGAGCCCGCCTGCCGATGCAGGGGACGCGGGTTCGTGCCCCGGTCTGGGAAGATCCCACATGCCGCGGAGCGGCTGGGCCCGTGAGCCATGGCCACTGAGCCTGTGCTCCGCAACGGGAGAGGCCACAGCGGTGAGAGGCCCGCGTACAGCATAAAAAAAAAAAAAAGTTGCTATTGAAAAACTGGGAAACATTTTGATCTCTATTTCCTTTGTCTGCAACAGAATTTTTCTTTTAAATCTTTTCTCTTTGTCCCCATTGTTTTGAAATTTCACAATGACCTGCCTTGATGTGGGTATCTTTTCATCTACTTTGTTGCAATGGTCCCTTGCAATATGGAAACTTTCCCCTCAGGTCTGGGAAAGTTTCTTGAAATATTTCATTGATGATTTCCTCTGACAATAGGGTTTTGTTTTGTTTTGTTTTCCTTTTTCCAGTTTTATTGACATACAGCACTATATAAGTTTCAGGTGACTTACATACATCATGAAATGATTACCATAGTAAGTTTAGTGAGCACCCGTCATCTCGTATGGATACAAAATAAAAGAAATAGAAAAAAAATGTTTTTTCCATACAGCAGTGTTAAAAAAATATTTATCATATCATATATTACATCCCTAGTACTAATTTATAACTGGAAATAAGTACCTTTTGACTGCTTCCGTCCAATTCCTCCACCCCACGCCTCACCTCTGGTAACCACAAATCTGATCTCTTTTTCTGTGAGTTTGTTTGTTTGTTTTTGAAGTATAACTGACCTACAACACTATGTTAGTTCCTGGTGCACAATATTATGATTCAATATTTCAGTACATTTCAAAATGATCACTCCCATACTAATACCATCTTTGTTTTTGAAGTTTTGAATTTTATTTTATTTATTTTTTATACAGCAGGTTCTTATTAGTTATCTATTTTATACATATCAGAATATACATGTCAATCCCAATCTCCCAATTCATCCCACCACCACCACCACCCCGCCACTTTCCCCCCTTGGTGTCCATACGTTTGTTCTCTACATCTGTGTCACAATTTCTCCCCTGCAAACTGGTTCATCTGTACCATTTTTCTAGGTTCCACATATATGCGTTAATATACGATATTTGTTTTTCTCTTTCTGACTTACTTCACTTTGTATGACAGTCTCTAGATCCATCCACGTCTCTACAAATGAGGGATTTGGGTTTTTTTTTTTACACCCTCTGACTATAGGTGGAAATACCGTTTCTCCCAGAATGTAACCAGATCTTGTGGTCCTAGAATATAATCAGGGAAGTGAGTACTGGGAGAAAAATAATCAAAGACATCCCGTTAAGTCTGTCTGGAGTAGGAATCAAGGCGTCCACTGACTTTAGAAAGGGAGTTCTGTGGTCCCCCTTCAGTCCTTCCTGAGGTCCTTCATGTCAGCCCGATGCCTGGAAGGTTGGGAGTCCCACCTTGCAAGACTTTCTCTGGGCAGCCCATCTAGGATGACACCTTGTCTTAATCTCTTCAGGTTGCTGTAACAAAATACATAAACTGGCTGGCTTATACACAACATTTATTTCTCACAGGCTGAAAGTCCAAGATCACGATGCCGGTGGGTTCTGGTGGGAGCCTTCTGGTGGGGTTCTGGGTTGCATACTGCTGCCTTCTCCCTATGTCCTCACATGGAAGGAGGAGCCAGAGTGCTCTCTGAGGTCCCTTTTATAAGAGCATTAATCCCATTCATGAGGCCTCCACTCTCATGACTCCAGCACCTCCCAAAGACCCCACCTTCTAATACCATCACATTGGGGGTTAGGATTTCAACGTATGCATCTGGGAAGAAACACCAATATTTAGACCATAGCACATGCCATCCATCAATCCTTGGCATCTTACTTTGCTTGATTCTATTAACTGCATGGTAGGTGCTCAATGTCTGTTGAATTAGGTTAAGTTGGATTATCTGGGCTACAATTTCTCCATCTTTTTTTTTCTTTATTTTTTCAGCTGCGTCAGGTCTTAGTGGCAGCATGCAGGCTCTCTAGTTGAGGTGCACGAGCTCAGTAGTTGTGACGAGCAGGCTTAGTTGCCCCTTGGCATGTGGGATCTTAGTTCCTTGACCAGGGATCGAACCCACGTCCCCTGCATTGGAAGGCTGATTCTGTACTACTGGTACCACCAGGGAAGTCCCAATTTCTCTATCTTTAAAATGAGGGGTTAGACTAGAATTCTTAGGGTCCTACCTACTCTAATGTCCCTGGGTTGTCCCTATGGGAACAAGATAGTATCTGTAAATGTGTTTGTCTGCTTACATTTAATGAATTATTTAGCCCGATGTTTATGGGAGCGTGTGTCCATCACATAAAGCCACAAAGCCTGCACCACCTTCAGCAGTGGGGCAAACCCAGAGAGGCTGGAGCCAGTGAGAAAAATGACCTCCATCTCCAAGAACATGTTACTCCTTCCCCTCCAGACACCCTGGGAGTTGTCCCAGGTTATTCCTGTTCGGAACTCCTTCCCCGCTACCATCTAATCAGTTACCAGGCCTCCTCCATTCTGCTTCTGACATTTCTCACCCTCCTGCCCCCCTGCCCTCCATCCCTGGTACCTGCTTAGGATGGCTTTCATCACCTCTCACCTGGCCACTAATAACTGCTTCCTAACTCATGTCCCTCCACTTGTGCTGTTCTCCAAAAGAACCTCCCACCAGCTACCAGAGAAATCGAAGCCACAAGACAGGCTATGCCCTTTCCCTACTAAGAACTCGTCATGCCCACCACCTCCCACCACAAAGTGGGAGAGATAAGAGAATTCCATAAATACCCACTCTTTATACATTAGTATCTTTTTTTTTTTTTGGCCGCACTGCGCAGCTTGCGGGATCTTGGTTCCCTGACCAGGTATTGAACCCAGGCCACGGCAATGATAACCCGGAATCCTAACCACTAGGCCACCAGGGAACTCCCATATATATTAGTAGCTTAAGGTTGACGACGCCCATTGCACTGTTGTGCCATCTGATTCCCATACGGCCCTCTGACCCCAGCAGGAGGAACCCTTTGAAAAGTGAAAACCTGTGACCCAGGGCACTCCAGAAGGCATGTCTGGACACTAGATCCCTGACCCCAGCCAGTCCTCTTTCTGATGCTGCTTCCCTCCAAAGACTAGGTCTAATTAGTTGCTATGAACCAGTCTCACATGTGGATATAACCACAAGGATAGGACAGAGGCAAACCCCACGGAAAACAGCCTGTGACATCACAAAGCTAAGTGCTGGATGTCACCCTGACCGGGGTGGCCCACCACAGCACTGTGGCTTCTAGGGGACTTCCTGTAGTAGAAGTGTCCTTCCGTCCTCACCAGGACTCCAGGGGAGCCTGGAGTTTCAGCAGCCACTTCAGGAGGTACAGAGTCAGATGCATGATGTCGTGCCTCCCCGACTAGTAATCCCAGCATCATGTAAACCCAGTGCAACATGAAATCTGCTGGCTGGTAAGGGCGCCCTCATGTGTTACTATGGGGTAATGTCAACTTGGTCTTCGCAGCGGCAACACGATTCCCCTTGGCATCTCTCGCCTTCCTGCATCTCTCTCCTCCCTGTGTTTCTCTCCTCCCTGCATTTGTCTCTTTCTCGCTCGCCTGTCAGACCACTTCATGTGCTCAGAGAAGAAACACAGGCCGGGCTTCTGAGTGTGACCCCTCTAGCCAGACTGAACGTTTCGTCCCTTTATACTCTACACATATGTACGTAAAAATGATTGAGGATCCCAGTATGTGTATGTGAGTTTTTATTTAATGATTTATACTGTATGAGAAACTAAAACTTAAAATTATTTATTAATTCATTTAAAATAGCAACAACAAACCCATATTAACACGACATTTTAGTGAAAAATAACTAGGCTTTGAAAAACAAACACAAAAGAGTGCAAAGCATGGCACTGTTTGATACTTTTGCAAATCTCTCGAATGTCTGGCTTAGTAGAAACTAGCCAGGTTCCTATGTCTGCTTCTGCATTCAGTCTGTAGCCACGTCACATGTCATGTAGCCTCTGGAAAAACTCCACTGTACACTCGTGAGAGAATGAGTGAAAAGGGCAACTAACGTGTTAGTATTTTTACGAAAACAGTTTTGACCTCAGCACCCCCTGAGAGGGTCTTGGGAACCCCGAAGGGGCCCCGGACCACTTTGAGAACTGATGAATTAAGAATATGGTCACATGAGCCACAGGCCTGGGTATGGCTCCGGAATCTAAAAAAAAATTTATGGCTTTTTTTTTTTTTTTTTTTGCGGTACGCGGGCCTCTCACTGTTGTGGCCTCTCACGTTGCGCAGCACAGGCTCCGGACGCGCAGGCTCAGCGGCCATGGCTCACGGGCCCAGCTGCTCCGCGGCATGTGGGATCTTCCCGGACCGGGGCACGAACCCGCGTCCCCTGCATCGGCAGGCGGACTCTCAACCACTGCGCCACCAGGGAAGCCCCTATGGCTATTTTTGACGTTCAGGTTCCCTTTGCTTTGCTATCTGAATAACCTAGGTTGCACTGAGAGGGGCGAGGTTCGTCATGCTCCTGTGATGTTCTGGGTTCTCTGCTTTCTGCTTCCCTGGGCTGCCTAGTCAAGGCCTTGAACCCTAAACCTCATCAGGATTTAATCACTCTTTTCACATAATGGCCTGCAATGCCCTACCCCTCAGAGAATCTCTAGTGATGGGGATTTCAGACACATGCAAGAGCCACCAAAGGGGACTTTTTAGGGCAGGAGATTTGGGGCGTGTTCACAGCAGTCTTTGCCCCCTGGGGCTGGCCCCGTGACAGTGTCAACTGAGATTTCTGGGGAGGAGGTGGTCTGTAGTGATACGCAGGGCCTTGGTACAGGGGCTCTGGAGCATGGCTGGTGTGGTTCTGAGACAAACGCTTACTAGCTGGGTGACCTTGGGAAGGTCTTTTGTCTTTCTCCACTTTGGTTTCTTCATCTATGAAACAGGACTCTTTTTACCCACCTCCCTGGTTGTGGTAAGACCTACAGATAACGTATGCAAAGCACTGCGGTGTTGGCCAGGAAATCAGTAGCCGTGGAGCCCCAGCCATATCATTTCCTAATTGCTTTCAGGAGGACTCGACCTTCAAAACGTTTCTAGTCTCTGAGCGCTTCTCACGTCTGTTCTGTTATCGCCCTTGCCCCAGCCATCATCATCTTTTGTCTGGATTAACGCAGGAGCCTCTTAACCCATCTCTCTGCTTCCACTCCAGCCCTCAACCGTGATCTACTGTCCACGTAGTGACCAGAATGAATTTCTCATTCAGATTATGTGATGGCTCTGCTTAAAACCCTCTAATGGCTTCCCCTCTTACTCAGAACCAAACTCAAGTCTTACAGGGGCCTTCTAGGCTCTACAGGGTCTGCCCTGTCCCCTCCCTGACCTCACCTCCTACCTCTCACCACTGTATGTCTCAGTCACACTGGTCACTTCCTGTTTCTTCAACATGCCAGACATCCTCTGACCTCAGGACATTTGCACTCACTTCCCTCTGCCTGGAATCTCTCCCCCAAATATCACATGATTTTTTTCTCATTTCCTTCAGACCTTTGCTCTAAAGTCCCCTTTCAGAGAGGCTTCCTCTGGACACCCTATTTAACATAACACCCCATCCATCAGTCCCTGGCATCTTACTCGGCTTGATTTTACTCACCATATGGTAGGTGCTCAATGTTTGTTGAATTGGGTTGAATTGGATTATCTGGGCTATAACTTCTCCATCTTTATTTTTACTTTATTTTTTATTTCTTAGCTGCGTCACATGGCGTGTGGGATCCTAGTTTCCCCACCAGGGACTGAACCCGTGCCCCCTGCACTGGAAGTGTGAAATCCTAAACACTGGACCGCCAGGGAATTCCCCACTTCTCCATCTTTAAAATGAGAGGGTTGGACTAGAATTCTCAGGGTCCTACTAACTCTAACATCCCATACTTTTGTTTATATCCCTGTGTTGGAAAATGACTTGTGAGTGAGAACCAAATTGTATCTATAAATACGTTTTTCTGGTTACATTTAATGAATTATTTTAACACGGTGGGTAACAGGCCTGTTACAGTCTCCTGATTCAGCAGACATCACAGGAACAGAACCCCTGCCCATCTCAGTGCAGGGTAAGTTCTTTGGGTGAACAGACAAAAGGGAACCTGAACTCCAGTATAAACATCACAGTTTTTTTTTGGGGGGGGTGGTTCTAGATCTGTTCCCAGGCCTGTGGCGCACATGACCATATTCTTAATTCAGCAGTTCTCGAAGTGATCTGGGCCCTCTTGGGGTTTTCAAGACCTTTTCAGGAAGCCCCAAGGTCAAAACAGAGGACCTGGCAACAGCCCAGTTCCTTTCCTGGACTCCTGGCTCTTCTCTTCCATTGGAGCAGCCAGAGTGACCTGTATCCAGTGCCACCTGACCTCCTCCCTTCCAGGTACTTCCCAGGGCTTTCCCAGCATTTCTACAGACATACTCTCAGGGCAGGTGGACAGAATGGTGTCCTCATACCTGGGGCCACATCCTGAAGCAGCCCACCACAGCTCAAATGCAATGGAAGCCTCCTGTTTCTGCTTTAAATGCACGGGGATTTTGCATTATTGGTTCCATAAGATAACCATTTTTAAACAGATAAATTTATATATTTAATTATGTGACTCTCAAGCAAACTCAAGAAAGGCAAGTCCCATTTAGCTTGTGACTTCGGGATTTCCTTGCATATTATCAAATGCCTCCTGAAGCTAGGGTGCCGCCCCTCTTTCGTTTGAGAAAGGCTAATATCCAGGAAAAGTCCTCAGTGGGGCGCTGGCGGGCCTCCCTGCCCCCCCCCCCCCTCCCGCTGGTGACCCTGCCCTGGAGCCTGGGGCCTTGCCCCTCCGACCTTTGCCACATTCTGGCTCGTCTCTCCCCCTGCAAGTCCCCTATCCCCTGGGATAGGTCCTCCTGGGTCTCTGGTGTCATTCCCTCCCGAATACTCCTCTCCTGCCCCTGCCTCTATTTGGCATCGGTCGCTCCACTGTCCATTCTGTCACTTCGCTCGGGGTTTGCGCCCTTCACGGAGGGCGCACCGCGTAAAGTAAGCGGATTCTTTCCACCCGTGAAGATCAGGCCTGTGGAGTCGGGAGGTCCGCGGTCGGGGGCGCCGCCGGGCCTGGCGGGGCGGGTGAGGGACAAGGGTCCGGTCGCCCCGTGCCCGCAGTTCCCGCTCGGGCCGCACGGTGGAGCGCGCTGGGCGGGAACGCGTGGCCCGCGCCACCTCTGCACCCCGGACCGCCGGGTGCTCCGCGCTTTCCCGCCTCTCTCTGGGCGCCTCCCTCCGGGAAGGGTCGGCTTGGGCGAGCAGGATACCGGGAGGAGGCAGAGCCTATGGGGTGGGACCCAGCTGGGGACGTGCGGCTTGACCGGGGCCCTCACATCTTGTTGACGCCTTCTGGAATGCAAACAGTGACAGTTGCCATCGCTGTCCCCCGACGGCCTCCGCATGTCATCTTGGGCCTGAAAGCTGCAGTGAGTGTGCTTTGCCACTTAGCAGCTGTGCGACCCCGAAGGAGTGACTGCACGGGTCTAGGCCTGGATGGCCTTGTGTGAACAAAGTAGAGATGCGACTGTCTACCAAGAGGACTTAATAGAAGGCCAAGGGTGTTCTGGGTGCCATGTGGGCACACCGTTCCTCCTGTTCTACTCCTGGGGTCTCTGGAACAACAGCCAGAACTCCACGTGGACGCTACCCTCTCCAGAACCCCCATGGGGACCAGGCCCCTGCAAGTGCTGTCTTTCCTCTTAGGCCCGCAGAGCACTGTGGGCCGGGAGCCAGGCACGCGGGGCGAGGCCAGGCCTCCTGGGCATGGATGGTGCACTGATCATCTGAGTTCCAACAACGTCAGGGGAAGCACAAGGAACGTCCTGCAAACTTTCCAGAGCCTTTCTTGGGACCTCTGAGCACCTGGGTCGTTTCTGACCTGTAACCAGTGTGCTTTGTTGGGGGAGGGCGGGTCACGGAGTGGGGAGGAGGACCTGCCTCCCAGCTCTCCCTGTGCGTGTGCCACTGTGCTCACTACCGCCTGTAAATTTGCAAAAGGGAACTCTCATTTGTTGAGCAGTGTGGGAGGTGTGGGAGGGAGGAAGTGTTAATACTGTTTGAAACCAATTTGGATGTGATTGAATGAGAGGCTTCCTGTTTCCATTTCTCTTTGATAATTGCCTATTAACAACAGGCTGGAGTGACCGGGCACCCCAGCCAGAGCCTTAGCTGTTGGCAGGTTCCCCTAGCTTTGAACTAGCTCTGTCTGAGCTCAGCCTGGGATGCTGGGGGAGCTCCGACACCCCTCCTGCGGCGGGCAGGTGACATCTCGGCCCCCTCCTGACCTCCCGTGCTGCCTTCACGCATGGCTCCCCCAGCCTGGACTTTGACTTCCTGTCTCCCGCCCTTCCTCGCCCTGCCTCTGCTCAGATGCCTTCTGCTCGTGTTTGTTTCCTGGTTTTCTCCCCATCCCAACCGCAACCCCAGATCTCCCAGAGGGAGGCCCCCAAGTTCTCCATCAGCCAGTCCTGAGGGGCTCCAACCATGCTTCCTGACCTATCCACCCCTCACTTCTCTCAGGGAACCCTGACCACACTGCAGACCTGCCAGCATTCTCTGGAACCTGAGCACTGCTCGGGATTAGCTGTCCTTCCAGCACGTGGCATCGCAGGCCTCCCCACAGCCTTCCTTGAAAGTCCCAGCAGCCTTCCTCCTGACTGCCTATGGCACTAACCCACCCACCGCATGGGGCCACAGCCAGCCAGTCTCTACTTCTGGCCTTCCTGTGTGTTCCCTAACTGGTTCCGTGTGTGGACCTTGGTTCCTCAGCCAGACAGAGAGCTCCTGGAAGGCAGGCCATGGCTCAAGCTGCTCCAACACTCCCACTGAGTGCCTGGCTGGGTGCTGGGCATAGAGGGGCACTTAGAAGACCTTGCCAGGTATAACCTAAGGAGGCTGGGTCAAGGTTGGGGAGGGAAGCATGGACTGAGGCTGCGGGACTGAAGGAGTAGTGGTGGCCCTGAAGTTTTTGTAAATCACAACAAACACCAATTGCAGGAAGGAAAAGAAAGAGTTCTATATTTTAAAAAATAATAATAACAATAGAGAACTAAATCAAAGAGAATCACTGACAGGTCACTAGCTACAGTAACACCTCGCTGACCTGGAGCATCTGGAGCCGTTGAAATTCACAAAGGGAGCATCAAGTGTCTCAGAATAGTCAAGATTGATGTCATCAACTCCCGTGCGCTAATGCCCACACACTTTACCCTGAGTTGAACCCCTCGGTACCCTGCACTTAGGAATCCCTGCTTTTATGAACATTTGTAATAAATGTGGGCATCTGGTTTGTAAATCACAACAGATTAGGAGCACAAGTCAAAGTGTCATTAACCGGCTTTGGGCCGACATTCTGACAGCACGGAGAGGTGACAGCTAATGGCCATAGTAAGGGATGAGGCTGACGACCTATCCAGGGCTATCAGCAGAACTCCAAAAGCCCAGCAGCCCAGGGCCATCCGGCAGGGGCACAGAGCCACACCCAGACAGGACGCGCCCTCTAAGCCCGGCATCACTGTGCAGCTCAATATGGAAACGGGTGTTCATAATGATTAAACTTGAGTCACGAAGAAAAGTTAAATGATATTCAAATGACTCGTTTAAAAAAAAAAAAAAGTTAAGGAAGCACCTTATTCATTTTAAGTTAGTTGTCCTCCAAAACAGATAAAATTTATTTTAGGAAGCTTAAAAGAAGACACCTTTTGCTAACTAGAATACCAAGTGGTAGCTTCCATTTCCAGTTTCCTGAACATTTTGTACACATGCTCTCATTTGGGAGCTGCAAAATTTATCAATACTTTAGAGATGAGGGCAGGTGACTCACTGAGGGTCCCACGGCCTAAGTAAAAGGGCCAGTCTCAATGTCAGGTGTCCTTGACACGTCCACCAGCCTCACTTCCTCAGTCTCTCCAGGATGACTCCGCCCCCTCTTCCCCACCTTCACAGCACCCTGACTGCCCGGCAAGGGCTCCAGATGGATGTTTCTGTCCTGATACTGAAAATGTCCTCTTCCTCAGCTGTTCCCTTCTCTCCTGGTCTGTCACCCCACCACCCCCAGCAGCCCAGGGCCACTGGGCGTGACTTTCACCCACACCGTGTCTTCCCTATTAGCACACCCCAGCGCCGGGCATCTCACCATTGATATCACTTTGGTTCAAGCACTGGATCTCTTCAGACAGGTTCTTCAGGAAGACGATGGGCTGGACACTTATGCCACCAGCACCTCTAACCCAGAGTTAACCATTTACCGAGAGACAGTGTGGCCTAGTCAGCTCTAGGGTCAAACTTCCTGGGTTCAAATTCCAGCTCTGCTACCTACTGTGTGGGAGAGTTACGTAATCTCTCTGTGCCTTGGTTTCCCCCATCCGTAAAACGCAGATGATAGTGATACTTAACTCACGACGTTGTTGTGACTATCAAAAGAGTTAACATGAGCAAAGCGCTTAACATTTTTCCTGACGGGAAGCCTTTGACGAACATCATTCGTTATTGCTCACACAAGGCAATTTACATAGATCATCCCCAGAATCTGCCTCAAATCCTTTTTGTAGGGTGAGACTGGTTTAAAGAATCTCGGATTGTCATGCCAATCCACTAGGGTAGCGATGAGCTTTCCCATTTTGTAGCGGAGGCTCCTGAAACACAGAGAAGTAAAGGGACTGACTCTAGGACAAGAGTGCCGGGAAGCAGCAGAATTGAAACTTGTACCTGGGTGCCATGGTCTGGATGTTTACGTCCCCCCAGGGTAGGGTATTAGGAAATGGAGTCTCAGGGAAATCATTAGGTCATGAGGACAGAGCCTCGTGACAGGGTTAGTGCCCTGATGAAACCTGTCCCTTCCACCATGTGAGATTACAAATAGAGGGCACTGGCTGTGAACCAGAGGCGGGCCGTCACCAGGCAACACATCTGCCAGGGCCATGGTCTTGGACTTCCCAGCCTCCAGAACTGTGAGCAATAAATGTTTGTTGTTAATAAGCCACTCAATCTCTGGTACTTTTATGTGGGATCCCGAGCAGACTAAGACACTGGGTCTACCTGACATTTCACTCATGATCTTTCCACGACGTCATAACTACCTCTCTCAGTAGAAATGTTCGAGAGAAGAACTTCCTTGGGAACGTAAGAGAGCAGTCTTCCCACTTCTGAAAACTGGAGTTCCCACTTTCAAATCCTGCTTCGAGAGATTCAACCACCCAGATGTTACATTTTCAGAACCTGAGAAGGACAGTTTGGGAGGAGGCAGTACTTCCATCTTTCAATAGCAGAGAAGCCCAAGACCATCCTCATTGCCCCTGGGTGTTCTGCTGATCCGTCACTGTGTAACCATGGCCTCAACTCGTAGTGGCTGGAAACAATGCTCATCACTTTATTATTCTCTCTTGCACTTCTCAGGGTTGGCCAGGCCCAGCCAGGTTGTTCTCATCAGGGTCCTCCATGTAGCTGCCATCAGATGTTGGCTGGGCCTAGAGTCATCTGGAAAGTCTCCTCACTCACATGCATGGTGGTTGATGCTGCTGGTTGGCTGGGACCTAGTGGGAGCAGAGGCTGGTGGTTAGTATAGGACCAGAGCACCTACACACAGCCTTTCCATGTGGCCTGGGCTTCCTCACAGCATGGTGGCTGGATCCCAACAGCAGGAGTCCCTAGAAAATAAAGCGGAAGGCACATGGCGTTCTTCTGACCTAGCTTCGGAAGTCACATAAGTGTCACATCTGTGGTGACTTCTACTCGTCAAGGCAGTCACAAAGTCCCACCCAGGTTCAAGGAGAGGGCACAGAGACCACTACTCATGGGAGGAGTGTCAAGAGGAGTACGTAACGTAGGATATACCGCGAAGTCCGTCTTTGAAAATTAGTGTGCCACGAGGCAGGCTTTCCTGGAAGAACTTTCCATTTGAAGGAAAAATGTGATGAGTGGCAAATTGAAGCTCTAACAAGGACCCCTCCCTGTAGTCACGTCTGATGATAGCTCCTTCGGGGAACCAGCCACAAGAGACATGGTTGGCAGCAAGACTTACTGCTCTGCCAAAGCTGTCGTTGAAATAAATAGGATTAGGGCTGCAGTGACTTCACCATCCGGACTGTGCTAATAACATGCAATTTGCAGCCATGCTGTAACCAGCAAGGCTGAGGGGCACGTGAGTGAGATGGCCTGGTCACCTTCTGTACGAGTCCGTTTGCTGGAAACCCGGCAGGTCCTAGACCTTGTCCCAGAAGACAGGTCTTAAATCCGCCCGTTACCAGCTTCTTTTGTTTCTTTGTTTTTTGGGGGTATTTTTTTGTGGTACGCGGGCCTCTCACTGTTGTGGCCCCTCCCGCTGCAGAGCACAGGCTCTGGACGCGCAGGCTCAGTGGCCATGGCTTACGGGCCCAGCCGCTCCGCGGCATGTGAGATCTTCCCAGACTGGGGCACGAACCCGTGTCCCCTGCATCGGCAGGCGGACTCTCAACCACTGTGCCACCAGGGAAGCCCTACTAGCTTCTTTTTATGAAGACAAATGCTGGAGGTGATTGAGATTTTGAAGTTCCTCAGTCAGCCAGAGCCCCAGGAAATGTCCTCCATCCTCCCCCAGCCCCTTTCTGAGGTCTCAGTCCCAAGCCTGGGAGCTCTGGAAACCCAGTCAAAGCAGTTGAGAGCTTTCCCGCTGGAGAGCACGGGTGCTGGGGCCTGGTTCCCAGGGGACCTTTGTCCAGCCTCCAGGCGTGCTCAGCATCCATCCTCGACCCGCTGCGGCAGGCCCTGCTGAGGGGTAGCTCCTGAGATGTGGAGCACAAGATGGTGGAAAGACCGCTACCCCAGCCAGTCCCACCCCTTTCCCCGTGGCCGCTTGACCCAGCCCGCTGCTGGCTTCCTTCCGGTCTCTCCCCTCCAGCTCCCTGGCCCTGCTGCGGGAAGCACGGCCTCCTAAGCACAGCACCTGTGGCCCTCCCATGCAGACCAACCTGACGTTGTCCCAGGCCCTGCCCCTTCCGGCCTGAGCAGTGAGTGGTAGGGCTGGCCTTCCAGAAGGGCCGCAGCGCAGAGCGTGCCGTCATCGCATCCTTGAGGCTCACACTCCTGTGAGGACTTTCTGCTCATGGGGGCCACGAGTGAGGCTGCAAGTGAGCAGAGGGGCCAAGGAGGCTCCCGTCCCTCGGGTAGGTGGGCTGCTCTACTGGTCTGGGATGTGATGTCACTGCCTCTGGGTTGCCTCTCTTGCCCCTGCAGAAGCTCATCCCACTGTGGGCCTTCCTGATCCCACAGGGGGTTCCCTTAGTGCGTGAATTGCCCCTGATCTCAGCTCCTCACCTGGGAATTCTCAATACAGAGCAGCAATGAAATCCGGAAGTTTCCTAAAGTCCTATAGGTAAATGACACCACCCAGATTATGCAGATCTAGAGAAATGTCAATAACAATCGTCACCTTTTTTTGAGCCCTACTATGTGCCAAGCACGACACCAGTGCCCTATTCTCAGTATTAACTCCTTGCCATAACCATTTTACAGATGAGACCACCAAGGCTCAGAGATGTTAAACAGATTTCTCATCGTGTCATACCAGTGATGTTGGAGTCACTACATGAATCCAGATGTGTATGTTTGCAAAGTCCTCAGGAGAAGCCGTGAAGTATTTCTGACCTATGCTAGGCCTTGGCAGGTAGCGAGTCCATGGAATAACCCAGTCTGGAGCCTCCCGTTTCATCCTCGGTCCCCACCGGAACCAGTGGGTCTGGGCGCAGGGAGGACAGTAAGAGTGGCAGGCAGGCTGGCAGGCTGGGGCTGGTCTGGGGATGGGCTTGCCCACCATGGGGTCCAGCTCATGCTGTTGTGGAGGGAAGTCAGGTCTTAGATGCTAAAGTTCCAAAGATAAAGGGATTTCTGAAGATGACTCCACAAGGCTGGGGTGCTGCTGCCTGTTTTGACAGCTTAGCCATTACCCAGGGGAAAGCCCCTCCCCATGACTGTCCCTGAGATGGTTCCTCGTCTTCCCCTTCCCCCACAAGAAGTACTTTCGGTAGAAGGTGCATGGACTTGAGGTTCAAGTCCCTAATAGGCCACTTACTAGCTGTGTGATCTCAGGAAAGTCACTCAACTTCTCTGAGCCTCAGTTTCCTCCTCTGTGACTGTGGATAATAATACCCATCTGGGGGCTTCCCTGGTGGCGCAGTGGTTGAGAGTCCGCCTGCCGATGCAGCGGACACGGGTTCGTGCCCCGGTCCGGGAAGATCCCACATGCCGCGGAGCGGCTGGGCCCGTGAGCCATGGCCGCTGAGCCTGCGCCTCCGGAGCCTGTGCTCCGCAACGGGAGAGGCCACAACAGTGAGAGGCCCGTGTACCGCAAAAAAAAAAAAAAACCTATCTGCCTGTTGTTGGGAGGATTTGAGATCTTAGTCATGAAGTCCTCAGCCCTCAGCACACGGGAGACGTGATGAGCTGGCATTATTGTCCTGGACCCCTGAGAGGGCAGGACACTGAGGACAGGTTGACCAAGTCCCTGCTGGAGTGTGGAGGATCCTGCACAGTCAGCAAAATTTCCAGTGCGAGCTTGGATGGGTCTCTGGACCCCCGGGCTGCCTGGCTCATAAGGCAGTCCTCCCTCAGCCCACTGAGAGCACCTGCCATGGAGGGTGGCGGTTTCCCTGAGGAAATCTGGTTCAGTGAAGAGGAAATAAGAAACGGCTTTGCGCCGGGCCCCAATCAGGAAGGGCCAGAACAGGGATCTGAACCCAAGACTATCAACTACTTTTCCTTGCCCCAGACAGGAGAGAAGAAGGAAAACGCAAGCTGGCCTGATGGGGCCAGACCTGTGTTTGCTGGGAGCCCAACCCAACAGAGCTTTGTGTGAGGACTGGAGAGAGTGCCCTGCCCTCACCCAGGGTGCCTGACAAGGGCTAGGAGCGCTGGACAGGAAAGGCAGGTTTCCTGCTGGCCTTGGGCTCTGGAGAGGCCAGACCAAGAATTTCCGGCAGAACAGGCCCACTTGCTGCTGCTGCCCCCGGCCGGGGCTGCCGCTCGCAGCCCTTAGACGCGAGCACCCAGCCCAGGACTCCCGCCCCACGGTCACAGTCCCCGAGGGGTCAAAACACGGGAAACTTCCTTCTCCCAAAGAGCGGGAGGGAGGAGACGATGGGCCTGTTGGACCCAGGGCTCTCCGACCTCCCGTCCTTCGCAGGCCTTGCTCCACTTCAGCAGCCGGCGCTTCTCCAGGTGGGCCAGGAGTGGCCCCTGGGAGGGGTGGTGGCACAGCCCGTGTCCACTCATGGGGACGAGGGACAGAGTCCTGGAAGCCCCGGTAGAGAGGGACACATGACAGGAGAAGTGGCTGCTGTGGACGACTGGAGGCCTGGCTGGCGCAGAAATGTCCTTCAGAGGCCACCCTGGCATTGGGCCCTGGATGGCTCCCGCCGCACACCCAGCTCCCCCCACGCGGGGCCCAGCAGGGGCTAAAGGCCACATTCCCACGCCGCTCCCCCTGGAGCTGGGCCAGGCCCCAGGCAGCGCCTTTCCCTGCCGCCCCAGCTCAGAGCCCGGAGAGCCTCAGGGTCTGGCCTGGGGGGAACCAGGCGGTTTCAGGTACCTGCTGACGGGGCCCAGGCAATCAATGCCTCTCTATGTCCTGAAAGGTCCCACACTCACAGCCGTGGGCCCAGGACAGACTTGCAATATCTTCCCAACCGGGCAAACCCCTGGGCTCCTGGTGGAAATAGAGAGGTGTCCCCCCGACACTGGCAGCGATGAACTGAATCTCAAGTCCTTGAACATGGCCTCTGGTTGTGGAGTGAGGTGTACTTAAACTACCTGAGGACCTGAATTTGTTTATTCATTCAACGGTTGCACTTCTGCTCGAATGTCAGGATGCTGTGGTTGCCTTAGGGCACAGCGGCCGTCCACGCAAACCCTGCAGAGCCCCGGGAGCTGACAGGAGACAGTGAGTTCTCTGTCAGTGAGAGGACTAGATGGAGTGGTCCTGGGGGCCATCCAGCTGGCAGTGTGCAGTCCTTGGTCACTAAGTCCTGGTCTCTGCTAGGAGGAGCTTAATCCCTGGGGCTGAATAGGAGAGGAGATTGCAGGTAGCCTCAGCCATTCTGGCTGTCATGGGGGCTGTGCCCGTATGGTCATTGACTGGCTGGCATGATCAGACCCCAAGTTGCCAGAGGACACTCTCTAGGGCCCCTGCTCCAGGCCCTTAAGTTGTTGCTTGGCTGGAAGAACCTGACAGTCAAAGATGAGCAGCTCTCCGGGCCCCAGTCCTCCCCCCAGTGACCCCTTACCCGCCACGGCCAGGTCAAGGAAGGACTTGCCCTCTGGCCTCCCATCCACCATGGCCATGGAAGCACACACAGGAGAGCCTGAGCTCCTTGGAAGTGTCTAGATGAAGCTTTCCAACAGGAAACCCCACCAAGGCCTTGGCCGGTGGGGTAAGGACGGCTGGTCAAGGCTCTCTGACCAGGTGGGACCAGGCAGAGCCACTTCAAAGAAGAGCTTCCAATGGCCATCATCAGAAAATCTACAAACATTAAATGCTGGAGAGGGTGTGGAGCACAGGGAACCCTCGTGCACTGTTGGTGGGAATGTAAGTTGATACAGCCACTATGGAGAACAGTATGGAGGTTCCTTAAAGAATAGAACTACCATACAACCCAGCAATCCCACTACTGGGCATATACCCTGAGAAAACCATAATTCAAAAAGAGTCATGTACCACAATGTTCATTGCAGCTCTATTTACAATAGCCAGGACATGGAAGCAACCTAAATGTCCATCGACAGACGAATGGATAAAGAAGATGTGGCACATATATACAATGGAATATTACTCAGCCATAAAAAGTAACAAAATTGAGTTATTTGTAGTGAGGTGGATGGACCTAGAGTCTGTCATATAGAGTGAAGTAAGTCAGAAAGAGAAAAACAAATACTGTATGCTAACATATATATATGGAATCTAAAAAAAAATGGTCATGAAGAACCTGGGGCAGGACGGGAATAAAGACGCAGACCTACTAGAGAATGGACTTGAGGATATGGGGAGGGGGAAGGGTAAGCTGGGACGAAGTGAGAGAGTGGCATGGACATATATACACTACCAAATGTAAAATAGATAGCTAGTGGGAAGCATCCGCATAGCACAGGGAGATCAGCTCGGTGCTTTGTGACCACCTAGAGGGGTGGGATAGGGAGGGTGGGAGGGAGACGCAAGAGGGAGGAGATATGGGGATATATGTATACATATAGCTGATTCACTTTGTTATAAAGCAGAAATTAACACACCATTGTAAAGCAATTATACTCCAATAAAGATGTTAAAAATTTATAAAAATTAAAAAAACAACAACAAAGAAGAGCTTCCATGGCCTCCATAGAAACTGGCTGGCGTCCTGGAGACTGGGCATTCTGGCCTCCTGGCATCCGTCCATGCCCTCCCCCTTACCTGCCACAGCTGCCATTCCTCCTCAGGAGGCTCCTGGGAAGCTGAGCTCCTCTCAACCGAGAGGTGGGGCCCCAGCAGCACAAGGTTCACTGGCACGGGAGGGGCAAAGGCCCCCGGAGAGCAGGGCCAGAGGCTCTTCAGGGTGCAGCCGAGGCCGGATGTTCTGGGCCAGCTCAGGTCCAGAAGCCTGCACAGGGCCTCCGGGGGAGGTGGGCCCCATGGGGACAGAGCCCTGCCCTCTGGGTCCAAGGACCTGTCAGATCCTGGCAAATCATTGAGCTTGTCAGAGCCTAAAAGTCAAGTGAGTCAGGGAGATAAGACACGCAATTAGCCAGAAAACTGGGCGCCTCATGAATCACTTCGTGTCCAGGCAGCAGATTGCCACCTACATCCCATAGGTGGAGAACTCGCAGCTGACTGGTGGGCGTTCTTCCGGAGGTGAGGGGTGAGATCCTGGGACACGACCTTACTGGAAAGAATGGGGCAGGGAACACCCCAGACACCAAGGCGGCCTGGATAGAGGTTCTAGGGCTGCCCCTCGTCTGCTGTGTGACCTGAACAACTTCCTTCAGCTCATCTGTAAAATGGGCCTATAATGCCTGTCCTTCTTTGAGGCTCTGGGGAATATCAAGTGAGCCAAGGGAAGCAGACCTGTTGAGTGAATAGCAGGCTGCTGTGTACATATGCATGTGTGAGTACACACACAGACACACACGCAGACACACACACACACACACACACACGGGAGGAACTGTCCCTCCTGCTGTTGGCATTGTTATTATCTGGGTCCAGCAGTGCGTTTCCCTATAACATGCACAGTCAGGGACCATAGTCGCTGTTAGGGACTAAACTGTGTCTCCTAAAATGGGTATGTTGAAGGCCTAACCCCCAGTTCCTCAGAATGTGACTGTTTTTGGAGATAGGGTCTTTGAAGAGGTGATTAAGGTGAAATGAGGTCGACCCTAATACAATCTGACTGGTGCCCTTATAAGAGGGAGAGGACTTCCTTGGTGGTGCAGTGGTTGAGAGTCCGCCTGCCGATGCAGGGGACGCGGGTTCGTGCCCCGGTCCGGGAAGATCCCACATGCCGCGGAGCGGCTGGGCCCGTGAGCCATGGCCGCTGAGCCTGCGCGTCCGGAGCCTGTGCTCCGCAGCGGGAGAGGCCACAACAGTGAGAGGCCCACGTACCGCAAAAAAAAAAAAGGAAGAAGAGGAAGAGACACCAGGAAAGGCCATGTAAGGATGCAGTGAGAAGGTGGCCAAAGAGAGAGGCCTCAAGGGAAACCACCCCTCCTGACACCGTGATCTTGAGCTTCCAGCCTCCAGCACTGTGAGAAAATAAATTTTTGTTGTTCAAGTCCCCCAGGCTGTGGTGCTTCGTTACAGCGCCCCCAGGACACTGATACCAATAACTCACCTCGCTTGTCCTGGAAACTCCTCTCAAAGCCTCCTCACGGGTGGTACTTCCTTGGACCTGGGCCCTGCTAGGCAGGGGCAAGCTCCTCTCCAGCCCTCACATTTGGGGTGGGGTCACCCTCACCGTCTCCTGTAGGGCGGCTCCTTCCCAGCCAGACCAACGGCCCTCTCAGGGGTCCCTGGCACTTAGACCCCTCTCTGGCCAGCAGCCTGCCAGCTGGTCCTGCACCTGCGCAGCAGGGCTTGGTTAGCCCCTCAGCGGGGGCCTGGGGCCAGATGTGGGTGCCCCCAGCTGTACTGCTTCTGGACCCTCAGGCCACGTGGCCTTATTCTTTCTTCTCGCTCCCGGCCAGATTGAGAACCCCTTCAGGAAGGCTCAGCAAGTATTCCCTGAGGCTGGCATCTCCAAATTCTTCCAGAAATCCAGCTATGGTTTCCATTCCTCGTCTAGCTGACCAGGGCATTCAGGAGGATCCTGGAGGCAAAGGAGAGGTGGGAACAGATACAGGATCCAGTGGACAGGTGTGAGGGCCCATCTGCCTGCAGGCCCGGGCCCCCAGGGCCAGGTCTTCATCGGTACATCCTTCAGCCCGAACCAGGCCGTGAGCCTGGCTGGAAGCAGCAATGCCTTCTCGGCATGACCCCTGACCGGCTGATCTCTGATGCTGCAGTCGCTGAGGTGGCCATTCTGCTAGGAGAGTCCTAGTCTGAGGTCAAGAGCCTCACCACTGCTGGCGAGGAGCAGAGGCCAGGGCTCCGGAGGCTACTCTGGCCATCGAGGGGTCACGACCAGGAGGTCATGAGAGAAGGTGGTCAAGCTGGTGCCCACCACAGTGTCCAGAACTGAATTAACACCAGGCCCTTTGTACCAGACTCAAGGAAGGAAAGGGCCTACGTTCTCTCCTCAGCCCCCGAGGACACTGTCTGTCCTCCCTGCCCTTCCAGGAAAAACTTCCCTTGTACCAGGAGACCTTCCGGCTCTGCCAGAGCCGCTTTTGATCACCCCGGCTGCGCTGCAGGGAGGCAATGGCGGAGGGGCTGGTCAGTCTAGCTGGGTCTGAACGAGGGTTTTCATCCCTTGACGGATGGTTGCCCTGATGTGTCCACTCATTCATTTATTCAATCAGAAACTACGAAGCATCTTTCTGACCCAGGCTCTGTGCTAGGCTCTGGCCCAGGGTGGGTGGGAAAGCTGTGGAAATGCCCCGTGCTTTGCACAGGGATTTATGACTAACGTGAGGGATGAGTAGCCCTTTCTCCAGAGGCGGGCGGGTGCCTGACAAGGAAGGAGACACGCACGCGCCCCAATAGAACTCCTCTGAGAAGCTCTCTGTGGCCGGGCTGTTTGTCTTCCAAGCACATTGGGGGCCAGGGCTCAGCCCCACCCCGTGTTATCTTTGTGTTCCCAGGTCCTCCATGTGGGAATGGTTACTCTAGGCTGTGCTGGGGGGGAGTGAAGAGGGTTGGGTGAGCAGAGGTGAGCATTCGATACAACGACCTTACCCTTCTAGCCCATCCCCAGGTGGTCCCCCCGGACACTGAAGGGGCTGGTGTTTCTTGAGCGCTGAACACGCCAGGGGCTGGCAGTGGTGGGACAGAGCTCTCGGCTGATGGCGGCCAAGGTCGTCGGGGGCATCGGGACATTTCATCCTCTTGCTCAGGCCCCAGCCCTGGGTTACCCAAAGGCCATGTATCTTAACTCTCTGCCTCGTCTGTGCCTACAGCCACGTGGCTGAATATGGCCTCTCACCATCATCCCCAAGTCCTGTGAACTCATCTCAATATATCCCGATCCCTCTTTTCTGCTCCATCTCCATTCCTGCCGCAGTCTCACCCACATGGCTGTTAGGGTCTCCCAATCCTCTTGTCCCCTACAATCTAGCCTACCATCACAGCCAGAGTGATTTTTAGAGTAAATGAGATCATGTCACTTCCCTGTGGTTACTGGAATAAAATCTGGATTCCTTACCGTGGCCTGTAGTTCTGTACAAAATAGGGCCCCTCCCGGCCTCTCTCACCACCCCTTCTCTACATCAGCCATCAGCCTATTGTTCAAACTCAGGGAGCAGGACATCATTCCACCTTACAGGGAGCTCTGCAGCTCTTCCCCTCCTTAGAATATTCTCCCCCCAGATTTCGCCTGTCTCAGCACAAGCACCACCTCCTTAAAGCAGCACTCTCTGACCGCTCCAGGCTCTCTCGCGGCATCACCCTGATTTGTTCTTTTTTTTTTTTTTTTTTTTTGTGGTACGCGAGCCTCTCACTGTTGTGGTCTCTCCCGTTGCGGAGCATAGGCTCCGAACGCGCAGGCTCAGCGGCCATGCGCGGCATGTGGGATCTTCGCGGACCGGGGTACGAACCCGTGTCCCCTGCATCGGCAGGCGGACTCTCAACCACTGCGCCACCAGAGAAGCCCTGATTTGTTCTGTTTATAACACTTACTGTCACTGAAATGATCTGTTTTGAGTATTTTTTTACTTGTTTTCTCTCCCCCACTAAGAAACTCCAGGAGGGCAGGAAATTTCTCTATCACTGTTGCTGCCATAGCTCCTGCATCTGGAAGAGTGCCCGGCACACTCGTGGGTGTTCAATACATTGCTGTTGAATAAATGAGCAAACGGAGACCAGGAAGTGGGAATAAAACCAAAACAGAATCTGACATGGTCCCAGCCCTGGGGGCTCCAATATGGGGGCATGGTGGTGAGAAATGGGCATTTAAAATGCAACGTGATAAGCATTTCTGTAAATGCCAGGACCACTGCTGTGGTGCCCCTGGAAGAGGCACCTACCCAGAGTGTGTGTGCGCATGTGCAGGGCAGGCTTCCTGGGGAAGCCATGTCCAAGTTGAGATTTAACAGATTGTAAGCTGGTGCAGGGGAGGGAGCAGCGCTTGTCTCAGGCAGGGACACCTGAACCTACAGAGAGCCAGAGGGAGAGAGAGCACAGGAAGGGGGTTCTGAAAACAGCACCTGCAGAGCATCTGACGTGCCCAACTGGAGAAGGGCTGTCTTCACTTCCTCCCTGGGCTACTTGCAGGAGGGGATCCAGATCCCTCATTTATTCCTTGAACTCTAACCACTGGGCTCTGACAACAGGCCAGGGCCTGGGCTAGGCACTGGGGGGCAGAAAGGAAGGGGCTTAATCCTCTGTGGGTAAAGAGAACGCTGAGCTATAATGATAAAGCAAGTCCCAGCCCAAGACCACAGCGCTAGGCCCCAGCCCCTGGGTGCAGAAGGTGCTGCTGGGTCCTCCTGCCACACATGTGCCTGGGCTTCGAGGCTAAGGCAGGGACACTCCTGCCAGCCCTGCAGGGACTTGTCCCTGAACTGGTGCTGCTGCCTGAGGAGCCTGCATTTCTGCTCCTTCCTGCGCACGCTCGCTCACCACACACTCAGGCACACACATCACCTCTGGTCTGACCTCACACAGGCCCCCACGTCTTCACACATTCACTCACTCCATCCCAGTGTGCAGAAACCGCTCTCACATCACACTCCCGCCCTCCGGGAGGAAGAAGCTCCTTCGCTACTTGGGAGGACCCAACACATTTATAATATTACAGACAAAACCAGCACTAGGTAATGTAATCTGAATGATATATATCACACGATGGGGTGATTCAAGCAGGCTTCCTGGAAGAGGAGAATTTGAGCCAGGGCTTGAAGAAAGCCATGGACTGGTGAAAAAGAAGAGAAAAGAGTTTGTTTTAAAGACACAATTAAGCAAGCTCTTCAGGCTACAAAAAAAAACGATAATATATCGACCCATGGAACTGATAACTCAGGGTTGGTGTGGCTTCAGACAGTCTTGGATCCAGAGGCTGGAATGATTCCAACAGAGCTCTGTCTCTGTCTCTCTCACTCTCCTTTTTTTTTTTTTTTTTTTTGGCCAAGCCATGTGGCTTGTGGGATCTTAGTTCCCCAACCAGGGATTGAACCCGGGCTCTCAGCAGTGAGAATGCAGAGTCCTAACCACTGGACTGCCAAGGGATTCCCTCTCCCTCTCTCTCTCTCTCTATGTATTTCCCAACAGGGTTCTCACCACATGGGAGGCCAGACCTACCTTAGCAATTCAAGTGGACAGAAACTGTCCCTCCCAAGAGCTCTAGCAGAAAAAGGCTTGGAGGACTCTGGCTGGTCTCATCTGAGGTCGCATGCCCATTTCTGAAACAATCCTTGTGGTCAGAGATATGGAGGTCTCTGATTGGCTAAGCCTGAGGCATGTTCTTACTTCTCTAGCAGGCCTGCCCCATCCAAACCACATGGAATGAGTTTCCTAAAGGAAAAGAAGGGCTCTGTAATCAGAAATGGGGTATGGGTACTAGAGAGGTAAATTAACAGAGGTCAAATACCCCTTCCTTAAATATCAGCCCCTCCCTTGGTTATAGCACTTACTTTTTTTTTTAATGCTTCCACGTAATTTATCCAGTTTGTTTATCAGGAGATAATCTTGAGCTGGGTATGGTTATTACCCTTGTTCTACTAATGAACAGAGCACTTTCAGACATTGAACTTGATTTTTCCGTTCTACTATCATAGAATAGGCCAGAGAATCACCTTGGAGTCCGTTGAAATCATCTCCTCTAGAAGCACAAAAGACCTTGGAGCTCTGGGGTAAAGCCTCCTCAGAAGAGGGAAGTTGGGGGCGGGACACGGGGGATTGGCTCTTGACACACTAAGTTTGAGGTGTCTTTGGGGCATCCAAGTGGAACAGCCCAAGAGCCAGTTGGGTATATGAGCCTGGAGCCTCCCCCTACAATGACCAGACATCACTGCCATGGTCAGAGCTTCTTTTCCCCGTGTGTTAAAGTAGACAGTCAAGGAGCATCCATTCAGAGCACAGGGGCTGAAGCCCTGAGCACAGGCAGCACGTGGGGATGGGGTGAGGGGATTGCTGTGTACGAGGAGATCTGCCTGGGTTTGTTCCCTCTGTGCCAGGGAGAGCCAAGGTCAGCCCAGGACCCCCAGCCCAGCTGAAAGGACCTGTAGACCAGGATCTATCACTGACCACTGACCACGTCTCTCCTTGGTGCCTCAGCTATCCCCACTAATACTGCAGGGCTGTGTAAGCTGGTCTCCAAAGGTGGTCCCCAATGATGCACACCTCCCAGCATTCATGCCACAGTGCAGTCCCCTCCCCACTGCATGTAGGCAAGCTGGTGACACACACTGTTCAACAGAAGTGACTCCATGACAGTTTCAGCCTTAGTCCTTATGAAGAATGGCAGCTTCTGCTTCCTCTTTCTTGGGAGGTTCGCTTTTGAGATCCCTGGGTCACCACGTAAGATGGCTGGCTACATGGCTGAAGGGACCAGGTGGAGAGGCCACATGGAGAAGAAAAGAGGCCCAGATGACCCAGCATCTTCGTTCAGCCTCTAGATGACTCCAGCCCCTGCCTTTACCTGAATGGCCCTCATGACAGACCACCAAGCAAGACCAGCATCTGAACCCAATCAACCACAGAACCACGAGAGATAATAAAATAGTTGTGCACTTCTCTGGTGGCACAGTGGTTAAGAATCCGGCTGCCAATGCAGGGATATGGGTTTGAGCCCTGGTCCAGGAAGATCCCACATGCCTCTGAACAATTAAGCCCGTGCGCCACAATTACTGAGCCTGCGCTCTAGAGCCCGCGTGCCACAACTACTGAAGCCCACGCGCCTAGAGCCCGTGCTCCGCAACAAGAGAAGCCACCGTATTGAGAAGCCCGCACACCGCAATGAAGAGTAGCCCCTGCTCGCCACAACTAGAGAAAGTCCACACGCAGCAACGAAGACCCAAGGCAGCCAAAAATAAATAAATAAATAATTTAAAAAATCTATCTCTCTCTATATATAAATAAAATAGTGGTTGTTTTCAAGCCACTGAGTTTTGGAGTGGTTTGTTATGCAGCGATAGACAACAAAAACAATCTCCCTGTTGGAGAGATAGGCTGGTATTCCTAAGTCTTGTGCTGCCTTCCTTCCAGCCCCCGAGACCTAACGTGGTTAAGTCAGGACCATGTGAATAATCATGTTAATAACCATTCTGAGCAGGCTGGCTAGTTTTTAGGATAAGTACAGGAAGGGGTGCACACATGTTGTCGGATTCTAGGACTGAGGTTCCAAAAGACACACAAAATCCTGTTCCCACAGGGCTAGAGACAAAAGTAGGGGACTGGCTGGCTCCCCGGCTCCATCTCTGAGTGCTGGCCCGGAGAAGCAGACGGCAAGGCTCAGATGCCATTCCGATGCCCTTGCACAGCTCTGAGATTGGAGGCTGTGGGATAGTGGGATAGGATGGGTGAGCCACTTCCCACCCTAGTTCACAGGGAAGCGAGCCATCTGAGCGTTGCTCTGCCATCTTGGTACCGCCTGGGTCCCCATTATATTCCCCCAGCACACGAGACCCTAACCCTCTGCTGCGATCTCCAGGCTTCATCTGTCCTGGACCAGCTTTTTCCTGATTCCCATCCTTTATAGACCCAAGCATCATCCTGCAACTATAATCCCTTCTCTGCTCTGGAGAATCTTTCCTTCTGTTTTCCCCAGATCTCCAGGATCACAGGGTCATTGTCGTATGTGGCCTGTATTCACTGAAATGTGTCATGTGTGACTCTTGTCCCACTACCAGACGGTGAGCTTCTAAAGAACAGGGACTACGGCTTCATTTTCCCTCTAACACATTCATTAGTGAATTTGTTCGGTCTCTCAGCAATCCACCAGGTGCCGGAGCCTCTGTTCTGTGCTGGGACATAAAGCAAAAGAGTATTGTCCCTGCCCTTGAATCATATTTGATCTATTGTCCAGTTGGACAGTCAGGTGTGGAAACAATTATTGCAATAAAGCATATTATCTGCGATAATACGATGCTGGAATGGAGGTGTGTACACAATGCAGCAGGAACACAGGCGAGTCCCCAAGGCAGCCTTGGGCGAGATAAAGTCACCAGGGATTGTTGCATGCCAGGCTTTGTGCTAAGTGCTTCATTTATTTTATGTTTTCATTATTCTGAAGTGCTTAAAAGTGTGAACTATCATTATTTTAGAATAGATAAATATGAGACAAACTACAGAATTCAGAAGGTGCAAATGCCACCCTTTGAGCCTTTCCAGAGGAGCCCACCTTTGCCCAGATTTTGTGCCTTCCAGATATACTACATTTTATGCAGAAGTCTGAATGTGCACCCACGCACACACACTCACAGTTTTTACGTAAATGATCACACAGTATTCTGCATCTTGGATTTTTTTTTTTTTATGTGAAAATCTTGAAACTCGTTTCATATCACTGTAGAAATTCCTCATTCTTGGCTAATATCTGCACAGTGTCAGTATTCCATCATATGAAGATATATAATTTGTTTAACCATTTGCCTATCAATGGCTGTTCATCCTTATTCTAACTGTTCACAATTACAAATAATGCTACAGTGAATAACCTTGTGCAGGTATTATTTTGAACAAGTGTCATATATTTCCAGGATAAATTTATAGAAGTGCAATTGTTGGGTCAAGGGTAGCTAAATGTTTAAGAACATTTAGTTCTTAAAAACGTACCACTAAGCCCTATGAAGATTTCCCTGTAATCTCCTAATAGAACCCCCTTCTGCCATCGCCTAAGGGGCCTAGCGGGCAGAGGAGAGGAGGAAAAAGACAACACTTTCTTTTAAAATGCTTCTCTCTTTCCTTCTTTATCTTTTAAATATAAATGTAAATTTCATATACAAATATGAAATATAAATTTCATGTACAAATGTATATTATATATAAAGTATAAATAAAATTTAATACAATACCATTTAATAATACAAATATGAAATTTATAGATTTACGTGAATAACAAATTTAAATATAAAATTCAACAAGGGGGCACGTGGTCTGGGAGCCACTTGCAGCCACCTTGGGACCGCAGGGCAGAGTCTGCCCGAGGAGGAGGACAGGAAACCTGGCCCAGGTTCCCCGGGTCAGAGTCCTGGGTGGTGTCTCGTCTGCAGCAAGTTCAGGCTCGTAAGCCAACCTGTGGCATTTTTGTTTATGCCGGTTTGGTTGGGCTTTTCTGTCACTGCCTCCAGAGCAGCCTGCCCGATGGGCGACCCGGATCCAGCGCCGGTGGAGCGGCTTCCCTGGGGGAGAGGATGTTTATGGTCGTGACACCTGGCGGGTCAGGAGGGGCTAAGCAGGCAGGTCAGGAGCAGGGAGGTGCCCAGACAGAGGAAGGGACAGCTGCCTGCAGAGGTGGGGAAGCAGCAGGCATTCTGAGAGCTGGCGTGGTTCCGAGCGCTGCGGCTTCCCTTGTGAGGATGGGTGGATGCGGGCTGGGACGGGTTGGGCGGTGCGCACCACAGGCCCTTTGTAATTGGTTTGATTCATCTTCATCTTTCGCACGAAGTGACCAGAGTTTCACCTGCAGTGATCACAGGTGTGACTGAAAAATGGGTTTCCTGTGCCCTCTAGGCAGCCCCACCCAGGGTTCAGACCTCTGAGACCCACTGCCTGACTCCTCGGCCTGGTGGCCCCAAAAGGCAGCCACCTGTGGAGACCTGGCATCAGACAGCCCCCACAGGGCCACACTGGGGCGTCCATGCTGGCCCCCGAGGGAGAAGGCTGGCAAGGAGAAAGGCCATGGGCGTGCCAGCCTCTGCCCCGCCGTGGGTGGGTGTGCACACAGGAAGCCAATTACCCTCTCCCCATTGAGCCCTCAGGAATATTCTCGGTATTTACTATTCCTCCTTATCTCAGGGGGCCCTCCAGAGCCTTTGACCCCATACCCGGGTGAGGCAGGAAGGGAAACGACAGGGGCTGCGGGAAGAGGAATTTGCCCTCCTCTGTGTCTCGGGACTCCAGGCATTCAGGGGAGCAGGCTCTGCCGCCCCAAATTGCCACTAGCTGGGCCCAAGCCCTGTCGTCATCCCCGCACCTACAGCAGGCCCCCGGTCACTGCCTCCGGTCACTTCCCACCAGCCCATCTTCCACGTCGGGATCCTCCTGAAATGTCACTCCCCTTCGCATCACTCTGCTGGGCCACCTTCAGATGAAGCCACATTCTCTTCTATGACTCAGAAGGCCCTTGGTCATCCCGGCCTACCTGTCTGCCCTCCTCTGTCCCTGTTCCCACCTCATTCTGGGCCCCAGGCACGAGGTCCCACAGCCGTTCCCCAAAAGCACCGTGGCTCCTGTATTAGTCCCTACAGATGCTGTAACCAGTGACCACAGACTAGTGGCTCCAAACAACACCGGTTGCTCATCTTCTGGTTCTAGAAGTCAAGAGTCCAAAGATGGGTCTTAGGGGCCAAAATCAAGGTGCCAGCAGGTCTATGTCCTTCTGGAAGTTCTAGGAAGGAATCCATTTCCTTACCTTTTCCAGCTTCAGAAATGCCACCTGATTCCTTGGTTCACGACCCCTTCCTCCATCTTCAAAGACAGCAGTGTGGCATCTTCCAATCTCTTTCTTTCTGACCTCTGTTTCTGTGTTGCCTCTTTTCAACCTGACACTCCTGCCTCCCTCTCATAAAGGCCCTCGTGATAGCATTTAGGGCCAACGCAGATAATCCAGGATAATCTCCCATCTCAAGAGTCCTAATTTAATTACATCAGCAAAGTCTCGTATTCACAGGTTCTGGGGATCCGGACATGGACATCTTCGGCGGCCAATATTCTGCCCGTCCCAGATCGCTCGGAGCTCTGGCGCGTTCCGGTCCCTCTGCACTGTGGTAGGCAGAATAATGGCCGGCAGAGGGGCTGTACAGTGCTGGGGTTCTGAGGCAGGCCAGGCTCTGCTCACCAAGCTGTGTGCACAGGCCGGGGCTGCATACTCCCAGAGGGGCACCTTTGTCTAATTCGCACAAAGGCACTATATGGGCCAGGAAATGCCCTGCCTGCAACACCCACCCCTCCCACCCGTCCCTCCACCCGGCCGCAAGCTACTTGTGCCTCAGGACTCAGCTCAGTCGGGACATTTCCCTAACTCTCCTCTGTTCTCCACCCACACTCCCAGCTAAGTCAGTCACATCCTCTCGGGGCTCCCACTTCATCCTGTACTTTCCCTATCCTAGCACCTACCACAGGACACTGGGAGTGTCTGTCTGTGAATCTGCCTGGGCGAGATCGGAGCCAGGGCCAGAGCCATGTCTTCTTCCCCAGGCCCTGCCATCTCTATTCCCAAGGCAGAAGCCCCCTCTGGGGTCTTCCAGCTCCTGCCTTCTTGTCCCCAACTATGTGCAGCCTCAGGTAGGGCTACAGAGGCCCCTTGAAGGAGGCAGGAAGGAAACAGAGGTGGTCCTCACCTCACCCGGAGCAGGTGGGCGGCGGGCCCCTATGCAAGGAACTGCAGAGCAGACAGAGAGCAAGCTGAGGACCTGCTGCCAGGGGAGCCCAGCCTGTGGCAGGGAAAGTGGAAAGCGTTCAGAGCAGAAAGTCCTTTGCTTTATAAAGGTCCAGGCTTCTTTTCTACTCCACAAACTTCCCCAAATCTGGAGTGTCACGTGGCCACTTGATCCAATTGGGTAAGGGGAAACGGCAGGGGACCGCCAGTCGGGGGCAAGAGAGCAGCTGGGAGCCTGTGGCTGTCATTCACAAGACAGTGAGCGCCGAACCAGGAGGTGTGGCTGGCAAGGAGGGAGCTGGCGGCACTGGGTGACGGACGGGAGGAAGACGGGATGAAGGTGAAGGGTGAGTGGACGTCTGTGACCCAGGACATGGGCTTACTCACCCATATACAAGGCTACACACCGCGTCCCCAGCGCAGCCGTCTTAGTTTGGGAAACCCCATAAGCAAAGCCTAAGACAAGGACTTGGGTTCAACTGGCTTGTCTGGACTATGATTCAGGAAGGGGCCAGTTACTGCCCTAGGCGCCTGGGAATCAGTTTCTCGGGGACCCTCGTCCTGGTGGAGGAGGAGAGTCGGGGGCATCTCTCCACGAGCTCCCTGACCCCCAGTGTTGAGGGTGGCCCCTGAGACCATTAACCACCCTCCACTTCTGGGTGCTGCCTAGTTTTCCGTAGCTTCAGAGAAAACCTTGAAGCCAAACAGCAGAGACCAGCTGCAGCAGCTTAGGAGGGACCTGAGTAATGTGCCCGGAGGTGTCCGCCACATCTGTGCAAAAGCTGGGCAGGTCGGGGTGCCGTGGCCAGGCTCCCAGAGCGTCTGCTCCATCCACACACCTCGATCCCCCTCAGCGCACACCCGCTGCTCCTCTGAAGGGGCAACAGAGCCAGGAGCTCCCTGCTGCCCTACGCCACAGGCCAACCTGGTGTCGGGGAGAAATGTGTCGTCTGGTCTGGTGCAGCACATCTTTGAGTGGACAAGAGGGGCCCAGGACCTGGTGTGGATGGAGAGGTGGGGAGAGTGGGAAGCCTCAGTGGCTCAGACCAGGAAACTGAGAAGCCTCTGGGGTGTTGCCTGGACCCCATGGCAGCATGAGGGCTTGGAGGGGGGAGTGGGTGGTGGAGCAGGGAAGTGAGAAGGGCACTGAGTGGGAGGCATCCAAGCAACAAGGAGGGAAGCTGGCTGTGGGAAGAGGAGGCCACCGAGAATTCCCACACCGAGGAGGACGTGCCTGGGGGGCTTGAAGAAGAGGGTTTTGGGTTAAACGGCAGCTTACACACATGTAGTTTCACTTTTCCCCACCATCTCACTAAAACAATAGAGAGGAAGGATGAAGAAAACAGAAGAAAAGATAACAGCCACGAAACTTGGGAAGCTTACGCAGCTTCCAGAAATGGAAGGTAGGAGAGGAAAGGTTTAAACTGTCAGAGGATTAGTCAAGGAGAGTCAATATTGAACTAACTGAAATTACAGAGAGAAGAGCCTGGGTAAGGTATGAAAATAGACCCATGCCAAGCACACCAGGGGCAAAGATAGAATTCTGCAAGCTTAAGAGGTGGCAGAAAACAGGTCATGTGCCTAGGATGAGGGATCAGAACGGTTTTGATGGTCTCATCAGCAATGCTGGCATGTAAGAAGACAGGAAGGACACCCAAACAGTAGAGGGAAATGCCCTCCAATCTAGAATCCTCCATCTGGCCAAATGACCAATTATGTGTAAGAATAGACACTTTTAAATTTTATTTATTTATTTAGGCGGCACCACGGCTTGCAGGATCTTAGTTCTCTGACCAGGGATTGAACCTGGACGCCAGCAGTGAAAGCGCTGGGTCCTAAACACTGGACCGCCAGGGAATTCCTTAGACCTTTTTTTTTTTTTTGGTCGTGCCATGTGGCATGTAGGATCTTAGTTTCCCAACCAGAGATCGAACCTGTGCCCCCTGCAGTGGAAGCACAGAGTCTTAACCACTGGACCTCCAGGGAAGTCCCCCTAGACGCTTTTAGATATGTGACATCACAAGAAAACTCCCTCCCAGGCAACCTTTCTCAGGAAACGACCGGAGAGGGTGCTCCCCAAACTGAGAGTGAACTAAGGGAAGAGAAAGGACACAGGAGCCAGGAGGACCAACCCAGAAAGGAGGAAGGGCCACCACTGGAGGAGGTGCCAGGAGACATGGCTGCAGAGCAGAGAAGGCAGTCAGTCCCCACCGGGGTGGGGAAACTCACCAACCTGAGGACAGAGACCTGGGCAAGCCTGGCCCAGATCTGCTCTGCCCCGGGCTTGCCTCCACCGTGTGCTTGTGAAATGCATGCCCTCCCCTTGTGGCCGGAGGCCGCCCCACAGGAGTTTCTGATTTGTCCTGAGAACAGGATATAATGATCTTCAAAGGGTCCACAGCCCTGCCAGGTGCCCCACTATGGGGAGCCGTGCCTCCCTTTGCTCCCCCATTGGCTTGTCCAGCTGTGTCCCCAGAAAAGGCTTTTAGGAGATTGTCCAGGTGCCAAAGCCACACCATGGCCCAGGGACTCTGTCCAGCTCATCTCCTCTAAGTCTTCAGCTAACACTAGGAGCGTTTTAATTAGATGTAAGGCTGGTGTTTGCCCCTCGGGGTTTCAATTCTGGCTCCGCCTGCCCCCTCTCCGTCCCCTAATCCTTTCTTGACCCTCTCCACCCTGCTCCAAGCCCAGGAGGCTGACCTCTACAAGCGGCTGATGGGCTCCTGTGTGCACTGGGCCCTCTGGGGTCCGCTTGGGTCCGGACAATGGAAGTACCAGCAGGACATGGAAGGAAGGAGGATAGTAAGGTCAGGCAGTACTGGCTCTGACCCCTTCCTGTCCCATCACAGGAGGTTGTTTTCCCCTCTCTTCAAGACCAGCGCAGGGGTATCTCCTAGGACCACGGCCCTCCCTCTGGGTTCTGCCAACCGCTCCTCCTCTTGGCCCCTCCGGCCTAAGCGTGCAAGCGGCTCCCCACTGCTACCAGCCCTGGGCCCCCCACCATCCTGCCTGAGTTTCCCTTAACTCTGCTCACAACTTGTAAACGGTCCCTTCAACAGTCTCTCCGAGGTTCCTGTTTTGTGCTGTCTATCTCCTGCCAGGGTGCTGACAGATACACACACTAAACAGTATGCTATTTGCAGGGGAAAGTATATGCGTAGAAAATCTAAGGAAAAGGAGGTCAAGTTGGGGGGAGGGAGGAAGGTATGATCAGGGAGTGGCTCCCAAAAGACCTGTAAGTTACAAGTAATAGTTTGACGGGCTCACAAGTGTTCACCTTATGATTGTTCTTCAAATTGCTCTGTCTTATACACTCTCCTGAACGTATAAAATATTTCACAATAATGATTGTTTACAAGGGGGACATGGGATGCTTCTGGAGGGCTGGAAATACCCTATTTCTTGACCTGGTAGATTGTTACGTAAGTGTTCACTTTATGATAATTTATTATAGTGTATATTTATGTTTTATGTATTTTTCTATGTGTTATATATTTCACAATACAAATTTTTTAAGCAAAAGAAGATGGTCTACCACGTTGTTTTGTGATGTCATCTATCCTTTCTTGCTCCCAAATTTCAGTAAATTCTGCTACATAGCCTTGCATTGGTGATCTCAGCCTTGTGTTCGTGGTCCTTTGGGAAATAGAATCCCCCCAGGGCGAGAGGGATTCTGGGCAGGGGTGAGGCAGCACAGAAAGAGAGGAAAGGAGAACAGTAGAGACTTCAAGCAGAAGCAGAACCTTGGAGACAGAAGATACCAGAGTAAACTTAACTGTCCCCAAGACACTGGGAGGGAAGACATCTTGGGATCCTCGCCTTATGTGTGATAGGGACTCAAGTCAAGCATTTAAATATTACAGAAAAAGGTAATCCCCTAATTCTGGAGAATTTGGAGGTATCCTAACAACTCAAAGATGGTTTACATGGGAGCAAATAAAACAGTGGTTGTGGACATGTCTTAGGAGTGCCAGGTAGTTTGAAGCCTTAATAACTGTTAGTATTGTCTGGGATTCTTTCTCTGTCCCCTTCTGGGATGAGTTTTACTAAGAGTGGTAGGGTCTTTGCAGGAGGGCAGGTAAACCAGTCAGGGATTCTAGTTGCAAACAATACGATTTACTCCAGCTAGATAACACAGAAAAGTGTTATTAAAAGGTATCATGAGGGGCTTCCCTGGTGGCGCAGTGGTTGAGAGTCCACCTGCCGTTGCAGGGGACACGGGTTCGTGCCCCGGTCCGGGAAGATCTCACATGCCATGGAGCGGCTGGGCCCGTGAGCCATGGTCCAGAGCCTGTGCTCCGCAGCGGGAGAGGCCACAACAGTGAAAGGCCCGCGTACCGCAAAAAAAAAAAATAAAAGGTATCATGAGGCTCACAGAGCCTCCAGGAAGCCAAAGAGTCAGACTTGGACGCTTGGAGCCAAGAACGATACCCAAGCCACGCAACAGGGGCTGCCCAGAGAAGATAAAATGATGCCAGCACACCGCAGACAGCCCTGCTCTAGTGACGGCCCCCAAGCTGCCACTGCTGCCCTGAGGGGCTGGATGTCCCCACTGCCGTGCTTTCCAGTGGTGGACCCTTACCAGTCCCATGCAGGGACATGTGAACAGCAGATCCTGGTCACAGTGACTGCCCTTCAGGAGGCACGGAAGTGAGCTCTGGCCTGTACCTTGACTGGGAGGGACTCACATGTGGAAAATTCTCCAGACATAGGAATTGACTGCAAAAGATACAGTAAGGCACATGCCAAATACTTACCGTTGGAAGGGTAGAGCAGGCGATTGGGTGGAGGGAGTTACTTTTGAGTCCAAGACAGCAGGCAGGAAAGCAGGACTGAAGGGAGCTGGCTTCCCAGGGACTCTGGTCCTGGTTGGGTAGGGCAGACGGGGGCTGGGCCCCACTCCCTATCCTCAGGTCCTGCCTGGACCGTGGCTGCAAGACCACCCTAGCTGCTCTCCATGTCTGAAGCCCTGCCACCCTCATTCAACCGGCCACCACTCACCCCCAGGAACCGGGACCGCAACCCTGGTCCTACCATCTTCCGTCTTACTGTGCTGTCCATGACCCACTCCCAGGTCCTGACTGAGGGACCAGGGGCTGACGACAGTCACATAGGAGCAGCTGATGGAGGCTGGGTTGCAGCTCCCAGGAAGGTTCTCTGTGTGTCGCAGAGCATTTGGGGGTCTGAGGACAAGGTTCCGGAGAGGAGGAGGGCTGGGGGCGAATGCAGACAGAGTTGAGGGAGCACCTGGGGCCTGATCGAGCAGGCGACAACCCTAAATGACAACGAAAGGGCATCGCTAGGCCAGGATGTGCACAGAGCTTCCAGGAAGTGGGCCCTGCAGCCCCCAACCTCCAAGTCTACCTGTCCTGTGCATCACTGTGCTACTGGACTGGGGGCTTTGGTGCAATGATGGGAGTCAGGGCCCAGAGACAGAGGAGACTTGGTAGGGAGAGAAGCAGGGGAGGGAAGGCGGCCTTCTAGGATGTGGAAGTGTTGAAGGACTTCCAGGACGCTCCAGAAAGCCAGGAGAGGTAGGAATCATCTGTGGCCAATTTCCAGCTAAGCCCAATCTGTGTAAGGGAGGACCTTGACGCTGAGGCTCTCAGACCCGCCGGAAATGGCCTTGCTCCCGAGATGCTCCGGGGCTGGGCTTCCCATGGGAAAGGCAGTAACTTGGCCGTGGAGTGAGGGGGCCCTGCAGGGTCAGCTCACGTCTCCCTAGTCCTGGGACAACCGGGCATTCCCTTCCCTGTTGCCCCAATTCAGAGCTCAACTCAGACACCCCAGGGCCGTCGGGAGACCACCACCTCGCCCTCGGGAGACAGGACAGCATCCCAGCCTCCTCTGCAGGTCTTGGAGGCAGACAGGCTTCCCATCTCCCAGGTTACCCCCGAGTCTGCAAAGGGCCTTTGCGTGAGACTTGGTCCACGTGAGGTTAGACGGGGGAGGGAAGAGGTCAGGGTCAGGGTCAGGTTCAAGGCTGGGGAGGGGCTGCAGGGAGGATGATCCTTTGGAGCTGTTAATTCTTCCTCCCGGTCTCCATGTTCGTGAGGCCCCAGAGCAGGAGAAAACTCCAGACACCCTCTGTCCTCCTCCCAGACCCCCGCACCCCCAGAGGCATCATTCATGGAGGCGGAGATCGGGGGCCGGGGGCCGAGATGGAGCCCTGGTGAGCACCAGCCTGGCGGATGCCAATTAAGACCCGGGAATTCCCTGCCCCTAACTCTAGGCTCAGATCCAAAGACCTCGGCCCCTAGATGTGGGGCTCCAGACCATAAGTCAGGAGCCCAGCCTCCAGCTAACGAGCTGCCCTGGTTCCGACCAGAGCGGGATCTCGGATCCTGTTTCACTCCGGGGAGCAGCCAGCCCAGAGCGAGGGGCCGGGGAGGCTCTGGACCCCAGAGCACCTGTCCTCACACAGCACCCAGCTTTGCTCAGGAAATCCTGGGGCCAGTATCTGGGGGAACATGAGGAATCACACTTGGTGCCCTGGGCAGCTCCCGCCCCTCTGGGCTCCAAGAGCGGCTCTCAGTGCGCACCGTCTGGCCCCAGAAGAATTTTAACCTCCAACATCTGGCTTCAGGAGACTCCGAAGAGCAAATGTCTTCACCTCCTTGGATTCCCTTCACACAGCGGGTTTTTTAAATTTTAATTTGAGGTGACCTCTGACCTGAGTTCCTATTCCCATAGATTCCAGATATTTCCTGTGCCCTCAGATAACCTCCCAGGCCAGTCTGCACCTGACCAGAAGCTCCTGCTGAGGGAACACTCCATCTCTAACACGGCCTGAGCTGGGCCGGGAGCCCCTGGCCTCAGGTTCCTTCCCAATACGCCCCTCTCCTCTCCCAAGGGCCAAGGATGCCTGCATGCCCATCCAACATCTCCCCAGGGCTCTGGGCCCAGCTCATCCCAGCTCCCAGGAAGCCAGGGCTACAGGCACCCTTGGTCCTCTGCTCTTGGGATTTCCAATGCCAAGAACAACAACAGAGTATTGGTGGAGCACCTATCTGCATCAGGTAACCTGGTCGCTCAAGAATAATTGCTCCTAATTCACCGATGAGAAGCCAGCCCTGGCTAAGGAAGGGGACATCTAGAGCTCACAGCTAGCCACGCCAGACCCAGATCATAAGCAGGGTGCCCTCTCCCAACGAGAGGCGTAAGCCATGGACACAGATCATAAGCAGGGTGCCCGCTCCCAACGAGAGGCGTAAGCCATGGACGCAGGCTGCTTGGTCTTGGAGCTGCGGGAACAGGGATGCGTCCACCTGGTTTGTGAGCCTGGGAGGCTGAGGTCCTTTCACCCGGGTGTGGCCTGCCCATCTCAGCATGGTGACCAGTGTAGCAAAGCACCAGGAGTCGCAGCAAAAGCCACGGAGGGCAGAGAAGGGACGAGTGGGAGAGGGATGGGAGGAAGCGGGCTCAGTCAGACCCTCAGCCTCCACCTCCCACTCTTTCCAAGCAGCCTTTGGACTAAAGGAGGAGTTGCCTCTCTGTGGGTCCGCACTGTGTGCCCAGTACTGTGCTAAGCTAAGCTGTGAGGTGGGGTACGAAAGGGGCGACATCCTGATCCCTGCCTTTGAGGCACTGAGAGACCAGCAGAGGAGCAGGGACACACATGTGTGAAGTGGCCCCAGGACTGGAGCCAGAACTCGGTGGGTCAGAGTGGGGCAGGGCTGGGCAGGCTCCCTGCAGGTGGGAATTTTCCATCAGCGCCTGGTTACACAGAGGCCTCCCGAAGTCACCCACACGGTCAGGGTCGGGGCCTACAGCCATCACTGCACTGCAGCCACTCCCATCAAGTGCCTGTGGTTCTCCAAAGCCCAGAGCCTGGAAGATCCAGCCAGAGCTCTGGGGTGACCCACTGCCCCTCCCCCAGACCAGAGACTAAATGACAGCACAGGGCAAACTCGCTGGCCCCAAACCCCAGCTCCACTGCCAGCCCCAGCCTTCTCACCAGTGTTCGACCACATGACTCCCCGTGAAAGCCTTCCCCCGCTCCCACCCTGTCCCCGTCATGCCCAGTGACTCACGCTGCCTTCCCCAGCCCAGCTCACCACAGCTGACATCACCCTCCCCGACCCCCGCCCAGCAAATCCTCATGGGCCTTCTCTCCCCTCTGATCCCTCTTCCTCATCAGAGTCAAGAAGGCCGGAGCTGGAAAGGATCTTAGGGAGTATCTGGGGCAGTCTCACTTCGAGCTGGGGACACAGAGACCCTAAGGAGTGGGTTCCAGCCCATAGGCTGATGCCTTTAGAACTTGGCGTTCTAAGTTCTGAAAGGGACTGATTTAGAGCTCCGTCGGGATGTCAGGGGGACAATCACTGCTCTGTCAGTAACTACGTTCTTATCCCTAACACCTGCCTTGCGGGCCCCAGAAGCCAGGGCCCAGGCTCCCTGGGGGCCATGGCTGCCTGAGCACTGAAGATCGCCCAGCCCCTTCCCACTGCCCAGGTGGGGAGTGGCCAATCCTTCCTCACAAAGATCAGTCCTTTCAGAGAAAGTCAAGAATAGAAGGGCAGAAGCAGGTAAATCCTGCCAGCCTCAGGGATCAGGGGTGAGGAGACCCTCCAAGGACCCAGAGGTGGCAAGGAGAGGCAGACAGGAGCCTCTGTTGGCCAGTCCTCGGAGAACGCTTGTGCTTCAGGAGGTAAGAACATCTACGGAGCAGTGGTTTCCAAAGAGGGATTGCTGGTCCAACAGCATTGGCATCGCCTGGGAACTTGTTAGAAATAAATATTTCCAGTCTTCCGGTTCCACCCCAGACACTTTGAGACGCAGCAAGCCCTCCAGATGATGTGAACGCCTGCTCAAGTTTGGAAAACACTGCCGTAAAGCATAGCCAAAGCGATTAGCAAGTCTGGTACCTGGTCAGCACCTGCCAGACCTGGCCCCAGTGGGACTCACCAAGGGTCCCACGAGCCCATTCTGCCTGCCCTTGCTGTGATCCCCTCCCGCCAAACCTGGCCGGGCTTCTGCAGGCGGGACGATCCACAGGGGTCTTGAATGAGTCTCGCGACCAGAGATGTGTCTTGTTGGCACGGACGGCCCCAAAGGCACGGCTCTCAGCCTTTTGCCTCTGTCCATTTACAAGGTTGCCTCTGTCCGTACAAATAGGATTTGACTTCAGTCTCCCTGCCTCACACCCAGCTCACCATTAGCCTTAGAACTCTGTCCTGGACCTCGGTCTCCTCCACTGGGCCCTGTACCATGCCACGCACAGGACCGGTCTCCTCACTGGAGTAACACCTGCTGATACCCGCAGGGCTGGCTGGGGTCATTCGTGGACAGTCATCCACAACGGCACTGCAGCCACGCAGGGCTTCCGTGTACAAACGTGTGGGCTGTTAACTGAACGGCTGGATGAAGCAGCCAATGAAAGGATAAAATCCAGCTCACATTCCCCTCACCCATGTCCCCTGGTGCAAGGTGGCATCCACCCAGCTGGGGCACAATGTTTCTAATTTGCATAAATGCATTATATGGGCTAGTGCTTGAGTATCACACCCCCTTCATCAAGGTTCCTCTGTTTCTGAGCTGGATCTTCCCTTGCCTTCCCCACATCCACACTGGCTGGACCTCCCCTGTCTCCTCATGTCTACACCATTGGGGACCCCACCCTCCCACAGTGGCCATCCCTGTTGGCATCACACCTACCCTAATTGTCTCCTTTCTTTGCAGGCTCTAGGCTGGATCAATTGTCCCAATTTTTCTATTTACTGCTCAGGCCCACTGACTCTCCTGTCATATTTTAAGATGACATAATAACCAGCAGACAAAACATCTTTGTCCGTTGAAGTTTGAGGTCATTTCATTACAACATCTCCTAAGACATTCCATTCATAGATGTGCTGAGAAGGCCTTCCTTATATGGCCTGCCTGATGTTTCAGCCCTGGTACCTTCTGCACATTAGGAGCCGGGCTCCCTCTGCCCCCGGGGCAGCCCTCAGAGACTTGGAAACCATGCTCCACGCTACCTGGATCTTTTCTTCCCCTTTCCACTTTTGGCTTGGTCTCTCCCATCACTGCAAGTCAAGCTCTGCTATGTTGATTCTGCTAATTGATTTTTTCCAGACAATTGAACACACATCAGTAGGCACCTAACTTTTCTATTTTAACCAGTTGGTATTAAGAAAAATCTTTCTAGAGCATAAAGTATTCTTCTCCACCTCCTGTAACAGATGAAAGAAGACATCTCGCAGCCTTTTCTTGGGGTCTCTAGATAATAATTACTTTGTGAGCCACTGTAAAAGCGTTTACAACAACTCAAGTAATTACATAATCGCTGTGGGAAAAAAAGGAAAATAGAGATGAATGAAAAGAAAAAAGAATGGTATCACCTGATATCTTACCAACCAGAGACAATGAGTAATGACTTTTTGTTGTATAACTTTCTGGACTTTTTCCTAAGCAAACACACTTCGCCAGTCTGAGGCATACATTCAGTCACTTTTATTTATTCAATAATTGCTTGAGTTCCATATGCCCATACAAACAGGAAGCCTCATTCCACACCCACTATTCCACACCCACCCCCCAAACAAATCGGGGGCATACTTAGTCCTGCCGGTAATTCTGATTGCAAATGGCAAATGCAGAGAAACTGGAAAATCAGGAGGTCCTGATTTCCATGGCTTCCGGCACAGCACTGAGGTGTCTCTATGAAAAATTGTCTTGCAAAGTCTGCTGGGATCATACTTCCCTGGATCTGCCCCTTGCCGGGTCTGCAGAGGTGTCCAACGTCGGGCTCCAAGGTTATCACTCTCGTAGCTCACATTTCCAAGTTCAGCCATGTTCCCAAGCAGAGGGTGAACAGGCAGAGGCAACTGAGTCCAGGGGGGCTTCCATCCTCAGCCACACTCCAGGCCCAGGCACGTCAAGACCCCGAGGTTAAGCCAGGTCACCAATTCTGACCCCTCCTTTCTTCCTAGTGTCATTCCCTTGCTGGTAGTGGGCCTCTCCTGCTGGGGCACTTCAGCAGAGGAATTCCAGCTTCAACATGGAAGGGCCCTTTGTCTTCATCCTTTTCTTCCTAGGTTTTCCTCAGCCCCAAAAACCTGCTCCTCCATGCGGGCACTTAGATGGTTCCACCTTTGTCAGGCCACCCAGGAAGTTGTTCCAACCTTTCCCCTGGGGAATCAAGGTCCGCTAGCCTAACCTTTGGATAACCAAGAGGGGCCACTCAAGGGACAGTTTCCTGAAGAAAGAAGTCAGTTCTTACCCAGTTGTCTAGGTAAAGAAGGAGCTGAAAGCAACTTGCATTAAAAGAAAGAGGTCTCATCTACTAGGCTACAGGAACCTGCGAATTTGCCATACGCCCATTCTCCAGATGAGGACACTGAGGTCATCCACTGACTACTTAAGAGACTGAAGCGCCAGCCTCCAGCACTGAGATTTCATCAAAAGCAGTTTCCTTGATGCCCTGATACATCAGGGACCCCTGTCTTGCTGGGAAGAACTGAGCACACCCTCTTGCCCCCGGCCCCTGGGGCATCATGGAACCTGGTGCTGACCTGACAGCACTACTTACTGGGCTCCAGGTGAGCCACGGTCACCTCCACGGTCAGCTCAGCTCCTAGGACAGGGAGGACTTTACTTCCAGGCCAGAGGCAGCCATACTCTGTGAGCTACTGCCTGGGCCAGGGAGGTGTCTCCTTGTCAGCTCAGGAGTGTGGCGGGAGCTGCCCCGGGACGCTCCCTGTAGTCATTGCCTCCTCAGGCAATGACGCCATGCACACAGGGGGTGGGCACTTTGATATGCAGCTGTGTGTCGATGTACTGAGATGATCTGAGATAATTAAATGTTTTTCCCAGGTTGAGAGAAGGGGAGAATGAAGGGGGCCAGAGTGCTTAGGGTGCTGCGGAAGCCCCCGCTGGCCCCCACTTCTTTTTTTTTTTTTTTGCGGTACTCGGGCCTCTCACTGTTGTGGCCTCTCCCGTTGCAGAGCACAGTCTCCGGACGCGCAGGCTCAGCAGCCATGGCCCACGGGCCCAGCCGCTCCGCGGCATGTAGGATCTTCCCGGACCTAAATCTAAAATTCTATTGGGTGTCAGTGTTCTGCTCCAGAACCTTCAATGGCTCCCACTGTGGCAAGGTGAAGTTCAAATCCCTTAGCCTGCATTCAAGGTCTTCTGGGGTTAGGGTGGTCACACAGCCCAGTTTGTCTGGGGCAGTCTAGGTTATACCAGCTGTCCTGGAGTAATGATTAATAACACGTCCTCTCATGCAAAAGATGTCCCAGTTTGGACAGTGAGTGATGTGGTCAGCTTGCCTACAGCTCAGTCCCCACCTAATGCTCCAGGCTAACGTCCAACCATCTCGCCTTGAGTCTTCAAGTCAGTGTTTTTTTTTTTTTAGCGGCCATGGCTCACGGGCCCAGCCGCTCCGCGGCATGTGGGATCCTCCCGCACCGGGGCACGAACCCATGTCCCCTGCATCGGCAGGCGGACTCTCAACCACTGCGCCACCAGGGAAGCCCCCGAGTCAGTGGTTTTTAACTCTGGCAGCTCATTAGAATCACTTGGGAAGCTTTTAATAAATAGTGCCTGTGCTCACCCCAAAAGCAATTTAATTGAAACAGAATCTCTAGGGGTGGGGCCCAGGCTTTGGTATTTTTTTTTTAAGCCCTCAGGTGACTCTGATGTGTAGTCAGGGTTGAAAACAAATGACCTGAGTAAAACAGGTGTCCCGGAACTCTGTCCCCGAGTCCGTCTCTGTCCCTGACTTTTCCCTCCCATTGTCTATCACCCATGTAAGCCCCGCCCAAGCGGCCAAGCCCAGCTCCGGCGCCGCTTCCTCCTTCACCTTTCCCAGCCCCTGAGCCAGAAGCGCCACCCCCTCCACCCTTGCCGGCCTGCTCCCTCCACAGCTACCCTGTATTATGCTGTTATCTGGGTCCAGGTTTTGCCTCCTTCATAGTCTATGAGCTCTGTAGGTTGGATCATGACTGATTCATCTCTGGGACCCCAGGGCCTAGACCCAACTTGCAGCAAAGGCCCCCTCCCTTGGCTGAGTGACTGTCAGTGTTGATCCTGAACTTGGGCAGCCCCTCCACCACACGGCTGGGCACCATGCTGCCTCTCCAAGTTAACTTTCTTTTCCTGTGTGTGGTCTCTCATTCATTCATTCATTCTGCTTTGTGACAGATGCTATGTTCCCCATCCCCTCTTCCTGATTCCCTGCACTACTAGAGAACTCGTCTCCATTCCCTGGGCAGCCCAGCAGACTGTCTGGCACATAAATAATACTTGGAAGACATTGATTAATAATCAATTGATCAATGGATAAACAAAATGTGATATATCATATGGTGGCGTATTACTCAGCAACAAACAGGAACGAAGTCCTAACACATGCTACAACATGAATAAATCTTGAAAACGTTGTGCTAAGTGAAACAGCCAGACACTAAAGGTCATAAATTATATATCATTTATTTGAAATGACCAGAATAGGCAAATTCATAGAAACAGAAAATAGATGAGTGGTTGCCGGAGGCTGGGGTAGGAGGAAATTGGGACCAACTGCTAAGAGGTATGGGGTTTCTTTGGGGGAGGTTAGAAATGCTCTGAAATTGGATAGTGGTGACGGTTGCACAACCTTGTGACTATACTGAAAACCACTGAGTCATACACTTTCAAATGGTGAATTTTATGGCATTTGAATTATATCACAATTAAAAAGAAATACTGCTGATGGATTTTTTCCTCCTTTACCCTGTTCTCAAACAGAAGAAGAATCACTTGGAATATTTGCTAAAAGTGCAGGTTCCTAAGCCTCACCTTGAAACTTCAGATGCCATAGATGAGGGCAGAGCCTAGGAATCTGCATTTGACGGTGGTACCCTAAATGCCACTTCTCTTTGGGTCAGAGCATTTCTGAGCCAACCTCAGAACCTCAGAAGACAAATAAAAATTTTAACCTGTTCTTTCAAGAAAAAAGCTGAAGATTTCAAACACAACCGACACTTTGTTTTTAGTCTGCTCCTTATTAAAAACAGACTGGGACCCGAAGAAACCCCATCAGGGGTAGGTAATGAAATAATCGTGATCATAATAAAAGAACAGAATGGAAAAACTGCCTGGCCTCGAGCAAACCACAAAAAAGTTGTCTTCTGCCGCCAGTGCTCCACTGAGGCATTCAGTTGAAAATATCCCACTAGCCACATGGAGAGCTTAATTTGGGGAAGAATTAAACGTTAGAAAACCACTGCTCACTGCCTCTATACAAATACATGCTTAGAGACACCCACGCCTACACAGCCAAAATTCTAGTTTTTGGTATGTGCTCCACGATTAGGGCTTTCTTTGGAGTTACAAGGAAGCAGAGTTGTAAATCGGTATTAGAATGTGATCAAAAGGAATGTCTGTATGCAATTATTTTGTTTTGAGACCAGCTTTCAGAGGCGCGGGCTTTAAAGCGCTGGCTCGGTCACATGACGTGCTCTCACATACATACACACACGAGACTGTGGTCCCCATGAAAGAGGGACAAAGGCCTGGGTTTTATCGTTGTTGCTTCTTTGTTACAGGATAGAGTCTCACCCCTAATAACTCAAAAAGGACCCTCTTCATATTCCCCGGCTGGTCCTGAACCATCGCAAGAGGAAGTCTTGCTAATAACCTCTTGCCCCGGAAAGTAGCAGTTACTGTAATTTGAGAACAGATATCCCTTGCTTAACAAAAATTCAGTTAACAAAACTCCAAATTGAATAAGGAATAAATGAGAGGAAATAACATTTGTGATGCATGTCTACTGAGTTCCGGGTACTGTGCTGGGTAATTTTACGTGGATTTTCGAATTTCATTCAATGCGTCATCACAACCACCCCACAGTGGAGGTACTATTATCCCCCAGAAGACAGTGAGGAATCTGAGGCTCAGAGTGGTTGTGTAACTTCCTCATGGTCACAAGGTTAGTGAGTGGGATTGTTATATCAAGTAAAAGATCTCAAAGGAACAACACAGAAAAAGCATGGAGGGAATTTGGGTGTCAATGAGTCCACGTTGGGGTGGCTGGCTTGCTAAGGCTGCTGCCGTTGGTCATACATGCACATGGGAAAGCAAAACCCAATAACACCTGAGGCCATCAGCACTTTGCCAAGCCCAGCAAGCCACCATCACCAATGGGCATAAAAGCAATGGGCTGTATTTGGGAAGGAAATTGTTAACACAGACGTGAGCCAGTGATTGCATTACTGGCATCCTAAGTCATAGGCTGTGGTCTGAGACCCTGTCTACCAGTCCAGCCCTCATCTGTATCTGCCCTTCTCTTCCTCTCTGGGCTCCAGCCACACAGGGTATGGTTGTCCCCTGAGAGTTCCATGTTCCTTTCTGCCTCAGGCCCCTGGCTCCTGCTTTCCCTCTGACCACCTCTCTCATGACCCCAACTTCACTCATTAACTGTGACCAGAGGGAAGCTCACGAGGGCAGGGACTTGGGACGGCTGGCTCCCCACCGTATCCCCAAAGCCTAGAACGGTGCCTGGAGCATAGTCCACACTCAATAAATACCTGTCAAGAGAGTGAATGAATAAGTTAATGAGTGAATATTTCATACCTCAGCTCACACCTTACTTCCGCAGTTCAACCCTCTCTGGGTCACATTCCCCCTTGTTAAATGGTCCAATTACTGATCTACTTTTTTCTTTTATACATATATTATTTGTCTAACATCCAGCTCTCCCACAGACTGTAAGTCCACGAAGGCAAGGACTGTACTGGTTCTGCTCCCCACGATACTCTTAGTGACAGTTATATTGCAGGTATTTAATAAACGTGTGACGGATGAATAAATGATTAAGCAAGTCGTAGAGAGGTCAAGTCTTTCTGAGCTGCTATTTTCATCATAAAGTACTCAGGGGAACTGAGGAAAAAAGTGAGTCAGGAATCATCAGAAGAAATCTGATTTTAAAATGGGCAAAGGACCTGAATAGACATTTTTCCAAAGAAAACACACAAATGGCCAACATCACTAACCATCAGGGAAATGCAAATCAAAACTACAATGAAATCTCACTTTAAACATGTCAGGTGGCTGTTATCAAAAAAACAGGAGATGAATGTTGGAGAGGGTATGGAGAAAAGGGAACCCTGGAACACAGTTGGTGGGAATGTAAATTGGTACAGCCACTATGGAAAACAGTATGGAAGTCCCTCAAAAAATTAGCAGTAGGACTTCTGGGTAAATATCCAAAGGAAATAAAATCAATATCTCAGAATTTCGGGCTTCCCTGGTGGCGCAGTGGTTGAGAATCCGCCTGCCGATGCAGGGGACACGGGTTCGTGCCCCGGTCCGGGAAGATCCCACATGCCGCGGAGCGGCTGGGCCCGTGAGCCATGGCCGCTGATCCTGCGCGTCCAGAGCCTGTGCTCTGCAACGGGAGAGGCCACGGCAGTGAGAGGCCCGCATACCGCAAAAAAAAAAAAAAAAAATCTCAGAAAGATATCTGCACTCCTATGTTCATTGCAGCCTTATTTACAATAGCCAAGAAATGGAAACAACCTGAGTATCTGGTGACAGATGAATGGATAAAGAAAATGTGATACACATACACACACACACACACACGCGCGCGCGCGCGCGCACACACACACACACACACACACACATGCGTGCACAGAGGAATATTATTCAGCCATAATAAAGAGGAAATCCTGCCATTTGTGAAAACATGAATGAGGCTGGAGGGTATTCTGCTAAGTGACAAGAAGCAAGACAGGGAAAGACAAAACTTATGGTATCACTTATATGTAGAATCAAAAAAAAAAAAGATTGAACTCATAGAACCAGAGAGTAGAATGGTGGTTGCCAGGGGCTGGGGGTGAGGGGGAGATATAGGTCAAAGGTTATAAACTTCCAGTTATAAGATGAAGAATTCTGAGGCTCTAATGCACAGTGTAGTGATTGTAGTTAATAATACACTACTGTATACTTGAAATTGCTAAGAGAATAGATTTTAAGTGTTCTCACTGCGAAAAAGGTAATTATGTGAGGTGATGTGTTAATTAACTTGATTGTGGTAATCATTTCACAATGTGTGTTTATATCAAATCACCATGTTGTACACTTTAAAAATATACAATTTTATTTGTTAATTATACCTTAATAAAACTGGGGGCAAAATCATATTTAAATGGCCAATTATTTTTTCTCCAGAAGAACACAGTCCTGATTTTAGAATGAAAATCAGTGGGGAAATGAGGTTAACTTAAAAGTCTACCACCTTGGGCTTCCCTGGTGGTGCAGTGGTTGAGAGTCCGTCTGCCGATGCAGGGGGCGCGGGTTCGTGCCCCGGTCCGGGAGGATCCCACATGCCGTGGAGTGGCTGAGCCCGTGAGCCATGGCCGCTGAGCCTGTGCGTCCGGAGCCTGTGCTCCGCGACGGGAGAGGCCACAGCAGTGAGGGGCCCGCGTACAGCAAAAAAAAAAAAAGTCTACCTCCTTGTAGCCATTTTTGATGGAGTACATGTGCTCCATTAAGTGAGGGGAACTTCATGAGATCAATTTGATTTACTGCTCTTGCATTTCCTAAAGCATATGGTGGCGGGCAGAAGATGTGGGTTGTGAAAGTCTGAGGGGATGTATAAAATCTTCTTAGGAGCCAAAGGCCGTTTAGTTTTCATGGCTTAGTTTGCAGGGGCTGCCTGGTAGATCCTGACGCAAACCTCAGCTGTATGGGGCAGGCTGAAAAGCTGGACATGTGGAGGCCAGAGACTGGGCTGGGACAAACCATCAGTTGACAGATTCCCCGTAGACCACCCTGCTACTTCCTATTTCCTGGCAAGTTTGGTCATCTGTGCCTACGCAGGGACTATCCTGTTGTTGGTGTGCAGATGGGCATGGGAGACCTGGGTCCTCTGTGGCTCCAAATACCGCAGAACTCCTGGAAATGGGCAGAAATCACTGGAGCACAGAGCGTGCAGAATCCAGGGTGAAGGGACTGACCGCTGATGCCCTCTGAGGACCCAGTTACCCAACACAGCTACCTGCTCCTAGGTCCAGACGTCTTATTTCTCACCTCTATTTTAGAGCGGACCAGGGGAGGGGATGTCTTTGGAAACAAGGTAGATTTTTTTTAACCTGTCCTAATGGGCTGGGTGGGTCCTGCTGTCTAGCAGGAAGAAAGGCTCATAATAAATCCCCTCACTTTTCGCGTATGTGAGGTGGTAAAGCACACGTTACATTCACCATTTGAACCCTTTTTAATTTGACAATTGAGTGACATTAGATCTATTCACAGTGTTGTACAAGCATCATCACTACCCATTTCCAGAACTTTTCATCATCCCAAACCAAAATTCTGCACCCATTAAATAATAACTCCTCAGGAATTCCCTGGCGGCCCAGTGGTTAGGACTCCATGCTTTCACTGCCAAGGGGAGACCCAAGGTCCTGCAAGCTGTGAGGTGCAGCCAAAGATTAAAAATTAAATAAATACATAAATAAAATTTTTAAAAATTTAAAAATCCTCCCCCCCGGTAACCTCTATTCTACTTTCTGTCTTTACAAATTCACCTATTCTACGTACCTCATGTAAGTGGAATCATACAGTATTTGTCCTTCTGTGTCTGGCTTATTTGACTTAGCATAAGATTTTCAAATTTCATTCATGTTGTAGCATGTATCCGAATTTCCTTCCTTTTTAAGGCTGAATAATATTTCATTATATAGATGAACCACATTTTGTTTATCCATTCATCTGTTGGTGGACATGTGTTTCCACCTTTTGGCTATTGTGAATAATGCTGCTGTGAACATGGGTGTGCAAATATTCCTTTGAGATCTTACTTTCAATTCTTTTGGGTATATAAACTGACATGGAATTGCTGGCTCCCATGGTAATTCTATTTTCAATTGTTTTTCTTTGTTGAGTATTAAGCAAGGTCATCAGCTGGCTGTGAAGCTGGGAGGGGGTGTGGGAAATGTGGGGAGAGAGAAGATACAAAATAGTCATTTTAGAAAAAGAAAATAAACTTAGGAGAGAAACGTTTTAGGATTACCAGGTTGTGTTGCATGATCATTTGAGGTTTGTGGTCATGAACATAAAATGAAAATTACCTCCAGAAACTGCGTGTATGTTTACATGAATGGTATCTATCATTCTCTCTGTATTATTTAGTAACTTGCTTTCACTACTTCCAATGTGCTCTACACACAGTATTCCAAAGAATCGAGGCACCAGGGTTTATGTAACCATCCCCTCCGTGACAGACAGCTAGGTCACTGCCAGTTCTTCACTATGATAGGAAAGCTGCAGGAAGGACCGTTTACCTGCTGCTTCAGGCACACAGCACTGTTCCAGGGATGAACCGAGAAGCAGATTTACTGGGTCATAAGGTAAGTGCATCTTAAAGTTTAACAGATTCTTCAGTTGCCCTCCAAAGTGATTCTACAAACTTATACTCCCACCAACAAAATATGAGAATACCCACCATCTTCACCAGCCCTAGATCCATCAACTTTTCTTTTATTTGTCTGATAGAATAAAAGAGTTTTTTTTTAATTTATATTTATTTGATTATTGGATATATTACATGTCATAGGTTTCTTGACTGTTTGAATTTCTCCTTTTGTGAATTGTCCTTTCATATCCTTTAACCTATTTCCTTGTGCCTTGTTTACTTTTTCATATTGATTTAAAACCGATACTTACATAATTCTAATATTAATTATGTGTATACTGTACCTGTTGCAAATATTTTTCTTAGTTGGTTGATTGCTTTCCATTTTGTTTATGGTGTCTTTTGATGTGGTTGAATTTATTGATATCTTCTTTATTGGCTTTTGTGTTGAGTGTCTTATTTTACAAGCTTTCGCTGTCATAACTCCATGAAAATAATATCTTATATTTTCTTCTAATTCTTTTGTAGTTGTTTTAACTGAACTTTTTATCTTGAGATAATTGTAGATTCACATTCAGTTCAAAGAAATAATACAGAGAGCTCTCGTGTACTTTTTTTTTAAAATTTATTTAACTTATTTATTTTTGGCTGCGTTGGGTCTTCATTGCTGCGCGTGGGCTTTCTCTAGTTGCAGTGAGTGGGGGCTACTCTTCTTTGCAGTGCACGGGCTTCTCATTGCACACTGCCACACTGTTTTCTAACGGCTGTACCATTTTATATTCCCACCCGCAAGGCTTAAGTGATCCAATTTCTTCACATCCTGGTGGGCAGTTGATGTTGCCACTATTTTTCATTGTGACTGTTTTGATAGGTGTGTAGTGATATCTTGTGTGGTTTTAATCGGCATTTCCCAATTAAACATATAGCTAAGTATGTTGAACATCTTTTCACGTGCTTATATTCTCTTCAGTGAAATGTCTGTTTATGTATTTTGCCCAGTTTTGAATTTCATTGTTTTTTTACTGCTCAGTTTTGAGAGGTCTTTATATATTCTACATACTAGTCCTTTGTGAGATAAGTGTTTTACAGATATTTACTCCCAGTCTTTAGCTTATCAGCTTATCCTTTCATCCCCTTTACTGGATCTCTCACAAAGCAAGAATTCTTAATTTTGGGACTTGCCTGGTTGCGCAGTGGTTAAGAATCCACCTGCCAATGCAGGGGACGTGGGTTCAAGCCCTGGTCTGGGAAGATCCCACATGCGGCAGAGCAACTAAGCCTGTGCACCACGACTACTGAGCTCTGTGTTCTAGAGCCCGCGAGCCACAACTGCTGAGCTCGCGTGCTGCAACTACTGAAGCCCGCGCCTAGAGCCCATGCTCCGCAACAAGAGAAGCCACCGCGATGAGAAGCCCGCGCACCACAACGAAGAGTAGCCCCCACTCGCCACAAGTAGAGAAAGCCTGTGAGCAGCAACGAAGACCCGACATAGCCAAAAATAAATAAAATTTTTAAAAAATTCTTAATATTGATGAAGTCCAACTTATCATTTTTTCCTTTCATGGATAATGCTTTTGGTGTCAAGGCTAAGAACTCTGTTTAGCCCAAGATCCCAAAGACTCTTCTCCCATTTTTTTTCCTAAAACTTTTACAGTTTTATGTCTCACATTTAAGTTTGTGATCCATTTTGAGTTAACTTTTGGATAAGGTGTGGGGACTGGGTCAAGGTTCAATTTTTTGCCTATGTATGTCCAGTTCCTCCAGCACCATTTGTTTCAAAGGCTATCCTCCTCCACTGGATTGCTGTTACACCTTTGTCAAAATCAGTTGGGCATATTTGTGTAGGTCTGTTTCTGGCTTCTGTGCTCTGTTCCATTAATCCATGTGTCTATCCCTTTGCCAATACGACACAGCCTCAATTACTATAGCAGTATAACGTCTCGAAAATTGGGTAGACTAATTCTCACTTAATTTTTTTAAATAAAATTGTTTTAGCTATTCTAGTTCCTTTATGTGTCCACATAAATATTAGAATAATTTATTTATATCTATCAAAAATTTTTGTTTATTTCACAAGCTTTCTCTATCACAAAACCACAAAAATAATCTCATATTTTTTCTAATTCTTTTGTAGTTTTAAAAAATGTTTTGTGGGACTTCCGTGGTGGCACAGTGGTTAAGCATCTGCCTGCCAATGCAGGGGACACGGGTTCGAGCCCTGGTCCGGGAAGATCCCACATGCCGCGGAGCAGCTAAGCCCGTGAGCCACAACTGCTGAGCCTGCACTCTACAGCCCGTGAGCCACAACTACTGAGCCCACATGCCACAACTACTGAAGCCCATGTGCCTAGAGCCCGTGCTCCACAACAAGAGAAGCCACCGCAGAAACCTGCGCACCACAACAAAGAGAAGCCCCTGCTCGCCACAACTAGAGAGAGCCCGTGCGCAGCAACGAAGACTCAATGCAACCAAAAATAAATAAATAAAAATAAAATTTTAAAAATATATATTTTGTTCTGTAAGTGATCTAGAGTTTTTATTATGAATGGTGCAAAGTAGGGATCAACCTTGATTTTCATTTTTTGCAGTCATTTCTCCCAACATTTTTTTTTTTGCAGTACGCGGGCCTCTCACTGTTGTGGCCTCTCCCGTTGCGGAGCACAGGCTCCGGACGCGCAGGCTCAGTGGCCATGGCTCATGGGCCCGGCCGCTCCGCGGCACGTGGGATCTTCCCGGACCGGGGCACGAACCCGTGTCCCCTGAATCGGCAGGCGGATTCTCAACCACTGCGCCACCAGGGAAGCCCTCTCCCAACATTTGTAATTGAACTTTTTTCATTCATTTGAAATACCAGCTTTATCATACACTAAATTCTTATGTATTCAAGGGTCTGTTTCTGCTGTTCTATTTCACTGTTCTATTCCATTTGTCTATTTGTCTATTCCTATGTTGTTTTAATTCTATAAGTTCATAACATGTTTTGATATCTGGAAGGGTAAGTTTCCCTTCACTGTTCTTCCTTTTCAAAATAGTCTTTTCTTATGCATTTTTTCTTCCGTGGGAGTAAGAATAATAACACTGTAATTTTAATTAGAAATCTTAGTGAGATGGTTATTGGGGCTGTGCTGAATTTTATAGATAATTCCCACAATAGGTAGCTTCGTAATATTGAGATTTCCTTATATACCAATAGTATCTATTGCTCTTTCATGGGTCTTCTTTTACATCCGGTATTATGTTTGTTTGTTTTTATTTATTTATTTCTGGCCATGCCACGTGGCTTGCAGGATCTTGGTTCCCAACCAGAGATCGAACCCATGCCCCTTGCGACGGAAGTACAGAGTCCTAACCACGGGACCGCCAGGGATTTCCCCATGGTTTTCTTCTAGTAAGCCTCTCGTTTCTTTTTAGGACTGGTCTTAAATTTTTTCTGAGTTTTAATTGTGTTGTGAAGAGGATCTTTTTCACATATATTTTCAAATTTGTGGCTATTGTATAGAAACAAAGCCTTTTGACGTGGATGTTCCCATAGGATATGTATAGGAACCTTTTTATGAAAGAAGAGGCTTGGAGCTTAGAGAGGGAAGCTTGGGGCCAAATGCAAGTCCTCCGTCCCCTAAGTGCCAGGCACTTCCCAGAAGACTCTGGAATGCGGGGGAGGGACAGCCGCAGGGTCTCGCTTTCACTTGCTGAGTGGGCACCCAGCAGATAGCAGATCCCAAAAGACAGCAGGTAGCCTCCTCTCCACCAACCCCTACTTCCCTCTTTCCCTGTTGCTTTGCAACTTGTCTCTCAGAGGCCAGGCCTGCACTTCTACCTGGATCTGTGACCAAGGCCATGATCATTAAAAGGTTAAAGGGTCATTACTCGATGGGATGGATAATGGGGGCCTGGCAGCTGACTGGCCCCTGAGGACAAGATGAGAGGTTCAAGGTGAGTATGGAGGAACCTGATGGGCAGGGTTAGAACCAAATCCCTGGCTTGGGCAGCAACGGGTCCAGGAAGGAGACCAGCCTGCACATACCAGGGCACAGGATGGCATCCTCTATGGGGAGGCAGGCCTGCAGCAGGAATTGAGGGGGAGACCTGGCCACAGGCTTGTGAAGTAGCCACCATGCTCCAAGAGAAGGAGCATCTAAGAGGATACAGGATCAGTATCCTGGGGGCCAGTGGAGAGGGGGTCAGTAGAATGCAAAAAGAGAATCCCACAGAGGGAAGGAAGGCTCTGGGCCAGAATCCACCTGCTCTTCCTCCCCTGAAATACTTGGTTTCAGTGGCACCATGCAAATTCAGGGCTTCATTAGGAAGTGAAGAAGCTTATTCAGCTTCTTAGCTATGTCACCATAGTTATTTTCTCATCTGAAAAATAGGGGTAATAATTCTACAGAGTTTCCTAAATTGTAGAATGCTTATCACTGGAGATTTTAAACGGTACAATAGATTATTTTATGTAGTATGTTGACATACTTTTAAATGATGATGAATTACATGGTGGGGAATTTATTCCTTTTTCTTCCTTCCCCTGCAAATCTTCTGATTATATAAGAAGAAAGTCTCTGATACTTGTACAAGTTGGGATGCTTTGAGTGCAATAACAGTACACTCAAGGGGCTTCCCTGGTGGCGCCGTGGTTGAGAATCTGCCTGCTAATGCAGGGGACACGGGTTCGAGCCCTGGTCTGGGAGGATCCCACATGCCGCGAAGCAACTAGGCCCACTAGTGAGCCACAACTACTGAGCCTGCGCGTCTGGAGCCTGTGCTCCGCAACAAGACAGGCCGCGACAGTGAGAGTCCCGCGCACCGCGATGAAGAGTGGCCCCCGCTTGCCACAACTAGAGAAAGCCCTCGCACAGAAACAAAGACCCAACGCAGCAAAAAGAAATAAATTAATTAATAAACTCCTACCCCCAACATCTTCTTTAAAAAAAAAAAAAACAGTACACTCAAAAGTGAATAAAAAATGAGGAAAATGTATTATTTCACATAACTTTTCAGGGGAAGGCACTTTCAAGGAAGTTCAACAGCTCAAAGAAGTCATGAAAGACCCAGGTCCTTTCCATCTTTCCTTGTCCTTTTCATCTTATTGGCTTGGTTCTTAGGCATGTTCCCTCATAGTTACAAAATGGCTGCACCCGCACCAGGATTCATATGCATCTATTACCTTATTTAAAGACATTAAGAGTAGCTTAAATCAGGATTTGTTCATTTAAGATAAACACAAGATAAATTTTACTTAAGTGAAATTCACATAAAATAACCATCTTAGAGTGAACCATTCAGCAGTTCACAGTATTGTACAGCCATCACCACTATTTAATTGCAGAACTTTTTTACTATGGTAAAAAATATATAACATAAAATTTATCATCTGAAGCATTCTGGGGTGCACAATACAATAGTAACTATGTATTACTATCTCTAGAACTTTTTAAATTTTTTTGCAAAACTGAAACACTGTACCCAATGAACAACTACCCATTTTCCCCTTTCCCCAGCCCCTGACACCCACCACTCTACTTTCTGTTTCTAAGAGTTTGTTTTAGATACTTCATATAAATATAAATGAAACTATGCAGTATTTGTCTTTTTGTGACGGCTTATTTCACTTAGCATGATGTCATCCATATTGTAGCATATGACAAGATTTCCTTCTTTTTTAAGGCTGAATAATATTCCATCGTATGTATACACCACATCTTTAGCCATTCATCCTTCGGTAAGCATTTCGGTTGCTTCCAGCATTTGTTTCATATAAAAGGGAAGCAAATCTTCCTTAGAAGTTTCCAGCGGACTTCACTCAGGTCACAGGGGCCACAGATGGGCCATAATCCCATGTCCTGGCTGAAGGGAGGCTGGGGAAGGGGGCATAGCATTTCTAGCCTCTTTAGGAGGGGGTAAGCTCTTCCTTCCAGCCAGGAAGAAGGTGTAAGAGTGCTGATAAGAGTGCTGAAGATAACAGTGTAGCCACAGTGGGAGTCTGGAACCTCCCATAAGTGGTTAAAATACCTCCCCAGTCACCTCAGCCTACAGCAGGGAATACAATAATAACATTGTATTTAATTTTGCATCTATTTATGACAGGTGATAGTGGATGTAAATTTTCCTTTAAAAATAAATGGATTTAAGGGAGTTTTTTAAAGTAAATTACTAAAGAAAAGAATTAAATTAAAAAAATAGTACAGGTACTATAAATCAACTATGCTCCAATAAAAATAAAAAAAAAAATAGTACAGGTGTTGTGCAAAAGGTATGGCAAACATCTTAAAGGTATTAGGAGAATCATCCAAGTTTGGGATACAGGGTAATGGGGAGGTTTAAATGAAAGGACACATTCAAAGGCTCAGCCCAGTGTCTGGAACACAGAAAAGACTCTCTCAATGACTTTCGACAATAGCTGTGGTTCCCTTCAAGTTAAGGTTGCCAGATTCAACAAATAAAGTCAAAGGATGCCAAGTTAAATCTGAATTTCAGATAAACAATGAGTGATTTTTTTTTTTTTAGTATAAGTATGCCCTGTGCAATATTTGGGACATAATTATCCTAAAACAATTACCCTTTGCTTAAGAGAAATTCAAGTTTAACGGAGCCACCTGTGTTTGATCTGGCAGCCCTACTTTACGCATACTTTCCCTGGAATGAGGAAGAGCTGGGACAGCTCGGAGATGCTGGGAACCTCCACCACCAGGGAGTTGGGCAGAAGCTAATCAGGGAAGGTGGCAGTTCCTGCCCAGTAGCCGCCTCCACTCTTCCCCCAACCCTGAGACAGCCACCTGGACTCTCCAGACGCCTCCCCACCCCCATCTCCCTCATCCTCCCATCCCCCCCTCGCACCCCGACTTCCCCATCTCACAGTGGCTGTGACGTGGGCGGGGACCAGCAAGTGTTGCTGAGGCAACATATTACAGACAGAAAGGAACTTATGAACACGCAGGAGTCTGCTATGTGACTTTAAAGGCTTACCGCAGGGACCTGGGCCCATAAACACTCAGATGAAGAGGTTTTACGAGCGTTGGGGCTACACCCATCCCTCCCTCCCTCCCCCTCCCCTCCCCTCCCCTCCCCTCCCCCTCCCCCTCCCTCTCCCCGACTCTCCCTGTCTGCACTGAGCTGGGCCAGGGAACCTCTTCTGTCCAGAGAAGGGCAGGAGCCTGGTCCATGTGCTCTGGAAGCACAGGGGCCTCGGGATGTGTCCCATCCTTTCTCCATCCTTTCTGGCCATGCTGAGCAGGATCCCTACACACACACACACACACACACACACACACACACACACACACACACACACACACACACACACACACACACACAACATGCCTCCTCACCTCAATTTGCTGACTCAGCTCTTTTGGGGCAGCTGTGTGTGGGGGGGGGGGTGTGTGGGTGGGTGTGTGGGTGGGTATCCTTCAACCCAAGACTTTCAAGCAATCGTCTACATCTCTGGGTTGACAGGCCAGCTCATTGGTCATTCCCAGAAATATACTCAGCAGCGGGGCAGGGAGATGTCAACTACAAAAGCCTGGATACGTGAGTCCAGTGCCTCTGTATTTCATAGCAAACCGCACTTGAACTCTCCAGATCTCCTGATGCCGTCTGCCAGTTACGGCGAGGGCGAGTGGGATTTAAGTGGGATTCACTCCAGATGGCAGGAGAATATCACAATCTCCAGGGAGAAGAGCCTCAAAACTCCGTGGATGCTCGCGCTTGGCAAATGGCAGCTGTGATTCACACCAAGCCAAGAAGAGAGAGATTCATGAGCCCGGGATGTCTTCTGCGTGTCCCATGGCATTGCTTAGCCCCATTACTCACACCGCAGACCAGGGTGACACAGCCACTGTCTAGTGCTTACTCACACTCTGATTATCCCTTCGGTGTCTGGGGTCGGGGTGTGGGCAGGGTGTGTCTTTCCCAGACAGATTGGAACCCCTCTCCGGCAGAGAGGTCCCCTTCTTCCTTTGCGGCTCCGTGGAGACACAGTAAGTGCACAGCGCTAGCTGCCTGCCCTGCTGGGAGCTTCTGTCTGAGCATACCTCGTTCCTGCAAGGGTGCGTGTGCGTGCACAAGTGCACATGCACAGACGTACACACACACACCCCTGTCTAGTCCACACATCTGCTGTTAGCAGTCTTATTATTATTGCACACCTTACTCTCTGTGCATCAGGCTCGTACAGGGAGCCCCGAAGCAAACCCAAGCAGTCCTTTATTTCAAGGTCACGTCTACCAGCCCAGGCAGAGGCCCAAGGAAAGGAGGTTCTGCTGGGGCACCTCTGCTCCATTTCATTCACCCCCTTGTCCTTGGGGGTGCCTCACAGGACCCTACTCTTGCAGGTCACAGGGAGCAAGCCCCTCCCTCTTGGCCTCTCTCTTCTGTCCCCCCCCCCGAAGCCACTAAGGTCCTTCTCCCTTCTCCTTTCTGGCTGGACGCTGACCCTTTGTCCCCCAACCAATGGCTTGTGTTGTCAGCTATTCTGCTCCATCTGTTCTCGCTCGAAATGTGCCCAGAGGGAGGGACTTGACTTCAGATCCCAGATGCAGGTCTCCAAGATAAATGGTCCACTCACCTTGCCCCGTGGGCCACCTATCCGCGTGCAGCCAGCGTGGAACTATGCTCAGTCGCTCTCTCTCTCTTCGTCTTGAGTTCAGTGCTCTATTCATTACCCTGGCATTGCTATGTGCCAGGGATACCGGTGTTTGCCAGGCCCAGAACAGGGGATGTGGGCAATGTGGAAAGAAAGAAAAAATCCCATCTCATGACGTGGGGACATGTGGGCACAGTGGCTCCCAGAGGCCTGCCCGGCTCGTCTTGCTGGGTCTCCTGGGTCTGAGTGTGAGTTACTGTTCCAGCTGATGGGGGGTGGGGGCTGCTCTGAGAGCACTTGTGCCCCAGCACTGCGGGGGGAGGAGGGAGGCAGAGCGCTGTGCTTTGTGGCCGGCATTAGACTGAGAGCTAAAGCCCTTCCCAGCTTACAAAGCCCCCTCACACCCCTGAAAGCTCTGTGGCAATTCCAAGCAGCAGGTGGGCCAGGAGCAGAGGGTCCGGAGGAACCAAGAAAGCCCCCTAGGGAGCTGTTCTCCTGAGATGACCCCAGTTCCCACCGTCGAGTCCATGCCCCACGGGGGCGCCAGGGCGGAGATGCTCACCATCTGTGAGCACACCTGCTGTGAAGGACGCCCTGGGAGCGCTCTCAGCCACACGGCCAGGGGACGTCATCCTCCTTGCTCCCTCACTTCCTTTGCAACTAAAAGATCCCAGAGTGAAGGCTGATTTCTGGCAATCAACTTGCACTTGGGCTGCACCAGTTACGGGCCACACCCTGTCCCACACACAGGGACAGAAGCAGTCCCTGTCTCAGGAGCACAGGGTTCCAGGGCCCTACCAGCGTGGGAGTGGACACTGAGACGCGGCTGTGACACACAGCACAAGGCTGACCTGTCTTTCCATCAGGGTAGCTCCGTGGTGTCAGGGGTCAAGACATCTTCTGGGGTCAGGAATTGGGGGGATAAAGAAAGAGAGGGTGTGTGTCATGCCTCCATGGTAGGGACTGTGCCAGCTGCTGGGCGCCCCTCCATCAGCCCAGCCCTAGGTCTGACAGGCTGTTTTATGTTGATAGTTAATGTTTTATAGATATTTCTCCAGCAGCAAGTTAAATCGCATATGCTCGGGCAGACATCCAGGCCCGGGGCAGGCAGGCGGATGGAGCAGCTGGGCCCTGAGGCTCTGGTGGGCAGGCCTTCCTGCTGTAGAGCTCTGTGTCTAATAGGAAACGCAGGCTGGAGGTGGGGCTCAGGGCAGCCTGGGTTGCTTCCTTTATGGTCTCAGAGCCTCGGAGGACTCAGCTTTTTTTTTTTTTTTTTTGCAGTACGCAGGCCTCTCACTGTCGTGGCCTCTCCTGTTGTGGAGCACAGGCTCCGGACGCGCAGGCTCAGCGGCCATGGCTCACGGGCCCAGCCGCTCCGCGGCATGTGGGATCTTCCCGGACCGGGACAGGAACCCGTGTCCCCTGCATCGGCAGGCGGACTTTCAACCACTGTGCCACCAGGGAAGCCCCGGACTCAGCCTTTTCTTGGAAGGGGTCTTCACGTGGATTTTAAGTTCTGGGTCTGGGCAAACCCTCTTCTAGGAAATCAACAGTCAGAGCTGATACCAGACTGTGGCTCGTACGACCAGTTGGGCAGGGAGACGGAGAGCCTCCCCCATCAGCTGTGACCGGGTATGGGCTGGAGGAGGCTAACCGCCGAGCAGGCAGTGCGCGGGAGGTGGCGGGAACTCCAGCCATGGGACCCCATCCTAGGGGACTGGCACGACCGGGCAGGTTATTGCCAGGGGATTGGCCATGGAACGTGGGGCACAAAGCAGGACAGGACCTCCAAACTCGGCCTGAAGGGAGGGTGCTGCCCCCTCCCCTGGCCTCTTCTCCCAGCAGGGAGGTCGGGGGGAAGGGGGGTGATCCCACTCTGGTCCTTCAGCCACCAGCACAGCAAGCGTTCGGGGAGGCACTTCAGCTTATGGCCACCCCCTGCCCTGGTTCCGCCTACTCAGCAAGATGCTCAGAGACCTTCAGCACACGTTTATTGGCCACTTAACTCGTGCCAGCCTGTGTATTGAGTTCCGGGGTAACAAAATAAAGTACAAGGCCTTCCCTGAAGGACTTCCTGGTTGTGAGAGAACGCGAGCAGCGAATAGATGTGTGACAGTACAGGCGTAACAGAACGCACAGCCGGGGCACAGAGGAGAGGCCCCCGGGCTCGGGGTGAGCGCACAGAGCCCAAATGGTGAAGGGCAGGCTGTGCATCCCACAGGGACCACCATCCCCGAGCCCAGCCTCAGCACGTTGCTCCCAGGCCCTCCTCACTGTCCCCACCCCTTCCTGGGAACTGCGTGGTGGCCAACAGCCGGCCAACAGCCAACAGGAAAAAGAACAGGTCCCTCTGTGTGCTTTCCCCATAGCGCCTGTGTCTGGTCCAGACGCACACACACCACCCCCTCCCCCAAGGAACCAGCTGATTGGCTGGCCTGGGGTGACTAAGCCTTTGCACCTCTAGAAACCCCGAGTGACTTAGCTTAGTTAAACAGCTGTGGTAGTGACCAGATTCTTCTGCAACATGACCGACAGTTGCTCACACTGGCCCGATTTGAGGTCACATGTATTCGGTTTGATTGGGTACCTTCCATGTGGAGGGTATCCTGCTAGGTGATGCTTACGACTCCCTTTGAAGGTAGGCAGGGTGTTGGGTTATCATCTAATGCTACGTAACTAACCACCCCAAAACTTAGTGGCTGAAAACAACGGCAACATGTATTTTGCTTGTGAATGTGCGAAGTGAGCAGGGCTCAGCAAGGCCAGCTTGTCTCTGCTCCACTCGGCATCAGCTGGGACAGCTCCAGGGCTGCGGGCAGCAGTCATCTGAAGCCACTCGCTCACCTGCCTGGCTTCCGGCCCGGGAATACCTGGTAGCTGGGGCTCCTCCCTCCCAGCCCAGAGTCATGCCTCCTATCCCTCCAGCATGGCCACTTCTGGGCAGCCAGACTTCTGACACGCGGGCTCAGGGCTCCTGTATCCTGGGTGAGAGAAAGCCAGGCAGACGCTATACCCCCTTTTCAAACCTAGCATCTGGAGTTAACAGCCTCATTCCTGCCTCTATTCACTAGAAGCATCTCAGCAAAGCCAGCCCATACTGAAGGGGAAGACAGATTCCACCTGTTGACGGGAAGCATGCCAAAGATGTGTGAACATGACTGTGAATGTGTGTTTAACTCACCACACAAGACAAAGGCTCTTGTCCCACTTAGAGAGGGCCTGGGATAAAGCGGCTCGTCCAGTTCACGAAGTAATCTGGAACCAGGTGAGGATTCTAAGCCACATCCCCTGGCTCCAAGCCCAAGCCCTTCTTCTCTCCACCACCTGGCTCTGCGACAAAGGGCTCAGAGCACCCTGCAGCATCTGACGAAATCTGTAGACACTCTTCCCAGAAAAAAGCAATGCACACACATAGAAAAGCGCGCCTATACCTTTGTGGGGTCCCCTCCTGTTCTCCATCCAGCACACAAGAATCTAAACAAGTTGCCACTTCATCCTAGCAAGTGAAAAATCAACTCTTCTTAGATTTTTCAGAGCAGTGGGGTCCCTGAACATGCCACCTTCCCCAAATTTGGAGAGGCTGACAAGCAAATCCAGGAATCACTCCAAATGTGGGACCAGGAGCAGAAACCTCCCCTGGGCTGGAAGCAGTGCTGAGTAGGGAAATCGAACTGTAATTGACAAATTGCTAGAGGCTCAGTAGAAAATCTGCAGTGGGACCAGTCACGGGGGCAGGGCCACACTTTTGTGAGATTTATCTCCAAGAGCTCTCCAGTAAATAGCAGAGAAAAATCCCCTCCGGCTTCCAGCAGGAGGAGGGTAAAGGAACCATTCTAAAGGTTCTTCTTGCCCTCAGGGGAAACTGGTTAACCAGAGCCTAACTTGCTGGGGTTTAAATCAGAACCTAACTGATCTGGGGGAAGGGAAACACCCGTCTCCAGTCCACTGTAGCCGTCCTGCCCCACTTAAGAGAGGAGAAAAAGACTAAGAAACAGAGTCCAGCCTAGGCTCTCTCAAAACACTGACACCTAGTCACAGGCTATAGAACACTTTCCCGTCCCCACACCTCACTGCCACATCACTAAACACCCATTTACAGCAATACTTTTTGCCCAGTACATCATGCCTGGCTAGCAAGAAAAATTATAAAACATACTAAAGGGCAAAAAAACCCACAATCTGACGAGCCAGAGCGTCAGAACCAGACACAGATGGGATGTTGGAATTTTCAGAGCAGGCATTTAAAACAGCTATGATTAAGATGCTAAGGCTCTAATGGATAAAGTAGACAACATTCAAGAACAGATGGGCGATGTAAGCAGAGAAATGGAAATTCTAAGAAAGAACCAAAAGAAATATGCTAGAGATCAAAAGCACTAACAGAAATGAAGAATGCCTTTGATGGGCTTATGAAGAGACTGGATGCGGCTGAGGGAAGAATCTCCGAGCTTGAGTTTATCTCAGGAAACTTGTGGGGTTGCAGAACAGTGTCCAAAAATATAAGGCTGGACAAAACAGTTCTGGCCTCAGCCTGCTTCCAGTACAGCCGCCACACCCAGGGCAGTCAGCGCCAGGAGCAGGTTTCTGTCCCTACACCTGTCTGGCAGACTGGAGGCCTCTCCCAGCGCCCAGCCTTGGGGTCTGGGGAAGGCCTTGCTTGTGGTCGTGCCCTGAGGCTTGCTGTGCAAGTGCCGCTGTAGTGCTGTGTCAGCCGAGACCTCCTTCCCATATACACCTCATGGAGGAAAACCAGAAGTCCCTTCCTGCTTCTATGTGGGTGTGTTAGGAGAACCACTGACTGAAACTGCCCGCCCTGGCCAGGCATGATAGTCACCACCTGCATGAGTTATCTTACAGCAGGAGGTCCTGGTAAGAAACACAGAACTGACAAGCTACCACCAACCGGAAGAATTTGAGAAAGGTCAAAAGGAGAGAGGAGGGGCTTCCCTGGTGGTGCAGTGGTTAAGAATCTGCCTGCCAATGCAGGGGGCATGAGTTCGAGCCCTGGTCCTGGAAAATCGTACATGCCGCGGAGCAACTAAGCCCGTGTGCCACAACTACTGAGCCTGTGCTCTAGAGGCCACGAGCCACAACTACTGAGCCCTTGAGCCACAACTACTGAAGCCCGCGCACCTAGAGCCCATGCTCCACAACAAGAGAGGCCACCGCAATGAGAAACCCGCGCACCGCAACGAAGAGTAGCCCCCGCTCGCCGCAACTAGAGAAAGCCTGCGTGCAGCAACAGAGACCCCACGCAGCCAAAAATAAATAAAACTATTAAAAAAAAAAAAAAGGAGGGAGGAGATGCCAGTCCCTATGTCCTACCAACCTCCTAGAATCCTTCTTGCTAGAATCAATCTTGTCTGAGCAATGCACTTGCCTCCAGGAAGGACCCTGAGCCAGAATGATTAGCCAGAGACAACCCGGAAACTAACTGTATTACCATAAAACCCAAGACTGCGAGCCAGGTGGCAGAGCAGTTCTCCTGGGTTCCCTTACCCTGCTGCTCTCCACCCAGGCGCCCCCTCCCAATAAAGTCTCTTGCTTTGTCAGTGCGTGTGTCTCCTCAGGGCACGACCACAAGCAAGGCCTTCCCCAGACCCCAAGGCTGGGCGCTGGGAGAGGCCTCCAGTCTGCCAGACAGGTGTAGGGACATTTCTCTGAGACTCTCGAGCCCCGAAGGAGTCCCCATTCCTGCAACAGGTGGACTCCAGCGGCCTGGAAGGAGGAAACCAGAACCCAGACTCCCCCCATGGCAGCCCCAGGGCAGCCACACAACAGAACAAGAGGCTTCCTAGGGGAGGTTTCAGGTTCTGCATCTGACATGATGAGGGGTAGCACAGTGGGTCCCCACCCTCCTTTCCTTCTGTTTACACCTGAGGGAGGAACAGGTGCCTCAGACTCTGCAGGAGGGAGGGGGGCTGAAAAGTCCTTTGGGTGATTGGCATAAATGACGCCCACCCATCCCTGAGGTAGAGAGAGCATGTGAGAGGAAGACATAGAGGCTTTATATGTGGAAAAGTGGGGTACACTCCCTGGCACTGACCGATGACCTTCAACAAGCCCCCCTCTGGCAATGTTCCCCTGATCTGTACTTAGAGTTGGGGTGACATGGGACCCACATGTGCAGCATGGGGAAGGGAAGGGCCCACCTAAGCAGACGTGCTGGTCAGATTGACAAGGAGCTTCCTGGGTACCCTTTTAGGCAAGTAGATTTACCCATGGGTTTTCCTTTACCCTTTCATTAATTTTGGGGAGGGGGTGGTGATGAAAAAGAAAGGAAGCTTCGGGTGCAAGAGACATTTGTCTAAAGAACGGGGGGAGCATATGTGACTGAGCAGGACCTATGGGGCCTTCTGGGGACAGACTCCTCCCCCATATCCTCTGCTGTAGCTCCTCTCTGAAGTACCCAGATAATAGTATCTCATGCATATTTCCTGAGTTTTTCAGATGCTAAAAACCACCACCAAATGGAAGAAATGAACTACCTGATGATCATGAGCGTATCCCCCAGACCTACTGGCGACTGAGGATTGATAACGTTAACCACCCTGTTACCTCACCATCAACCAATCAGAAAGAATTGTGCACGAGCTGATCACACACCATGGGACGCCCCGCTCTCACCTGGCCTTTAAAAATCCTTCGCTGAAACCCTTCGAGGAGTTCGGGGTTCTTTGAGTGTGAGCCACCCATTCTCCTTGCCTGGCCCGGCAATAAACCTTTCCCTGCTCCAAACGCTGACGTTTCAGTTTGTTTGGCTTCACTGTGTCGTGCACACAAACTTGTGTTCGAAAACGCATAGGACCATGGAGGGATGTGACCACATCTGGTCCCCTGCCCACTCCTTGGGCTAGTTTTTGAGGCTGTATGGAGAGAGGGGTTATAGACAAAAACTGAAAATAGTTTTGTTTCCTTTCATTTTCTTGAAATAAAGAGCTTTCTGAGAGCCTGGACATCAGCAGCTTACTACCTTAAGGCCCAGGTGACAAAATGTGACACAGGTTGGAAGGAGAGCAGACCTGGAGGTGTGGCCCATCCCAAGGGGGCCTGAAGGGACCGCTGCCCTGGGTTGGTGGCGCAAGCATTTGATGCTTTGGAACGAGAAGCAGCAAAAGTGGAAGGAGCTGGCGACAAAGGTTTCAGTGGGCAGGTAAATGCCCCCAGGCCTGGGGGGAGAGAAAGCTGCAGCGCCCAGCAGGTGTGGCTCGTTCTTGAACAGACCTGAGCGTAGTGGGGTGGGGTGACTCCGCACTGCCCTGCATCCCTACAGTGGAAGGGGGAGCCATGCTCACGTGGCCTCCTTTGTGCCCACAGGATGGTGGGAGCTGAGAAGTTTCATCTCACTGGGGTCTTTGACAGAAGTTTAATAGAGGGATATACAGGGAGCAAGTGAAGTTCGAGGTAGTAACATATCACATTCAGTTGGGAAGGTAACATTGAACTTGGCCTTGAAGGACCAGAAGGGCTGAGACACACAGAGATAGAGTCAGGTCATTCCAGGAGAAGGAAACACCTGATTTGGGGAAATGAAAACGCACCATTCTGAACGTGGTCGTGGGGAAGTTCCTACAGGAAGGGTACAGCTCTCTGAAAGGAGGTTTTGTAGGGCTTCTCTGCGGTTGCTGTGGTGTCACTGTCAGGTTGTGGTGCTGGATTACTGTTGGCCTTCTTCTGAGCATAGGAAATGCACCTAAACATTTCCTGGCTGACATGGACATCCTCCAAAGTGTGACTTTATTCCTGGTGTCAGAAATGGGGAAGTTTGTCCTTGGATCCAACGTAGCCCAGAGAGGTTCAAGAGAGCAGAAAGTGAGTCAGCCTGAGCCTGGGCTGAGGGGCTATCAAAGGCCCATGGAAGAGAGGCCGGGGCTTGGGAGGGCATGCAACCCTCTGAGGGAGAGTGGGTCCATGTCAGACCGGGTATGGCCTGGGCTGACCCGGGAGCCTTGGGCACCGGTTCGAGCAGTGAGAGCTCACCTGTGCATACCTGTGCACCTGTCTTCAATGTACTGTGTCCCTGGGGTTCTCCCTTGGGGCTCGGAGAGGGCCTGGGAGCCCCAGCCTGACACTGCTACTAAGAAGAGCCCGAGGAAAACCTACCTCGACTTCCTCATGACACTAAAGAATTGGCGGAGCGCCGAGGCACTGCTGCCAGACAGTCCCACATCAGCACAACATTGCTGGAAGCACCAGAACCGTAGCTCTGCCTCCCCTCTGCTTTCCAGATCTTCTGTGAGTGCATCTATATGGGGGAACCAGTTCACCCCCAGGACCCTAGCTGCAAGGGAATGGATAAGTGTAGTTTTATCTTTCTCACCTCTAGTGAACGGGACGGCACATTAGGAAGGGAAAATGGATGCCGACAGTCCAGCAAGCTGTTGGCATATTTGACAGTTAAATTTCCATTTTACAGATGGTGACACTGGGGCTTAGAGAGGAGAAGCATTTGAATTAGTCACCCTGCTAGCAACCGGCAAAACCAGGACTTAAAGGACGTAAGCCAGTAGAGAGCTGGCAAAGTTTTGAAAACCAGTTCTCCACGTGTCACTCCAACAGGAATGCTGGTTGATATTTCTCTTTCTGGTAATGAATAAGACAGAAGTGAAACGACAAAGACATATATTGGAGCTTCACTCTTTCCTCACTGACACAAGTGCCTTCTTTGCTAAACTGGATATTTCCTTAGTTTCTTATGCTATTCACAATGTAATAACTACAGACACGACACACATTTTACCTGCATTATTAACATTTTCTCCAGGGCTTTCTTACATCTAGACAACCAACTAAACAATCAATCAAGCCATGATTTATAGTTTTTGCCACTTTCCACGGTGTAAATATTCTCACTGGCTGATTTCAAGCTACCAAAGTGACGTTATGGGAAAAGAGTTGGTAGGAGAGGTAAAGCGGGACGCTGGCTGTTATGTAGGATTTCCATCTGCAGACACAATAGTTGTAAATGACCTCAGAGTGTAGACAATAGTAAAATAATTGGGGAGTGGTGAGTTTGTTATCTTTGTTTTTCATATGATTTATTCAAGTTTAAGTTAATTATTAACAATGGCCACGTTTATTAACTGGCTTGCAAAATCTCCAAAAATTTCACAATCATTCTCGTGAAGTGTCCAAGCCGGGTACAGCACACACTGATTTAAACCCAGGACCTCTGACACAGAAGCCCACGCTCTGATCCTACTTGACACAGCTAAACGTACCAGAGGTCCACAGGTAGTAAGTAGCGGAGTTGAGATTTGAAACCAGTCTGGCTCCAAAGGCACGTTCTTAACCACTACCACTGGGGTAATTGTCTCCAATATTTTCCTTTGGCTCTGGAAAGCCATCCCATTAGCCACTGGTGTGCCTGATGGGGAAGAGGGAGAGAAACAAGGAAGGATGTCTAGCTGAACTGTACCTCTCTGGACCCCAGGCCACGGGAGAGCCGTGGAACTCAGGCACCATCAAGCCCTGTTCTGCCACGGTGGAGAGGCAGAGAAGCCCAGGGCACCACAGAGTCTGCAGTGAGTTGGGACCAGAACCCAGGTCTCCTCCATCATCCCCAGGCTGAGGCACGTCCACAGCCCCTGAGACCTGGGCCCTGTGGGGACTGGGCAACAGGAACCACCACTGCAGACAGGCGTGAACTGGGAAGAAGCTGCGTGACACACGCAGAGGAGAGTCAGCCTGAGGCCTGCGGTGTGCCCAGGCCTGTGCCAGGCCCTCTGTGTAGACAGCACGTGGGAGGAGAGCAGCCATGGGCCAAAGGAGGCCCTGCTCACCGTGGCACCATCCAGTTCCACTGCCACTAGCCACGTTTCACAAGTTATATTTAAATTAAATAAAATTAAGTAAAACTTAAAATTCAGTTCCTTAGGTCCAAGAGCCACATTTGGTTAGAGGTTATTGGATTGGATACTCAGATATAGGACATTTCCACTGTCACAGAAAATTCTGGGCTTCCCTGGTGGTGCAGTGGTTAAGAATCTGCCTGTCGATGCAGGGGACATGGATTCGATCCCCGGTCCGAGAAGATCCCACATGCCGCGGAGCAACTAAGCCCATGTGCCACAACTACTGAGCCTGTGCTCTAGAGCCTGCGAGCCACAACTACCAAGCCCGAGCGCCACAACTACTGAAGCCCACGCGCCTAGAGCCCGTGCTCCGCAACAAGAGAAGCCACTGCAATGAGAAGCCCATGCACCGCAACGAAGAGTAGCCCCCGCTCACCACAACTAGAGAAAGCCCGCACAGCAACGAAGACCCAACGCAGCCATAAATAAATAAATAAAAGAAATTTATTGAAAAAAAGAAAATTCTACTGACAGCACTGACCCTAGAAGGAAGCCAGGTGAAATGAAAAACGCTGGAATTAAGCCAGATGCGGAGGTGTGTTTCTTGGAGGGAGAAGACCTTGAAGGACCAACTAGCTGGGGAAGGGCCCCACCCAGGGCCCAGGCCTGAGCCCCTCTCTTGGGCTGCCTAACCTGACCGGATGCCTGTCTGCTGCTGCCCACACCCACCCAGGGGCCAGGAATGCGGCTTGTGGGAACCTGCCGGCAGCTGACCAGGAGGCAGCAGTCATGGGAGCAGCTGAGCCTCCTGCGGCCCAGGGGGCTGGGGCCTGCGAGGGCCGACGCCCACCTGCCTGCATCCCAAGCTCTGGCGTCCGGAAGCCCAGCACTGGGAAGACAGCTGATTCTGTGTGCCTTTTGGAAGCCACTCGCCTTGGTCCTAACGAGAGGCCCCCTGGAGGGGGCGGGCACTGAGTGTTTGTTTTGCGGCATCTTTGATGCTCCTCGGAGCGTTTGATGTCGGAGGATGTCCCTAGCCAAGCCAGCCATGTGCTGTTTGCTCTGGGGTTTTCCTTTTATTCGTTTATAAACTCATCTTGATTGGTTCGGTAAAGGGCAAAAGAAGGAACCCAGCGGAAAAGGAACGCTATATAATTTATAGGGGAAGGGGAGGTGGGAGGCCATTTGCGGTGGGCCGGGTGCAGCCGAAGCAGGATGTCCAACCAGCTCACACTTCAGGGCTTCAACGCTCGACACAGCGAGATCTCGTAGAATCCTTACCGATCCGTGTAGACTTCTTGTGGATGAACCTAAAACCCTTATGAGATCGTAATGGAGTCCACGTAGAAGATTCATAGAGTCCTTTCAGAAGCCACATAAAATTCACATAGAATTCACCAGACTGTTTCTAGTAGCCTAAATCCCCACTGCCCCCCCCCCCCACACACACACTCCTGTCCTCGCCAAGGGAAAGAGCAGGTCCCTACCTTGAGCTGCACTTTCTTTCCTCAGAGAGAGGCCACTTGACAGATCTATCTGTTATGCAAAGGTAGGGGCTGGAGTCCCCCAGTGTCCAGGGTAAGGGGGTAATGCGACCTTTTGTGGCCTGACCAGGGTAGGCCTCTCTTCAGGGCCTTTGACCTGCAAACCTGGTCCCTCGGGAAGAGGGGAATCATTTGCATAAGAATCCCAGGGCTTCCAAGAAAAGAAGGGACCCCAGCCCCTGTATGAACACTCATCATGGTGACCTGGGTGCAAATGGCCCCTGGAGCAAGAGCCCCACAATGCAGGTTTGGTTTGTATTTGTGTCAATGTGTTCAGCACCTAGTCCTGTGCCTGCCACCTGGTAGGTCCTCAGTATTTGTTTCATGAATAAATGAATGAAGCTGTGCTGGCAGGAAAGGACTCTAAGGGCCCAGAAGGGTGACCACCAGGAAGACGGGGCAAACATGAGGCCAACTCAAGGCCTGGGCCAGGCACTGGGTCTTAGGGTGGACTGGCTAGAGAGCTGGACAAACGAGGCCTCCCTACTGGGCAGGCAGAGGGAGACCTGTCTAGGGTGGGGAAAGCCAAGGAGCGGGGTTCTGCAAGCACCAGGGCAAGGTCTGTCTTGATGGCATCCTGGCGGTAGGTGGCCAGGACCTGAACAGGCCAGTCTCCAGCCTGTCCTGGGCATGTGGGGTGAGACAGAGCCTTGTGGGATCTGGGACAATTTTCTGGTTATTTTAAAATTTCATCTCAGGCAGTATGGCTTGCTTTCATTCTTCAGAGTTGTGGCTCGGCGAGAAGCCCCCCAGATCAGGAGGTTTGTAGAGACATGCAGAGATAGAAGCCCCCCCAGCAAGCCTGGCTGTGTGGAGCTGGGGTTGCCAGAGAGGAAAGAGATTCTGCCTTTTCCAGGCAGAGAGGGCAAGACTCCTTTACGGGAGCCCTGGGCTCTGAGGAGACCCTCCTGGGAAGCAGCAGTACTGACTCTGGACAAAAGGTTGAGGTCTGTGTATGTCTGTCTGTCCATCTGTGCGGGGGCGACGGCACCCCCACTGATGGCAGCTCTGGCTACACACCTCGGCCAAGCCCCAGCCCTGCACCCTCCCCCGGGCGTGGCTGAGGACGGATGAGAGCCTGCATTTGGGAGTAAGTGTTTTCAGTCCTGCAAAAGCAAAGTAGGTCCTGGATATGTGTTTGAAAAAAAAAAGAAAGGAGGGAAGAAAATGAAATGTTTTAATAAATAAGATAAAATAAAAAATAAAAAAAAATGGGAATTCCCTGGCAGTCCAGTGGTTAGGACTTGGTGCTTTCAGTGCCTGGGCCCAGCTTCCATCCCTGGTTCGGGAGCTAAGATCCTGCAAGCTGAGCAGCGTGGCCAAAAAGTTAAAAAAAAAAAAAAAAAAAAAAAAAGAAAGGAAGAAAGAAACAAGGGAGGGAGGAAAGGGACAAAAAAACCTTCAGACCAGGCTGAGGCCTCACTAGCCCAGAGCATGTCTTTTACAGCAAACACCAAACATCCTACTTCTGCCAGCAGTCAAATTCATGTGCCTGGAAGGGAGAGCTAGAACTTAAGTGAATGAAGAAACCACGTCCAGGGCGCTCCCAGTGCCTCGCTGCACGTGCACATCCCCTGCCCCATGTGCCAGCATGGTCTTTGGGCAGCAGGAAGCAGGCGGATGGCCTCCTTGGGAGCTTTGGTCACCAGATGTAACCTCAGCAGCAGCAGGAGAGGGAACATCAGAGGATAAGGCAGAAGCAAGTGGAACCACATCGTAGGGGGCCTCGAGGGTCAGCTTGAGTTGGGATTTTGTGTTTTGGCACCGGGGAGCCTTTGGAGGTTTTTGAGCTGGGGAACAACCCTTAGGACATATGCATTAGGAGGGTTCTGTTTAGGGAAACCAAATGTTCCAGTGCGCCTGGCTCGGTCCTGGTTCTCCTGGACAGTCCTGATTTATGCCCGCCCCCCCCCCCCCCCGTCCACTCCCCGTGACACTCTCAGAAGTATCCTGGTTTTACTTACTGGATATTTTATGATATTAAGGAATTAGTTTTAATTTGTGTATGTGTGTGTGTGTGTGTGTGTGTGTGTTATGCGGGCCTCTCACTGTTGAGACCTCTCCCGTTGCGGAACACAGGCTCCGGACGTGCAGGCTCAGCGGCCATGGCTCACGGGCCCAGCCGCTCCGCGGCATGCAGGATCCTCCTGGACCGGGGCACGAACCCGTGTCCCCTGCATCGGCAGGCGGACTCTCAACCACTGCGCCACCAGGGAAGCCCCTAGTTTTAATTTTTAAAGATAGGATAAGAGCCTTGTGGTTATGTTTAAAAAAAGAGTTCTTGTCTTTTAGAGATATATACCTCAATATTTATAGATGAATGTTGTCTGAGATTTGCTTCCAAAAAATCTGAGGGGAGGGCTGGTGGGAGGGAATGGGTGGGAGCAGAAAGAAAACTGGCTGAGTTAATCATTGCTGGGGTTGGGTGTGGGTACATGGGTGTTCGTTAGCTCGTCTCTATTTTTATATTTGTTTGAAGTTTTCTGATATAAAAAGTTTTTAAAAAGTGTCCCAGATTGAATAGAAATACGGTCACTCTAGTTCACTCATAAGAAGGAATTTTGCCCCCAGGGACAGTTGGCAGCGTCTCGAGACGTTTTGGGTCATTCTGTCACAGCTGGGGTGGGGTGTGATTGTCACCTCGTGGTACAGGCCAGGGATGCTGCCAGGTGCTCAGGCAGCCCCACAGCAAAGCATTACTCGGCCCAAAGTATCAGTCACGCTGAGGCTGAGGAACCTAGGCGTGTGGAATTTACCTTAAAGCAATTTACCTTAAAGCATTGCTGTATGAACAGGAGGAATGTGTATCCATGTGTGCGTTCACAGTAATTTATGCTCTAGGGATGATTAGTTAACACTGAAAGGAATTCACACTCTAGAAGTGGCTAGCCAGGGCTTCCAATATAGTCATCTACATCTGCTCCCCAGAATTCATTAGTTAGCATAAAAGGTGTTCTAGGGAATTCCCTGGCAGTCCAGTGGTTGGGACTCTGTGCTTCCACTGCTGGGGGCCTGGTCGGGGAAATACGATACTGCAAGGCACACACAGCACGGCCAAAACAAAAACAAAAACAAAAGGTGTTCTAGATAATTTGTTATTGAAGAAATAAGTGATGTTCAAGAAACATGTTTGGGGACTTCCCTGGCGGTCCAGTGGTTAAAACTCCGTGCTTCCAAGGCAGGGGGCACAGGTTCAATCCCTGGTCGAGGAACTAGGATCCCACATGCCACACGGTGTGGGCAGAAAGGAAAAAAAAAAAGAAAAGAAATGTGTTTGGCTGAAATGATTGTGCAGGCAACTTTGTCTTTGCTTAAAAGAGACAGAAGGATCCAGCAAACCCGTTGCCTCACGCCCGTGGACCCGTGCTCCGGGTCTATTCCCATGCGGTTCCGGGCTCTCCTCTGGGCCCAGCCATCCCCAATTCTGATAGACGTCTCTGTCTCCTGGTGCAGCTAGAAGGTGGGTTGGTCCTGATGACAGAACATAGGCTTATCTGGGGGGCACTGAACTTTTCATGCAAGCGCTTGACAAAGAGAGGGGATGCCCCCAAGCTTAGTGAGGGGGTCAAATGACTGTTTCGGTGCTTACTTGCTATTAAAAATATGTCACTGTGGCAGAATCTGGTCTGAAATGTGCTTTTATGTAACATATGCTCCTTTAGGGCATCGCCTAAAGACTCAAGAGTCCCAGCGTAATCCTTGGGGACAGCAGTGTTTACTTAAGCCCCTGATCGCCTGAGATCAGGAGGATAATGGTGGTGGTGTGTGGAGGGGGTAGATTAGAGGGTAGATTAGACCTCCGTCACTTCCTTCAGGAAGTTTCTAACATCTTTCACGTACCTCCTTGGCACCAGCACCACGTATCACACCTCTTCCCACCCCGCCAGGGTCTCACCCATGCTCCCAACACCTACATCTGTGGCTTCAACCACGGCCAGGAAAGGTCTCTGTGCTCAAGGCCTCCGAGGCATGACAGCAAACGTGCACGAGAGCTCCGCGGCCAGAACCCGGCCTCTGGGCCTGGGATCCATCGTGGTGGCCAAGACTGGTTTTCGGCTTCCTTTCATCTGCTTCCCGCTGTAGCCCGGCAGGAACAGCCTGCCTCCCTGTCCTATGAAACCAGGGGCCTGGCTGCTCAGAGCCGCACCCCCTGGGCTCCCTGGTCACAGGTAGTAGCCATGCATTTAGAGGCAGGGCGACAGTCGTGGACGGCTGGAGGGGCTGGGAGGGGCCCCTCAGGAAGCCTTATTCTCAGCCATCAGCAGCTCAGCGGAAGTGAGTTTACCGGAGCCTATTCTGAGGGCCTGCTTGGCTGGAGAGAGGGGCAGTTGGTTGAGGGCACTGCGTGTTTGAAGGCGGTGGGGGAGGGAGGAAAGGGGTGGGCGTCCATGCCAACACATGGACGCAGGGCGGGTGGCAGAAGGATCCAGAGGGAGCTTTCTAGAGCTGCCATGAAATGAACTGCAGCATTCTGAGGAGGGGCACTGACTCCCTAGCCAGCTCTCAGCACAGGCACGCACACACACACACACACACGCACACACACACCCCCCACCCCACACACCCCTGAGGTCTCCGGGCACTGACTCCCTAGCCAGCTCTCAGCACAGGCACGCGCACGCACACGCACACACACACACACACACACACACACACACACACACACACACCCCTGAGGTCTCCGGGCTGCATTAGTTGCCCTCATGGCCCTTTCTTTCCCAAGGTCTCAGATCACATGTCAGACAGGGATTTTCCTAGCTGCTAATCCCAAGGTGTGCTGGCTCCCATGGGGCCCCCAAATGCTCCCCCTGGCCCGGGGGCAGGCTACCCGAGTCCCAGGACTCTCCCTCAAGGTATGCCTCTGAAATAGCAGAGGAGCCCCTGCAGGGGGCAGATTCCCTCCCTGGAGGTGTGTGCTCCTCTGCCGGGGTCATTCAGCTGGAATCTCTGGTACACTCCCGCTGCCACTGTCTTTGCCTCCTGCTGCACCGTGGGGAGGCTTGGGGTGGGCTGGAGAAGGGGTTCTAGGCCTCTCACGGCTCCCCTTCCCCAAGCCATGCCATGTCAACACAGACTGCCGAAATGCCCCAGCGTGCCTCAAGGCCCTTGTCCCTCCCGCTACGACCCAAGCCCTGCCTGTCTTGGGGTCCTGGGGCCCCCAGATCCCAGCCCACAGTGGTGCTGGGGTTCTGCAGGCCTGTGCACGGCTCTTCCTGTCTCCTCGTCTGTCTGGGGTTCTCTGAGCATACGAACTGGGCTGGGCCTTTTTCATCTCTGTCTTTCTCATGGAAGAACCCAGCCGGGAACCCCTCGCCCCATTCCCACCCCCGCCCCCATGCTCCAAGGATGTCAGTGAGTGTGGGCAGAATTTCAGCGCCTGACAACTTCAGATTCACATCTTTGATCTGCAAACCTGGCAGCGCTGGGTAGCGGAGAGAACTCGGGATTCGGGCACCTGGGCTTGAATCCTGGCTTTGTCACTTACACCATGTGACCATGGGCAGTCACTTCACTCCCAGAGCTAGGTGTCCTCATCAGGGAAATGGGGACAGTTGTACCTGACTCACAACGAACCCCATGAAGGGTGATTACACAGCATGCCCCAACGGCCCAGCCCAGCACCTTGGCTTCCTCTTGGGAGTTAGCAGAGCCCAGTGATGAGTTGTTTTAGGCCTGGTCCTGGGCACTGGGGTTTCTGTGTTGTTGACACAGTAAAAGCACTTTGTATATAACATTTGCGTTATATTATATTATATTTGCAAATATTTGCATATTTGTATCTCGTAATCCTCACAATGGTCCTTTGAGGAAAGTAGCAGCAGCAGAGCAACAGCTTTTTATAGCCCAGGAAACTGAAGCACAGAGAGACTATGATTCTTGGCCAACGTCACACAGCTGGTAAGTGGCAGAGTTGTGGTTTGAACCAAAGCCTCTTGGCTTTGGGGCCGTCCTCCTAGCCCTGCCACTGAACCGCTCTGAGTTCACCCTAAGAGAGGAAACCGACGAAGGGATGCTCTTTGATGGGATCGAAGATGTTTGCCGAGTTCCTACGAAAGAATTAGTAGAGGTGGTCCCAGCCCCATTGTAGGATGTGGGGTCCTGGGGAGTGGCTCGAGCTTTGCTGAGAGCTGGGGCGGTGGCGGGGGGGGGGGGTGGGCCTGCCCTTCCTCTGTAGCCCGCTCGCCTGCCAGGGTGTTTGAACAATGATTAACTGCAGCGGGCAGGCCAGTGCAGGCCAGGGCGGGCATGGCGGTTTAGCTCACCCCTTGCACAACGGCTGCCGCACCCGCCTGCCCAGCTCGGGGGTGACCGAGGGGGCAGGACCGGGCAGGCTCCCAGAAGCTGGGGAAACGGCCCTGGGAAGGACAAGGGACACCCTGGCTGGACCTGCAGACGTGATCACCACCACATTCCACCCCTCCCAAGCCCCGAGCTCGTGGAGCCTCTTCTGGGGGCTCCTGTGCACCACGGGAGCAGACTCCAGCCCCAGTGCTCATGGGGTCCGCCTTGATGAAGGTGTTCCTCAAACGATGTCACCTGAAACGGCCCTCTTGGCTCCAGCGACAGAGCAGCACAGGCCAGATTGGACCAGAGGAGGCAGGAGCTCACACTGGGCGCTCCACCCTCCAGGCCCGGGATGGCGAGGGAGCCCCGCACACTGCTCCTCTGCACCTCCCTCCCTGCCCCTTGCTAGTCGAAGAACACAGGCGCACACGCGTCCCAGGCCTGGTGCACCCACACACGTGCCAGCCCCCGGGGCCCCTTCCCCGGGAGCACCTTGTTCCCAGAGTGCTGGTGGGAGTGCACTCACACTCAGACTGGCCAAAATCCGCCTGGAGACTCACTGCCACACCCATACACTCGCACCCCAGCCTCGCCTGAAGCTGGGCCTCCGTTTGTTTGTTGAACGAAGCACTGAAGTCCTTTGTCCTCAGTAAACTCTGTGCCCGTTTCAGGTCCAGCTCCGCCACTCCAGAGCCTGGAGGAGGTTGGGATGTGTGGGTAGGTGGGTGGGGAGTGGGCAGTGAGAGAGAATTTTCTCTGAAGGTGGGAGGGGGTGGAGGCCGCCTCGGACGAGGTTGCCCCTCTCCCCAGCCCCACTTGGGTTCCTCGATATTCCGGAAAGGCCCCTCAGCAGACCATCCCCCAGGCCCAATGGGGCCCAGGAGTCTGACTGGGTTGCCCGGCCCTTCCTCACAACCCAGGGACATTGTGACCTCGAGGATTTCCAAAAACTTTGCAGCAACACAGGGTGGGCTCCTCCTGACCAACAGGTTGGGTCCTGTTTTGCCCCAAATTCACCTGCCCAGCCTCCGGGACCCCAAGTTCTGGGCTATGTACTCAGGGGTACCATACGCTGTTTATTCCCTCATAGGAGGACCCCCTCTTCAACCTGGACTGGGAAGACCTGGGTCTCACCTTCTCAGGGCCATGCGAGAACCCTGCCCTGACCCCGCCCACCTGCCTCCTTATGGGAAATCTGTGTGTTTACTGAACACCTGCTCTGGTAAAGAGAATAGAATATGCTGACTGCCCTCAGGGCACGTGAACAAATGGCAGAGAACGAATGAGAAGTTCCGTGACGGAGGCCAGTCCGGCTGCTGTGACGACTGATGAGCTGCGATTCCTAAGCGGCACCTTCTGTATACCAGGCCCTGTTCTAAGCAGGTCGCAGGTATTTACCTGTTTTCATCACATGAGCTTCACGGCAAGATATGAAGGAGATAAATTCATGACCCTCACTGCAGGATAAGGGAAAAACCAAGGTACGGAGAAGTCGAGTAACTTGCCCAAGGACATAAGTAGCAGGACCAGGATTCAAACCCGGGTGCCTGTGCTCTTAGCCACGATGCTACGCTGCCTACAAAGCAAGGTAGAGAAGAAAGGGAGGGCCGGGGAAGCTTCCCAGACGGGATGGCGGCAGAGCTAGGCCTGGATTACAGGTGCAACATAAACACACACGCAAACACAATGAAGACAGTAGCACATCAAAAAGCGACACTCTGAAGTAGGAGTTGGCCAACTTTGCCCGTAAAGGGCCGGATGGTAAATAGTTGAGGCTTTGCAGGTCATGCCTTTCCTGTCACAACTACTCAGCTCAGCCCGTGGAGCCCCAGAGCAGTCCCAGGTAATATATGAACAAATGGGCCTGGCCATGTGCCAATAATACCTTATGAACAGGCGTTGGATGTCACGTGATCCTCACATGCCACAAAATATTTTTCTTGTACATTTCTCCATCGTTTAAAGCGTAGAAAGTGTTTTTAGGTCTCAGACGGCACAGAAGCAGGCCCGGAGGAGTGATAGGGCCACGGGCCACAGTTTGCTGACTCCCGTCCTACAGGCTTGGAGAAGTGAGAGTGTATGGAGGCTCCAGAGAACTAGTTACGCAGATTGACCAGAGCCCAGGAGCCCCAGGAGTGAGGAGCGGGGCTGGCCAAGATGGGAGGGGGCCTTGAGGACCCAGAGAGGAGGTGTTATCACAGCAGGGTCAGCCCAGCCTCAGGCTCCAGTGTCACCAGGCCCTGGCTGTGAGACTCAGGCGTCTGCTTCTCTGAGCTTCCGCTATAAAATGGGAACCTGGCATTGACCTTGAAAGTCCTGTGAAAGGGGCCACTTAGGGTGAGAGGCTGTCTGTTATTCATTCATGTGCTTCATAGGCAGGAACCTGCTCAGGTATGTGTTTCGGCAGCACTGCCCTGGTGGCTGCATGGAGGACGGTTGGGCATCTGTGTGAACACCTGCGTGCCCTCCAGATCCCTCCTCCACCATCCTCCCCGCTGCCCTGTGCTGAGAAGACCAACCTGTGTGGACAGAGTCATGGGCTCCTCCGCTCTCCTACTGCTTGATGGGCTCAGGCAACGGGGAGCCCAGCAGGAAATGGGAGAGAGAGGGGAGCGAGGCGAACTCCCCAACCCCTCCCTGCGGGCTGTCTGCAAGCTGGCTGCCTCCCTCAGGGAGAAGGCCACAGCCTGAGGCCTGACTTACATCACCAGTGCTAGGGCTCTCACTACCCTTGCCCACAGCTTTGCCAACTCTTCTCAATTTATACTGAGTGCAACTTCGTTGATTGATTCAAAGAGAGTGAGACTGGAGAGAGACACCAGTTAGGAGACCATTGCTGCGATTTTGATAAAGGAAGATGCAGCAGCAAAATGGGACAGTGGTGGTGAGGGCAAGGAGACACATTTAGAAGCTAAACAGGCCGAAGGAGGAACATGAGAGAACGGGAAGAAGCTCCAGGATGACTGGCATTGCTGGCAGGGGTAGCTGGAGGACAGAGGTGCTGAGAGAGGATCCCCAGGGAGAGAGTCAGGGATTTGGAATGGAAACGATGAGTTTGTGGTGGTGCCTGAAGGCTATCCAGGTGGCTAAATGCACCGGTGTACCCCACCTTCCTGCAGCCCTGATTCTCTTCCCGACCTTTAGCCATGACCCATTCAGTTCTCCCAGATGAGCCACCACACTGGGAATGACCTGGGAGCCTTGGAGAACAGTCCGTGAATAAATATTTGCTGGACTTTTCCTTCTCTTTCTGATGCAGGGAAAAGGCTCTCAGATGTGTGAACTTAGCTGGGAGGAGTGATGGGAAGATGCTGGGGTGTCCGGGAGAGGTCTAAGGGGACTCCATCCCCAGAGGGGCTGAGGGCTAAATAAAGCCGGAGCAGCCAGCTGACAGGATGCTCTTGCCCACCAGCCAGGGATGCGGAACGCCATGAGGCACCTCCACTGGGGGGATATTTGGTTGAAATCTTCCCTTTAACCACTCATCTTTTGTGGCTTGCGGGAGGCAGGAGGTCAGGTCCAGGCTTTCCTCCAGGGTGGGTCCTTGTGTTAGGACAACACTACATGGGGTGAAGGGGGCGTGGGGATAACTCTATTAGGCCTCTCCAGGGCTTCATCCCCTTCATAGCTGGACTGCCTTCTGATTACATCGTCCTTCCAAAAACAAACACTTGATTGAATATTTCTCAACTGAGTCACTGTTCAGTTTGCCTTCTCCCAGGAAGTCAAACACACTCTGGTTCTGCCTCTCCATCGTGCTGACCACACTCACGCTTTACCCTCTCCTGGGACCGCTTCCAGGCTTCTCTGCTGGCTCTCACCCCCCGAACACCAGGCACTTAGGGTCTTTATCTCACACTCAATGCCTCTGAGGGGGCGGTAGTTTGCACAATGTTTCTCTCCCTTTGCCCACGGTGAATTACCACATTGCCTCCTCCTGAGAGGCGCCCTCAAGCCCCCGCCACCACGGCTTCGAGCCCCAGTCCTTTAATGTCTACTCAAGGCCTGATTCAGCCACACCGCTTCACAGGCAGCCTAGTGAACAGACAGCTGATGCTGTGGGCAACCCAGGTCTGACTGACTGGGGTCTACGCAGCTCACAGGAACAGCTGGGTGTACTTCAGCCTTGGGAGGCCAAGACAGGGCCCACGGAACAGCCCCTTGCCCTGGCTCACCAGGTGATGCCTTGAAACCTTGAAAAACTCAGGAAGGGCTTTTCCCAGAGAGCCTTCCCGGCTCTGCCGTCAGGCCAGGGACCTCTCCTTAGTGTAGCCCAGCAATTGCTCCCGGTCAGTGCGTGGTGTAGGGTGTGTCAGTCGGCTAAGCACACTGCTCTCTGGATCTTTCTTCTCTGACATCCCAGAGCCTGCTGAGGACTCAGTCTTTTCCAAAAGACCCATTAGGTGATCAGCTAGTGAACCTACACCTTATTGGGCATGAAGGAATTAAACTGTAACTCTAGGGTTCCAGTTGTGAGGGTGGAGGATGGAATGTGACGACGTCCTCTTCCTCCTGGGATTCCCCTGGTGACTTTCTGAGCCTCAAGGCCTCTGTGGCAGCAGCTCAGATGAGCCTGTGGGGATAGAGGAGCCTGTAAGCATCTCTGCTTAGAGAAGCATGACTCCCGGGGCTCGTTCTAACTGTGCACGGGACACTTTCTGAGGTCAGGAGCCCCAGGGGTCATTTGAACAGGAAGTTCTCAGGTCACATCAGATGTTCCATGTCACAAACCCCCTCCGTTTAACCCCTTTTCAGGAAGTCATCTGTCTCCCTGGCAGGGTGGAGGAGGGGCATGGTATTGTAACTGTCACGAGTCCAGCGTCCAGCCGCCGTCGGGGCACCTGGCTGAAGCACGGGCTCTCTGCGCTGGGCACCCACGCTGGATTCCACAGCAATTTGCACAACAGCACAGCACAGGGAGAAGGGCCTCTCTGGGGACGGGCACCATGGAACCAACCTAAAATCACCAGGGGCTCCAGGGGAAAGCAGAGGAGGCACTGCCTGGCAACAGAGACGCCAGGACGCTGATGTGAGAGTCAGGAACGCTCCTGTGTTCAGGATGTAGGGGCACTGAGGAGAGACAGCCTCACCCGCTTCCCTCTCTCTCTGGGTTCTAAATCCTGCTGTGTCCACAGGCAGCCCCGGACCTGGAGACCCCACCAGACAGACAAAATTCTTTGTCCCGTACCCTGAGAACTCCTCAGTCTAGTCCTACCATCTTCCCATTGCTCAACGCCCTGCTCCCACTTGTGCCGGAAGAGGATCTGTCGGTCAGAGTGAGGGTGGGGAATGAGGGGCCCAGCTGCTTCCCTTCACAGTCTCGGCCCTCCCCTGGAAGCTCCTAGAAACTCCCAGAAGTTTCTAAAGTCACAGACAGATTGTCCTTGGGCTCAAGGACCCAGCTGAGTGAACATTCCCTGAAAGTCCTCCCTGTGAGTGCGGATGGCCTTAGAATCAGAGCAGCTGCTGAGAAAGTAATAAGGAGAAGAAGAGGCCAGGGGAGTACACTGGGTGGGAGAGGGGGGGAGGAGGGAGGAGGGGGAGGGGGAAGAAGGAGGAAGGAGAGGGAGAAGATGCCACCCAGCATCCTGGGTTCTTGCTCCCCGGGAGGCTGGCTCCGTGGGTTTGGGGACCCAGCTACCGAAGACCCCTCCTCCAGGTGGCCGCCCATGGCACAAGGGGAGCTATGCGGAGAGGCAGCAGTGACAGGGAAGCTCTTTGGACAGGACAAAGGGAGTGTCCAGGAGGCCCAAGAGAAGCCCCTGCCCCCCACACAAAGGAGGCGCTGGGCGGATGGGGGACACACTTATTAACTGCGCTGTCTGAGCTCCCCGCCTGGGGGCACCCACAGAGCTGACTAACCGGCACAGGAAGCGGTCCTCAAGCAGCGAGGGATTGCTGGGAATCAGGGGTCAGGGGGTGGCCCCTGACTCACTGGAGCCCATGTCATCACAGTTCCACGGGACATCGTGCCCCTTGGGGGTGGCCTGCTCTGACCACTGCCGTGGCTGCTGCAGGGAGCTGCTCCCAGAGAGCCAGTGCCCCCACCAGCCCCACCCAGGGAGGCTGGGGTCCAGGCCAACTTACTTCCCCAGCCTGGACTTTAGTTTCTGATTTTCTCATATCTCTAGACTTTTCCCATGGGGAATTCCTACCCATCCTTGCAGGCCAGGCCGAGGACCCCTCCTTGACAACCCCCCTCTCCCCTCTCCCACCCTCAGCAGGCTTCTCCCTCCTTCCGGCACTTCTGCAGGACTTAGGGTCCGGCTCACAGTTTGCCAAGTCCCCTGATGTGTGTTTTCCCAGCAGGATCATGGGGTCCCTAAGGGCAGGGTACCTATCCCCGAGGGGAGCCCGGGCTGGGCCTGATGGACCGATTCCCCAGGTCCAGCCCCTTCTGGTTTACACTCTCTCGCCACTCTCCGAGGCCAGCGCCGGCCCGCCTGTAAGAGCCACCGGAATTCCTGCCTGCAGGCTCAGCCCTGCTCCAGGAATGCGGACAGCAGCCCAGCTTCTGGCAGCCTGCACAGACCCGGGGCCTGGTCTCAGCAACTGACCGCCCAGGGAGCTCTCAACAACTTCGTTCCGCCGGTCACTGGCCTCTGCTCCTCACCCTTGGAGGCACTAAGTGCTGTCTGTGAGTCAGTAACTGGAAGCAGAGGCGGAGGGTGGTCTCATGTGACAGCTACAGTCACAGAGGGAGGCGTATTGCTTCTGCTTCTCCCGGGGGCGGCTCCTCCCGTTGGAAGGAGGCCCCCAGGCACAACGTGGGCTCGATGTACCTGCAGTCTAACCAGCATGGGTTTCTAGAGCCCACCCAGAGCAGCGCAAAGAGAACTGGGCTGGGAGCAAGGAGACCTTGGTTCCCCCTCTGCCTGGCAAATCACTTCCCTTCTCTGAACCTCAATTTCAAGGGTGTGGCTGCAAGAGCCCTAAGAATCTTCCCAACTCTGTGACTTCCAGAAGTCCACATCTGAGAAGAAGCGCTGAGGAGCGGGCCATGCCCTAAAGGAGCCCGTGAGGGGCATGTCCCAGCTGGTCCCGTCAGCCCCGCTGGCAGAGCGGCCCTGTGGTGACGCAAGGAAGCTCTGAAGCCAGCAGCTGTGGGTTCTGATCCCAGCTCTGTCTCTCACTTGCACATTATGTAACTTTCTGACCTTGTTTTACAGATGGGAGGCCGGAGGGTCCCCCAACACACACACGAGGGAAGAAGGTGCCCACGATCTAGGGCCGGTCCCTGGGTCTGCCAGCTTGCAGCTCTGTGTCCTTCCCCTCTTTTCCCAGAGGATTTGCCCTAAAGGGTGGACGGTCGGAAGAGGGCCCGCGTGTTGGGAAGGGTGTTCAACTTGCAAGGGCTGAGATGAAGGAGCCAACTCTCCGAGCCCAGCCGGCAAGACCAGCTCCTCTGCCCTGGAGGGTCTGTGCCTCCGCCCCCCACGCCGCCTGTCTGGAGGTGGGGTGGGGGCCAGATGGGACCACAGGGCACCGGAGGGAAGCCCTGGAGGGGTGGCGGCGCTGCAGCTGGTCCTGTGCCTTTCATCTCCAGACGCCTGGGCCTCCCTCCCCACCTGGTGCCCAGAAGGAGTGCGGGCCTTCCTCTCCTGGAAGCGGCCGCAGCAGGCCTGGCAGCAGGGGGTGGGTGGTCCGAGTGGGGTGCAAAGAGGGTGACGCTTTCTGCATTCAGGGCACCCCTCCCCACCCTCCAGGTCCCTCCAATCCTTTGCAGGGCTGTTTATGACAAGGGCTGGGGTGGCCCGTGGTTGGGGGCAGGGCAGGGCGGGCACGGCAGCCCTAGGTGTGTGTGTGCACACGGAGCCTCTCCTCCAGCCGCTGGAGGGTGTGCTCGGGGCCACCGTGTGCCCGCTGGTCACCTCGAAAGGGCTGCGTCTGCTTGAAGAAAGTATCCTCCTTCCTAGTTGCGATCAAGGCCATGTCTCCTCACCAAGCCATGTGCCCAGAGGGCTGGGGCTCCCCGGAGGGGGTGCTGTTTCTAACGTACACAGAGGTGATCTGTGTGCCCCTGAGGCCCTGGGACTGTGCCTGGGAGTCACTCATCCCTGGGCAGAATATGGGTGGGGAGGAGGGCTCTGAAGGTGCATAACTGGTGGGAACTCAGTTCCCAAGCTGGCATCCCCCAGTGCCAGCACAGCCGTTTTCCAATTCCTGACCCACCCGGTTGTTGACCACTGCCACTTCCAACTGGGAGCCTCAGCTCTGCCAGTGGGCACGGGGACTGGGAGCCCCATGAATGCTTCTGCGCCAGCCCTGGACGGTCTCGAGAAGCCAAGAGAAATGCTGCCCAGTCGGAAGTGCCCTCCCACCCAAGGCAAGTCTTGCCCTGTCAGCACCTCCTTCAAGGGAAGGGTGGGTGGAGGACTGGGGCCCGGGCTCCCCAGTGGCCGCCTTGGTTCTCCGGGCACCAAAGTCCATGGGGCAGTTCAGATATGAAGGCCAGGCTAGGCCAGGCCAAGCCCCAGTGGGCTTGGGGATCAGCCCAGTCTCCCCTTTGGGGTCTCAGACACTCGCTGCCCCGTGCATCCCGGGCAGTGGGGGACAGGGTGGTGGGGGAACGGGGGAGTGACGCTCAGCCTGCATCCTTCCTGCGTTCTCACCGATCAACCCCTTAGCCCCACACAGGACTCTCTGGGGAAGTCGTGGGAGACCCGGGACCCTGCCTGTTGCAGCTCTGACACGCTGTGACCTTGACCAGAAGCTTCCGTAGAATCAGCACCCACACAATCAGCACCTCGTCTCAGATGATCCCCGGGGGCCCGTGTGCAGTGATCCCATCACTGACTTCTTTTGCTCCTCTTCCTCCAGCACCCCATTCTCCTCCCCCAGGCCCAGGCCCCGGGAGCTGATGAACCAGCAAGTGAATGCATGGAGTACAAGGTCCTTCTCCACCTCACTCCCAATCCCCTAATCCCCTCCGGTCCCAGCTCACAGCCTGGGCTGGGGCAGAGCCCAGGTGTTTCTCATTAAGCGTTTTATTGCAGATTCTCAGGCACCGGCTGAGGAAGGCTGAGGGGTTACCCAAGCCTCCTCCCCCACCCCCAGGCTGCACCGACACAGCGGAGTCAGGTGACCCATGGGCCAGTCCTCTCCACTCCCTCCCTACCCCTTACCCTTCCCGGGAGGTCACCCAGGGCCAAGCTCCAGTCTCCAAGTGCGTTGCTTTCCGCCCATCCTTCACACCAGACAGAGCATCCTTCTGAGGAACGAAGTTAGTCATCCTGTGCCCTGACTTTTAAATCTGCCAAAGTCTGCCCTTTTTTATTTTTTAAACATCTGGCTCTGATTTGTAGCACTTGCCAATGCCCACCATCGCCAATTTCAAACCACCAGCGTGAGGTCACTGAACTCGAGCTCCCGCAAGCCAGGAGGAGCCGGCTCCGCACACCTCTTCCCTTTACCCCGGCCTAGGGTGCAAGCCCTCCTTTACCGGCCCCTGTTGTCCCTCCTGCCTCATCTCCCACTGCTTTCCTGCCTGCCCCCCTACAGATACCGCCCACTAGATAGGACCTGCGGGTCCCTGAGTGCACCTAGCACGTGCCCCAAACACCCCTCTCCTGCTTGGCCTGGCCAGCTCCTTTAATAATACCCCGTTCAGATGTTTCCCCCTCCAGACTGTTTCTCAGACTCCCCAGGCTGGACTAGGTGCCCTTCATCTGTGTCCCTAGGATACTGCCTTGGACATCTATATTGTTCGATAACGCGGGTCTGTCCGTACCACGAAACTGTGGGCTCTCCAGGAAAAGCCTCAGTGATTGTGTTGAGGGCATGAGATGCATGAAGTTTCATGCTCAGGGCTCCAGGGGGAGAGCCGCCCCAGGGGCCCAAGTCGAGATCTTGGATGTTTCCCGGCAGATCCCAGAGCCGCCTTCTTGGCTAGCTTCCTAGGAGAGCTGCAGGGCAGGGATTGGGGGAAGGGGGCCATCCCTCAGCTCCTGGATCTGAGATATGCCAGGTGTCACCCCCAGCCCACCCCCAGGGGCACAGAGCTGGCAGGGGCTGGGCAGAAGGGAGCTGTTGTTTGTGTCCTTGTGACCGTGGTGTCCTGCAGGGCAGGTTATCATTGTTGACTTTGGCACCAGCACCCGGGCATTTCGGGGGTGGAGGAGCATCTTATCCTGTGCCTGGGAATAGCCTCAGGGCTTGCTGGGGCAGCCCCAGCCTAGAAGAGCCTCCTGCAGGTCCTGTCCAGGTGGTCCTGTGTGACCAAAATGGATGAAACAGGAAGCAGCAGTGTTCAAGGGAGTGCCATGTGCTTCCGAGTGAAAAAGACCTGGGTTTACATGTCAGCTTGGCCACTCAGCAGCTGTATGAAGTCATGGCTTGGGACCTCAGTTTCCTCATCTGTAAAATGGGGTAGTCATGCCTGTCTCTCAGGGTTCTCGTCAACATAAGAGTAATGGCCACTATTTATGGAGTGCTTACAAAGTGCCACAGCAAAATTCAGTTTTTGTGATGCGGTTTACCTCACATTATCCTATTTAATCCCTGCACTGCCCTATGAGATAAGAGCTGTTAGTCCCATTTCACGGACGAGAAAACCGAGGTTCGAAGGGAGTCACGCAGCAAGTAAAGTGGGGTCAAGCTGCAGAGCCCCTGAATTTAGAGGGTAGGTGTGTGTCAGGCTGTTATTAGTAATTATCGCAAATCTTGCTGGCTGGCATGTGTCAGGACATGGAATTTTTTTTTTTTTTTTGCGGTACGCGGGCCTCTCACTGTTGTGGCCTCTCCCATTGCGGAGCACAGGCTCCGGACGCGCAGGCTCAGTGGCCATGGCTCACGGGCCCAGCCGCTCCACGGCATGTGGGATCTTCCTGGACCGGGGCACAAACCCGTGTCCCCTGCATCGGCAGGCGGACTCTCAACCACTGTGCCACCAGGGAAGCCCAGGACATGGAATTTTTAAAAAATCTCTTCTAGGGAACTCCCTGGTGGTCCAGTGGTTAAGACTCCACGCTTGCACTGCAGGGGGCCCGGGTTCGATCCCTGGCCAGGGAACTAAGATCCCGCGAGCCTTGCGGTGTGGCCAAAAAAAAAAAAAATCTCTTCCAAAGTCTCTGAACCTGAACCTAAAGGTAGGCAGCAGCTTTCCTAGCTTTCAAACGAGGAAAATGAGGCCTAAGGAGGTTCAGGCTTTGGTCCCACATATAGTCCTGGCAGACCCTGGCTGAGCACCGGGTCCAGGCTCCCAGGCTGCCCTCTGTGGGGTGAGCAGCTGCTCCTGGCTCATCGGAGAAACCTGCTCTGTCTGTGGGTGCAGTGAGGACGGGGGCTGGAAAGACGGAGAAGGGCTGACCGTTGGGTCTGGACCGGGCGTGTCTGGGCAGAGAGACCCTCCGCTCCCCACCAGGCCCCTCCTCTGCCCCCCACCGTGGGCCACAGAACTGAGTTGGGGGAGGCGTGACCTTCAACAAATCTTTCTCCTCTGCAGACCTCTGTTTCCTCATCTGAAGAATGGGAACAATACCTGCACCACTGTGAGGCCCCAGGAGTTTGTGAGAACGAGAGGAGCTGATGATTGAATACACCCTGTAAACCTTGTAGCGAGGGAAGGAGCCCTGTCTGGGGAAGGGTGTCCTATGAGCCTTGGGTAGCCAACCTCGCACTGAGCTGTAGCTGAAAAGCACATCTCAGGGACAGCTAAGCTCACCGTGGGAACAGTGATTTTGTGGGCACTTAGGTGCACAGAGCATAACGAGGTCCCTGTGACGGAAGGAAGGAGGCTTTGCTTCCTGTCTGCATTCTCAGGCCTGAAAGCCGCTTGTCTGTCACACCAGGAAAGACTTTTCATAGTTTCGAGTGGTAGCACATCTGATATGGCAAAACGTCTTAAGAAGAGAAAACAGATACATATTTTATGTGGCCTTGAGAACCTGGTGGTATAGAGAAAAGCGGTTGGTAAAGTTCTTCCTCCTTCTGTGGACTATGGCTAGGCAGCCCTCAGCTGGACCTTGGACGAGCCCACTCAGGTTCTGTCGTGGCTCAGAGCCGCCAGGCTGGACCCGTCGGGGAGGCTTAGGCCGATTCTGCACTGGGGACGCCTGGAGCCCTGTGTGGACCCTCAGGCTGCAGGAACGCCTCCCAGAAGGCTGGGTGCTGGGATGGCATCACTGAAGCCCCCGGACCTGGTCCTCACGGGTTCTGGTCAACCTGCTCTGGCAGAATCCTGAAAGGTGGGAGGGGTCATCTCACCTACAGCCACATCCCACCGGGGAACAGGGCAGAGGGAGAGAACCCTAGCAAGAGAATGTCCACCTGGGGCTCCTGACACCTTGTCAGCAGGTGCTGCTGTCACTGGTTTAACCCCGAAGTCTGCCATTTGCTGAGAGGAAGCAATGATCAAATGCTGTCTGTATGATACCTGGGAGTTCTCAGGACACCCCGTGAGGGGCGGCCATGTGATTGGCAGAGGGAGCAACCAGGATCTGAACACAGGCCACTCGCTCTGGGCTTTTTCTTAACCACCGTGCTAGCCTGCCTTCCCCACGAGCTCTGAAGAGGTGACCACACCTCCTGCTCTCGCACACCACCTTCACTTTGGGGGCTAACGTGGGGGCCAAGAGCCCCCGTGGGGGGAAGCCCTTAGATCTGGGGCTGCTGGAACAGGTGTGCCAAGGGGAGGCCAATGTGGGTCCGGACAGGTTAGGCTCCTGACAGGTCAAGATGCTCCCCTGGCAAGGTCTCTGGGATCCCAACTGCCCACTGAGACCCTGAGGCAATGTGGGGAACACCACACAGGCCAGCTCTGAGGCTCACACAGGGTGTCATGCTTGCTTGCCTCCTGGGTCTGCAGTCTCAGCACTTTGCAGCCTTTGAGGGTGGGAGGTCCCAATCTGGGCTGCCTGAGAGCTTTGTCTGGGTCAAGGAGCAAGTTGGGGCTGAAATCCTGTTGTCCTGCTGTGAGGCTCACCGGCCTAGAGGGAACGGTGCCTTTCTCTTAACAGATAAAGGCACCATCCGCCAAATGAGCTGGGCCCCAAATGGGGAACATTTTCCGATTCACCAGACACGCTGTGCAGGCTGGGAGTGGGCCTGCCCCTAAGGAGGTAGGGCAGTCAGTCCCACAGACCTGGAGCAGGTGTCCCGTCCTCTGGCCCTGGTCCCCCTCTTCACAAGGGGCCTGTTAACCTCTGCAGGGTCTTGAAATTAACTTCTCACCCTCAGGCAATAGGCACCATGCTTTCTGCATACTAAATCAGGATTTGTACTTGGACAAAGGAAGTGTTCTGACTTACGAATCTAGAAATAAGGAGATCCCTATAGTTGAAGAGCAGTTGGGTTTTTCTAGTTTGGGGTGATTATCGGTACCATGGAACACTATTCAGCAACACAAAGGAGCAGATCCTGATACAAGAGCTCGGATGAAGCTCAGATGGAGTCTTCTAAGTGAAAAAAGCCAGACTCAGAAGGCTCCGTGCTATATGATTCCATTTATAGGACATCTGGAAAAGGCAATACTACCGGGACAGAAACAGATCCATGGCTGCTGGGTCTGGGGAGTGGCGTGGGAGGTTCGACTACAAAGGGATGGGAGGGAGTTTTAGGGGAGCTGACACTGTTGTATATCATAATTGTGGTGAGTTACACAACTGTATGTGTTTGTTGAAGAACTGCAGAACGGTAAGAATGAATTACTGATTGTAAATCAACTATACTTCAATTTAAAAAAACAAAAAATACTGGATTTTGATTTTTTTTTTTTAGGAAGACGTTTGGGGTAGGAGTTTATCAATTAATTTATTTCTTTTTGCTGTGTTGGGTCTTCGTTTCTGTGTGAGGGCTTTCTCCAGTTGTGTCAAGCGGGGGCCACTCTTCATCGCGGTGCGCGGGTCCCCTCACTGTCGCGGCCTCTCTTGTTGCGGAGCACAGGCTCCGGACGCGCAGGCTCAGCAGTTGTGGCTCACGGGCTCAGTTGCTCCGCGGCATGTGGGATCCTCCCAGACCAGGGCTCGAACCTGTGTCCCCTGCATTGGCAGGCAGATTCTCAACCACTGTGCCACCAGGGAAGCCCTGGATTTTGATTTTTTTAATTAAAAAAAGCATGAATTACTGTACATAAAACAGAACTTAATTTTTTAAAAACAGAAAAGAACTACATTTCCTTTTCAGTCCCTTTCCCATTCATTTAGACCTTAACCTAAATTTGAATATTAGCGAATTTCACTTAGTGGATGTTTCTGAAGCGCCTCCTGCGTGCCAAGCCCTCTGCTCTGCACGGAGGTGGGAGTGGGACTCCCGCCCCTCCTCAGCTGTGTCGTCAGCCCGCACCTCCCCCTGCACCTCCCAACACACGGGCTCAGGCCCAGGGCACCCTCATTTCCCTTTTGGGGGACTCTGGATCACTTCTGCCTAATGTGGGTCAATCGATATCTATGTGCTGAAACGCTGGAATTTCTGAGACATTTCCATGGTTTATGGGACCACAATATTTGAAGTGGGAACCTGGGAACCGTCCTCGACACCTCCGTCCTCCCTGTCACCTCACCCCTCTGGTGCCCACACAGTCGGGGAAGATGAGGAGGGGGTGGCATAAACTACCAGGCAGGAGCTCTGGCCCAACTGTGTCTGATCAATACGAATCCAGTGTTACTACATTTGGGGAGGGCAGCTGGCAATGTTTTTTTTTCACTGACCCACGAGTGCCTGGACTATTGTGCAAAAAATCAATCCCCTGGCGAGTCCTGTTGGTGCTGCTTCCTGAATGTTTTCACAGCTCCCGTCCCCAAGGCCCCGCTTGCTCCAGAGCCCCCGTCCCCAAGGCCCCGCTTGCTCCAGAGCCCCCGTCCCCAAGGCCCCGCTTGCTCCAGGCCAGGCACTTCTCACAGGGACCCCTGCACAGGCCTCCCAGCAGACCAGTCCCCCATTCCCCTCACGTCGCAGCCAGAGGGATATTTTCAAGACCAAAACTTGACAGGCTGGTCTCGCTCAAAATCATTAGCGCGCAAGAAACCCATGCCAATCGATGAGGAAGAGACCAGGGGCCCGTTAGAAAAATGGGCCAAATAATATGAAGAAGCAGTTCGCCTATGGAAAAAAAAATGCAAATGGCAAAAACACATGAAGAGATTCCTAACTTCATTTATAGTTAAATAAATGAAAATCAAAACCACCATGGGATACCACCTCCATCCCCCATCCCGGAGGAGAAAAGAAAATGGAAACATTTGATGATATGTGTGGTGACGTGGGAGGGGGTGGTCTCAGGGCCTCTCCCACACAGGCTGGGTGTAGTGACAGGTGTGGCAAACTGGTGGAACTTTTGGAGGATGATCATAAAGAACGGCCCCTTCCATCCAGAACCCACTGCAAGAGAAGTGCCCGTGGTATATCCTCCCAGCAGTTGCCTGTGTCTGGACCACGTGATACTCTGACGGCTGTCAGGGCAGGTTTCCTCCAGCAAGGTTTATAACAGCAAACACCTGGAAGTAAGGTGCCTACCCAGCGGGAAGAGTCGGTACTGTTCATCTGCTGCATCTGTACAACCAAATGCTCTGCAGATGTTAAGAACAATGGGGTAGAGACTTCCCTGGCAGTCCAGGGGTTAGGACTCCACACTCCCAATGCAGGGAGCATGGGTTCGATCCCTGGTCGGGGAACTAAGATCCCACAGGCCGAGCCATGAGGCTCAGCGCCCTCTCTCCCCCCAAAAAAGAGAACAACGGGGTAGGACCGAATGCATGTGCTGAAATGAAACCAGGTCAGAAAAGGGAGCTGCAGTCTCGGCATATAGCACCATCCCTTTGGTGTACCTCTGCGGAAGTGCAGACTTATCCTAACAAGTATATATGCATGGAAAAAATGTCTGGAAGCACACACCAAAAATCTGTTAAGTGAAATTGCCTTTGGAGAGAAAGACAGGTGGGGAGAAGGAGGCTTTAACTTTTCATGGTGTACTTTTCTGTTCTGCTTGGATTTCGAATCGTGTGCACAGAGTATTTTAATGTTTAAAATGTCATCAGGAAAGACCTGGGGCGGTGGGGGATTTGAGGCCAATTTCGGTTTCTTCTTTATACTTTGCTGTATCAAAAAGAATCGAAATCAATGTGTTTAAATGTTGCAAAACAAACAAAAACTTTCACTGCCCTGGGATAAAGTCCACGTTCCTGAACTCACGCTGGGAGGTCCCACGGCGCCAGGGGCAGCTTCCGCCTTCGGTCTCCTGATGCCTGGGTCTCAGCCACGGCCGACCCTGCCCCCGTCCACACCCCAAAGCCCCTTGCTCTCTCTCGCCTCTGGGCCTCTGACCGTGCTGCCCCGTCTGATCGCCCCTAATCTCTGCCTCCTCACCCCTCAGCCTGACGCCAGGTGCCCGCCCATCCTCCCCCGACTGCCAGCCTTGCCTGCCTACCCTGGCCCCAACTCCATCACTCCACAGCTGCCCCTAGGCTGTCACGGCCTCCCCACCGGCCAGCCTGCCTCACTAGCTCGCAAGAGCCTGGAGGTAAGGGCAGGGCCTGGTTCACCGACAGCGTCCAGGGCCCTGCACTGTGCCAGGCACATAGTAGGTTTCGTAACCGTCTGCTGACTAGGCTGACAGATGACTGCCGGAACGGAATGAGGAATGCAGGGGTAGCTGGCACCCCAGGCCCGTCTGTGGAGTGGGATTCCTGGGCCTGGCCCCGGGACGGCGGGCCTGAGAGCCTGCGAGGCAACCTGGAGGGGCAGACAAAGCAACCGCAGCAGCGCAGCCCGCTCGACTCCAAGGTGGCTTTTATTTCCTCCTCTACGGGTGCCAAGTCCCTGAACAAATATTTTCCTGGAGTGGAGGAGCGGCTGAGCTCCCAGCCTTAAGTGCTGGAAACACCGCTGGGTCGGGCAGGTTCCAGGAACCCGAGGAAGAGCGGGGTCTGGCTGCAGCCGGGGGAGGAGGGGGTCATCAGGGCTGCCCTCGGCGGTGCCCACCCTCCCGGCAGGGAAGCAGCCTCCACCCAGCAGCAGCCCTGCAAGGCTTTTGCCCTGGCCTCTGCGCCCGTAAATTCGAATCCTCTGGGATCCGGAAGAAAACGTGGGTCAGGCGGGCCTCCCTCATTTTTGCTGAAAAAGCTACAGTGGGTTTAAAGGAACTAATTAGAATCTCAGAAGCCCTTTTATAAGCTGTGTTTCCCGTCCTTTTAACTTCCTTATTGCAGAATAAAACAGAGTACACGCATCTTAAGTGTATAGATTGATGAGTTATTTACAGATACATACACCCTTGTAATCACCACCTACAAGAAGCCAGGGAAACTTTCAGAGAAGGGTCCTTCGTGCCCCCGCCTTGTCAATACCACACCCCAGCAGAAGTACCACAGGCTTCTATCACCAATTAGTTTTGCCTGTTCCTGAACTTTATATAAATGGCATCACGCAGTCTGGGCTCTTTCGTGTCTGGCTTCTCGTGCTTAATATATAGCCTGTGATGTCATCTATGCTGGATGCGTAGCAGTCGTTGGTCCTTTTTCATCACTGAGTAGTACTCCATTATAGGGCCGTAGCACGATTTATTTATCTGTTCTCCTGTTGGTGGACACTTGGGTTGTTTCCACGTCTGGGCTGTGATGCGTGAGGCTGCTGTGGACCTTTTCACACACACCTTTCCGCAGACACGTGCTCTCCTTCTGCCTGGAGCATAGCATAGGCACAGGTTTGGCTTTAGTTTCCCAAGTGCTCGTACAATTGGCCCATTTTCCAGCAGCACAGCAGCTTCCCGGTGGCTCCACGTGCCCTTCAACAATCGTCCAATTTTAACGTCAGCCTTTCTGGGGGCGGGTGGTAGTGTCTTGCACCGTTAAGCTTCTAACAACCACCTGACTTGCAGAACAGGACAGCAGCACCAGGCGTCCACAAGGAACACCCGAAGGCAGAGGCTCCCATATCTGCAGCGAGCTCCCCCACGCCATGCCTCATGCTTGGCTCATAATAAAGCGTCTACCCTCAAGCAGCACCCGAGGTAACAGGAAGCCAGTGTGGAAACGGACACCTGCGGTGATGGGGCGAGAGGTGCCGAGAGCAGTGACCCAGAAGTTATGCGGGCACAGAGGATGCAGCGCCTCTCCCTGGAGGAGCTTTGAGCTGAGCCTTGAAGTCGAGCAGGCACTGGGGTAGCACAGCCGAGGGCCTGATTTGGGGGCACCCTCACACTCTCACATCTGCACACCATGAGTGGGTGCAAAGCTCGTGTGGGTGCAAAGCTCGCGTGGCTCAAGGATCGGTACCGGGGGTGAGGGGGTGCAGCTGTTAGGGAGGGGGGAGGAAGGCTGAAAGCGAGGCGACGGCTGTGCCTGCGGCCCAGCAGGGCTGGCAGGATCCCAAGCCCCTCTAGGCTCCCTGGGCTGGGCCTCCCCAGCCCCTGTAGCTCCAGGAACCAGGAGCCCCCCTCCTCCCAAGGTCAACTCAGCCTGACTTTCTCTTCTGCCAGGCTCCAGGGACAGGGGGTGGGTGGGGTTGATGGGGAGAGGGGTGGGAGCGTGGCCGCGGGGCACCTCTCCATGCAGGAGTTCCCTGCACCTGTTCAAAACTGCCTTCTCTCCCAGATGCTGTTTTGAGGTCTGCCTACCAGCAGTGTCTAACCTAGGAGGGGTGAGACCAGCCTCCTCGAGGCCCAGCTCTGGGACTACTGTCCCTTCTGCCCCTGTTAGACACCACCCTTGACTGCCAGCTCCGAGGACAACCTCATCACAGGTGCCTTTTCCCTCGGGCTCCGTGTGAAAGTGGAAGAGCAAGGTGACGCCCGGCGAGGTGGAGACATGCCTCGCAGGTCCTGCCAGTTCTACTTCTTAACAAGCTCTCCAGTCCAGCCCCTCCTCCCCAGCCCTCCCCACCTCAGCCCTCCTCTGTTCCCGGGCTTCCGTCCCCACCCAACCCCCATCCCTCCGCAATTCCTAATCTTTCCTGCATCCGCTTTGAGACTCTCCTGCGGCCCTCGGAGAGGTAACTGCCACCTTCTCACCACATTCCAGCCCCCTCTCTTCTCATACCTGCTTTCAATCCACATCCAGCAAGAAGCCTCTCGTGTCCTTATTTTTGCTGAAGCTGTGCCTTCTGCCTGGAATGCCTTCTCCCCATTGTCCGAGAGGCTGATTTCAATCTGTCCTTCAAGACTCAGATCAAGTGCCACCTCTGGGAACCGAGGTGCCCTGACTCCCCCTCCGGCCCGCACCGAGCTCTACCACTGAAACCACTCTCTCGGCGTCCGTCTCCCCCTGGACCCCAGCCTCCCTGAGAGCAGGGCTGCGCACCTTTGTTCTATAAGTGAAAACACAGTGCTTGCTCTCCAGAGCAAAACCCAAGAGGCAAGCAAGGCAGAAAACGCCATTTCAAGCAGAAACTGGCTGCAAATAAGAAGGCAACACAATCAGTCTAAGAGAAGACGGCTCATTCGTTTAGAAAATAACTGGAGGGCTTCCCTGGTGGCGCAGTGGTTGAGAGTCTGCCTGCCGATGCAGGGTACACGGGTTCGTGCCCCAGTCCGGGAAGATCCCACATGCCGCGCAGCGCCTGGGCCCACGAGCCATGGCCGCTGAGCCTGCGTGTCTGGAGCCTGTGCTCCGCAACAGGAGAGGCCACAGCAGTGAGGGCCCGCGTACCGCAAAAAGAAAAATGTAAAAAAAAAAAAGAACTTGAAAGAACTCAGTGGAAATGCAGCAGGCCCCCCATCCCCATACAATGTACAAACTGGCATACGCGGACTTGGATACACACACAGGCCACATGGGCGTGATCTAAAGGTGAGGGGAAAATGAAATAGTGCTCAATTGCTCCGTTCTCAGGCATGGGCGGGGGGGGGTGGGGTGGGAGGGCAGAATCTTGGGAAAGCAGAAAAGAGAGAAGGAGAAGGGGGTCAAGGTCGTGGGAAGTAGGGCAGCAAGCTGACATCTGAGGATAGATGGGCAGAGAGAAATTGCTTGAGGCCAGGACGCTAGAGGAACCCTTCACATTTTCATTTCTTCACTGTTCGTCTCAAACACTCAGGAAAGCCTGTTTTACAGCACCACCCTGTGCTGGCGGTGCCCTGGGATGGGGGTGATGGGGGCAAGCACAGAGCAGTAGGAGTACCAGCAGAGTGAGAGGAGAGTGGTAGGCGGGGCGCGGTTTAGCCCATTTGAATATGAGGAAAGCAAGTGGCCCAGGAGGCTGGGGTCTTGGGACTGTGCAGGTCCCACATTGCGGGAACGGCCTCCCCAGTCCTACTGTCACCCAGGGCCACCACTGTGGGCTCCACTGCTCACTGGCATGCAAGCATGGGCAGGGTACTTACCCTTCATACTGCAAGTTTTGCCTGCAAAGCGAGGATAAGTCACACAAGTGTGTCTCCAACGCGGCCGAAGTTTTTCGTAGTGAATGAAATCACCCAGGTGCTGTCTAGCAGCGTCCAGCCCACAGTGAAAGTATTAATATTCAGGCGGCCATTTCTGCAACTGTGCCCTCACCGTCCGGTCCAGGGGCAGGCAGGAAATAGACACAGTGTTTGTTGAATGAATGATCTGAGGACTTCGTCTCTGCCTCTGAACCCTTCAAGCACAACGTGTCGGGGAGAACAGAACTCACTCTGCAAAGCCGCCCTGAACCCGCAGTGCCCAACCCACCAGCAGGTGCAGGGCCCTGGGAGCAACAGTCCCTCCCACTCTGTGTTCCCAGGACACACTCGGGCTCTGGTGTTAGGGGCTGGCCTGCACCCAGGGCCAGAGAGCAGGTCTGGTGCCAAGGGTCCCAGGTGGGGAGACCTGCCGTGGAGGGGCACCCGAGGGGCTGGGAGGGGGTCAGCAGCCTGGACGAGACTTAAGGGGAGGGTGGCTAGATGCCCTTAGAAAACTAGGGCTCCTGCAGTGCACTGTGTTTTCTCAACCCCCCAAATTTTCATTACAGTTTTCTCCTAACGTGCAGACTTTTTTAGACCTTTAGCACTGAGACCATTTGCTCGTGAGCTTCCAGGAGTTGTATGACAATGAGCAAACAGAATAGGTAGCAAACTTTGAGTCAGCAGGGAGCCTTGTGTCCTTGGGGAAGGGAATGATCTAGAAGGAGAGGCCGGGCAGGACAGAGTAAGGCAGAAAGTAAGACCTAGGAGGAGGTGAGATGAAGGTCTGACACAGGGCTTGGGGGAGGGGGGCAGAGGTGGACACGGATTCCCTTACAGCAAACGGGACTGGCCCCCATCCTGCCACAGCACAGAGCCAGGCTCCCCACAAGAAGGTGACAGGCAAGGACATCACCAGGCCAAGAGGAGATTCAACCACCACCACAGCCCGAATGACAAGTACCGTTTATTAGCTACATGAATGGGCCCAGCCATGGGTTGAGCGCCGTCCCATGGACTGGCAGAGATGAGCACAGTCACAGCCCCTTCTCCACCCGGGAGTCGTGTCCAGTCATACACTCCGGCAGAAAGTCTCTGTATGGAATACAGGGCACAAGTTCCCTTCCCTTCGTTGGGCAGGGCGTCTCTCCGAATCACAGATGGTCCCCTCTCGGAGCGGCCAACAGAGCAGCTGGAACGTTGTCAAATTAAATAAGCAACCACAGGAGTTCCCAGGAGCCCGGGCTGGGGGTCTCTGGTCCCAGCAAAGGTGTCTGAGAGGCAGGCCTTGGCTCCAGGCCTCCATGGGGCACATGGCCTCGGATCAAACTGGACTGGGGCCGACACAGCTTCATCACCATTTAGGAGACTGTCCTTTGAACTTGGCAACATGGAAATCTACATCAGGCCTTGTATATAACCTTGAATGAACCTACCGATCTCCAGAATAATTTCAGCAAAGACAAAAAACAGAAAAACAAACAAACCAGAGGGACTCTGGCCCCAGAATCCCTCCCCACGGGAAAGATGAAGGGCACAGAGCTTTTAGCCAAGTTTCCCAATATCATTGGCGTTTAGCAAAAAGGCTGGTCACGGCCACAAGACCAGCGCAGAAAGAAGCAAAGGCAGTAGAGTTCACGTGACTACTTTATATTAAAGTTTATTACATTTGGAAAATCTACTGTACAGGGAAAAACCCATTGGATTAAGCAGAGTTTTGCCAAAAGCAAAAGACTATCAACTCTTTGGAACATTCCTGATTCCAGCCCAGAGTCGGGCCACAGGAGCCAATCAAAGCGAACCTGGTCCTTCGTGGGGCAGCTCAGTGGCAGGTAGGGCCAAGACCCCTCTCGTCACCTTCCAGGAGAAAGTGTCCCCCAGAGATGGCATCAAAGGAAGGGCTTGGTCCACTCTCCTCGATCCCCAAGCCTGAGGCTCCAGGATTCAAATCTCACACAGGCTCCCCAGCATCGCAGCCGCTTGGGCCCTGGCCCTGGCCCCGAGTTCATGGACACAGGCACGACTGCTCAAAGAGGTGACCACCCGCGGCAGCCAGGATGGGACAGCCCACCAACAGGGCCGCCCAACAGACATTCCATACCCTGTTGCACACGTGAGGGACAAACTCAACAGACAACACACGAACTAAGCCTACATGTTGGCTTCTGGATTTGGTTCTCCTAGTCCCAAAAAAAAAAAAAGTCTTCTTAACTCTGATGCTGTCTCCTGACCATAGATTAGGGAAGCAGGATGGGGGATAACCAAATCAACTTACTTAACTTACCTCCGAAGTAACAAAGTCTACTGGGCTATAAACAAAGAAACTAGAGGAAACATGTGCAAAAACAAATTGACACCTAAATTAGACCTCTCCACAAAACAAAGTGAATTCTGACAGAGCCCTGACCTCCTGTCCCCACCACTCAGAGGGACACACCCCCAGCCAGGCCCGCTGGTCTCTACCAGTAAGTGCTACAGACGTGTCAGCCCTCAGCCACAGCATCTTCCAGCCATCCGGGTCCCGAGCAGCGGGGTCCCCTTCTCTCCAGAGTTAGGCCTGGGGATGGGCTGCTCCGGTTTGGAGAAACTGGGTCAGCGTGGTGGGCTGCCAGGTGCCGGCTGTGATGGAAAGGTCGGTCATATGCGAGAAAGCCCTTGTGCCCAAGTCTCCAGGCAGAAGTCAGAGAAGCGGAGATGAGCCCTCTCCCCGGCACGCCCAGGACTCCGCGGGGAGGGGGCCGCCGGTGGGGCTGGGTGCGCCAGGAAGGTGGCGCGGTGGAGGAGGGCAGGGTCTGCAGTTCTTCACAGAAAAGGCAAGTGGGGGCCTAGCGAGTGGCAGGGGGAGGGGAGGGGCACCCTCCCCATCAGGCGTAGAACTCCTCCTGTTTGCTGGGCTTCTGGTAGGCCCCGCCATTGGCTTGCTTCGGCTCCTCCAAGGAGTAGCTACCCTCGTCCTTCTTCTTCATCCGGTACAGCATGAAACCCACCAGGCACACAGCAAAGATGAGTCCCACGAGGCCTCCGGCAATGACCCCTGGGGCGGGTGGGGAGGACAGAGGCCAGTTGAGCTCGGCTGCTCCTTGGGCTGAGTGGCGGCCCCGCCAGAGCTAAAGACAGCCCCCCGCCCCCCATCCTACCCACCAGAGAGAAAACTCACCTCCCAGCACTTCCTTCCTGTCCAGGAAGCCCTGCGAGGCCCCCGTGGCCCCGGGATCCCCTGGGGGCACATTCCGCTGGCCAGGTTCCACAGTGGCCCCGGCTGAGTTCTCCGCCGACACGTCAAAGGTGAAGTCCTAGGGGAGGGCAGGTATGGGATCAGGTTTGGGCGACCACAACGAAGGCTGCGTCCAGGTCCGCTCCCAGCTTCCCTGGTCACCTCTGCCATCAGCTCAGACACACCCCGACCCAGGCCCCTCTCGCCACATCACACTGGACCCTGCTGGACTGTGGCAAAGGTATCCCATCAAGTGATATAAAGCCCACGTTTTTATGTGAAAATAAACAGGCTCATTTTAGTGCAAAGTGTAACATTACCACGATGCTATATAAGACAGAAAATAAGACCTGGTGGAACTTCCACACTCGCCGCAGAGGCGTGCGTTTTAGGAAGCCCTCTCTTCGGGGATCCTGAACGGCTCTCTTGCACTGGTCTCGTACTTAGTCTGTCCCGCCCTGGGCTCAGCCCTGGGGGTGGGAGAGGATGGGACCTCGGGACACTGCCTTCACTGAGGTGATTACGATGTGCTCACAGGGTGTAGGGGGTTGGGTGTGCCGCGTGTCCAGGCCAGTGCCCCCCACCCAGTGCACTGTGCCCCACCAGGCACTAAGGGCCACCCTACCCACTGGCCACCCGGCGTCCCTGGAAATGCAGAGGATGACAGCGGGCCGACACCCACCTGCTCGCCAGAGCCCTCTCCTTCTGGGAGCTGGGTGGGGGCTTCACCCTCAGCAGCCTTCTCGGTGGTAGCAGAAGCTCCATCCTCCACGCTGGGAGCCTGAGGCTCGAGCTGACTGTGACCTGTGGGAGCTGAGGTCTCGTGGTGGTCAGGCTGCACGTCCCTGTGGGGATGGGAGGTGGCAGCAGGCCCCTGGGCCGTGGTAGCTCTGGCTGTCGATGCCCGGTGGGTGGTTGGGTGCAGCGTGGTCCCACTGGGTGGGTGGGTGGCCTCCTTCTCTTGGGCAGTGAGGCCAGGTTCCAGCTCTCCTAGGAGCACCAGCCCGCCCCCCTCAGGCTGCTCTCCAGTCGGCAGGATGGAGGTGGAGGTGACCGTGGTACCCGGGCGGCTGGGCTCTGGAGCCGTGGGCGTGGCCGTCAGGAGCCCCTTGTCCTTCCAGGTGGAGGGGGTCTGCTGTGACACGGTGATATCTGGCAGAGCGCCTGCAGGGCCAGAAGCACAGCGTGTGGGGTGAGGGAGGCCCCTGAACATCAAGGCCAGCCAAGCTCAGGCCATGAGGAAGGCCCGGCCGAGGACCCGAGGCTCTGACTTCCAGGCCAGCACAGCAGACCCTTCCTCTCGTGAGAAGCTGTGTTTCCTGGGGCAGAGCTAGCTAAGGCGAAACTCAACTTTGGAAAATGAACCAGCAAAGCTGCCCTTTTCTGCTGCACGTGCCTGGGGACAGCCCGGTCTCTGGAGCCATCTGGGAAGGGATCTTTCCTGCGACCGCTGAAGCCCGCTCCCTGGGGGATGGGGGCATCCTTAGGGGCTGAACGCCATATCCCCATACACACACCTCTCTGGCCCCCTCCCTGATCCACCTGCCCTCTCCCCAGCCTCCCAAGTACAGAGGCCTGTGTCTCACGTCCTAGCTCCCGGGCCCCTGCCTAGGCCACCTTCCCCAGGGATGACTGTAGCCCTCTTCTGAGGTCTAGTTCAAGAGCACCTCCTCAGAGAGCCTCCCTGACCACCTCTAGGCTCAAGGATTTCATTCCCCCAGGGAAAGGGGAAATAGGGAAGATAAAGGCACATTTATACCCCACTAGGCTCTGTGCAGCCTAATACCTCCCAATAGCCTTATGAAGTCAAGAGGTTATTCCCATTGTACAGATGAGGAAATAGAGGCTTGGAGAAGTCAAATCACCTTCCAAAGATTCCCCAGTGAGTTAAAAAGGAGAACACGAGCCCAAGTCTGTCTGCAGCAGGCAGCCCCCAGGACCTCGTGGAATCCACACCCTTCCCACCTCAACCCACACATGTTTTCTCCTTGCAGCACGGTCCCCATTCTCTTCCCTAGCATCACCCTTCTGGCCCAGCTAGGGGGGCTGTCTGACCGCCACCCCCAGCCCACTCACCTGCGCCCGAGCCAGAGAAGCTGTCGGAGTCATCTCCAGAGCCATCCTGATCCTCGGGGGGCACGTTTACAGCCACAGTTTGCTGGAAAATGAACAGAAAAGGATATGAGTGGAGGTTTGGCTTGGGCCCTGCTACTGTGGGGTCCCCATCCTAGGTAGCTGGGTAAATCAGGCACCCCCCTGCTCCCCAAACACACACACCACTCCACACAGCACAGGAAGGAAGCCCTCGTGTGTGGCTCTGGAACCCTCGGTTCCCCGCCAACACACACACCCCCTAGAAGCTCAGTCTGCTCGGGGCGCCCCAGACCTCTCAGAGGAGCAGACAGACAACACCATTGGCAGGAACAGAGACTGTGGCCCCCCTGGGACCAAAGCCCACCCTACACTGAGAATCAGCTCCCGGAGGCCACTGACCAGGGAGCTTCAGGGTCCAAGAGTGGGGCTTTCAAGGGCCCCCCGGAACAACATCACGACCACGTGGCTCCAGGGAGGCCGCCTCCAGGCATGCTGAGCGCCAGGGTGCGGACACCCAGGGCCCCATGGCAGGGAGGGGCAGGGATGAGCCCAGGGTGAGTTGTCTGTGCTGAGGCAGGCCTGGCCACAGTGCTCCTTCCCACACTCAGCCTGTTTTCTCATCCACTGGAAAAACTGGGTCCAGACCCACTTGGGGAAGGAAGGACAGGACATCCATCAGCCTGGGGATAGATGAGGCTGATCCAGAAGGGACCCTGCACTAAGGAGGCAAAGGGTCTGTGAGCCTGGGATGGGCCCTGTGTGCGAAGAGCTGCCCCAGGAATGCTGCCTGCCTGGCCGAGCCTAAGAGGCTGCAGGTGCCGGACTGCAAACACATACCCAGGCCCTGAAGCAGGGGCTGTGCCAGCAGGGCCAGGGAGTGGGACCAGGCGGAGGCAGGACACACCACACACAGCCGAGCTGGCCTGCGCGGGGAACCACCCCCCACCCCTAACACTGGCTCCAGGACAGCAGATGGGGAAGGGAGGACCCAGCAGCCAGGTGGCAGGAAGAGTAGCCGTAAGTATCCTGCTCAGCAACAAGACTTTGACCCAAATGACCCTGTGCTGCAGTCCCAGAGTCAAGGGCCAGAACAAAGAACGAATGAAAAAGCAGGACAGCATAGTTCAGAGCACATGGGCTCTGCAAGCCCCCCTGACCTCTGCCACTTACTAGCTGAATGGCCCTGAGGACATCATTAAACCTCCTACGACCTCAGTCTTCCCATCTGTAAAATGGGGACGGCAGTAATAGCTACATCCCAGGACTGTTGCAGAAGTTTAAAGAGGTTATGCATGAAAAGAACCTAATAGAGCCTGCTTCGCAGTAAGGGACCCACCACCAGTGGTGGCTGCTCTAAGCTGGGGAAGTAAGAGCCACTCAGCCTGAGGAAGAGGATTCTGGGGCCTGTCTAGGAGGAGGGGGCGTGGAGGTTGGTAGGGTTTCAGGAGAAGAGGGGGCAGAAGGGAGCCAGTTTACGGGCAGCTCTGTGCAGGCTTGTCAGAGGGCAGGCCCTGCCCAAGGCTGGGCTCCAGGGAATGGGCCTCCTCAGCCCAAGAGGCCTCGCCAGGTCCTGGCCACGGGCCACGGGGCCTCCCTCTTGAGCGCAGCAGGGCAGGGAGGGACAGGCAAGACCTTTGGCCTCCTGAGGCAGAGCTGGATCAGGTGGGGGCTCCCTCCAAGGGCCCAGGTCAGAGGGAAGCTTCAGAAACGTGTAGAAACCGTGAGGCTAGAAATACCACTGAGCTTCCTTTGAAAGCACAAAACCCGCACTACACCTCCTCCCCTCTCCACCGGCCCCCCGCCCCCCAAGAGAAAAGTTTTGGCCACAGCAGGGCCTGTATGAGCTGCCACGGCCCGTCCGCAATGCACAGTCATAGTCCCTGGCCTCCACCTGCGCCTCAGGACACGTCCTGTCTGTACTGTCCCCAGGTGGCCCTTCAAACACCTGTCCTGCCTCCACGGAGCTTCGGTGGAAGCTGACCCTCGCCTCCCCAAAGCTTACCCCCTGCAGTAACAAAGAACACTGTCCCCCAGGCAGGCGCAGAGTGGGTACCCACACCCTAACATACCCCTGCCCCAGGCCCACAGCAGATGCTCCCAAGAGGGCAGCTTGAGGGGGACAAGCATTCAGGGGACACGCCCCACCCACACTCATCAAGACCCCCCTTCACTTCGCCCAACACCCTCACAGCTCTGGAGGAGACCCTAGGTGGCAGTGCTCCAATTCCCAGCCTTGGACAGAAAGCTAGACCTGGAGCAGGGGGCCAGGCCCTGTTTCACAGACGGGGGCACTGAGTTCTGCAGAGAACACAGTGCACCAGGACCCCGTCCACCTCGGAGGCATCGCCCAAGATGCAGGCAAAACCAGGGAGGCCCAGCCTCTCACCTACACAGAGAGGCCCCAACAGGTTAGCAGTTTCCCAAGAGAAGGGCTTTTCTCAGGACTAGGTAAGACTTTGAATCTGCCCAGTCCCTGAAAACAATTTGTTCCCTCATCTTATCGCAATCTTGTTTATACAACAAGCTCTTAAGCAAACACTTTCTCCCCTGAAACCAGCTCCTAGGCCTCAGGGCAGCCTCTCCCCTTTGGGGCTGGGTCTCCACCAAGGGGATAGGCTGTAGTGATCTCCCAGACCTCCAGCTTGAACCTCCAGTGACAGCCTCAGCCCTCCAGGGAGGAAGTTAGCAGAAACTGCTGAGGTTGAACTTGGCTCACCAGGTGCCAGCTGACTCTGGAGTTTGGGGTGAGACTTCCGGTTTCACCAGCAGGCCTGCTGTGCTAAGAGCCTGTGGTCAGCTGCCTCCAAGGCCCCATACGGGGCTCTCCTCGGCACAGCCTCCGACACTGTTCTGAGACCACACTGGCCACAACTCAGGGATGCCAGGGGTGGGTTGGCCCAGTTTGGAACCCACTTCAAACAGCCTGGGAAGACAAAGGCGAGCCAGCTGTACCTGTAATGGGGCCCTTTAACCTCTGTAAGGCCCAGGAAAATCAGTTTTTTGTACAACAAATCAAAAGCCGCATGAGGGGGTCTAGATGTTCACACCTGTGGTCTGCTCAGGGCAAAGGCCAGGTTGGTCCTTCCCACACACAGCGCAGATCCTGGAAGCCCAGGGCCTGAAAGGCCAAAGCCAAACTGTCCCACATTGTTTTCAGGGACTGGGCAGATTCAAAGTCTTACCTAGTCCTGAGAGAAGCCCTTCTCCTGGGAAACTGCTAACCTGTTGGGGCCTCTCTGTGTAGGTGAGAGCCGGGGCCTCCCCGGCTTTGCCGGCATCTTTCGCTCAGGTCGGGGGGCAGACACGTGGAGGCTGGGGGACAAGGAACACGAGAGGAACGGCCAGCCCATCTCATCTCAGCCACACTGGTCTCCGGGCCACACCTGGGGCGGTGTGAGGAGGACACCCCGAGAGAGGACCTGGCCTCAGGGGTCTGGCGGAGCAGGAAAGGGAGTGTGAGAGGAGGGAGGCCTGCTCTGACACTGGAAGCATTTTCCATCCCTTTGATTTGAGGCAGGCAGGGCTGAGATCAGCATCTCCCAGAGATAAGGGTGAGGGCCTTGCCAGTGGTCACCGGGCAGTGAAGTATCTGCAGACGTGCAGGCAGTGTTTGCTCCCTTCACCTGCCATTTCTCTCCCTCCCCTGCCCTGAAGAACCACCTTCCCTGATGGTCCAGCTGTTTTACGGGAAATTTGCCTAAATCTCCTCAATGCACCACAGGCCCCAGGAGCCATGGGATGAGCATGTCATCCTCACCAAGTAAGAGTTCCTGGGCTTCCCTGGTGGTTAAGAATACGCCTGCCAATGCAGGGGACATGGGTTCGAGCCCCGGACTGGGAAGATCCCATATGCCGTGGAGCAACTAAGCCCGTGCACCACAACTACTGAGTCTGTGCTCTAGAGCCCGCAAGCCACAACTACTGAAGCCTGTGCGCCTAGAGCCCGTGCTCTACAACGAGAAGCCACCCACGCACCACAACGAAGGGTGGCCCCCACTCAGTGCAACTCGAGAAAGGCCCACGCACAGCAACGAAGACCCAATGAAGCCCTAAATAAATAAATAAAATAAATTTTTAAAAAGGCAAACCATAAAAAAAAAAAAAAGAGTTCCTGACCCCTGCCAGCAGGGGAGACCAAGATGCCAGCCCAGCTTCAGAGGTGGAGACAGGATGGCATGGACAAGCAGGGTCAGGGCTACCAGGGGCTAAGGGTCTCCATCATCAGGTTGTCAGCCATCCCCAAGAGCATGTCGGTAGTCTGTGGGCAGAGGGCTGGCAGAGAAAGCTTCAAGAAGGCAGCCTCAAGCCCACTCCTGCCATCTCTCACCCCACACTGGCCATAGGAGGGCCACCTCCATCTGAGCAGACCTCTGCCCAGGCTGGCCCAGGGGGCCTGGGGCTGTGTTGCAGCATCCCTCCAAGACACCTTGGGCATGAGCATGAAACTTCCTTGGGAGGGTCACAAGTCAGGATACCAAGTGGGCATCTCAGAGATGTTCAGGTGAAGGGCTTCTAACTCCAGGCTGACTGAAGAGGTTGCCTGTCTGACCCCTGACCCCAGCACCCCATCAACCCGCAGCCATCAGATCCAAAGACCTCTGGTTTCCAACCCACACCCTGAATCACTGGTGTGTTACCCGCTGCTTGCTCTAAGTAATGGATAAACACAAATCCTTTAAAAAGCATTACTGAAGGGACTTCCCTGGTGGCGAAGTGGTTAACAGTCCGTGCTTCCAATGCAGGGGGCCCGGGATCGATCTCTGGTCAGGGAACTAGATCCCACATGCATGTCGCAACTAACAGTTCACATGCCACAACTAAGGAGACCACTTGACACGACTAAGACCTGGCATGACCAAATAAATAAATTAAAAAAAGAAAAAAGCATTACTGAGGTCACATGCCTAAGTACAATATCACGCAAGGTCCTTCGACAGTAAAGAGGGTAAGAAATGGTCTTCAAAGCTCAGGGGCCGTCATCCAAGGGTTTCGGGGAGAAGAGAGGGTAAGAAACGGTCTCGTCTTGGCCTTGGTGAGCTCCCAGGCATATAGCTCCCACTCCAGGACGCTTCTGGAAGGGGGAGCTGCACAGGATGGGGTACAGAGGGTCACCCCACTGGGGAAGCTAGGGCCGGCAGATGAAGCCTCCAGCCAGACCCCGGAGAGGTTAGGACAACGCTCGGCCCTGAGTCACAACTTCGGCGACGCTGGGGCCTCACTGGTGTGGCAGCCTCCGCAGCCAAGTGGGAAAGGGAGGTTTAGGTATCTGTTGGTTGTAAGGCTTGGGTGTAGCGATAGAAGCCCTGGCTGCCGTGGTGGGAGCTCAGTCACTGAATCCACAAGGATAAAGAGCTGCCCCTTGTCACAATGCCCAGGTCACAGCCTTTCCCTGTGAAAGGAGCCAGCCTTGGCGCCCGTGCTGGGGCTGAAGGCAGCGGGTGGAGGGTAGGGGCCCAATTTGTTCCATGAGCCCAGGCTGAGGAGTATAAAGGCAGGCGGGCCACACAATCACACCAGGATAAACACCCCTCGTTCCCATCCCACCAAAATCCCACCCAACAGCAGGCATCCTCGGGAGGCTTAAATGAGATTCATGGTTTGTAAAAATCTTTTTTACCCCCCTCAGTTTCCTGGTCAGATCTACGGATCTAAGGGAAAAGAGCTGATTCCCCCAACCCCACACAACTCTTGGGGGCTGAGGTGTCTGGGCTACAGAACCTCAGCCTTTGCCCCGACCTGTGTATCAAGATGCCAAACTGGCCAAGGTGACATTCACACCATCACCTGCCTCCAGGCCAGGGGCTCTCTTCTTTGGGGTCCCTAAGCGTCACCAGGAGACTGTTGGAGATGAAGTCTTCCAAGCTCCATCCCTGAGGCTGATTCAGGGGGTTTGGGGCAAAGGCCTTGGACTCTGCATGTTGCAAACTCCATATCCTGTAGGTGGTCTGCAGACTGCACGTGGGGAACGACAGTCTGGACAGGAGAAGGCCTCACCCAGAGTGGCCTGGGGGCTGGGGGAGGCAAGACTCCCCCCGCCAGCCCCACTCAGGTCCAGTGCTCAAAGAAGAGGTACCAGGTAGCCCCGAAAACAAGTCCTAGGGCCAAAGTGATCCGAGAAAGTTCTAGAACATTCTCTCTACATTTCTGATACATCCATTCTCTATAGTCAGTACACTGTGGTGCCTGCCCGGTCTGAGGAAGAGGCCTCGCCGCAGAGCTGGGAGAACCCCTCAATTCCCAGTAGTGCTAGAAACAGGAAACAAAGAAAAGCAACACTCGACTGTCCTGAAGCTGAGCTGAGCCTCCATCCTGCCTGCCCGGGGCCGAGCAGGACCTCCTCGATTCTCCGGGCAACTCTCACCCCCTCAGCTGGCCTGATGCAGTGACCAGGCTGAAACCAACGGGAGCCGCGCAGAGCCGCTGATGCCCTCTCTGGGGTGGGGGTGGGGGTGGGGGGCACCACCAACGAGGCCAAGGAGCTGAGAGGGGATGGGGAGCTGCAGAGCCTCGGGGCCATCGGCCCGGGGTACCTGCCCGCCTAGGGGTGGCTGGGGAAGAGAATGTTACAAATACCCAGCCCCCTCCCGCGGCCCACCAAACGCCCTGGTGCCCGGCAGCACCTGGTGCACCTGGTGCTTTCCCTCCTCGGGGGGATCACTTGCACTCCCTCCCTCAGCCCTTGCTAACACGGCCTAAGCACGGACCTGAGGGGCCAAGCGGGCCAAAGCATCTTGGATCAAGGGTCTCCGGGAAGGGACCAGAGCTAAGGATGCCGGGGGAAGACAGCCCTGACCGGGGGGCCACCCCAGGCGGAGGTCCTGCTCTACTGTTCCCTTGCTGGGGGACCTGGGCAGCTCTCTGCCTCTCACTGGACCTGGTTCCCGCCTGGACAACACAAGGGGCTGGCTGAAGAGCCCTAAACCCTCTCAGGGTTCTGACAGGCTAGGCTGGGCCCTGCGGCCCCAATTCCTTACCAGTGAGGCCAGAGTGGCGTGGGGGTGATAAACTGGCCACAGACGGCCATGGCGGGGTGGGTGGGAGGGCAGGACCGCAGCCCAGGGCCCAGGAAGACGCTGGGCTCCCCCTAGCCCAGGAGATCACGGTGGTGGCAGAGAAATCACTTCCTCTCTGAACGCCGCTTTCCTCACTTGGGAGCTGCCAGGGAGGCTACTGCAGAGGCCCGGATCTCCCGGCTTTGGCCTCAAGACCCTGAAATCTTCCCCCCACCCCCTCTACTCCCAGGAGGGAGGGGCCCCACCGGTGCCTCGGGGCAGCATCAGCATTTCCTGGCCTGACAGGCATGATGATTTATCAGCTCACCAAGAACTAAGTCAGGCTGGGACCTGCAGAGGGGTGATGGGTACAGCTCAAGGCAGGAGGGGCCCGGGAACAGACAGGCAGGGAAGAGGGGGCTTCTTCTGCCCTCACCTTGAGAACGTGCTTTGGTGAGGGCACCCGCAGGGCCCCCTGAGGAGGAAGGCCTTTCAGGGGACCTCCTGGGCATGCACCCTTCCCCCCCGTACACACACACAACCCCACCTCAGCTGTTCCCACCCTGCCCCTAGGAGACAGACTTCACTGCTCTGGGGGATTCCAGGACAGGGCCAGGGTGCAGGGCGCCATCCACACATGGCTTAAAGACCCTTTGCAGTAGCATTTCCCAGGGCACTGCACGTCAGGGCTTTCACAAGGGAAACCCGAGGTCAAGGTCATGGAGCCCTTCTCCCTTGGAGCACCCCAGAGGTCAGGCTTGTATTGAAGGAGGGGGGATCCTGGAAGCCAGCTCCAGCCCCGATGCCCAAGCTAGGCCAGAGCTGCCACCAGCACCCCCGTACCCACCCCTCCGGAGAGGTGGCGCCTGCCTCACTGCCCGCGTGCCGAGGCTCGTCTGAGAACAGGCCCAGCTGAGGGCTGGGTGTGAGGCCAGGAGCTGGAAGACCAGTTCCTCTGCTTTTCCCCACCTGCCAGAACCTGGGCCGGGCAGGGTAGGATTCCACTTGGGCGTTGAGCAAGGCCGCCTGGCCCGGCCCAGCCAGCCTCTGTGCCCAGCACTGTCCTGGGAGCCAGACAAGTGCTGGCCAGGGTAGAGTGACCAGACGTGGTACTGGAAAACCTGGGCTCTATTTCCAACTTACTGGGTGACCTTGAAGAGACCTTGCCTCAGGCTGCCCTTCTGCACGACAGGGGCTTGGCCAAGAGGTCGCAAGGGGGGTCCGAGTCCCGAGTCTGTGGATGGCGACTCAAGGCCCACCCTGGAGGGGCAGCCAACCACCAACATGGCACTCAGCAGGGGGAGGACCCTCAATGGCAAGTGGGGGGAGGGGTACTTGATCACAGTGACTCGGGGTCGCCGCTCTCTGCTTCCCAAGGGCATGATGGCCTAGGCAGGATGCTGGAGATGTCCCACATCAAAGTGCCTCTGGAGATGGCAACTGTCAACCCACGGGGACAGAACGAGCAGCCAAAGCCCCCAGAGCCTCGCCCCCACCCCAGCCCTGGCTGTCCCAACGAGACAGCTAAGGCCAGAAGCTCAGGCAGGATCCCCGAGTCGGACCCCACGAGGGCCCCCAGAGCTGCTCTCTAGCTGATTAATCCCCAAACTCCGCCTGGCTTGGGGGCCTGACACGTCTGGCATATGGGCTTCTAGAGACATCCTCCCCCTGATCTGGCTAAATAAAGCGTCTTCAAGTTTCAAGGAGGCAGAAACTTGCAGCTTTTGACACACCTGCAGCTGCTGGTCAGGGCGCCAGCTGTGTGTATGTGGAGGGAGGGGGAGAACTTTATCCTCCAAATCTCCCCAGCAGTGTCCGTGCAGTTAGAGTATCCCTTTTAAGATGAAACTGCCGCTGGGAGGGCTAAGGGGCGCTAGTCACTCACACTAGAGCAGAAACTAGCTCTATGGGGGATGGGTAGTTTTGGAACTGGGGCACTGGGGATGGGTAGGGGCTTTGGAAGATGGGAAAGGATTGCTAAAAGGAGGCTGAAAGATGCCAAGAGCAAATTTTTTAACCTGTGTCACAATGTGGCTGCCAGCCAACCCCATACCCAAGAAAGAACGACGAAATTCCCTTTGCTCCTGCTTAAGCCACAGGTGTACATGGCTTCTCCTCCCACGTCCAGAAGAATAATGGGCTAGTCTGGGAACCTGCCTCTGGGATAAAGTACGATTCAGACCAAGTAGGCACTGAGGCTGCTGGAGCCCAGGCAAAGACAAAGAAAGGTCAGAGTGTCCTTGAAGGGGTCCAGTGGCAGAGCAGAGCTGGTACTTTCCGGCCTGAGTGATGGAAGGCAGAATTTCCTGTGAAGGCCAGATCTGAATAGGCTGGATTCCCAGATTACTGGTGGGACCCCCGCCAATAAGAAGCAAAGCAGCCTGGGCCCCTTCACTGTCAGGCTGCCCTCCTCCAGTGGCTTCCTGACGGCTAGAAGGTTCGCACAGCTTCAAATGCCCGGCACTGAGTTCCCAGGCCCTGGCAGCCCCTGCACACAGTAGGTGCTAAGGCAGTTAAAAGGAGGACCGTGGATGCAGCCCCAGTCTTATGGACTCAGAGAAACCCCAGAAAGGGGAAGAAGCCCTAACACCTGCCCAGGACTCAGGACAGTCATGGGGCGGAAGGAAAAACCCAAGGACCTGACCTGGGCTTGGCGGGGGCGGGGGTCACTTGAACAACAGAAATCTCGGAATTAGGTCTTGGGGGGAAAATAGTAATCACGGCTAATACGTCTTGAGTACTGCGTGCCCGGTACTAGTCTAGGCACTTTACCTGAATGAATTCATTTACACCTCATGATAACCTTAGATTCTAGTGCAAACCCATCTTACAGATGAGAAAATTGAGGCAAAGGGGACGAGTCATCTGTCCCAGGGCACATAGCCACTGAAGTGCTTAGAGAGGGGGTCTGGGGCCAGGCAGTCTTGCTCCAGCAGGTATGCAGTTAGCCACCCCATCACAGGGAGGACTGCGGGCTCTCTGACCCTCAGGGAGAAAACAGCCATCATTTCCACTGGAGGGGGCACAAGAGAAAGTGCAGAACGAAGGAGGACCCAGGGGTGGGGCCCTCCCCCTCCCCTCCCCCACCCCCTCCACCCTGCAGCCTAGCCCCGCTCCCACTCCAGGGCACCCCTCAGTCTGCAGTTCTGGGCACAGACCATGGGTCCCCCACAGCCAGGGGGCCCTGCTCAGCTGGCCTGAGACCACCCCCCCAAGGTACCCCGGCATCTAGCTTCACCGGGCCTCTTGCCACTGCTTACCAGCCTAGCCCACACCTCCTCGGGGCAGGAGCCGGCCCCTGGCAAAGGCTCAGGCAGAGGCGAGCAAAGCCCGGCCTGACAGGGAAGGCTCACATTTCGAGAAGGGGCCAAAGCCGTGTTTGTAGGTCCTGCTACATCAGCACCCTGGGGTAAGATCAGCTGGCCATTCACACTGAGTGACGACTACACAGGTCAGGTCAGACTGTGCCCCTCCCCCCAGCCACAGCCACAGGGGGCTCTCCCCAGGGGACTCCCTAAGCAGCGTCAGCCCCAAAGCTCTCCCAGACTTGCTCCTCTGAGCCCAGACAAGGAAGAGGCTCCCAATCACACCATACAGGTTATTTCACAGGATCTTTTCAAAAGCCCTCCGAAGCAGGACTTAAAAAATCCCATTATACGTGTAAAGAAACTGAAGCTTCGAGGCAGGTGCCGAAACCTGCCCAGGATGCTCCGGGGAGGAAGCGGTGGAGCCTGGTAATGATGTGGGCCGGCCAGACTCCACGCCCTGTGCTCTCCCGGCCTCCGCACAGCACCCCTTCTCTGCGCCAGCCCCAGGTAGGACTAACCAAGGCAGACCGACCTGCCAGTTCTGGGTCCCACCTCGCCTGCCCAGGCCCAAGGTTTCAGGACCCCAGACGGGGCCCCAAATCCACTCCGCAGGCAGGCAGACTCAGACATCCAGGCTCGGGCTGCCGCCACTGCCCTGGGAGGAGAGCTGGACCAGGGCATCCACGGGACGCCCAGCCCCTAGATGAGGCTCTGGAAGGACGATCTTGTCCCACAGAGGGGTGGAAGGGAGAGGGGGTTAGGCTGGGGGCCTTCTGCTCTTCACACAGCTCACAGAACCCAGGTGGCCTCAGCCACTCCTTCAGAGTCACCATGGAGACCTCAGGGCCGACGTCCTGGCCTGAGCCCTTCCAGGACTTTACAACAAGCAGGCCTGCCCCAGGGACACTCTGCACCTATGCTCACCCTCCGACCCCTGTCCCCTGCTCCCCAGAACCTGTGGGGGGCAGGGAGGAGAGGCAGGGGCAGCACCCGAGGATCTCAGCTCAGCCCCAGCGGGCCCATTCTCCCAGCCCGGCAGGCCCTGGCCAGCCTGGAGTTCATGCTGCCAAGGCCCTCCCCCCACGGCATCCTGGAGGAGTGTGGGCACCAGGGACAGCAGTATGGCCCCCAGCGGTTTTCTCCGGGAGAAGCTGGAGTGACCTCAGCCTCTACTATAGTCTCAGAGGTTCCTGAAACACCCTGCAAGCCCAAACCTGACCACATGTCCATCCGGGACACTCCCCAAGGATGGGACTCCAAGGCCCCGGACAGTGTTGTGGGCAGCAGGGGTGTTGAGGAGCTCCTGGAAAGAAGAGCCCCTGCCACGGGACTGACACAGTCAAGTCCCCAAACAGGTCAGACGCGGCCAGGGCATGAGCCATGACATGGGAACAGCAGTGCAAGTCCTCAGGTCCTCCTGAGGCCTCCCGGGGCCCAGCACGTGCTAGGAGCTGGGGTGGACAAGCCACCTCGGCCCTCCAGAAGCTCCCCCCCACCTCCCCACGCCCCACCCACCCTGGGCCAGGCCCCAGAACCCCGTCACCTAAGCCTGCTGGGGGCAGAAGGCACCCAACGAGGGCCAGCATGGCCACAGGAAGCGTCAGGCAGCCCAAGCAGGAAAGGTTGGGAATTCAACGTCCCATGGTGGGACAAGTCCCTGCACTGCTCCGGAGACGAAGGGAGCCCAAGAGGGGTCCCAGAGCGGGACTGGTAGTCTCCGCCACTCCCGCTGCCTCCATCGGGGGGCCCCCTGCCCTAACACAGAAAATGCCCTGCCTTACGGTCTGAGTTCCTGATGGGAGGGGCTCTGGGATGAACCCTTTCTCAGGCTGGATGACCTTTGGTTGTCACTGCCCCCCTGGCCTGTCTGCGCAGACCGACCCTGCTGTCTGGTCCCAGTAATGGCCACCCTCTCTTACACGCGGCCCCGGACCAGGCGTGGACCCTTCCCCACCTGCTCAGGGCTGTGCGCACGGCAGGCAGCCAGGCTCTGGGCTTTAGATCTGGTCAAGCCAGGTAGGCTTCCCAACCCCCATGCTCCCGGCAGAACTCTCCTGAGGCAGCAGGAGCAGAGGCAGGCCCCACCCAGACGCCACCAGCCCTGTGACACAGCCACGAGACGTCACCAACATCCAAAGGCGTGACCTCGCCTCTGCCTCTCAGCTGCACTCCCATTTCACACGTGGACTCACTGAGCCCAAGAGAGGCCCGTGCCCAGTCACTCAGTGGTAAAAAGGGTCGGGCTGGCAGCCAGGCCCCCGAGCCCTAGTCTTGCCTCACACACAGTGGGCTCAGGGACAAGCTGGTTGGATGAGTCTCAGGGGAGGATCTGTGGCCTTGGCACCATGATTCAGCCGATGAGTGGAGCGATAAGCGCGCCTGCCTGCCCCACTGCCACAACCTGCCCGCCGCGGCTTCCGGCTTCCGTTCCTGCGGATGAGCGGACCTGGGGCAGGTGGCCAGGAGGCCTGGGCGTGTGCAGAGAACATCACCCGGCCCTCACCCTCAGCCTGACCTTGCCCAGGGGCCTCCATACACCTCTGGTTCCCATACTGACCCTAAGTCCACCTCTTCCAAGAGCAGCCTGCCGTGACTGCCATCCCACAGACGAGCCCTCAGGCAGGCAGTGCCCCCTCGAGTCCCCAGAGGAATAATGTTGGAGGGTTCTGAGCCCTCACTAGGTCCCCCCAGTGCCACCTTCACCCTCCCCAGGACAAGGTCTCTTTGCAACCACATGGCTGTTGGAGCTGAAGCAGGTAAGGGGGGCCCCTTGAGTGCACAGGGGAACTGAGACGCAGAGGGGCGCGGACCTGCCCAAGTCACACCACGGAGGATTAAACTGAGACTAGGTGGGACACGGGTCCTGGCCACCCTCGTCTGTAGGAATAACTTCCGCAGACTCTTCTAAAGCCCGGGATAGAGGAAGAGCTGCAGTTAAAAGGGGAGGGAGGGAGGAAGACAGCTTCCTGGTTTCTGAGGAGGAAGTGGCAGACAGGTGGTGACCAGGTTTCCCAAAATCTCAGACTGCAGCCTAACCTGCGGGGAAGTCCAGTGGGGAAATCGCCGGGCCAAGCAAAGCCCAGTCACAGCTGCAACCCCTGCAGCGTGCGCACGCACACACGGCCTCTCGTGGGGTTGCAACCCTCACGTGAGTCACTGGGCAGAGGAGTTTCTTCCCAGGGCTGAAGGCCAGAGGAAGAGCAGCCTCTCCGTATAATTAGGCAGCACCACAGAGCCATAAACGCAGGAGAGAGACCCTCAAACCTTCCCCCTCCTGATCCGACGGCCCCAAGCCCCACGACCGCCCAGCGCCTCCACAGCCTTGAGGCCCTGCCAGAACCGCTGGCTCCCCAAACCCACAACGGCATGACAGGCAGCAGGACCCTTTCCAGAAAAAGCTTGGACCACTCTGGCCCGTGCCACCCCTCCTCTGCACCGCTCCCCCGCAGGGTACCAAGCCCCAGGGAGCTGACCAGGTGCCCCTGCCTTGGACCTGGAAATGCAGGGGACTTTCTAGTGCTGACTCCCCACCCAATGTCAGCATCCCAAGGACAGGCAGAGGTGGTAACACCACACAGATAAAGCTAGCCCTTCTGGGGGGCAGTGGAGGGGGCTCCCCACATCCACCTGGAGCTGGAAGTTGCGTAGTTGCTGAAGTAACCCCGAGCGCAGGGTCGTGCCTCCGTGGGTGAGGGGATGCCCACACGCCTGCCCTCTCTCCGCACCGCCAGGGCACGCATGGCCGTTCAGAGGGAGGTTCCAGGATACACACCCAACCTCTGCCGGAACAGCTGAGAGGGAAATGACACCGCACTGAATCTGTTCCAGGGTGCAGGATCCTGGCGCCAAAAGCCCTCTTTCCACAGACTCCGTTAATCCCCTTCCCTCTCTCTAGACACACTTACGCAGGCCCTCAAGGGGCGGCTTTCAACCCAAGACTCCAAAATTCGTTGTTGAAAAGAAGGAGGAAATCAGGAAATTGTTTGTTCTGTAGAAATCCCAGGGTTCCAGCACTTAATGACAATTCCTCATGGGGCTGCTCTTGAAGCGGCGGCGGAACCTGGCATTGAAGGGGCCGGGAGGTGAGCCCAGCACAGGGGCCACGAGTCCTGGGTTCTGGTCGCCCCACTGGGGCCACGGTGCCCGGCTTCGAGGCTTAAAAAAAGATCTACTAATTCCACAAATGTCTCCCCAGTGTCCATGATGAAAGTCAGTGCAGGCTGGTTGTTGCCCTGGGGACAAGCACAAGGGCAAACCTTGCTGGTTTCAGTCAGTCTCCTATGCTGGGTTTGTGGGGGAGACTTGCCAGTCCTTCAATTTCTTCACGCCACACACATATGCACACACGTACGTACAAATCCTGGTTCTCCCACGTCGGCCCCTTGTAGGGGCTCACCTCTGCAGGCCTCATCCACAAAATGGGTACAATGACATACATGGTAAAGGTTTGGGGTAAATATGAAATAGGGATGCAGGAAAAGCATTGAGCACCCAACAGCAGGCACTCAGTGAAAGGTGATCCTAATTCTATTAACAGCTAAGTTTCCTCTGGCGTTTTCATTACCGAACACTTTCACACCTTCATTATGAAATGAATACGCAAATGAAAGAATCAGGACGAGGAGAACAGGTATGATGTTCTCTTTACACAGGACATCAAGACTTGGCTGTGAAGTGACTCGCCTGAGACTACGTGGTACATTAGTGGCGGAGCAGAGACCCAATACCGGGGGCTCTACCTCACCCAAAGCTGTTTCTGGCCAGCCAAACAGTATGGGTGCACTGCCACCCGAATAAAACACAGTGTGAAAAATAGAGACAGGGCCCAAGCTAAGAAAGAGGGCCCTTCGCAGCGGTTGAGAATCCGCCTGCCAATGCAGGGGACACAGGTTCGAGCCCGGGTCCGGGAAGATCCCACATGCCGTGGAGCAACTAAGCCCGTGTGCCACAACTACTGAGCCTGCTCTCTAAAGCCCACAAGCCACAACTACTGAGCCCACATGCCACAACTACTGAAGCCTGCGTGCCTAGAGCCCGTGTTCCGCAACAAGAGAAGCCACTGCAATGAGAAGCCCGCGCACAGCAATGAAGAGTAGCTACCGCTCGCCACAAGTAGAGAAAGCCCACGCGCAGCAACAAAGACCCAATGCAGCCAAAAATAACGAAATTAAATTAAAAAAAAAAAAAAAAGGGAATGAGGGCCCTTGCCAACCAGGATTTAGACGGAGTTAGCCTTTCTGGGTCCAGGCTACCCATGACTGACAAGTCATTTACAACTTCAGCCAGGGGGAAGAACTTGGAACACGGGGTCATCGTCAGGTGCTTACTCCAAAGGTCACTGACATCTGTTCCCCTAGGGAGCCCATAAGCACCTCCCTTGACAGCCTCTGTTATTCTAGGTACTATCAGGACACCACAGAGGTCATTGCTCACAGGTGAGACCCTTACTCAGTGCTGAAAACTCTTGTCTTAGAAATAATTCTAACAAATCTGACTAGCTTCTTAGTACTGCTGGAGAAAAGTGCCAGTTAGAACTGAACTGAAAAGCCGCTTGCTATACTCAGGCCCACAAATGTCACTTTTGGCTGCTATCAGACAGGGATGGAAGAGGAAAAAACGCAAACCAGAATCCCAAGTGCACCAACAGAAGGGCACCAGGCCAGGGGCAAAGTGCTCTTCAGAGCTCAATAAACCCGGGAGACAAACGCCATAACCTAACATGGTGACAGCTATGAGGACCCTGGCATCCAGAGATTTAACTATGCTTAGTAGTCTTTCGTTAATAAAGGAAGGGAAATAAATATTTCAGAGTCCCGCCCAAAGTAAGAATATTTTTGAGGGTAATAAGGATTCTTAGCTTTCTGAAAAAACCTGGATACCAAGGATATCTCATTCTCAAGAGACTTCAGAATCCAAAATTCTGCGGCAATAAAAAAGATTCCTCTATAAACTACTCCAAAATTCAAGCTTTTCATTAATTCTTTCCAGGCTCCTCTCCCTCCCTTTCTTATTTCTCTCCCCACGAATCTGGGTTAATGAGGTTTTATTGGAACCCACTATGAGCCACAGGTAGAGACTTAAACCAGCCCCACCCTCCCTGTGGAGCTCAAGCCAGGAGTGACATCACCTCCAGAAGGCTCCGAGCCCAGGCAGAGGAAGTTAATGCCTCCCCCAGCCCCACCCACTCCGCCAGGCCGTCGGGAAATGTCTCTACTAGCCCCCATAATTAAGGCAAAAAGGGATTTTCTGCCTTTCAAGAAAGAGAAGAGAGAAAGAGAGGAAACAGCAAATAACTTTCCAGAACAAGCAATTTTTCTTGCATGGCAGAAACAAAAGACCATGGGAATCTCACACACACACAACCACGCGGAAACCTTTTTAGACAAACCTGTTCTCGTCTCTTGGGAGTGGTTTTGAGCAACCTCCTGCCCTAGCAGCCTTTCCTTGTCCAAAGTCAGGCGCCCAGGATCATACCCTACCTCACTGATCCCCAGGGGATTCTGACCTGCTTCCCACTGGGGCCAAAGTGAACCCTGGGAGAAGCCAGATTTCTGCAACCAGTGGACACCTCCTATTTCAGCAAATCCCACTGCCTTATTTCTTTTAGTAAGAGAGTAGAAGAGGGCTCTGGGAAGGTACTTTGTGCCCCCACTTTGAACCAAATATGGACAGCCACTATAAAAGGGAGAGGACAGGGCTGGCAAAGAGAAAACAAACTAAACTTAATAAACAAACAAACAAAAACCTAAGTTCTGAGCCAGTGTCTGACCCCAAAGCTTAGTGCTTTCAGGCTTAGCTCAAACACCCCCTCCAGGAAGCCCTCCTACCACCACAGCTCTAATGAGCCTCCCTCCCTTCCTCGTTTCCCCCTTGAAACTCAACTGCCCTGCCTTTCCATAATGTATCACATTTTCTAGGGTAGAAAAAAAAATGCAGCATCTGCTTCTTCCCAGCACACAGAAAAAGTCTGGGAAACGTGGCCCACAGAGAATTTCTAATCCCATCTGCCTCTCCGTGTTAAAAGGTGCTCTGGGATCCCCGCTCAGGAATGCCAGCCTCACCTAAGGCAAGCAAAGGAACCACCACCAGCACTCCTGATTCTGGCTGGAAATAGGCGGAGTGCTGCTAAGGCCCCATCTTGTGCCTGGAGAGAGTGGGGCAGCCAGGAAAGGCCAGGTGGGCCAGGGAGGTAAGCCAAACACCTTCACCCTCTTCTCCAGAGTATTAACTATTGGTTCAAGGTGCAGTCTGAATGCCACAGAAGCCATACTCTTCAAGAGTGAAGGGGAAGCCAGCTGCCAACTTCTTGGACCTAAAAGCCAGGCGTGCTGTGGAGACCCAGCTCAGAAATCCTGTCCTTCCCCATGGCTCCCCCAGATAGGGCACCCCACATGAACACTCCAACTCATCAGCAATTCAAGTGGCATTAGGGACCCCTTCCTGGATTCCAAAATGTTTCCAAGCATTAACAGTCACCTGGGAAGCAAGGAGGGCACTTCACAGATCAGCCTGAAAAGCACCTCACCTGAGCCAGACCCTGCAAAACACCGCAAGGCTCTCAATGATTGGGAGCTACTATCATTATGGAGGGACCCGCTTTCAGAGGGTTGGCGTTGCTGAGAGACTTGTCCAGATAATACATTATAAGTGGAGGACCGGAGTACCCACGCCCGGCAGCCGCTCCTTCCCCTCCCACGTGCCTCCTTTTGCCAGAGCTAGGGAAGTCGAGCCGTCCAGATGTGCTGGCCAGAGACTGCCACTTCCGGCACGGGAAGAGCCCCTCGGTCCGCACCTCCCTTCTTCATCCCGGGGGATGGCAGACCCGGCCCGCGGGGAGGACCCCGGGACTCCAGCAATGGGTGTGGGGACTGGGGGGGATGGACATGACCACCCGGCGGCCAGGGCTGACACCTGGCGGCAGCCCAGGTCCCAGCCCATATTAGGGACGGCGCTGCGGGGCGGTTCCCAGGAAAGGGTTACAGGGGCCGAGAACAAAGCGCCCCCTTTGGGGAAGGCGGGCCAGCGGACTGCGGCTGAGGCGGGAGATCACTTTCTGGGGACCCTCGGGATGCTCTTTGTCGGCCAGGTCCCTCTTCAGAGGGGACTCACCCCTCGCCAAAGGTGGATGCTGGAGTCCTACCCAAAGGCCTCCCCCCCAGCCTCGGGCTCCACATTTGTCCCCCTTTTCCTCCAGCTCCACTGGGCGGGCCAAGGGACCCGCCTTCCCTCGGCGCGGCTCCAGCACAAAGCCAGGCCGGGGGAGGGGAAGAGCCATTCGCGGGTCCACTCTTGGGGAAGCTGCCCGCGCGGCGCGGCGGTGCCCAGCGCCGGCTCGCGTCCCTCCCCGGGCAGCACAACTTCAGCAGCCCAGAAGTTGGGTTCTTGCGGGTCTCTAGCATTCTGGGGCCAACTTCCCGGAACCTCCTTCTACCAGCTCGGCCCGGCTCGTCTCGGGCAGCCAACGGACAGCCGAGGACCCCGCCTCCGCCCGCCCGCCCGCCCCAGTCCCCCTCGCAGCCCTGGCTGGGGCTCCTTAGCGAACACGCCCGCCTGCTCCAGCGCCGACACCGCTGCGCCCAAACTTGCCTCCGCCCGAGGGGCCAGAAGCCGAGGCTCGGCGAGTCTGGTTTGAATTAGGGTCCGCGGACGGGGCGTAGTTGCCGCGATCACCGCATCCTCCCGGGTCACAGGCGGGGGAGCCGGCGCCGCGGCGCCCGGGGTGACCGGGTGGGAGCCGGCGACCCCAGGCGCCGCCGCAGGCTGGCGGGCTTCTTCGCCTGTGGAACCGTTTTACCTAATTGAGCGCGGAGCCCCGGCGCAGGTTCCGCTCCGCTGGGCGCCGCGGGCCCCGGGTCTCCGCCCCGAGCGGCGGAACCCGTGCGGCGCCCCCCGACGGCGGAGGTAATTGAGGCGGGAGCCTTGATTTCGGGTCTCCGGGTACCGGGGCCCGCCGGGCTAGCGCGGGAAGAAGGGAAGTCCCCGCTTCCCCTCCCCCTCCACGTGCAGCCGCCGACATCGGCGGCTCTGCCAACCCCGGCTTCCCGCCGCCTCCCAGCCCGGCCCCGGGCCACACTCACCGGGAGGGCCGGCTGCAGGCGCAGCGCCAGCGCGCAGAGCCAGAGCCAGAGCGCCGGGCGCCTCATGCTGCCCGGACCGGCGGCTGGAGCGCGGCGAGCTGCGCAGGTCAGGGCTGCGCTGCGCTGCCCAGACTGCACGGGGCTCCGGGTCGGCTCCGCGGGTTGCGCTGCGCGCAGCTCCCTCGAGCGATGTCCAGCGCGCGGCTGGCTGTCCTAGGCGAGGGCTGCGGGGTCCGCCGGCTGCAGTCCGCTTTCTACGGCTGGATTCCTTCCCACTCAGCTCGGCTCCCGCCTGCACCTCTCCCGCCGAGCTCCGCCTTATAATAAAGCCCTTAGCCGTTGCAAAAACTAGCCCCCCACCCCCAGCTCTCCAGGTCCTGGGGCCAGCCCCAGTCCCCACCCCCTAAGACCACGCCCCCTGAGTGGCCCGGCCCCTCAGGATTGCCCCGCCCCCGGCCTGCGGTGCGTGGGCAGAGCCTCGCCTACCTCCGGAGCCACCTTCCCAGCTGGCTGTGGTTCCGGCGTTGCAGCTCAGCTGCTCCTAGGTTCCCGGGTAGTGGGGGCCGAGCGCACTCCTTTGCGCCCCGGCCCAGGGTATTGAGGCTCTGCCTGGGAGAGTGGCGGGAGGGACGGCAGTTGGTTGTCGACTGTGGGCGACGGTCTGCAGCGCCCTCTGGGAGTGGACACCGAGCGCCCTCCAGGTGCGTGGGACTCCCAGATCCGGGCAGGAACACTTCGAGGCTGTGCGGGGCCCCGAGGTGATGGGGCCTTAAACGGATGGACGCTTCCCTGGCTGCGGATGGGGCTGTCAGCTCCCCCCCTCCCTCCCCCCAGCACAGGTTCCCACATGCGCTCGCCTTCTGCCAGTATTGGGAACGCGGGGCCTTACTTTAAACAGCTGGACACGCTCAGGAGGGGCTGTTAAAAAATTAAAAAATTTAAGAATCTCCAGTCACCTCCGCCTGCCGAGGCGAGGTGGGGAATTAAGAAAGGACTTTTCGGTGTCTCTGTAGAAAACAGTGCCCTCTCTCTTCATCCTCCGAGCTAAAAGGAAAAATAAACGGCTTTGTGTCCAGGTGATCTCCGGCCTGCAGGTCTGAGAAGCACCACTGAGGTTTCTGCTCCTTCATGATTCCCGCAGAGGCCCCAGACCTCAGTCTTTCCATCACCAATCTGGAACCTCGGTGCAAAAAGACTATGGAAGACCTGCGGGTGTACTGCAAAAGGTCCCGAAAGAAAAGGGGGGGGGAGACTTCCCTGGCGGTCCAGTGGTTAAGACTCCATGCTTCCATTGCAGGGAAAGAAAAGGGGAAGAACCGGCGGAGCCCTGCCGGCAATCTGGTAGGCGGGAGAGATGGTGCCAAACGACCTTGGACCTGGAGACCAAAGATGGCGTCTTCCCCACCCGCCCTCCCTAGGCAGAGGACAAGGCCCGCCCGGTTGGCCGGAACTAGAAACCAAAAAGCCTCCTGAGGCGTCTTGGCCTCTTGGGCAGTCTCCCGTGTTTCTCTTTAAACGGATTAAACGTTCCCGGGTCCTGGGTTTTGCAAGTAGGGACAGTTAGCTGTGGGCCCCTGGATTCTTCTCCACCCACCCTGCACGTTTGCGGTGAGCTAAGCAACCTCCTGCGCCCCATCTTAGCCGCTCCTCCCATCAGGCCACTAAAAAGTGATGCCCCACCCCCACGCCCACACAGCACTCAGCCCTGGTTTTGCCTCTGCTCCTGTATACTTGTTTGACCTCAGGAAGCTCTCCCTTCCGGGGTCTCAGTGTCCCCGGATCTGTCTATGAGGGACGACAGATCCTCATCCGGGTTCTTGAGGCCTGATGCAGGGTCTCTTAGTGCCTCGGTTTCAAGGATCGTCCAACAGCATGGTACCAGGCAGGGCTCCTCCAAGGAGCTTAGGGGGTCCGGGGTAAAATGCCCTTTTGGTAGAAGACCATGAAAAAAAAAAAAGAAGACCATGTGTGTGTCCGCCAGGGGGTGGCTCATGGTCTGAAGTCAGCTCTCTAGCCCTTTCAACCCAATATGGAGGAAACGTAGGTACGTTTGAAATCTTGCCTCTCTCTAATGCACAAAATAAAGAAGATTGAGGTCAGGGAGCATGTGATGGAGTCTTTTTATATTATAAAAATGACCAGTTCACTGTTTCTTTCAAACTGAGTAAATTTGCCCCAGATCAATGTATATTTCTCTGGGCAGATTAGGAAGAGGAGGGGACTCAAGGAGGACACTTAAACAGAGAAAGGAAGTAGAGGGTCAGGGCTTGCCTTGACCCAGCTGATTCCTGGCCTGCTTGCTCCTCCTCCCAACCCAAATTCTGCAAGAAAATCTTCCTCCCAGAAGCTCTCTCAGAGTCCCATAGTAGCCAGGACATGTGCCTCCTCAGATCCCCTACGACCCCTTGGAATGCCACAGGGACGTAAGCCCATATGCACTGCTGTGGCCGCCCTGTCCGCACTCTCATCAGCCCCTTCCTTGGGATTCCCCCAGACCTTCATAGATCTGACACCTAAAGGGTTAATGTCTGGCTGAGCAGAGGGCCTGCAGCCTCCCATCTGGAGGCACTAAGTCTAGGCCTCCTCCTGATTCGTGTTCCTAATGGGGGTATTAAATATTTTTAATATCATCCCTGTTGAGTCACTAACTGCCTTCAGTGTTGCTTCCTTCTCCCATGAGAGAAAAGAAGTTCCTGGAAGGCAGGGCCAGTGTCCCCGCCCCTCATTTCTGTCACTTTTCCCACGTACACACAGGGCTTCCTTCTGGGAGAAAGGCTTGCTGTTGCCACTGGGGTGGCAGCTGGAGGAGAGAGGGTAGGAAGAGGCTGGCAGCTGTGTGTGTGGGCGGGGGGAGGGTGAAACTTGGGCACGGGGGCTGCCCCTTTGTTGCATTAGGCACCTACATTGGCACAAGCATTCTCTGGGCAAGATGACATCTATCAAAACTTAAAATGCACTTATCCATTAACTCAGGAATTCTGCTTCAGTGAATTCACTCTTCACAAGTATTTTCACCAGTGCCCAAAGAGGCATGTCTAAATGTTCACTGATAAAGGAACAGTGAAATAAATGTGGGTATTCCCACACCATGGAATACTATACAACACTTTTTTAAATTAAGAAAATGGTATGGAACATTTTTCAAAACCTATTTTTAGGTTAAAAAAGCGATGTAAAGAATGATCTATATGTAGTATAGCCAACATTTTCTTAAAACAAAAACGTGTGTAAACATAGACTGCATATGTATATAGTAAAAAAGGTCTAGGGAAGGAAAATGGGATGGGGAAAGTGAAGGAGAACTTTAAAATTTTCTCAGTATTATTAAGTGTTTATAATTAGAATATATATATATTACTTATCTAATTTTTTAAATTAGAAGTTATTTACTCAATCAGTGAAGATGCTTTCAACCTCAACTAATAGCTTCCACTCAAGTCGCTTGAATAATAGGACATTTATTGCATGTACCTATACCTGTATTACCCACTCAACAGCCAAAAACTCCACAACACTGGAACTTAAGCCCCTCCTACCCTTCGGCTCTGCCTTCTCCTCTGTGGCTCCACCTTCAAGATGGTGACAGAATGGCAGCGTTACAGCCACGCCTAGGACCAAGGCCACCTTCTCCTAGTGTCTTTCTTAGGAGTAAGGAAATAGTTCCTGAAGTTCACTCCCCACCACACACACACTTCTCTTCCCATCTCACTGACCTGAAGTGTGTCCTGTGCCTTCATGAAGGCAGCACTAGCAAGGGGAGCTTGAATACCAGTGTGGGTGTAGCTTAACCTTCTAGGGGCTTTGATTTGGGGGAGCCAATGCCACATCCACTAAATATTTCGAGTTCTTAAAGAGTATTAGACGCATGTAAGGGCATGCTTCCAGACGATGCGTTTTCAGAGTAACTTCTTGCCATTGTGAAGCATTTTAAAATACCGTTAATCGTTTTACTGTGAACCATTTCAAACATATAATAAAAAATAAGGTTCCCTTATATGTGGAATCTAAAAAAATGGTACAAATGAACTTATTTACAAAACAGAAATAGAGTCACAGATGCAGAAAACAAACTTATGGTTACCAAAGGGGGAGAGGGGTGAGGAGGGATAAACTGGGAGATTGCGATTGACATATACACACTACTATATATGGAATAGATAACTAATAAGGACCTACTGTATAACATAGGGAACTCTACTCAATACTCTGTAATGACCTATATGGGAAAAGTATCTAAAAAAGAGTGGATACGTGTATATGTACAACTGATTCACTTTGCTGTACAGCAGAAACTAACACAACATTGTAAATCAACTATACTGCAATAAAAATTTTAAAAAAAGAAAAATAATAATGTTCCTCAGAAAATTAAAAATAGAATTACCATATGATCTAGAAATTCCACTTCCGGATATATACCCAAAAGAATTAAAAGCAGGGACTAGAACAGATATTTGTACACCCACGTTCATGGCAGCATTATTCCCAATAGCCAAAAGGTGGAAGCAACCCAAGTGCCCACTGACAGATGTATGGATAAATAAAAGGTGGTATATAAGTACAAAGGAGTATTATTCAGCCCTAAAAGGGAAGGAAAATCTGGTACATGCCATAACACTGATGAACCTGGAAGATTTCCTGCTCAGTTAAATAAACCAGTCACAAAAGGACAAATACTGTATGATGCCACTTACGTGAGGTTCCTAGGGTAGCCAGACTCATAGAGACAGAGGAGAGAGTAGTGGTTGCCAGGGGTTGGAGAGAGGGGAGAATGAGGCATTATTGTTGTTGTATTTTGTTTTTTTTTCTTGGCCGTACCGTGCGGCATGTAGGATGTTAGTTCCCTGAACAGGGATCAAACCCATGCCCCCTGCGGTGGAAGCACGGAGTCTTAACCACTGGACCGCCAGGGAAGTTCCCATTTTAACCATTTTAAGTGTACAGTTCAGTGGCATTAAGCACATTCACATTGTTGTGCAACCATCACCATCTATCTACAGTATAGATCTTCTTTCATCTTCCCAAAATGAAACTCCATATCTATTAAACAATAATGCCTTGGACTTCCCTGGCGGTCCAGTGGTTAAGACTCTGAGCTTCCCTGGGACGAAGTGAGAGAGTGGCATGGACATATATACACTACCAAATGTAAAATAGCTAGCTAGTGGGAAGCAGCCGCATAGCACAGGGAGATCAGCTCGGTGCTTTGCGACCACCTAGAGGGGTGGGATAGGGAGGGTGGGAGGGAGATGCAAGAGGGAGGGGGTATGGGGATATATGTATATGTATAACTGATTCACTTTGTTATAAAGTGAATATAGTTTCTATAGTTTCTAACACACCATTGTAAAGCAATTATACTAACACACCATTGTAAAGCAATTATACTCCATGGACATGCAGGCAGACACACTTATTCAGGACCTCTGCCCAATAGGAGCCAGGCAGTGAGGCCAGGCGAGTTCAGAGGAGGCCCGTGAGATGGTGGGAGCTTCTAATGACAAGTAGGCCTTGTCTCTGCAGAGCAGAAAGGGAAGGGCCCTCCAGGCAGAGGACACAGAGTGAGCAAAGTGAGAGGGGCTGGAAAGTGCCTTGTTTTACTGGAAACCAGATCACTGCGCTTATGCTGGGAAGGTGCAGTGGGCTGGGGTCGTGGAGGGCTGTGAACGCCAACGCTGGGTGGTGGTCCTGCACCCGCAGACGGTGGAGAGCCCTCTGATGAGAAGGCAATTTTCCCACATTTCTCCTGGCCTGAGGGGGAGGGTCTGGGCCACCCTCCAGTCCTCTAGACGAGCCCTCTTTGGGGAGGAGACAGGCTAGGAGTGAGAGCTTCAACTTCCTGCCAAAGGGTCTCTTAATTTACCCATCTTGATCCATTCAATCGTTCAGTTATTCATTCGTCAAACCCTTCCTTAGAAAATGGGCTTTATTGTTATTTTAAAATTTGCTGGTCGTAATAAATTCAAACAGTGTCAAAGCAAACAACAAAACTTGAAAAGTTCCTTTAGCCCACTCCTCAAGGTAACCACTGTTAAAAGTTTGTTATGAATCCTTCCAGTTTTTTTCCTATGTATACACAGTTGCATGTGTGTGTTAATATTTAGGTTAACTATATATATTGGGCCTATTTCCAAGTCAACATATATAGATCCATCCCATTTTTTAAAAATACAAGTAACCCAAGTATATATTCAGGCTATCAAAAATTCAAACGCTACGAGAAGGGCGGGGTTTATTCAGACCTTTTCCTCTGCATTTACACACATAAATGGTACTTATACAGACATCTGCAACTCGCCTTTTTGACTTAACATGTCTTAGACATGTCGGTATCTATAACCAGACTCAGTCTTGCGGCGATTCCCTGGTTTGGCTCTGTGTTGGTCTTTCACCATCTCCCTTCTGATGGGTGATGTTGTTAAGACTTTGCTATCAAAAAATGCTGCCGAATATCCTCACATGGGCTTCTTCATGCAGGGAGTCAACCTTCCTAGGATGGCAGTGGATGGGCTGCATGGAAGGAGATTCTGAGAACTCTGCTGAATTGGTCCCCCTGCAGGCTGGGCTTCCGCATCCCTTCCCAGGGCTGTTAAAATGGCATCGAACACCTGTCCTGACCCAGGTCCTGGCACAGCTCTTGGCAGGGATACAGTCTTAGGGTCCTATGATGTGGTGATTCAGGGGCCATGGGGGCCCAGAACTGAACAGGGAAGGCTTCCCAAGAGTAGAGTTTTGCCGGGCAGAGCAGCAAGTGGGAAGGTCTGTTCCAGGTGGACAAGGGCTTGCCTGTCAGGCCTGGAAGGGCCAGGGCCATGCGTGCCCTGGTGAGTATCGCTGTCCCCTTAGTGTTCAGGACCACGGAGGAGGGGAGGGGAAGAGGTGGAGCCAAGCTAAGGAGTGTGAAGGTCACTGAGGAAGGTCACAGAGGGGCAGAGACGCTTCATCCCCCTTTCTCCCCCACCCACGCCTTTCACGCCCAAGCACATGGTCAAGCCCGACCCAGGAGAGTGGGAAGGGAAAGAGGCAGGAAACTCCCGTCTGCTAAGAGCCCACAGTGAAGCAGGCCCTGTGTGAAGAGGGGTTTTCTTTTGTCCCCCCTCCCTCCTTCCTTCTTTCCTGCCCTCCTTCTTTTCTTTTGTCTAATTAATAGACTTTTTAAGAGCAGTTTTAGGTTTACAGAAAAATTGAGGAGAGAGTACAGAGAGTTCCCATATACAAGCCCCCCATAGTTTCCCCATTACTAACACCCTGCATTACTGGGCGGGGGGGGGGGTTACATCTGTTACAATTGATGAACCAATATTAATACATTATTATTAACTAAAGTTCACAGTTTACATTAGGATTCATTCTTGGTGGTGTACATTCTGAGTTCTGATAAATATATACGGTCATGGACCCACCATTATCATATCACACAGGGTAGTTTCACTGCCCTAAAAATCCCCTCTGCCCCACCTATTCATCCCTCCCCACCACACAACCCCTAGTAAACCCTGAGCTTCTTACTGTCTCCATAGATTGAGCTTTTCTAGAATGTCATATTGTTGGAATCACACAGCACGTAGCCTTTTTTTTTTCCATAGCAGCATTATTTACAATAGCCAAGACATGGAAGCAACCTAAATGTCCATCGACAGATGAATGGACAAAGAAGATGTGGTACATATATACAATGGAATATTACTCAAGCCACTGAAAAGCATGAAATAATGCCATTTGCAGCAACATGGATGGACCTAGAGATTATCATACTAAGTGAAGTCATGATAACACTCCTACGTGTAATCTTAAAAAATGATACAAATGAACTTATTTACAAAACAGAAACAGACTCACAGACATAGAAAACAGACTTATGGTTACCAAAGGGGAACAGGGGATAGAGGGATAAATTAGGAATTTGGGATTAACAGACATACATTACTGTATATAAAATGGATAAACAACAAAGGTCTAATGTATAGCACAGGGAACTATATTTAATATCTTGTAATAATCTATAATGGAAAAGAATATGAAAAAGAATAACTGAGTCAGTCTTTGCTGTACACCTGAGACGTTGTAAATCAACTGTACTTCAATTTTTAAAAAATTAAAAATGAAATAAAATAAAATTTTAAAAATTTGTGGTAGAACCACAAGGGATTTCTTTGTGAAATAAGGTGATCAGACACTTTATCTGATCTTCCCACTTATTCTATAATAAATGTCATAAATGAACAAAGCGATGGATGAATGCACGATGTCCATCGTGATGGATTTGGCCAATGCTTGGAGAAATGTGCACATCGAGATTGTTCTTTGGTGGGTAACTCCAAGCCTAGCCCCTTTAGCCACTCACCCACACCCAGATGAAGGCAAATATTCTCTTCCTTGTTGGAAAAGACCAGAACCCACCCCCAAGCCCACCCTAGGACAACTTGTGCACTTACCAGCATCAAATATTCTCATCCTGGCTCCACACATGACCCTGGGTTTCCACATTTTCTACCAAAGGTAGGATTCTCCCCGCACCACCCTGCCCTGCTGCTCTGGCTTGAGAATCTTTGCAGAAGAGAACCAGAATGGCCCACAAACGGCTTTGTCTTTTCTTCCCAAATCCCAGAATTGTTAGAGATTTGCCCTGGGCTACACTTGTTCGTGAAAGATTAACGAATAAGAGAAATCTCCAAAATTAACACCAAGTCACCCCATTCCGCTTTTCTCATTAGACAGCACACTTTTTTTTAGAAAATAAAGTGAATATAAAGATGAGGGTGGAAAAATTCCTCCTCTGTTTTCTGTCCCAACCCAACTGGGTCTCATCTGAAAACTCACGCGTCTCCTGGAGATACCCTTGGCCTCCTTTGTAAGTGAATTGATGCTCATACACCTGCAGAGACCTGTGTCTTTGCATTTGCTAAGGGTCTCCTATAGGCCTGACTCTGTTCTTGCAGTTTTACTGCCTTAATTTGTTTAACCCACAATCATCTTGCAAAAAAGGGACGGTTACCGTCTGTGTTTTACCAATGAGGGCACTGAGCTCACAGCACTTTGGGACTAACTTGCGCACAGTGCTGGGAGGGGCGAGGCCAGGGCTCATGACAGGTAACCGGGCCGAATGTCGCAAACAAGGGAATGCACGAGTGCACGCGTGAAGGCCTGGATGCACACACGGCAGCCGCCGGCTGAGTGCCCGCGCACACCAGGTGATGAGAATCCACGAAAGGCGCCACGGGCCCTGCATCCCACCTCAAGTCCTGGATGTCACAGCTGCTGCTTCTCCTGGAGCCGCTGGGATGTTGTGAGGTCTGCTGAACTCTGCCTCCACAAAAACCCAGCGCTCACAGGGACATCCTGATGCCATCCAGGCGTCTGAACGCCCTGATCCCCTGGAGCAGCCAGTGCCCGTCGAGTGCATCCACTCTCCAACGTTCCGGAAAGGGAAGCCAAATTCGGTTGTGAATGATGTGGGCTTTGTCGTGTGGACCTTCGTGGTTTTCTAGCTTACTTTCCACTCAATGAAGGAGCCGGGGCACCGGTGCGTTGCCCCTTGCTCACGGCCGTCTCCGCAGAACCATGGTAGATGTTTAGTGCAAAGCTTTTCTCCCCCTTTCTGCTTCGTCCGGTGTCACTGGCTCACACAGTGCCGCACGCAGAGGACGTAGCCTTTTCATATTGGCTTCTTTCACCAAGTAACATGCATTTCAGGTTCCTCCCTGTCTTTTCATAACTTGATGGCTCATTTCTCTTTATCTCAATAATATTCCATTGTCTGGATGCATTCATTTGTGTATCCATTCACCTACTGAAGGATATCTTTGTTGCTTCCAAGTTTTAGCAATTATGAGGTCAAGCTGCTATCAACATCTGTGTGCAGTTTTTTGCATGGACATAAATTTTCAGCTCATTTGGGTAAATACTTAGGAGCACCATTGCTGGGTCATGTGGTAAGACTTTATTTTCATAATAACAAATACAGTCACATAATAAAAAAATCATAAAAAAATCGAACAATACTATATATAACATGAAGGTTGCACCTTGGCCCCAGCCCTAATCCTGTGCTTACCTTATTTTACAAATGAGGAAAGCGTGTCCCTGGGATGTAAGTGACTTGTTCTGGAGTCCACACCAGTAAGCTGTGGAACAAACATTGCCCTGCAGACCGTTGGAAGAGAGTCAAGGGTGCTGACCTGACTGCAGGTGTGAGGGTGATGGAGGTGGGGGGCTTTGCTTACCCCCTTCCCCTCCCCTTCAGAACCCAGTCATCACAAAGTGAGAAAACCAGGCTATGGGAAGAGGCCTCCGTGTGTGGCTGACAGCTGGCAGCTGGCGTCAACTGCCAGACATGTGAGAGAATTCACTGTCTTATGATTCTAGCCCCCAGCCTTCAGCCTGCCCCAGCTGACCAAATGCAGCAGACATGCTGCCCTGCTGATTCTGGTCCACACAGCTAATCTATGAGTGCTTTTTTTTTTTTTTTGGCTGCACCACTCAGCTTGTGGGAACTTAGTTCCCTGACCAGGGATTGAACCGGGCCCTGGCTGTGAAAGCGTGGAGTCCTAACCACTGGACCACCAGGGAATTCCCCAACTAATCTATGAATTAAAAAAAAGAAGAAGAAGAAGAAGGAGGATTGCTGTCGTTTTAAGCTGCTGGATTTGGGGGTGGTTTATTTCATAGCAAAAATAGAGCAAAATGTATTAGAATATGACGAATATTGCAGGCTCATCTTGGGCACTTCCTACCCTAGACCTGTAATTAGCCAATGAGAAATGGCACTTGAAGGACATAGTCTGAACTCTTTGGGTGAATTGAATTTATAGATTAATTTGAGGGAAAATAACAATTTGCAACATCAAATCTTCTTATCCAGGAATATGCTGTCGCTATTTTCATCCATTCCTCTTTACCATCTTTCAATGAAAATTATTTTCTTCACATTGAAAATTTCTTATTTGCTTTTTTCATGGTTACTTCAGAGCTTTAGGTACTATCATGAATTTTTTAAAAATTTAGCTCTTTTTGGTGGATAGAAAAGCTATAGCTATTACTAGTTGTTGTATATTAATCTTGTATCTGGCCAACTGCTTGAACTCTTAATAGTTCTAAAACTTTTTCAGTTGATTCTCTTGGATTTTTTTAGGTAAACCATTCTATCATTTTTTTCCTTTCTAAAACTTATACTTCTTACGCTTTTCTTTCTTTCTTTCTTTCTTTTTTATTTTAAATATTTATTTATTTGGCTGTGCCGGGTCTTAGTTGCAGCATGCAGGATCTTTAGTTGCGGCATGTGGAATCTAGTTCCCTGACCAGGGATCAAACCCAGGCCCCCTGCATTGGGTGCACAGAGTCTTAACTACTGGACCACCAGGGAAGTCCCTCTAATGCTTTTCTTAAAGCATTGTCTAGGGCCCCCTGCTTTATGTTGAATAACGGTGGAGATTGTGGACATCCTTATTTGCTTCTGTCTTTAATGGGATTACTTCTAATGTTTCAACATTAAGCTTGCTGTTTGCTTTATTTATTTATAATACAAACACCAAGCCATTTTATTTTATTTTTTAAATTTATTAATTAATTATATTTTGGCTGCATTGGGTCTTCACTGCTGCATGCGGGCTTTCTCTAGTTGCAGTGAGCAGGGGCTACTCTTCATTGCAGTACACAGGCTTCTCATTGCGGTGGCGTCTCTTGTTGCGGAGCACAGGCGCTAGGCACACGGGCTTCAGTAGTTGTGGCACACGGGCTCAGTAGTTGTGGCGCACAGGCTTAGTTGCTCCAGGCATTTGGGATCTTCCTGGACCAGGGCTCGAACCTGTGTCCCCTGCATTGGCAGACGGATTCTTAACCACTGTGTCACCAGGGAAGCCCCGCTATTTGCTTTAAATTTTTGATAGATACTACTTTTTAGGTTAAGGAAGTTTCTCAACATTGTTAGCTTGTTATGAGTTTTTATCAGCAATGGGTATTGAGCTAGACACCTGAAACTAACACAACATTGTAAATCAACTATACTTCAATAAAAACTTTAAAAAAAGAAATGGGTATTGAAATTTATCAGTTGCTTTTCTTACTGTTTGATATGATTTGTTTTCCCTTATGTATTAATGTACTAAATTACATTAATACAATGTCTAATGTTCAACTATCCTGAATTCCTGTGATAAAATTCTGTGTGGTCATGAAATATGACTGCTGGATGTGACTGGTTTACGTATTACCTAAGAGTTTTGTATCTATACACGTAAATGAAAATAGCCCACGGTTATTGTTTGTGTGCGTACTATCATTCTGTGTTGTTTTCCAGGTTATCACAGCTTTGTAGAATAAGCTGGGAAACTTTCATTATTCTCCATGGTCTGTAAAGTTTATATAAACTAGGAATTACATGCTCCTTGAAGATTTACAGTAGGCTCACCGCCCAGACAGTCTGGGTTTGTGTCTTTATTTTAAGGGTGTATCTTTGTTACCTCCCTTTTTCTTTCTTTCCTTCCTTCTTAAACATTTTTAAGTGTACAGCTCAGTAGTGTTAAGTATACTCACATTGTTGTGCAACAGATCTCTAGAACTTTTTCATCTTGCAAAACTAAAATTCTATATTCATTTAACAGCGACTCTCCATTTCCCCCTCACCCCCCCAGTTCCTGGCAACCACTATTCTGTTTCTATGAATTTAACTATTTAAAATTCCTCATTTAAGTGGAATCATACAGCATGTCTTTTTGTGACTAGCTATTTCACTTAGCATAATGTCCTCAAGGTTTATTCATGTTGTAGCTTGTGTCAAAATTTCCTTCTTTATTAAGGCTGAATAATATTCCATTGTAGGTATATGCCACATTTTTTAATCCATTCATCCATCAATGGACACTTGGATTGTTTCTGCCTTTTGGCTATTGTGAATAATGCTGCTATAAACATGGGTGTGCAAATACCTCTTTGAGATCCTACTTTCTTTTGGATATATACCCAGAAGTGGGATTGCTGGATCATATGGTAATTCTATCTTTAATTTTTTGAGGAACCGCCATACTGTTTTCCATAGCAGCTGCACCATTTTACAGTCCCACCAGCAGTGCACAGGGCTCCAGTTTTTGTATATCCTCACTAACACTTGCTATTTTCTGCTTGATAATAGCCATTCTAATGGGCAAGGGGTAATATCTCATTGTGGTTTTGATTTGCAGTTACCTAATGGTTAGTGATGTTGAGTATTTTTTCATATGCTTGTTGGCCATTTGTATATCATCTTTGGAGAAATGTTTCTTCATGTCCTTTACCCATTTTTTAATAGGGTTGTGTTTTTTCTTCTTGAGTTGTAGTTCTTTATATATATATATATTTTTTTTTTAAAGATTTTTTTTGATGTGCACCATTTTTAAAGTCTTTATTGAATTTGTTACAACATTGCTTCTGTTTTATGCTTTGGTTTTTCTGGCCAAGAGGCAGGTGGGATCTTAGCTCCCCGACCAGGGATGGAACCCGCAGCCCCTGCATTGGAAGGCAAAGTCTTAACCACTGGACCGCCAGGGAAGTCCCATGTATCTTGGATATTAACCCCTTATCAGATACATGGCTTGCAAATATTTTCTCCCATCCTGTAGGTTGCTTTTTCACTCTGCTGATTGTTCCCTTTGATGCAGGCATTTTAAAGTTTGATACAGTCCCATTTAACTACTTTTGCTTTTGTTGCATGTACTTATGGCATTACATGCAAGGAATCATTGCCAAATCCAATGTCATGAAGCTTTTCCCATGTTTTCTTCTAGGAGTTTTATAGTTTTAGGTCTTGCATTTAGGTCTTTAATCCATGTTGAGTTAATTTTTGTACATGCTGTAAGGTAAGGTCCAACTTCATTATTTAGCATGAGGATATCATGTTTTCCCAGCACCATTTGTTGAAAAGACTGTTCTTTCCTCTATTGAACGTTCTTGGCACTCGTGTTGAATTTGACCATATACGTGAGGGTTTATTTCTGCACTCTCTCTTCTATTCTGTTGGTTTATATGTTTGTCTTTATGCTAGTCCCACACTGTTTCTGTTTGTTTTGTCTTGTTTTGATTTTTTAAGAGATAATTGACATATTAGTTTCAGGTGTACAACATAATGATATGGTATTTGTATGTATTGCAAAATGATCACCACAATAATTCTAGTTAACATCCAAACACTGTTTTTTGATTGCTGTAGCTTTATAAAAAGTTTTGAAATCAGGACATGTGAGACCTTCCTGCAACTTTGTTCTTTTGACTACCTTAATTTCTTTTATGATTATTGGTCTGTTCAAGTTTTCTACTCTTCTTGAATCAATTCTTTTTTTTATTGAAGTATAGTTGATTTACAATATTGTGTTAGTTAGCAAAGTGATTCAGATATATATATATGTATATATATACACACACATATACACATATACATACATATATATTTCAGATTCTTTCCCATTATAGGTTATTACAAGATACTGTTTCCTGTGCTATACAGTAAATCCTTATTGTTTATCTATTTTATGCATAGTACTTTGTATCTGTTAATCCCATATTCCTAATTTATCCCTCCCCTGCTCCCTTTCCCCTTTGGTAACCATAAGTTTGTTTCCTATGTCTGTTTTGTATCTCAATTCATTTGCATTATGTTTTAGATTCTACATATAAGTGGTATCATATAATATTTGTCTTTCTCTTGAATCAATTCTTGAACTTTATATTGCCCTAGAGAATTATCCATTTCATTTGATTTTTAATTTACAGGTAGACTTTTAATATAAATGGTCTCCTATAATTAAAAAAATAATTTTGTATCTGATTACTGTTTGCATCTTCCATCTTTTTTCATAACTCAAATTTGCCAAAAGCATGTCTAATTCATTCTTGTTTTTAACTGACTCTGTTCTTTTATGTGGGGTTTATTATTAATTCTTTCCACTTATTTTTTTGGTAATTATTTTATTTTACTAAATTATTAAATTATCTTCAGACTTTTTTGCTAAGCATTTTCTCTGAATAGGCTTTGGCTCGAGTCCCCCAGGTTTTGCATAGCACTCTCACTGTAATTAATTTTGAAGTTAGCCCAAATAGTTTATTCCAGATTAGATTAGGTCTTTTACCTAGGAGTTATTAAAAATGAACAGTATTTCAAAGATTCCTAAGATATATTTCTAGTAATAGATATATTTCTAAGATATACTTTCAGCCTCCTTTTTAAATTCTATTCAGTGAATCCTACTACATTCCATTCAATGAATGTGCCCTGTATGATTTCAGAACTGAGCTTCAAAGAAGTAGGGGCAGGGAGGGCTCCCAAACATCCCTCCTCTCCTCTGGGTGACCCACATGCTTTCCTCCTAACCTTTGGTGTAAGATGGTTCCACCAGATGTTGAGACCCCTTGACTTTTCAAGGCTCCTTCTCATGAAAGGCCTGGGTGAGACTGAGGCAAGAGATGGGAGTTGGCAGTTGTAATGGGAATTCTTTAGCTCTGTAACTCACAGAGCTAACTTCACCCTCCCTCCAGTTTCTCCCTACTTCTGATGCTTTGCCCATCATGTAGGTGGATCCTTTCCAGCACTGCACTTGTCACTCCCTGCTCAAGAATTTATGACGATTTCCTATTGTTAACCACAGCATTGCTTCAAGGACCTCATTCTTTGAGGTGCTCATCAAATACAACTGTAAGAAAACATGGTAGCTGATGCCACAGCCTCAACCCCAACCTCCCAGGCCCTCCTACTCATCCTAGTGTAAGTCTATTCACCTCTCCTTCCCCTTACCAGCCCAAGGCACTGCATCCAGTGCTGTGCTTTTCACCAGTATTTATCTTTGAAATCTTGATTTCCGTCTAGATTTAAAGCTACTGAGATAGAAACTAATTTTTTCTCAGGCTTACTCTCTTTCCAAACAATAAATGGGACATGTTTTCTCAGCATGATCTTACTTGATCATGGAATAGATCCATGGTGGTGTATTCTTCTCCACTGTTTACCATTCTTTCCATAAGCCCTGTCTGGCCGTGACCTAGGTTCTGGATACACAATAAAGACCTGGTCCTGAACTTGAAGGGAATCTCCTACTCAACTGCACGGGCACCAGCACTGCTCCTAAAATGTCTGCTGAGGTGGGAAAAATCACAATCTTCTCAAGCAGCCCTTGTCTTGCCTAGGAAGTCAGACGGCCATGTCCATGAGGAGTTATCGGGCAGACTCAGGCTGAATTCTGTGAGTGGTATCAGGAGTTGGGTGAGACCCTCTGGGTTTCTGATTTCTAAATACCTACTCTGAGGAGACTTCAGCTTGTCTTAACATTGTTGTGCAGGCAGATGCCAGAGGGATTGATTTAGAAGGCCAACAGGCATTATCTGTCTCAATTAAATGCTTCCCTTGCTATAATAAGCCAAGTTGGCAGAAATTACTGAGGAGTGTTACTATGGCTTCAAGTCACATCAGTCGGATGGACCCATACAGAACGCTTTTCCTCACTTGGCTATCACTAGAGCTCACCTCTCAAAGCAAGCAGATACCCATAAAATATCCAAGGCGACTCTTTAATCTTACACTCAGCAAAACATCAATATAGGGCTTCCCTGGTGGCGCAGTGGTTGAGAATCTGCCTGCCAATGCAGGGGACACGGGTTTGAGCCCTGGTCCAGGAAGATCCCACATGCCGCGGAGCAACTAAGCCCGTGCACCACAACTACTGAGCCTGCGCTCTAGAGCCCGTGAGCCACAACTACTGAGCCTGCGCTCTAGAGCCTTCAAGCCACAGCTACTGAAGCCCGCGCACCTAGAGCCCGTGCTGCGCAACAAGAAAAGCCACCGCAGTGAGAGGCCTGCGCATGGCAATGAAGAGTAGCCCCCGCTCGCTGCAACTAGAGAAAGCCCGCATGCAGCAACGAAGACACAACACAGCCAAAAATTAATAAAATAAATAAAATAAAAAAAGAAATCAATATATTGGCAGACCACTCTTTTTACTGAAGCATAATCCCAGAACCAAGGGCTCCCAAACTACTCAGTGAAAATGATGCAAGGCATGGCTGTGAGGAATGGCAGAGACCAAAAACCTCAGTGGCTTCTGAGCCTGTAATATGCTTTCCTAGGTGTGTGTGTTTGTGAGAGATTTTCCCACCACATTGCCTTTGATTTCCTCGCGTTGCCTCCATCCTGGCAGCCATACGCATCAGGGCAAAGCTACTGTTACCTATATTAGTACCAAGAAAAAAAGACTAACTGTACAAAGAAAAAGAATTAAAATGCTGTAAAGTTCCTTACTCATATCTTCAGTAGTTTTCCTACTTAGTGATTTACCTGCAGCTTGAATCGAGAGCTCATTTGCAGAAACATGAGCTCCAAGCCAAATGTTTTGAGGCTGTATGTAGGCAAATTAAAAACAAAAAACCCCTTTTCAAAAGTTAACTGTAACAGGAGGCACTGAGTACTCACTGCCCCTGCATGTCACACATATTTTCATTTAATCCTCACAATTTCTTCCCTTGCCTACACATGAGGAAATTAAAGCTTAAAAGATGAAAGTGCTTGCCTAACAATGTAAAACTAAAGGAACCTGGGCAGTCTAGTTCCAGAATCCAAACTGAACCATTACATGCTAATGCCCAGGAAAATTTGAATCTTAAGGTAGCCAATTTCTTTCTTAAACTATCAAATAGAGTACAGAGCTATTTCATTTAAATTCCTGGTAAATATTTAGAAAAGAAAGTTGTATGACTGGAACATAAACAAGAAATTATCTACAGGATGTGGAGGTAATAAAGTCCAACAAATATTCAACTTAATTTTGAGCTTCCCACAGGATCCATCCTGTAGTTGTAAGGTTCTTAGCATCAAAAGTACTCTCAGATCTGAGGTTCTGTGGGAAGTCAGGATATTATTCCTACTGTGCAGATAGATAACTTAAAGGCCTAAAGGGTTACCACACAGACCACACGCCTCAGGGCCCAACCTAGGCCTGACCCACTCCTTTTCCCTCAGCAGTGCCTTCCAGAGGCCCACTGCAGCCTCTTCCAAGTGGGCACTATTCCTTCTCACCTCTGTCTAGAGATGAATTTACTAAATGTCTGTAGCATCCAAATTCCATCACATATGTTAATCCAGTCCTTTCAAGTTAGATGGGTAAGGCAGACACTGAATGCTGCTCCTCAGGGCTTCCTCTGCCTTCCTCCCCTACTTGCCCACCCCCTTCTGAGAAACCACTGTCATTAGGGCAAATATTATAGAACACTACCCAGGTCACTTGAGGAAACTACTTTTTTGAAGTTGATAAGCTAGGGTGGGAGGATATGACATTTATTTCCTTTATAGGATCCTTAATTTCATCACTGCAAGTGGCACAAGTAAACAACTCCAGAGGGACTTTCAGTTTGTAATAGAAGGAAACCAGGATAAAATTAAAATGGAGGATAAACAATGTGTATGATGAAAACTCCTTTTCCCATTTAGTTTTATAAGATCACCATTTTGGATTCCACTGAATTATCTGTATAGATTTAAAAAAATTAGCTATAGAAGGGACAGGAAAATGGAAACAGTATTAGCAGCGGTTGAGAATTAGGTTCTAGGTATCTTTTTATATATATTCTCAATTCTTAAAACCATGGATTTAAAAATAGTTCCATCTCATAGTAAAGATGAAGGCTCTGAGGCTAACACACCCAAGTTCACAAGGTCTGTAAACAGTGAGGTTAACTTCAAATCCGTGCCTGAACCCAAACTGTACTTAGTCTCCTGAAGTGCATGTGGAAAGGAAACAAACACGTGTGGGTAAAGATATGTGATTTAATTTGATCCTCAAAAACCATCATTTTATCAGTATCATTTTATCAGTAAGGAAACAGGCTTAAAGTTTCATCATATGAGGTGTGTAATCACGCTATGTAATTAGATTATGAATATTAAAAGACAGAATTAATACCATCAGTGTAATCATCAGTGGCCCTAGACTAGCATCCATGTGATAAAGATATTTTTGTTTTCCTTCAATCAGAGTAAATCTGAATGGTCAATGGAACTGTAATTGAGGTACAGAGGGGTATTTTATCTAGAGAAAAACACAAGACCAGATTTATTTCATACAATGTTATTCACACATTTTTCATTTTCTAATTTATACATAATATACAAAGAAGTGAAGATAACATTATTTCATATGAACCAATAAGAGCCAGGACTTAAGACAAACTGGTCCAGAAACAATCCATATCAAGACACCCAAGAGCAAAGCCTAAGTGGTTCTGCCTAATTAAGTTTATTCTGAAATGTCATTTTCAGATTATACCAAAACTCCACGCCAATTTATTAAAAGGTGGAATTAGAGAGGTGGGCACCAAAAATATCAGACCGCAAAATTTCTAGAAAATACAATAAACCCTAAAATACTGGGAAGATTGGTTGTCAACACTGGGATACATGGGAACATCAGGAACCCAAGACAACTGTTCAGTTTCCCAATGTGCCATTCTCTAGGACTTTCTAAATTTGCAGAAATAATTTGCCTGTGTGAACAGAAGATAAGGATAAAGGAAAACCGGGAATTCAACTGTGCAAATCCAGGAAAGTCACCACCAATCTGCAACAAGGACAACTTTGATCCTGAAACCATGAGCTGATACTGGGAACAAAAGTTCAACACAGGTCCAAGACATTCTGAGGCTGGCAAAACAAAGTGGGGAAGAGTGGCAGAGAGCAGTTCTGTATGGAGGGAAAAAAGCTCTGTTACTGTGCCTGGGACATGCTGATGAACTAGTGTGACTATGAGAAGGGACCGTGACACTGACAAGTGGTTAAATTTTATGGCCTCAACACGAAATGTTGGGTTATTAGAAAACTAGAATAACTCAACGTCAAACATGAAAAAGTATGCCTGGCACCCCAAACTTCATGCCGTTATTCTTAGGTTCATGATATGAACAGCTATGTGAAAAAACCTTTATATTCAATATTGTGCTCAGAAGATTGCTTTTCTTCTGCAGACTTCTAATAAAAAAATCCCTTACATGTTCAATTGAAAGAGACAGCATGGTTCATTAGTTTTTAGCTTTAAACATAAGTGGGTCAACATAAAAGTTTTATACAAAATACTGACTTCAACAAAATACAAAGCACTTTCTTTATCTTTCAGAAACTGAATATACAAAGCAAGTTTTTTTTCCAAAATATTTTCATAGGCAAAGGATTAAAAACGATTTTAATTATACACATATGGTCACAATTTTGCCTTAAAAAGATTGTTGGGAAATGTACATAAGGCCGCTTGTAAATGTACATCATGTTACTGTTATGTCTTATGTCCAGAGAAAAAATGTTATCATACAGATTTGCTATTACTTGGGAGTAGGCTATTCAAAAATACAGTACTCTTCTGTACAAAGAAAAAAGTCACATCACATTTAATAAGATGGAAAAAGCATTGGCCTCCATGGTAACCAAATATCTCAGTCCAATACTTTCTATTATGCACAATACCCTGACTTCTTGAAAGTGATCCAAATCCTAGCATGTCCATATTAACAGAGTCAACAACTATGTTATAAAACAAAATGTTTTTCACAATAATAAAAAGAAAGCTGGTTCATACTTCTGAAACCATATAAAGATAAAAAATTTTTAAAAAATCACTCTTGATTTGGAGAAATAAATTTACATTATACAACACTATATGCCAGGTCAGAGGGCAGGGACATAAATGTACACTAAAATGCAAATGTTTCCCAAAGAGATAAAACAAATTCCATTTACAGCATTAAGGTTTACAAATGTACACCTGTACAACCAAAGAAAACATCATTACTAAATTAGCAAGGCTTTTTATAATAAACATTGAAACAAGATTTGCTTTCAAAGTGTAAACTTACATCTATTACTACACACACACAATGCATATATTTATAGGAAGCAAAAAAAGCTATCTGAATATGTAATCATGCTTAAATGTTGAGCTATCAAATTCACTTTTCAGTGGCCCCTTTTCACCTCTATCTTGTTCCTACTTTCTGAATCTACTATGAAAAAGCAAAATAAATCTCAACACTTTTTCAACATGTCCTTGTAATTCTATAAGCAAAACAATATACAAATCTCCACTCTTTCTCATTGCAAACCAAACTGAAAAGTTAAAATGGAACTTAACTTTTCGTTTAGCGTACTTAACTGGATGGAAGTGTCACCATGATTTTGTTTTTTCTACCTCTTACAACAATTACATATGTAAGTATATACAATACTTCTGTACATTGCCAGAGACATTTTGGGGCAGTATTTGTATTAAAACCACATCTACTGTAAATAATGTAAGTTCATTTTAAATCATTTAATTCTTGTCTTACTTGCCGAGTTTTTATTTGCATGATAGTTTGTGAATTACCAAAATACAACTTAACTTTCTTTTAAAAATATTAATAATATTTATGCAGTTGACTGTTAATCTGTTATAAAAGGCTTCACACAAAGGACAAAAAAAAAAAACCCATAAGGACTATATTTCTATATACATTTCTATAAACCTGTTGTGCTATGGGGTCCGTAGACCTACCAGACTGCAAGCCAGTTTATTAAAAGAATACTGTACTTTTTCCTTTAAAAACTATTTTTGTGACTTTACAAGGTAAAAATTTACAAAATATGTGACAGCATTTTTTGATACAGTTACATCATATACAGGCATTCTGTGCTTTGCCAGCAATCCAATCTGATAGGTCTCCACTCAGGGCTGAATATAATTTATAATTCACCACCCCCCACCCCCAAATATACACAAGAACCTTAAAAATTTACAAATGGATGAATAAAGTCAATAAATAGTTTCACTTTAAAAAAAATTTGAAGATTCATAGTTGAGTTGTGTTTTGATAATTCACAAAAGAAACGTTCCTCTCACATGGTTACATCATCTTCTCTTTCTCCTTTACAGCATTCCATTTGGTGGTCCTCCAATAGGCCCTAGATCTGGGCTATTTTTCAAATAATATTTTTCCAACTTGGCCAGTATATGCTTCCCATATGTGTATTTGCGCAAAGTAGTAATGTGAGGTCGAATCTGAAAAATAAATGATCTGCTTAGGAAATCTAAGTTATTTTAGTTTCTGATTCCTTAAAAAAGTGCCCCCAAATTTGGGTGATTTGGAAGAATAATTGAAATTTTAAAATTCAAATCCAAAGAAAGTTGTTTGCAAAAGCAGTTCTGTTCCACTCAATCTCTCCCAACTTCGACTCTCAAAATTGTTCAGTGAATAAACAAACCACTATTCCTATAAACTACTACACATGCAAACAGGAGAGGGGCTCCAAACATAGCAGAGAAGTATCACTAATGAGCTATTATATTCTAAGGTTTACGAGGGCAAAATTCTATAACTCTAAGCAACTGGACAAAAATTCAATACAAAATGGAGCAAAAGACATGAACAAGCAATCAGACGTGTGATAGCTAATACATTTAACACGTTCAGTATCTCCTTAATTGTTTTAAAAATGCAAATGAGAAGAATCATATCATTATCTTTCCATCCAGACTGGCAAAGATTTTATAAATAATAACTGGTATTGATGAGATAACAGTAAAACAGGCACTCTTCTCAAATACTAGATAGATCTGCAAACTTGTACAAGATTTCTGGAGAGCTACTTGGCAGAAATCTACTAAAATGTAACATGTTCACATACTCTGTGCCAGCAATTCCACATCTAGGGATTTACCTTACAAAAACACTTAATTATGCAAAGTTGTTTATATAAACACTGCTAAGAAGTTATTAAATAATCAAAATGCCCTAAATATGATATTGATTAAATAATGTAGTTGTTAAAAATAAGACTGAAAAAAATGTTATAGTTATATATTCTTAAGCAGAAATACTAAATTTTTAAAAACACAGAAAATCAGGAGGGCAAAAATACTACCAGTGTTCTTTTTAACAGTAAGTTTTCCTGTGGAAATTAATGATTTCTTAAAGAATCATTTGATTCTAGCAGGACAGAGAGAGAAAACAGCTTAATTGATTAAAAAAAATCAAACCGATATAAATTTTCTCTTTAAGAAAATTTACTAGGTTAGTGAGAAAATCTAATCAGATTTTAAAATCAATGTTCAGCCAATGTATTATGGCAAATCAAATATACCTAAATAAGACGGTGAAGGGAAAAACAATGCTAACTAACGGTAGGTAAATAGATGAGAAATGAATGTGATTTTACTGAGTTGATTACCTTAAGAATTTAATAAAGGGGTATTCCATACCTACATCTGCCAACGGTTTCCCACTGATTTTAAATGTTTTTCTGGACTTGAGGATATGGGGAGGGGGAAGGGTGAGCTGTGACAAAGCGAGAGAGAGGCATGGACATATATACACTACCAAACGTAAAATAGATAGCTAGTGAGAAGCAGCCGCATAGCACAGGGAGATCAGCTCGGTGCTTTGTGACCACCTAGAGGGGTGGGATAGGGAGGGTGGGAGGGAGGGAGACGCAAGAGGGAAGAGATATGGGATCATATGTATATGTATAACTGATTCAGTTTGTTATAAAGCAAAAACTAACACACCATTGTAAAGCAATTATACCCCAATAAAGATGTAAAAAAAAAAAAAATTTTTTTTCTGCAGTTGTAACAATTCTGAGGAAATTAAAGCCTAGGGAAGTTAAATGAGTAGCCTGAAGTCACACAAATTGAATCATCTATTTTAAGTGCTACAAACTGTATTACCTTGTGCATGATTATCTTTCTCTGAGCAGGTTCAGCCATATCAATCATCTTCTGAACTACATAGTTGGCATACTGGTCCTTCATCATGGTGTATAAGGCACTGTGAGGACCATCATTCTGGCAGCAAACTTCATCAATCAGTAATGCTCTCTCAGCACGGGAGGCATGAGTAACACACTTTTCTACTACATTGCTAAAAATTTAAAGGACATACACAAAAAGTTATTTTGTTATATTTAATAGAAAAATTTCCTTGGTTTTTGAAAGTACCTGCTCAACACACTGGAAGACAGAAGAGTCAAAATAGGATTCTCTTGTAATTCTCTTACAGTTACTTTCAAAACAGAAATTAATATCATAGAAGAACCCATATTGGATATCTGTAAGTTTAATTACAGGCCTCAAAATTATAATTAAATAATAAATAAAACTGTAATTCAAGGGGGGGGAGTAGATCATTAATAAGGTCTAAGGCTTTCATGAACATGCACTAAATAAATTAGATTTGCATTTATTTACACATCTTGGGGAGAAATAATTTTCCAAATACAGATTTCAAAAATGGAATATATGAGGGCAAACCAATTTGTCGTGTAAATTCTATAAGAACAAAAGCAACATTCTATTATGTACCTTTTGCCTCTACTAAAAAAGACTATATTCCAACGCTATATTCTATATGCATTTCTGTGCTTACTAATAAAAGCCAGAGAGTTGAAAGACTTGACCCCTGGAATTAGAAAATAACGCAATACCTGGCAAATTTGTGTTGACTCAGGGCTAAGACCTTTCCTCTGATTTCAGAAACAATTTTGCTCTTGTCTTCAGGTCGACCATGTTCCAGTACATGCTGAATAACATAATTGCCATACTGATCCTAAGTGCAGATATTAAAAAATTACTTTCCTTAAGAATAATGGTAATTCTTTAAAAAGATATTCATCAATTTTCTAAAAATCCAACAGTACAATCAGGAGAATCACAGGTTTTGTCTCACTGAGTCTTTCTATAATGTGTTAACAATAAATTATATTTCCTTTTTAAAAAATCAGAATATTTTCAAAAATATATAAACATTTCAAAATATTAGGGAGTTTATACCTGTACCAACTGCTCTGTATGTTGGTGAAGTTCTTCTAAGATAGGTAAGGTCTGTTCTGCAGTGCAGTGCTCTAGGATGCGCTGGATTACTCTGCAGCCATAAGGATGAGTTGAAAGTACAAACACCTTAAAACAATTAGAAGAAATAAATTTCCATTTTGTGACATTTTTGGAAGGACAGGTTTTTGATAACATGCTGAATTAATTTAAAATAGAATGGGGAATTCACATTTATTGATAATATGCCAACTGTCATGTGACAAAGGCTGGGAAGCAGGGTACTGAATTTAGGAGCTAATGGACATCCTTTTTGTTTGTTTTTATACTGATTTTTAAAAAACTTTTTGTTTTATATTGGAGTATAGCCGATTAACAATGTTGTAATACTTTCAGGTACACAGCAAAGCGATTCAGCCATACATATACATGTATCCATTCTCCCCCAAACTCCCCTCCTATCCACGCTGCCACATAACATTAAGCAGAGTTCCCTGCGTTATACAGTAGGTCCTCGTTGGTTATCCATTTGATATACAGCAGTGTGTACATGTCAATCCCACGCTCCCTAACTATCCCTTGCCCCACTGCCGGTAACCATAAGTTCACTAACGGATATTTTGATCAAAAGGAACCTAATCAGAAGATGGAAGGCATGTAATAATGACAAGGAATGGATTGTGCAGTAGGGGTAGTGCATGTTGTAATTAGAAGCTATTAATTATTATGTTATTAATTACTAACTGATATTTATTTTGCCTTTTATTATACAGTCCTAAGTCTTCTTCCCTCCTCTCCCTCTCCCAGAAAATTTGGAAAACACGGTTGGGTTTACAATTCTAACAGTAGTTGTCTTCTTTACTTCTTAGAGTAATATAAATTAAACTCATATTTCTACATTTTTCAGCTGCAAAAAATGAAGCTATCTATTGACTCACTCTATAAAAGAGGCAGAAATTAATGCACATTCAGTATTTATCTCCTATTTTTGTATGAAAGTACTGGGTATTATCTTTTGATTTATAAAAAACATGTCAATTAACACTCAAATTCTAACTAATTAGAAGCCCAAAATCAATCTTACTTGTCCTTTGAAAGCATCAATGATGAACTGTAGTGACTGTGGTTGAACACATTCAATACATTTTTGTACAACATGGTTTCCATTTTGATCTTTCACACATTTCAGTACATGACCATCTAGCTCCTTTACCATTTCACTCTGCAAGAGAAGACATTTAAATTACCTCACCAAACAGCATAGAAGAATTTTACATAAAAGTACTGAGATAGGAACAAAAGTATACTCAAAAATTTGTTTGCAATTTTTTATACGTCAAAGTTTAAAATTTCCACCCCATCCCCCAAAGTGTAATAAGCAGAAGCCACTGAAGGTGAGAATTACTAAAACATTTTACTGGATTATAATGTAAATGATACCTGCTGAAATATAACTTAGTGGTACTCAATTTGCTATATACTACTATCTTCACTGTGTACACCTTCCACTTATCTTTCTCAGCTGACAACTAAGATAATGATTTTAGAATTCTACGTTTTTTTATCCACTTAGCATGCCCCTTCCCCCAAATAATAATTATTATTATCATTTTTTGGCTGTGCCGCACAGCATGCGGGATCTTAGTTCCCCGACCAGGGATTGAACCTGTGCCCCCTGCAGTGGAAGCGAGGAGTCCTAACTACTGGACTGCCAGGGAATTCCCCCAAGTAATTATTTTTGATGGCTCCTTGAGTTTATCAAGTGACCGGAAAAGGGTAAGGAGCTGAGTGAGCACTGATGGGCTATGTGATTTTCACGTAATATCTCAATTATGAGAAGAAATTATTGTTGAGCACTTTTACTCTTCTTTTTAATAATCTTATAACAAAGAACTTGATTCAGGGAATTCCTTGGCAGTCGAGGCGTTAGGACTCTGAGCTTCCATTGCTGGGGCCTGTGTTTGATCCCTGGTCAGGGAAATAAGATCCCAGCTTGGTGTGGCCAAAAAACAAAATAAGAACCTGACTCAATATAACTTTCCTTTATCATTTGATACCTTCTTCAGGGACAGATTCTCAGGAGATTTTAGATTTTTGCTCATTTAATGGGCAAAAATGACACCTTTCAATTTTATATTTGATTACTAATAAGGTTAAACTTATTTACAGTAAGGTTTATTTACTAAGTGCATTTTCTTTTAACTAACAATCTTAATATTTTTCTCATAAGTTTGTAAGACTTCATTCAATAAACATCTTAATCCTTAGGGGAAAATATAGGTAGCCACACAATAACCTGCGTGCCTTTTTAGTGCCACAGGAAATAGTATTGTGAAGAAATGGAGTACACCTAATGTAAACATATTCACATTTTTTTTTTTTGGCTGCGCCGTGCAGCATGCAGGGTTTTAGTTCCCTGACCAGGGATCGAACCCATGTCCTCCGCAGTGGAAGTGCAGAGCCCTAACCACTGGACCACTAGGGAATTCCCGGTATTCATATTTAAAATTTCTCTCACCCAGGGACTTCCCTGGTGGCACAGAGGTTAAGAATCCACCTGCCAATGCAGGGGACACGGGTTTGATCCCTGGTCCGGGAAGATCCCACATGCCATGGAGCAACTAAGCCTGTGCGCCACAACTATGGAGCCTGCGCTCTAGAGCCCACCAGACACAAATACGGAGCCCGCATGCTACGACTACTGAAGTCCACACGCTCCAGGGCCTGCATGCTGTAACTACCGAAGCCCGCACGCCTAAAGCCCGTGCTCGGCAACAAAGGAAGCCACTGCAATGAGAAGCCGCGCACCACAACAAAGAGTAGCACCTGCTTGCTGCAACTAGAGAAAGCCCACGCACAGGAACGAAGACCCAACACAGCCAAAAAAAATCCCCAAAACTCTCTCACCCAAAAAACTCTCAACTGTATTCTGACATAACTAGAGGAATCCTTGAAGTCAAGATATCTCACAAATGTTAGTTATAAACTAAAAATATGGACTAAATTACAAAATCAAATGTACTTAAGAATCTAAACAGGAGGGAATTCCCTGGTGGTCCAGAGGTTAGGACCCTGCACTCTCACTGCCGAGGGCCTGGGTTCGATCCCTTGTCAAGGAACTAAAATCCCATAAGCCATGCAGAGCCGGGTGGGGGAAGAATCCAAAGAGGAAATGTAATACCATTAATCATCTGAAGCTTACTCCCAATGTTTTATATTTTCAAATATTAAAGACACATAAAATATCGGGTTTTTTTTAAAAGAAAGAATTGGAAAATTTTATTCAAGCCAAACTTGAGGATTATAACCTGGGAAGGGCATCTCAGAAAGCTCTGAGAACTGTTCCCAAAATATCTTTAAAGTATCTATACCAGTCTGAGAGTTAAGAGCAGAGAAGTTCTAAGTACAAATACAGTCAAACTGTTAATCTAATCTCTCTCCATTATGACACATCTTCAATGACTCTAAAACTCAGGATTTCCTCAAGAGGAACAATGCTATTTTCTCACAGATGTTCACTGCTGTGATTAATGTATATACATAACACATACATATCCATCCATCCATCCATCCATCCATCCACATACATTATTGCCTTTAATTCTGGAATTTATCATATGAATGTAGGTTGAAAGTCAGAGCCAATCTCTTTCCAAACTTACTAATTACCAATACCTTTTAAGAAATAATTATTTTCTTTACTCTTACTACATTTCATTGTAATACATAAACCACTTATATACAGTATCTATGGGAGGTTATGAATTTCACTTTAAAAGTCTGTTTACCTCATGCGCAAACCATGCTAATTAATTAGTGATGCTACAGTTTCTTTAAAAAATCTAGTGGATAAGCAATTTTCCTCATCCCCTACTCTCCTTAATATCCTTGTCTATTTAAAAATTTATTTTTATCATTTACAAGAAAATTCCTAGGAGTACATAATTGGAATTGTACTAATCCCTTTTTTACTTAAAATACTTAGACCTTTCCATCCAAGAACATGGTATACTTCCCAATTAATTTATATGTGCTCTCTTTTCTCTTAAAGAACTGTAAATCTTGTTAAGAGGATGTTTGAGGCTACTTTTCCTGTTGAATGAAATTTTTAAAACTTTGTATACACTTTTTTTTTTTTTTTTGGGCCACGTCGCGCGGCTTGTTGGATCTTAGTTCCCCAACAAGGAACTGAACCACTCCCTCAGCAGTGAAAGCGCGGAGTCCTAACCACTGGACCACCAGGGAATTCCCTGTATATACATTTTTAACTGGCATATAGGAATACAATTGGTTTTAAAATATTTATTCTTATGATAGAAGTTTAAGTGTAATCCAAATAAACACTGGGAATAGTAAAATGTATTCCTGATACTACAGAAAATCAAGTGAGTAGTGGTAGCAGAAACACCTACCATCTAGCACTCTGCTTGACATAGAGTAGGTACTCACTTTCACTTAGAAATGAAAAGATGAAGAAAATGAACAAAGGACAGATCAAAGATGTGTTGTGTAACTTTCAATTAATTACATACTGTTTGAGATACATTTTAAAAAATATTTTAGTCTGTGGAAATATTTAACATTTCACTCCAAGATTATTGTAAGATAAAAATTTAAAAATTGGATAAAATAATACAAAAATTTTGTCTTAACTTACAATTACCTGCTGGTCAGATGAAATAGACTCTAATGCTTTCTGAATAACACGGCAGCCATACATCTGCAATGCTAAGGGTAGAACATGACCACGAATACGAGTAGCCAGGGCTAATTTTTGATCCAAACTCCCAAACTGACAGAAAAAAAAAATTAATAAAAATGACTATAATATTACTTTGTTAAACTTGAATAACCCACTGTTTGCAGTCTATTTAATCTATTTATAAAATATCACATTTGGCAAGTATGTAGGGAGAAGGCATTTAGGTAAAAGCGAATTAAGAGAGACCCAGAGATGCTTGAAATAATATCACTTTTTAGAGGGTAAGTCATTCTATCTACTATTTCCTTTTTACTAACATATTAACCACCTGTTATTCTTTTAAAGTAAACATCTTCACTCTTCATTTCAAATAAACACCCCCACTGTCTTCTAATAAAATGAATTTCTGAGGCATACATTCAGACCAGATAATTCTCAACTATATTCTGACTGTGGAGAAAATCTGTTAAGTCAAGCTACAACATAGATGTTTAGTTATAAATTAAAAAATTTTCTGAATTACATAATAAATGACACCTAACAAATCCACATAAAGACTGTACTACTATTCATTAATTGCTTCACATAAGACTTACTCCTAATGCTTTATATTTTCAAATATATTTCAAATATTAATCAGGATTGGTATTAAACTTCTCATTTAATGTAAGACCATACACTTAAAAAATATATACCATAAAATATGACATTTTAACCATTTTTAATTCAGTGGCATTGACTATATTCTCACCATGTGCAATCACCACCACAATCTGATTCCAAATCTCTTCCATTGCCCCAAACAGAAACACTGTACTCTTTAAGCAATAACCCCCTATTCCCCCTCTTACCCCAACCGGTCTACTAGTAAGACTAGGAAACCCTAGTCGACTTTATGTCTCTATGAATTTGCTTATTCTAGGTATTTCACATAAATCGAGCCCTGTAATGTTTGTTCTTTTGTACCTGGCTTATTTCACTTAGTTCCATCCATGTGTAAGCATGTATCAAAGCTTCATTCCTTCTTATGGCTGAACAATATTCTACTGCATGTATATACCACATTCTGTTTATACATTCATCTGCTGGACTGTTTCCACCTTTGGGCTATTATAAACAATGCTGAAATGAACACTGGTGTTTAAGTCCTTGTTTTCAATCCTTTTGGGTATACACCTAGGATGGAATTGCTGGGTTATATGGTAATTTTATGTTTAGTTTTTTGAGGAACTGCCAAACTTTTCCACAGTGGCTGCACCATTTTTACATTCCCATCAACAATGTACAAGGGTTCTCATTTCTCCACATCTTCATCAACATTCGTTATTTTCTGTGTTTTAAATTACAGCCATCCCACTAGATGTAAAATAGACTCTCCTTGTGGTTTTGATTTGCATTTCCCTAATGATTAAGGGTGCTGAGCTTCTTTTCATGTGCTTACTGCACATTTGAATATCTCCTACGGAGAAACGTCTATTCAAGCCCTTTGTCCATTTTTTAACTGAGGTGTCTTCCCGTTGTTGAGTTTCAGGAATTCTTCATATATTCTGGATATAAAATCTTTATCAGACATATGATCTGTAAATATTTTCTCCCAAGCTCACATATTTTTATATGAAAATAAACTCACCCAACTTTCAGAGCTTTTCTAAGCATTAAGCATATACAAACATGTATGTGTGCTTACCTCAAAAAATTTCTGTATAACATAGTTGCCAAAAACATCTGTCATTAATTGATAGGCTGCTTGTAGAATTTCATTAAATACCATCTGTCGCTCAGCTGGAGTAGCTCTCTCTAGCTTTTGCTGTATGAATCTATGTGGGAAAAATTTTAATGCCATGACAGTATATTGATAATAAGCTCCGGCAATATCCGAATCTGACTCGAGTATTATACACCCTGATATATACTGGATGTGTGTGTGTGTGTGTGTGTGTGTGTGTGTGTGTGTGTGTGTACATATCCACATAAATAAAATCATTTCCAGAAATAACACTAAAACATTTTATTCAATTTAAAATAAAAAGAACAAAAGTTATGGAGCATTTCTTTGTTAACACCTTAATTTAAAATAACTTCTAGTTAGACTGGCAAAAAATCTGGACGTGAAGATGTTTAATGCCTCTTAAGTTAGTTCTGGTTCTATTATAATCAATGAAAAACTACAAAGATATTACTGGTATTCATTTATTTTTAATAATCATATTATTACTAAGTATTTTTAGAACATAATAAAAGAAACCTTTAGAAATAAAATTCATGAGACACAACTTAATTCCTAACTAAGCTAGCCACTGTGGACTTCCTTGGTGGTCCAGTGGTTAAGACTCCGTGCTCCCAATGTAGGGGGCATGGGTTCGATCCCTGGTTGGGGAAGATCCCGCATGCCACGGCCAAAAAAAAAAGCTAGCCATTGTGAGTGACACAAGGTCGATTTGCTACTCTTAAGGAACTTTAAGAACTTTCAACCATAGGGAGATAAAATCTGTATGCAACTATATAATGAAAAATTACTTTAAAAAATTTTAGATTTACTTTAAAAAGATACCTCAAATTTAGTAAATGTGTTAGAATTCTACTACTATTTTCCTTTCTGTGTATTATCTTGAGAACACTAATTTGCATGTACCTCAAGCATTACAGTACACGTGGTCTGTTTAATGTAAACTTTGTTTTAAACATTTTTTTAGACAAAGTATATATCAGGGACACAAGTCCATAAATGTAATTTGGAACATTATTTTCAAAAGGAAATTTGAAGAAATTAAATGTATTCTGTCAATGTAATAAAGATAATCCAATAAAAGGACATTGCTCTATTTTTATTATAGAAAACTGAAGAACCACAGAAAATAAATTAAAAACCTGTATTTTTATAGTTCATCCTAACAGGAAAGAAAAATCCATATTGGATATTTATTTTTTAAACAATTCTAACGTTTATAAAGGTTCAATCATTCTAGTCAAGAAAAACTTTGGCTCTTTCAAAGCAAAAATGCAATAGAAAGTATCATAAATAATAATCACCTACCTAGAACCATGCTGGTCTTGAGAAAACTCAACTATGTGTCCAATCAAGTCTCTAAGTTGAAGGTTTGGGAAGCGGTTGTTTCTGAAATCTTCCAACAATCTACTTCGGCCAGAAGGCATAATATCAGACCTATTATACCGAAGCCGAGAAGGAGGAAAGAGCTGGCTGCTGGAGCTAAACAGACTGGAAGTGCCTGAAGCACTTCGATATTTTGCTTCTGCTCCAGGTGCTGCAGAGATATATCGACCACTACCATTTGTCAGTCCTCCTACAACAAAGCAGCTGTGGTCAGCAAATATTTTTGACAAAGTCATTCCTCAAATAAAAGTCATTTAAACCAAGAAGTCAGTCAATATAGAAATATTCACCCCACTAATTCCTATATGGTATAACAGAAAATTAAAGTTGAAGGAGAAATCTCACACATTTACTTAATGTGTCTGGCTATAATATGGGGGAAAAAAGAGACTAGAAAACATGAGAAAAATAAACCTGTATTTGTTCCTGGCAGTTTAGTTTAAAAACGTCTAATGTCATACACAAAACCTGTATTCGTTCTTGGAAGTTTAGTTTAAAACATAATTATAACAACTAATGTCATACATACTAGTATCAATACCAGAATACTGAAACCACCAACAAAATTTTCAATTACATTAACAAGCAAGTTACAAACAGCTAGCAAACTCAGATTTTAAGCCACTAAAAGTTTAATTGAAATTTACTCACAGTGTTAACACCAACTAAATCTGTACTTTTTTGGAATATATAAAAATTCATTAAGTCATATATACTTATGTAAAGAAAAATGATTTCTTAGTTAACCCGATTAAATTTCAAACTTAAAAAACCCACAATATCAGATAATAAAGCCAAATTACACACTATTTAAATTTTTTATTTAAAAATTACTCTCCGTAAAAATACTACTGTTTTACAGACAAGAAATAGTAGCAGTAAACATATTTATTATTCCTAGAGCTTTAATGTTGACCATTTAAAACAAATGAATAAAAAGCCTTTTTAACTTATATCCCATTCCAAAGAATACTACTAAAGGGCAGTTGATAAAAACAAAAATAAATAGAAGCAGGTAATTGTTCTTATTACATATAACCATTTAAAAGTACTTGACAGTGTCCTTTTAAAAAAGAAAAATGTACAGAAAATTATAAAATGCAGATTTAGTAGTTCAGATAAACAAAACCCACCGCCAGCTTTCACTATTGTATATCACTTCTATTTAGAATAGTGCTGTATGTACAATCCAGGCCACAAAGTATAGATGGTGCCAAGGACACACTGTCAGTGCAAAGTTATAGAGAGGCATTAAGGGCCAAAAAGAGTTACAGGGACAAGGAGCAGTAAAAGAGTTATAATCCTGGAGAGTGAAGCGGGTTAGAATATCCCTCTTTTACTTTCAGTCCCCACTGCCCTAGCTTTATTTTTCTTCATTAAATTTCCCATCATCCAGTATATTATACATATTTATTATTTATTTGAATCCTCAGCCCCATTTCCAATGTAAGTGCCATAGAATTACATTCGCCTACGTGCTAGATACGTGGTACCTAAAACGATGCCTCATACACAGTGAGTACACAAATATTTATACATATTTAATGTAATATCAACTGCCTGAGGTCTAGTTCTGTAATATCTTTCCTGAAAGTGTGTAACTTTAACAAGCTGTTTTATACACCAAAGTCATTGACATCAAATTCTCATGTTCATTGCAGTTCTACATAAACTCGTGCTCATATATGAAAAGTCTAAAAAGTAAAAGAATTCAGTTTTTTAATACTGTCTCGATCTCTTCACTATTAATCCTTCTAGTCCCCTATTTTTATTTCTGTTTATAGTACCATCAACCGTTCACAACAATAACTGATCATTAGCCCATTCGAGTCTCGATAACAATTCTTTAAACTTTTTGTAGGGTAGGGGTGCTCTGCTTATCATTCCAATCTGTTTTCATAAATAACAATTATATCTTCCCATTCAAAGGCCACTTTGATGATGTCATTTTATACTAAAAACCTACAGCATCCTGCTAGAGTACCTTCTCTATATTCTTCAGCTTACTTTTCAAGTCATTACTCCAAACCTACTTTTCACATGAATTTCCTAATAGTACCCTAATTGTTCACTTCTCTCCTTCTTATTCATTACTATCTCTGTACCACTGCTTATCACTACTTGAAACAAGGCCTAATCCTACCTCCTTATTCTTAATGCACTAAAGGTTTCAACACCAAATTCAAAATACATACTTACCCCAGAAAAGACAATTTTATTTGGTACCTTCCAAGTAGTCCTATCAATATCCAACAGGAATTCCTCCTGTGTCTAGATATTTCTTGATTATATTCTATCAGCTCCTAATATACCAAACTCCTGATGCACTTTGACAACTTAAAATGTCTAATGATGCCAAACTGCCTTGAGTTTTAAAAAATCTTGGAATTTCAGTTCTAGAAGACTAATTAGCACTTTCATTTATAAAGTTGAAAAATTAATTTCACAAAGGGCCAGGATACCTTCGTTTCCTTACAAATTAATTAAATAAGCATTTCAACTCAATTTAAAATATTCATTAAACATTTAAAATTTGGTTTTTTAGGGAACTGCCTGGTGGTCCAGTGGTTAGGACTCCTCACTTTCACTGCTGAGGGCCTGGGTTCAATCCCGGGTCAGGAAACTAAGATCCCTACAAGCCACGTGGGGGAAAAAAAAAAACAAAACTGGTTGTTTTTAAACACTGAAAGCATGTCATCCAAAACTATTTTGGGATTGAGGAATATTTTACAAAATTGGCCTATACGTTTCAAAAATGTTGAGGTCATAAAAGACTGAGAAATAGTTCAAGATTAATAAGAGTCATGACAAATAAATGTCATGTGTGAGCCCCCAAATCCATCAATCGCCCTCTCCGCCCCAATGCCCCCCCCCCTCCGCCTTTCTTATAAAGGATTTCAATGAGACAACTGGCAAAGTGAATAAAGTCGGCTGATTTGATAGTAGTATTGTTAAGTTCCTGACTTTGACAAAAGAATGTCCTTACTTTCAGGACACACACACACACACTGATATGTTCATGAGTAAGGGACACTGTGTCTGCAACTTCCTTTCAAAAGTTATCAGGGAAAACAAATGGGTGTGAAGGGACAGGCAAATGCAGAGAGGGGAAGCGAGGAGAGGGAAACAACAATAAAGCAAATTCAGTTAAATAACATTTGGAGAATCTGGCTAGGTTTTTTTTTTTTTTAATTGTTAATGATTTCCTCTTAAGTCTGAAATTATTTCAAAATTAGTTAAAAACAAACATACAAATTGGTCATCTATATTCATACCATTGCTACTGGTCATCTAAAAGATGTGTTCTGCACCAAATGTGTTAAACGGTAACAGTCCCTTCAATTTATCACTGACCTCACCCCTATCATTTATCACTGCTTAATCACTAGCTTAATAAGAGTGTATGGGACATGGAGATCTGTACTATAATTTCACAGATGAAGTCACTATAATCCAAAAGTGATGTGACATGCAGCTAGGCAACCAGGAGTCTTAGGCCAGAGCTCATCACACAGTAGTGTGCTGCCCCTTATACGCTATTTACATAGGCATCTATCAAGTTCATTCATGACAACTGAATGAAGGCAAACACCTCACAACTATCCTAGTAGAAATAATATGATTTTATAAGTTTTCATTAATTTCCTTGAGAAGTCTATTGTTTTAGAATTCTTCCCTATTTAATACCAGAAATCAAAAAGATCTTAATACTGTGAAAAACACAGGGGAGAAAAATATAAAACAACTGAAACCACCACAAAATAAATCTCAAAAGTTTTTTCTTTTCATTATTTTCCACCTCCCTGGGATCTGGAATAACAACTCCTGAGCCTATTCTTTTATTTATTTACCATTTCTATTTTTTTTTTTTGCGGTACGCGGGCCTCTCACCGCTGCGGCCTCTCCCGCTGTGGAGCACAGGCTCCGGACGCACAGGCCCAGCGGCCACAGCTCATGGGCCCAGCCACTCCGCGGCACGCCGGATCCCCCCGGACCGGGGCATGAACCCGCATCCCCCGCATCAGCAGGCGGACCCCCAACTACCGCGCCACCAGGGAAGCCCCTACTTTTTCTACTTTTTAAAAAATAAAGATTCTCAAATCTTTCCCAGTGGATAGTTTTTATTTAAAAACAAAAAAAAGTCTACCTGAAGATTATTCTGATAGAGGTTTGGAGGCTAATAAATTAGAATCAAGATAAATTAAGGTTTCATTTTAGAGCAAGTTTTCAACTACTAATTTCAAATAAAAATGGTAATCCAAGTAGATTCAGGGTCCCGAAAAGGGTACATAACTACATATAGGCTACTAGGTAGAGTCCCTTTCAGAAGGCGAGGCTCTGGAAAGCTCAAGAATGATAAGATGATAATGAAAGATGACTAGGTTAGTTGGAGTGGGCAAAGAATAAATGATAAAGAATGCATAGTTGGAAAAAGTCTAAAATGAGGATGACCTAATTCCACTTTAAGCTATTACCTTCAGTTAGTTCTAACCCAGAGCCCATACACTTAGTACTTTCAGTTCGCTATTTTTTTTCTCTGATTACTTTTCAAAAGAAATATATGGAACATTCAGAGTAGACTGTAACAGCCATGTAACTCCTTTCTTCCTTCCAATTTCTGCCTTTTGCAAATGGAACTGTCTAACCTATGCCTGTCCCATGACTGTATTTTGGAGGCAGATAACTTGTTTCCTAGGTTTCATAGACCCAAAGATGGAGAGGAATTTTGCCGCAGGGTGGACCACATTCAGAATCTCACCTGATTTAGAAAATAAGATTTGGGATTTTTGGAATGGTTCAAGACTCTTGGGGATGCTGGAATGGGGTGAATGTATTTTGCATGTGGGCTGAACGTGAATTTGGGGGGACCAGAGTTTACATGGTACTGGGCTGAACTGGGCCTCCCCAAAAGATATGTTCAAGTCTTAACTCCTGGTACTTGTGGATTTGACTTTATTTGGAAATAGGATCTTTGCAAATGTAATCAAGTTAAAATGAGGTGTCATGCTGGAGTAGGTTGGGCTCTTATCCAATGACTGGTGTCCTTATAAGAGAAGGAAAATTAGGACAGACACATAAGGAGAATGCCAGGTAATGATGGAGGCGGTGACTGGCGTGCTGTGTCTACAAGCCAAAGAACGTTAAGTGTTATCAGCAACCATCAGAAGCCAGAAAGAGGCAAGGAAGGATTGTGCTTACAGCCTTCAAGGGGAGTATGGCCCTGCTGACACCTTAATTTGACTTCTAAGCTTCAGAACTGTGAGACAATAAATCTGTTTTAAGCCACTTAGTTGTAATTTGTAACAGCAGCCTTAGAACACTAATATATAATGCTATCTTAACAACACTCTAAGACAAGGATATTATCTCCATTTTACTTGTGACACAATAGGCTTAGAGAAGCTAAATCCTTAATAAATCCTTATTCAAGGATGCATAGCTAATAACTAGACTGAGTTTTTTTTTTAACTATTCTATCTGAATAATTCCCTTTCGGTTATACTCTGCTACACCTCATGAAGAACATTTAATGCCATATACCATACTTAAATCTGGGATATGCTTGAGGTTACATGGGAGAGTAAACCATGTAAATTTTTTAACTATATATTTGCCATATAAAGACACAAAATTTTTACTCGGGAAAAACCAAGGCTTCAATGAATTAAAAAACCTACATAATTCTAGTTAAAAGTATAATCTTCCACGTCATCTTAAAAGACTAATATAAAAAGCAAAAAGCATAAATATGTCAAGTGTGCTATCTTAAATTTTTACATTTTATGACCATCTGTAAGCAAACAATATCAGGTGCAAACCAAAATAAAAATCTGTTGTTTCCATTTCTATTGCTTGTAATTCTTTTCTAAAAGCAACTAAGTAATTAATCTACCTTTTAGCATCTAGTGCTTCAACTTTTTAAAAATATAAAGGTAAGAGAGAGGCCATCTTCACAGAAGATACTTAATAATCTTCCCTCATTCATCAAAGAGCATTTAAACAGACTGAGTTTTTAACATATGAACTATGTAGTTCAGACTACTATTATATCTCACTTCTACCTCTACTCACCTTGCCAATTTCCATTATTCCATCAAAAAAGGCTTGTATGATTTCAAGAACTGTCTGAATCTTACATCTTTATTGAAAACTAAACTACTTCTGTGATTACTGAACATGAAGACACTCTAAAAACCTACCCCTACCCCAAACCAAAGAACACCACACACAGGCAAAAATAAAAACTCACAACCGTCATAAAACTTCTCAAAGTGCAGTACTCTACAGAGTATGATCTTAACACACTGATCAGAGAACACACTACCAGTTAAACAATGCTTTAATGTAGAAATCTATATAGGATGTGAAATAATTTTTTTAAACAAGTAGCCAGTGTCCAAAAATAAATTCATCGATAAAACAGAAAGAAACAAAGCCACTTAAATTACTCCAACCATTTTGTTGAGATCTGAATACAGTTGACCCTTGAACAACACGGAGGTTAGGAGCATCGACTCCCACCCCACCCCACCAAAGTATACATATAAGTTGTGACTCCCCCAAACTTAACCAGTAGTAGCCAGCCTACTGTTGACCAGAAGCCTTACCAGTAACATACAGTCTATTAACACGTTATATGCTATATATATAATTATAATTTTATGCATTCATGAAATACCTAACTTTTAATTTTTTTTTTTGATATTTCTATGCAGTCTGCGATTTTTTTCAAGTTGTTGCAAATCTCCAAAAAAATTTCCCAGTTTTCCGCATTTTTTGGGGGGAAAACAATCCATGTATAAGTGGACCTGGGCCGTTCAAACCTGTGTTGTTCAAGGGTCAACTGTACTGTTAAAGCTGTGGAGAATGGTTTCAGCTTTCTTGTTTCTAATCTAGTAGGGAGAAAAAACCCAGAAACAACTCTAATATAATCTAGCCTGTGGTTAATTTGGTACAAAAAGACCAGAAAGGAAAGATAATAATTCTAATGGAGAGAATCACTGTGTTAAATAAAGTGCAATAAGGCAATAGCATTACAATCATTATACTGTAATTACTGGTTTACTCATCTGTATTCACTACAAAAAAATCAAACTTGATGATGGTGGGTAGAATAATGTTTTCTTCAAGTGTCTCTCAAGTCAAGCACAGTCTGGCATATAGGGATCTGACATTGGTTGAATAAATTAAGTGAATTAATTAAGCAAAATAAATTAATTAAATAAAAATTTTCATGAGACCCCAGAATTCTTAAACGGGGGCCAATAAAACTACACATAAAAGATAAACATAAAATAGGGATTAGTTTCAGTATAAATTAAGCTTATTACTATCCTATTTAGAATATCATGTAAAGACCCTTATCTGATCAGTTTTAATTTAAAAATTAGCAATAAAATATTATGAGATCCTTGAAGTAAAAAGTATTTAATTTAGATTAAAAGTCAATTGCAGGGGGACTTCCCTGGTGGTTCAGTGATTAAGAATCAACGCAGGGGACACGGGTTCAAGCCCTGGGCCAGGAAGATCCCACATGCCACGGAGCAGCTAAGCCCGTGTGCCATAACTACTGGGCCTGCACTCTAGAGCGTGCGAGCCACAACTGCTGAGCCTGTGTGCTACAACTACTGAAGCCCGTGCGCCTAGAGCCCGTGCTCCACAGCAGTGAAGCCACCACAGTGAGAAGCCCGCGCACCACAAGGAAGAGGAGCCCCTGCTCGCCACAACCAGAGAAAGCCCCCGCGAAACAATGAAGACCCAAAGGAGCCAAAAAAAAAAAAAAAAAAAAGTCAATTGCAGGCAAGTGAAAAATGCCAATATACTGACATTCAAACTCACTTTCCCCACCAACTCACAATAGGCTAAATTATATTTTACCACAATTTTATAAAAAGTTCACAAAAATTCTAAACTTAGGGAATAGGAAAAGATCCTTTATTTATTTAGAGCGACAGTAGACAGAAATAAAAGCATTCTTTGAGAAGCAGTGTGACACCTTGGAATGAACCAGGTAGACCTGGACTCAAAATTTTTGTTCCTTACTAACTTCATGACTACAAGGAAGTTCCTTGATTGCTTTGAGAATGAAGGGGGGGGTGGTGGTGGTGGTGGTGGTGGTGGTGGGTGTGTGTGTGTGTGTGTGTGTGTGTGTGTGTGTGTGTGGGGTGTGAAAGAGGAGTCAAAGTTAATTTCTCCCCATTTGGATATTCAATTGCTCCAGTTCAACTTACTGAAAAGACCATCCTTCCTAAATACACCAGAGTGGCACCAGTGGCCACAAATCAGGTAACTAAATGAGCAGGTCTATTTCTGGATCCTCTATTCCACCAATCTATTTCTCTAACCCTTGTGCCAATACCACAAGTTTAGTAAAACTACCACTGCAGTTTTAATAAGTTTGATATCTGGCCAAGTTATTAAATTCTAAATTTGTTCTTCAAGACTGTCTTGACTACTCCTGGCTCCGTTTTCCCATTCATATTAAATAAATCAGCTTATCAATTTCTTTAAAAAAAGCCTGAAAAATTCTTATTGAGATTGTGCTAAATCTATACATCAATTAGAAGACAGTTGGTATCTTTATAATACTAAGTCTTTCAAGCCACAAACATGATATGTCCTTTCATTTATTTGCCTTCTTTAACTTCAGTCAGTGCTTTTATGGTTTACAGTGTAAAGATTTTGCCCTTCCTCCAATGGGCTTATTCCTGGTTAAGGAAACAGTCTCATGTAAAAATATTCTAAACATAAGTCAATTTTCAGTATTACCCCATGAGACCTATGCTGCATTCATTTTTAAAGGTTATTTGGCTAAAGCTGCAGATCTCTCATGAAGCACATCTGCCTATATTTTAAGAGTTAGTTTTTTGATCCTATGTTTACTTAATGCACATTATTTAGTGTATAAACAGTGCAATGATGTAAGTTCTTGGTGAATTCTTGATTGTTTTTAAGGCACATGAAGACTTATTTGATATCAGTAAAAAGGAAAGGTAGAGAAACAATTGAGGGAGGAGCTGAAATGCAAATATGAAGGAAAGGTAGAGCCAGTGAATAAAATGTAAAACAACCAAATGATAGTAAATAATGATATACAGAATTATAGTCAACAACATTAAATAAATGCCTCCAATTTGCAAAATACATATCAAGGAAAAAAATATTTAAAAACATATTCAGTAAGAGACCAGACTTTTCTATTTTCTCTCATCCCATAAGCTTTTTTTCAAAAATGCAATGGCACAAGCAGACTTCAGGTCAATAGAAGGAAACAAGGCAGGAAGAAAGAAATCCATTAGGGAGATGATGGGGGACAAGATCAAAGGCTCATATAACACACTAGAGATCCAGGAATTATGAGTTACAAAGAAGTGTGAACTGGAGTAACGCCTTCTATAAACTATGAATTGTCCCAAGGTGTCTCTCTTCACCTGAGTGCTACTGGAAATTTCAGTGGGATAATCCTTTTTAAATGAAAAGCTTAGCATCTGGCTGCTGGGTATTTAATGTCCACAGAATCCCCACAATCATGATGACAAGCAAAAACTGTTGCCACAAATTTCCAAATCGTTCACCTCCTCATTCTAGGTATTTTAAACAAGCACTACAAGTGATTCTGGTATGGTAAACCACTGAATCGAATCATCCAAGTATTTTTTAGTCTCAAATCTGAGATTACCTTAACTGAATTAGCTGGCAAAAACATTCTCAGTCATTAGAAGCACAAAGTCATAGATAACATTATTAGAGGATAATGGATAAAACATAAGGACAAAAATTAATCATTGTGACCCCAAACCAGAACTAAGACTAATGAATTTGTACACAGAAATGAAACATAAAATAATAAATTCTTCCACACAATAATTTTAGAACTTTTCCACAACATATTTCATACTTTTCAACAAATAAATGACTTTTCGATGCACCAATGGGTTGAAGCAGTGATTTCATTTACACCACGAGAACCTGTAAATAATATTCTGTTGAGAGCTGAGTATGTTGTCCTATCTATTCAGTCCTGTTGTCCAACATATATTCAGTCCCTGAGTGGCCTGCCTTATGAGTAACACATATTCTTATTTCATACAGTAGATAAGAGCTTTTCTATAAATCTCAAGAATAACTGAGAAAGGGGTCTAGAAGTCTAGTAATCTTATATACACATTTTAAAAACACATAACCTACACCATTGTGAGGTTAAATTTGAGAGGCTGAGTAGAATATTGTTATTGATATATTTTGTAAAATTGTTCAATTCATTATAGAATAGCAGAACAGAAAAAGAAAAGATAGTATCAGGAGTCAGAACAGTGTTCTAGCTTCAGTTCTGCCATTTACTGGTTTGGGCAAGTCTCTTGGGCTCATATGACCTATAACTGTCTCATCTTTAATGGGCAGATCACTCAGCCAGTTTATGTTAACAATTAGGATGAAATGAAATAATGAATATGAAAGTGCTTTACAAAACTATCAAATGCTATTCAGTTACAGGGAACTTGCTACTTAAAGGATAATAATACTTTCAATGAAAACTTCAAAATAATTTATATTGTTTTCTGCTTTAAGACCATATATGAAACTCAGAAAAACCGCACATAGCCTTACAACCAATTAGGCCATACTTGTTTTAATTCTCAAACATCTCATTCTAAGAGAAGCGGATGACCAAATCTGCCAAAGGTCAGCAATTTCAACAGATTAACTACTACTGAACAGGGAAAATGACTCTAACAGTTAATAGTACCATGTCTATGTTTCATATAAAATTTTCTGTGATTAGGAGAGAAGATAGGTTATAAAGTTTTTTAATCTAATGCAAGTTAAAGCACTATGTGACTACTGAATATATGACATTAAGGAATCTTCAAAACTGACAGCCACCTTTGAATTAACTAATTTCACTGAATTCAAAGCTGGAATTAGACTTTTTATCACCCTTTTCTTAAGAAAAAACAAGCCAGTTCAAAAATGAAGAGGTACAAGGGAAGAAGCCATTAGTTTGTCAAACCCTAAGTCAAATAAAAACACAAAATGCTACTTTATACCCAAGAAGTTCCATATCAATCTATTATGAGCATAAAGATTAGAGTAAATAAGAAATCACTAACATATTTTAAACGTTTACTCAAAGAAGAAAAAGAAAGGAAACAAGGAAGGAAAGAACTAGTTAGCTAGCTCCAGGTAGATGAATTAAATAATACTTGAAATATTTAATCTTCTTCTACTGGGAGTAACGTATCTCAAAATAAGAGACTGACTTCTATCATAAAGAGTTAAAAAAACAACTACAGGTAGAAGATTTTTCCCCCCAACTCTATACATCAGTATAACATGAGAAAATAATTCACTTAATATTCAAGGCTGAACTTGAAGCCCAGAATTTGACATAGTTCTTTGCATTTCAAGATAAAAACCACTAATCTTAAAGTTGTTCTCCTTCCTTGTTCTTTTCCACTTGTTTCTCTGATCAGTATTTTAAGTGCTGCTTTTAACAAGTTGTAGTCAATGTGGGAACCAATCTGAAGGGACTCCAAATGGCCAAAGATAGTAATATTTTAGCATCAAGAAAAGGTATAAAAAGTGTTATCTCCCAGTCTGCAATGGACTGAAACATAACTATCCTAAAATCCATCAATTTACACTATAGGGAACAATGATGATTTAAAAACAAAAACAAAAAAACCCTGCAAGTCACCTTTAGAAGTTGCTAGGGCATCAACTCATTCTCATTCTCAATTCTCATTTCCCAAGGTCAGAAAATAAAGGAAAAGAAATCAAGCATTATCCTGACTCCTATATGAACTATATATTTTAGGGTAACCTCACAATTGATGAAAGTTCTTTTCCATAGAAAAATTCCAGCTAAAAAATGTAAAAGGAATGACAGAGCATCACCATTTTGCAACCTCTGAAGAAATACTTAGGTGATGATCAAAGGCTGCTAAGCCATTAGGTGGATCTGGCAGACAACCTCACAAAGGAAATAACCAGACGTGTCTCCTGATACGGTGCAGCAGAAATACAGAACCAAACAGCAAAGCAAACAAACAACCAGATCAAACCCCTAAATTCCACTTTATAGGAAATTCAGAGAATAGAGGAACATGTTAAAATACCACCATGGAGAAGAAACCATCGAGGTCCAGAATGTGGGATATTCAACAGAACAAAGTTTCTTCAACAAATAAATGTGAAGGAAAAAAAAAAAGAGGATGGGGAAATGGTTCCATATTAAAAGACATCAAACAAATGACGGACCTTATTTGGACCCTGATGGAAACACAACAACTGTAAAAAGACATTTAAGTCAATTAGGGAAATTAGAGTAATGAGAATTTATAAATTTTAAAAGGTATGATAATGATTTTGTGGCTATAATTGTTTTTAAAAAAGGAATCTCTCTTAGAAATTTCACACTAGAATATGGAAGATAAAATTACTTCTCATGTTTCTGACTTCAATATATTTAAAAAGCAACAAGGTTGCAAATCTTAACAAAAATATTTTAGGTTATAAAAAAATGAACAACCAAAATTCATCAGTTGAAATACTTGTTCTTCAATCACAAAGTGACTACTGGTCATCCTGCTAAAAATACTTATGTTGATCAAATGACAACTATTTTTTAAAAAATGAAACATCTTTGTTGGAAAGCCAGAAGCACACAATGTTGCTATTCACTTTTTCTGTGAATCAAGTAACTAGCATGAGCAAAGGCATAGGTGGTTTAAAAAAAAAAAAAAGTTACCTGTTTCATCCAATATTTTAAGAATATCGATATCCAGGCCTACCAATAACTACAATGGCTATATGTCTTAAAAATCTCATAAGAAAATCAGCTGGAACTAATTAATTACAACCAATTCTAATGAAACTGAGAATTTATCCCTATTTTATGATATTATATTCTTAACATGTGAGCAGAGTAAGATTATTTTTTAAATGGCTATGCAAATTCATTTTCATAGGTATTTTATCAATCAGCAGCCTTGATAACTTGATTCATGAAGAAATCCACTTCGGGGATATACAATTTAAAAAATATATTTTTTAGACCAGAGAGCATGTAAGTCTTGCATCGTGATTCAATGACATGAAAACGAAAGATAGATTATTTCCATGAACACTACATACACAAAGAGCAAATTTATGAAATCTACTTAATTATTTTCAACTTGGCAGGGTCTATTCCTTGTTAACAAACAGGTTGCTAGTCATAATATGACTAAAGCTAAAAGAAACTGGGGAATCACAAAAGAAAATAATCTACAGACAATTTCAATCAGAGGTGTGTTTAAATACTAGATTAAATAAATACTAGATTTAGAAATACTAGATTTCAAGGTGAAGCTAAACTAAGGAGTTTAGCTTAAACCATGGGTACAAAAGTATCAGGCTACAATGTAGAACTGCTGGCCCACACGATGATTACTTCTCATAACTGACTAGAATTCCTTCTAGAAGCATCTATATGCCTGGGTTCTTTATAGTCAAAAAAAAAAATCTAGATTGCTATTTAATTAGAGACATCTAAAACGTCATTTATAAACCAATTTCTAAACAAGCTATGTAGAATAATTAATGCCATTTACACAGGCACTAAAGCACAACGTAAGCAGTAACAGTTGACAGAAATCTGATCGGAAACTTATCTATGAAAAAAATGACAGGACGCGACAAATATAATCTTAACAAATAAAACACAAAACTATTACGAAAGGCTATTTTTAGGTTTGCTTTGTTCCAAATTTTGGTGTCAATTTCAAAGTCTCAAAGGCATGTTTTATATGGGAGTTGTAGGAATGGGTCTGAATAGAAATAATAAAAATCAGGAATTGAGTAGCTCCTATGACTAAGAAAAGATAAATGAAGGAAAGTGGTAGGCTAAAAACTGATAAGTTTACACAAACAGTGCTGCAAAGCAGATCTTAGGACCCCACTCAAATAAATTAATTGGTTGTATACAGTCAATATCCCCAAAAAGAGCAAAGGCCCAGAATTTGGGGTGGAGGACCAGTCTTTAGAAAAGAAATCTAGCCCACTTTGTAATAACATAAATCTAAATGATCATCACTGTAAAATATTCCTTTGTTACATGGACACTCACTATATTACTGAGCTTTAGGAAAAAATAACTATAGCCTTATGATAGGGATGGCGGGGTCAAACATAATCACTAATTTATAATATATCTGCTTACAAAAGCAACATTACTTTTTAAATCACAAGCTGATTTAAATCTTCCTAAGCACACAAGAATCAGCAATAGAATCTCTCAGTTTTAGCTGAAATGACTAGAATTACAAAAATCCAAAATCTAATTTTAATAAAATACTTTCTTTGAAGAGACAGGGACGGATTCATACACAGCCTCTGATATCCAAAAACCCTTCAAAATATACTGTTAACTACATGGCTAAATAATTCCTGGAGTGGGAAAAAGGTAACCACCAATTCAAATAATCTTGGGGTGGGGGCAATTTTAATATACAGATATAAACCAAAGTTCTAAATGTTCCGATTTCAAGGGTACAGCAAGCCTAGAACGTTTTTTTCCTTAAACAATGTGTTCAAAAGTAAGAGAACTACATGGACCAAACCCATACATAATAAGATTCTCTAACTCACAAACATACTCAATTCATATACCCTGATATAACCCTGTGGTAAAATGGCCAGGCATTCAAAGGCCAAAGCAAAAACCATCATACTAAACTAAATTATTTAAATTCAATAACTTTGTGACTAATGATTGCTTTTGGTGTGCACAAACTTTTTTTTTGAATTTTATTTTACTTTTTTATACAGCAGGTTCTTATTACTTATCCATTTTATATGGTGTGCACAAACATTTGATCGTGAAATTTCTTTCACTATCACGTATAAATAATTGACTTTTCAGATGATCTAAAACACACACAAATCAAAAGCACAGACGAGAAAAAAAACACACCACTGTATTTCATAAAAGGAACATAAGATACAATACGGGTCTTTACCTTACTGTACATTAGACCCTCACTTTGAATTTTCACAAAAGTAGAACTTTTTCAAAAGGCTAGTATCTATAAGCAAAAGCAATTTGGCATGTTTTATCCAACATTAAATATTTTACACATATTATAAAACACACACACAAACACACTCACATGTATACATACAAATAAAAAGGGTTTTGGTTTTTTTTTTTTACCTAAATGCAAACTGGATGAGGATCCATGTGATGAAAGTGATGGCGGTGGCGTAAGTGAATGTCCTGGAGTTTGGCTTGGCAGAGGCATGCCTATTGGACTTGGAGAGGAGGAAAATCCCAGACTATTGTAAAATGGTTGCCCTATGGGTGCTAGGCTGCTACTAGATCTTTTGTACAAGTCAGAGCTAGTAGATAGAGACTCTCTCCTTGTGGCACTACTACTTGCAGAACTGCCAACTGAAGAAGAAATAAAAAAAACCCTAATTACATACAGTGTTAACTGAATAAAACCTATCCCCAACTCTTGCTGGGAAATAACAGAAGTGATCACAATAATTATTTTTAGAAACATTATAGAGAAGATAATTACTGTGATAACTATACATACTAACTTATTAATCATAAAAGGGTATAAATGCACCCCAAGAAAATAACCAAATATTTAAGAGCAGTCACTCATATGTTCATTATTTCACACATATTTACCATTGACACATATGATTACTGTGCTTTAATACCCTGGTATGATTTATAAACCCTGAAATTGTAAGTTGTCTGCTTTAGGATATGCTAGAGATTAAATTCCAATAAGGTTAAATTTTGGTAGTATCCTAATCTCTGGAACCAAGTTCTTAGACTTCAACCCAATGCCAAGAAAAGATTATACTGATAAACAGAATATTAATACATTTCCCTCACCATTCACATTTGATTTGGCTTCCAGCTTGTGTTCAAACCATAGTCCTTTAAAGTCCATATTGGCCCGAATATTAGTCAGCTGTGAAGTATAGATGGCAGCTAACTCCTCAGTACTTTTCACACTACACATTCTCCCTATCCTTCAGCAACTAAATTACAAAATACATATGGAAAAATCAAACTTTCTCTTAGAAAACTGATAGCTCTCATTACTGTTATCAACCAAAGACATTTGTTCACTTACCCCTCAGGATCTTCCATTCCTAAGATTCTATTTCTGGCCTCATGAGCCCCTTACTCAAGTAAAGACTGATCAGCCTTTCTTTTCTTATATGGTATACAATTATATCACATCCCTTATTGTTCTACATACCAATTTTTTTTTGTTTTTCACTTAATCCCCAATTCAACTATTAACCTTCTAGTTTTTTTCTTTTGTACTTCATAAAATCATAAAAAAATGGTAGGTTCACATTACCATGTAGCTATGCATGCTCAGAAAAGCAACAAGATCTGGCTGTTAATCAACATATATTTGGATAATCAAATTCTTTACTAAGTGTTTAAAAGGGTTGTCCAAAACTCCCAATTCATAAGTCTCACTTAGAGCCCGTATTTTCAAGTATGTTTTTTACTGTTTCTAAGCCTTTTTAAACTGAAGCCTTTATATCCAAAATAATTTCATAATACATTTCTTAACCTATCAAGTTTTTTAAGGACAAGCTCTATATTCGGACCAATATGGTAATTCTTTTCAAGAGAATTTTAAAGTTTCTATTAGGTTGTGGTTTTCTAATAGCAAGTCAATTATAAATAGATCATAAGGGTACAGATTAAAGAGAAAAATTAAGCAGAGCACATGATGGTAGACCAAGTTAAGCTTATTAATACAGATAGGAAACTTAATTACATTGGTTTTACCAAATTTAAAATTCTATAAAGGAAAAACACCAGGCTCACACTACTGTATTAAGCAAAATATTATATAAACAGTATTCAATCTTTTAAACCAGTGAGTGCAGTTTCTGGAAGACTGATCATGTTTTATTGAAATTCTCACTTTTTAAGATATATTACAGGGAAATACTAGTAACTATATGTATTTTTAATAGCAAAAAATAAACACTATTGTAAGAATGGTTTTGGCAAAATTGTCAATGGCTATATTAACTATGCTAATTTAAAAGGACACTGTCAAAGTGATTTTTCTAAAACATGGCTACATTTAAAATTCCTATTTATTTCAGAAAACAATTTATATGACAAGGAAAAAGACAACAGCTCTCTAATGAGAGCAGCAGCACTATTATTCCCCTGGCAAATAATCAAAGAAACCATAGTTTTGACACATGCGATATTATTTTCCTCTAAAAAGGAAAAGCCAAGCCGAACATTTAAAAGTAATTCAGAAATAGCTTTACTTTAAACCTAACAAACTGGCTCCTTAAATTTTACTATATGCCTAAATTATCTGCAACAGTATGACTACAAAATATAAAACAAAGTATACCTAAAATATCTAAGCGGCTAGACAGTGGAGTCACTAATCATTTATCAACTGTGGACAAAATGTTAAATTACAAACTTTCAGTTGTAAAAGAACATTCTAATGGGTCACAGAAATGGTGATTTAATTACTTTATTACAATGGCTAAGCTTCCTGGTGAGCTGAGTTATAAACTGGGGTATTTAACACTACTAAGTATTAATAATTTCATCATATGGGTAAAAGAATGTGTATATGTTACTGTGTGTGTACATGAGCACATAAACACATTACATTTTAGCTTTCATATAGGTATGGAATTGCCATAATGTAAAAAGGCAATGGGTAGACTTCGAAGAGTACCTAAGTGCAGCACTTGAATGAACGCTCATAAAATGTCCAAGAGGAGGGAGATGACAGGTTATTTATTGGTATTTAGGGGTGGCAACTGTTAATGTCCTCTGAAGCAAGGTAAAACAGAGGTACCCCAAACTGGAAATCAGAATGGAGTAAGCAATGCTCATAAATAAGGGAGGAACGAAGATGATTAGTTTTTGGGAAAGAGGCATCTGCAGGGGACATGTGTAGAGAACAAAATGTTGATGGCTCATCAGTTCCTGAATGCAGGGGGAAGGCTCTTAACAACTAAGAGACAAATGGGAATTTGGAGTTCCTACAAATCTATACCAGACCGAGATTTATCAAGTCTTTTCTCTATTTTTCCTGGATTATTTAGGGTCTACAATCTATAGAAACTAGTTATTTCCACACAAAATTTTTTTTTATAAAGTTATATGTTCTTTTGATTTTCTCCAGCAATCTAGGATTATCTGGGGAAAATACTTGTCAATTGTGTTAGAAACAAAAAAATGAGTCTATGGGGGCACTTGGGCGAGAGATAAAAAGACTAAGCTCCAAAAGGAATGAAAAAAAATCAAACAGGAAAATTAAGACTAAACAGTCTTTATGTTCACTAGACTTTTCCTCAGAAGTTCCCATGCCCATTTCTTTAGGTAATTTTGTATTAGGCAAATATATTTGCCTTTTGTATTTCATTGTAACAAAAAAGCATTCTGCACCTAAAAGTTTATAGTTGTTCTAGACCATCATATTTATAAATATGAATGTTCAAGAAGTTCAGAAGATACTTAGAAAATTGGCAAGCACAGTTAGTAATGACTGGCATGTGTTACTTTTGCCACTTTTCACACCAGAAAAGAATATAATTTAATGTGGTGGGAAAACAGATGAGAACCAGATTTTAAGACTCAAGGACATGAGAGGAATAAAAAACCTCTTGAGGTGTGAATAAATGGCCCTGCCCCTCATAAAGAAAAGGCTGTCAATTGTACCAAGAGAATGAGAGTAAGCTGTTTTTCCTCTGTTTCCTGAATACTCTGGAAACACCAGAGACTGATAATACAATGTGTGTCAACAGGGTGTCAGTGCAGGCCTCTTCTGATTTCAGCTCTTCCTCAGTTACAAAATCAGTTTGTGTGGGTAAATTATTTATTTTGTGAAGCTATTTAAAATTTGGATTTCTTAAGGATTATATATAAAACTAGGATATGGGAAAAAAAGTCCTTTTAAATGAACTTCTAGTGATAAAGGCTAAGTTGTTTAATATAAAGATAGGCATATTTATCTTAGGGGTTTCTGTTTAGAACATTACATCATATTTTATTTTTATATATTATACCAAATAGAGATCATTAACAACCGTTAGCATTTAATAAGAATAAATCATCTGATGAGCACACAAAAATTATTTTAAAACACCAGAAACTTAAGATGGCAAAAATATTTACTTCCTCGAACATTAATATTATAGAGCAAAGGGAAGAGCTAGTAATTAGCATAATACATATTATCCCAAACAAACCTTACTAAAACAAAAATTACAGTAATATAGTTCTTAAAGCCAGGGGAAAATGTATATTTGAGTAAAGCATGGACTGCTTGAAATGAGTTAAGCATTCCTAAATGTTACAGGAGGTGGTTTTTCAGCTACAAAACTAAACCAATAAACCAGTATCTTATTCCTGTCCTTTCTATACCACAAGCTATTACTGTTTATATTAATATTAAAAACAAATACATATACCTCATGTCCACTTAGCAGAGTACACTCATCTTAAAAAGAAACTTACCTGATGAGCCAAATCCACTGAGCGCTGAGCCTATAGCAGCACCCAAAGAGCTACTGCTTCCAAAGCCAAGAGATGTACTTCCAGGTTGGCCAGGTCCGTGAGAAAATAAAGAACTGCTCTGGGAGCTATTAGTCAAAGAAGTGCTCCCATAAAATGAATTCGACTGCAGATTAGTGCTTGGCTGCTGCGGCTGCTGCTGCTGCGGTGGTGGCTGAGTGCCAAGTGGCCGGAAGAGACCATTTGTGCTGCCTGTGAGACTATTTGCAGTTCCTCCAGCTGCTGCTGCTGCTGCTGTAAATTAAATTTCAGACACTTCTTAAAACTACCCAGAAAACCATTTTCTATTTTTGAAACATCTCAAACAACACCAGAAAAATATTATCCCTGAAAATGTCAGTTACACTTACCAGCTTGTGCTGCTGCTGAACTAATTAAAACAGGTGTTGGAGCCATTAATCGAACTGGAGCTCCGAGGCCAGTTCTTGCTCCAGGGCCAACCACTAAGGCACCAGTCTGATCATAATAGGCAGTTGGAGTTAGTACTTGATAGCCTAGATAATATCAAAATAAATGTTTACCAATGAAAACATTATAGAAAACATGTATTTATTTTCCCCCGTATTTGTGTTTTTATCAACACAGCTATTTATACTGTTAATATAAAAACGTTAGTCACCATATAAAAGCAAACACAGCTGAGAAGGTATTACTAAATATATGAAAATGTACTAAAGCACAAGTAAATTTTTTTCCTAAATTTTAACAGAGATGCCTCTCACTATGGACAACAAAATGATGAGATATATTCCTTGATATTGAAACCATAGGTAATCAAGGGCTGATGCTTGAAAGTTATTACCATTTAGTCAGTTGTCCCGAGAGGAGAATGGATAGAAAGACTACGGGGAAGTGAGGGAGAATGCTGTACGATTTATTATGCAATTTTAGTAAATTTGTAAACCAAGTGCCTCATTACCAGCATTCCCTTAGATTTTCATTTGTAAGCAGCCCTTTAAAAATTAAATCATGATATAAACAGATAACTCAAAATCATAAGGTTTAACAGTCAATTTGTAAAGGTTCTCAAGCTGCAATCTGAATGAAAATCACATAGGCATTAGTTTTATTACAGCCATGACCACAAGGCAGGTGACAATTTGCATTATTCAGAACGACAGGTGAGTGAAGTTTATCTCTTCATAGACCTTCTCAGTAGGGACTCCTCATCTGAACCACAGAATAGAAAATGACTATTTCGAACAGAAAACTGACTATTTTGCCAATTCTCTCAAGGATGGTGCATAGTAAGTACAACTCAAGATGCATGGGAGAGAAGTTAACTATATATATATATATACCGTGGATACTTCAAGGCAATAGGGCTATTCTCTCCCAGAACGCAGGCTGAGAAAGGCTGTCTTATACAGTAACAGAGACTCAGGCTCAAAAGTCTGAGGACCACTTGCAAAACTGCACTGGCAGCCTTGGATACTTTTAAATTTAAACACTACTTTTCCCACTAAGACCAAAACTTTCACATGAAAAGGCTGTTTTAATTAAATACAGTAATTCTGCTTCGCAATTACCATTTTACTAATACAATGGATATGAATTAGGAGGTCCAGCCAAATGAAGAGAAGCATCGGGCAAAACCTAGGAGGGAATGTAAAGCTTTCAAGCCCTCTCCTCATGGAGTGAACATGATGAATTTGAGAAGATTATTAGATATCCAACTGTAACTGTCACATAGGATATGCAAGTCTAGAGTTCAGGAGAGCGGTTCAGGCTGGAATTATAAATATGGGAGTGGTCAACATAAGGATGGTATAAGCTAAAAAAGGACAAAATCACCAAGAAAATAAAAGGGCAGGGCTTATGGCCTGAGGGTACTTTACATTAAGAGGTTGCAGAGAGCAGGAACAAGGGAAGAGACTAAGAGGAAATAGCCAGTAAAGAAAGAAAATTCAAACAATTTGGTCTCTTGGAGGCCAAAGAAAAAAGAATTTGAACAAACACTGAGTGATCAACAATGTCAAATGCTACTAAAAGCCATTAAGAGTTGAGAACCTGACCAATGAATTTAGCAACATGGAAGTCATTCTGGTAAGGATAAAAGCCAAACTGTAGTGAATTCAGTAAAGAATGGAAGAACAATAAACAAGTACAGAAATGCTTTTGAGGAGTTTTGCTGTAAAAAAAGGACCAGAGGCGAGCTACACAAAGGGGGCTGAGAGTAATTTTTTTCTTAACCAGAAAATGTACTTGATTAGCAGAGCATGATATTTAGGTGTTTAAAAATTTTTATTCTTATTGTGAAATAAAACACATAAAAAGTACAAAAAACAGTACATCATAATGACTACAACACAAAAAAGTATAACTACCATCCAAGCCAAGAAACAGAAAATTGCCCAGCATCCCACCTCTCGAAAGTCCCTGCTCTACCAGTCTTCTCTTTCCCTTAGAGTTACACATTCTACTTCCCATAAACGCTTCTCTCTAAACAATCATTTGGTTTGAATTATTTAAAAAATTTTAGGTACGATTCATCCATGTGGTTATACAGAGATCTTCTAGTTTCCATCTTCATTATTGTGTAGCACCTCATTGGACAAACACCACAATGAATTTATCCGTTCTACACTTACACGGTTGCCAGTTTGGGGCCACTGCCGACAGGACTGCCATAAACATTTTTGTATATGTATGCTGGTGTGTTATGTATACGTATTTCTCTAATCTAAGGTATATATCTAGTAGTTGACACCCTGGGCCAAAGGGCATGTGTATTTTCAAACTTTGGCAAATAATGCCAAGCTGCCTTCAAAGTGGTTGTGCAAATTTACATGCTTACCACCTTGGTATTAGAGTTCCCATTGCTCCATGACTTCAGTAATACTTGATAATGTCAGACTTTTAAAAACTGGCCAATCTGAAAGACAGGCAGAAGCGTTCTGTTGTGGTTTTGATTTTCTCTCCCCATAAGGAGGCTGAGCATCTTTTCATATGCTAATTAGGCACTGGGATTTCCTCTGGGGAAACAGCTGTTCAAGTCTCTTTCACCCATTTTCCTATTGGTCTGCCTTTTCTTATTGATTTATAATTCTTTATGTATGCTGAATTCAGGTGTTTCACTGTTTTAATGTATTGCAAATGTCTTCTTCCATTCTTAGCCTGACCTGTGATTCTCTTTATGGTGACTTTTGAAGTAATGGGTTCAAATTTATTATTTCCTTTATTTTCATAAAAAAATTTCCCTATATTATCTTCTAATAGCTTTAAAATTCCACTTTTCCACACTTAGGTCTAAAATCCAAATGGAGCTGAGTACTGAACACAGGATAAGGCAGCGGTTCAATTTGTTGCCCAAATCATCAATTTTCTTTATTTCATCTTATTTATAAAACAAGTCATTCATTCCTCCCTACTGCTTTTTGCTGCTTTCTTTGCTATTAATTAGGTGGCCATTTCTTTTGGGAATCTCACTTTTGGGGTCTCTACTTTGTTCCACTGGTCTGTTTGTCCATGTAGTAATTCAACTGCAGCTTTAGAGTAAATCTTACTCTGTAAGTTAGAACAGAGCAAGTCCTTCTACTTACTTTTGTTCTTTAAGAATGTTTTGGCTAATCTTGACTCTTTGCATTTTCATTAAATTTTAGTATCAGCTGTCAAAAAGAACCACCAAAAGAACCCACTGGGATTTTTGATTGGAAATGCACTGAAACTACAGGTTAATATGGGGAGAACTGGCATGTTTAAAATATTGAGTTGCCCAATGGTTTGTTTATTTAGGTCTCCTTTAATGTCTAAACAAAGCTGCTTCCCATAGAAACTGGGCACATTTTTTGTTAGACTTATTCCTAGGTACTTCTGACTACTGTAAATAATAACCTTCAAATTTTTCATTTCAAAACATTATGGTGTTGGGAGTTCCCTTGCAGTCCAGTGGTTAGGACTCAGCGCTTTTACTGCCGTGGGCCTGGGTTCAATCCCTGGTTGGAGAGCTAAGACCCCGCAAGCAGCGCAGCATGTCAGGAAAAAAAAAAAAAAGAAAAAGAAAAGGCTGTTGGTTAACAGAAAGATTTTTTTTTTTTTTTTTTTTTTGCGGTACGCGGGCCTCTCACTGTCGTGGCCTCTCCCGTCGCGGAGCACAGGCTCCGGACGCACAGGCTCAGCGGCCACGGCTCACGGGCCCAGCCGCTCCGCGGCATGTGGGATCCTCCCAGACCGGGGCACGAACCCGTGTCCCCTGCATCGGCAGGCGGACTCTCAACCTCTGCGCCACCAGGGAAGCCCTAACAGAAAGATTTTTAACCTGATTTTTATATCCAAAAACCTTAACAAAAACACATTAATTCTAATACTTTATCTGCAGATTCAGTTAATACAATCATATTTTCTGCAAATGACAGTTGTGTTTTTCTATTTACAGAACTTTTTCATTTTACTAGAATTTCTCTCATGTTATATACTGGCTAGGCTCTTTAATATAATGTTGAAGAGAAGTATCGTTAGCAGAAATCCTTGTCTTATTCCCAGTCTTAGATGGAACGCTTCCAAGTATTTCCTATAAATAGCAAAGTCTATCATCCTTGGGAAGTGGGGTAGGGTGTTTAATTCCCTCCCGACTCCACAGCATATTAAAGACGTTATCTTCTGGTTCATAACTGTTAAAGAGGTTTTTTTTTTTAAAGTCAATATATAAATTTATTATGCTTTTCCTGCATCTTTTGAGAAGTTCTTATGATTATCTTTTAATGTGGCGAATTACACTGTGATTTGCTAATGCTCATCTTGCATTCTTGGGATAAAACCAACTTGTTCATGATATATTATCCTGCTTTACATTGCTACATCTGGTTTGCTAATATTTGAGGATTTCTAAATCCATGTCCATAAGTCTGATGAGCCTACAATTTTCCTTTTCTGCACTGTTTGACGAGTTTTAATATCAAGATAATGCTAGTACCATAAAATGGCATGGGAAGAACACCCTCTTTTTCTGTTCTCTGGAATTTTAAAAATTGGAATCGTTGGAATTATTTCTTCCTTGAACGCCTGATATCATTCACCACTGAAGTTGTGCTGGTCTGGAATTTTCTTGGAATATTTTTGATTACTCAATTGATTTAATGGTAATGAACTTTAGATTTTCTATGTACCCTTGAGTGTGTTTGGTTACATTGTTCTAGTTATTTGTCCACTTTGTCTACAATTTCCAATTTCTTAACATGAGATTGGTTCTGAATACCCTCTTATGATTATTTTATTTTTCTGATATTGGTTATTATGTCTTCTCTCTTTACCTTTTTTTTTGATGAACCTCTCAGAGGTTTATCAATTTTATTAGTCTTTTCAAAGACGTAAATTTTGGGATAACTATATATATATAACTATATATAACTACTCTTTTAACTATATGTTTGTCATCTATTTCATCCACATCAGTTTCTATCTTTATTATTTGGCTTCCTTCTACAATTCTTTGGGTTTATTCTCTTCCTTTTATGGTTCCCAGATAGAAACTTATTTTCTAATGTATGCATTGAAGCCTATATACTCCTGCCATTTGCAGCAACATGGATGGACCTAGAGATTATCATACTAAGTGAAGTAAGCCACACAGAGAAAGACAACTATCATATGATATTGCTTATATGTGGAATCTAAAAAAAAAAAAACGATACAAATGAACTTATGCACAAAACAGAAATAGACCCACGGACATAGAAAACAAACTTATGGTTACTAAAAAGGAAGAGGGGGCAGAAATTAGAGAAGTTTCGGAGTAACATATACACACTACTATATATAAAATAGATAACCAACAAGGACCTACTGTATAGCACAGGGAACTATACTCGATATTTTATAATAACCTATAAGGAAAAAGAACCTGAAAAATAATATATATATATAAATATAACTGAATCACTCTGTTGTACACATGAAACTAACAACACTGTAAATCAACTATACTTCAATTAAAAAAAAAAGCCTATATACCCCTCTTCTATGTTTTGTTTTTAAGTGTAGGCCACAAGTCTAAATATGTAGCATTTTCATAATCATTCAGTTCAAAAGTTTCTAATTTCTATTGTATTATCTTTTTGTTACTTATCTAAAAGACACAAGAGATTAAAAAAGACATGGTCCCCACACTCAAGAATTATACAATTTGTAGCGAAAATAATGTACTATATTCTTAATTCTAAGATGCCACTTATTTTCAGACATGACATTGATCAAATGACTTTCCTTAGGGAGAAATACATAACTCTTCCACTTTAATTTTAACACACTTTATACCTCCAAACATGGTAAAATAATTAAGAAAACAAACCACAAATAGCTAAATGAAACGCAAGGAAGACAAAAGTAGTAAAGAAAGGAGCAAGTTATGTGCCACAAGAATGGCAAAAAGAATGATTACTATTATTTTTCTTTTTTTTGGCTGCGCCACGCGGCCTGTGGGATCTTAGTTCCCTGACCAGGGATCGAACCCACACCCCCTGCGCTGGGAGCACTGTGTCTTAACCACTGGACTGCCAGGGAAGTCCCAGGAGGAATAAGTATTAATGAACAAGCAGTGGGAAAGATTTGGGAAGGCTTCATGGAAAGGATCATATTAAACGATGAGAAGGAAAGTTAATCACAAAGTATAAAGCAAGGCTTTAAAAAGGAAAATGTAAAAGTATATATCCCAATTTTGCTTAAAATTTATAAAAGTGTATTCTAAACTAAAAGTATTAGCTAGGGCTAAAGGCATAAAAGGATATTTGTGGAACAGTATGTGGTCTAGTGTGTTAAAGCATAGGACCAGGACAGTACTGATTAGGTTAAAAGGTATCAATAGTTTGGAGCTATATTAATGAAAATGTTAAGAAGCAGAATGGTATGAACTAACCTGTATTTTTGAAAGGTAACTGAGGGGAGAATAAAAAGATGAAATAAACAGAAGAGATTGGAGGCAGACAGAGTTAGTGGGAGGATATAGGAGAAGCTGAACAAGAATAGCAGAGATGAAAAGAAGTGAACATGAGAGAATAAACAACAACTGGCAAGTCACTGAATGTGGAGCACAAAAGAAAACCAAGAGTTAAAGATGACTCTGAGAATGAAGCCAAAAATTTCTAGCTCAAGGGGATAGCGGGGTTAATAGTGAAATAGGGTAAACAATAAGATAAGCAAATTTGGGAGAGGTGAGTTCATTTTTGGACATTTTCAGTTTAAGGAGTGGCAGGAACATATACACGGTAACATCTTGTACAAATGTAGAAATGTGTTAAGTGTTCAGAAAAGAATCCAAGATGCAGACGTAAACTCACTGGTTTACTGGTATAGGAAAGACAGGTGAAAAGATGAATGTAGTTAAGACTCTTCCACAGAAAAAATATAAAGTATCTCTGTTTTTCCAATATTGAAACTAAGGTTCAAAGAGGAAAGTAACATGGCCAAGGTCACACAATTAATTGGCAGATCTGACTCCAAAGCATCTAGTCACTAAAGCCAGAAAGTCTTTTACATTTAAGTGATATACAGAGGAAAGGGAGACTGACAAAAAGCAATGAGCAAGATGGGAGAGCCAGGAGAGTAAAATATCACACAAATGTAGTAGAGAGGAGCTGCAGAAAGTTGGACATACAACAAAGTTGTGTAATACAACAAAGAATTGAGAAAAGTAAGGATGGAGGAGAGGAAGTCATACTTTGGCACTGAGTTACATTAGAGCTACGTATGAAAAGGAATCGTGGAGGCGGGGCTTAAAAGAAGTGTGGGGTAGAATGTAAATTCTGAAAGGTAGTATAAGAGGGGAGCACAAGAGAGATAAAGCTTTTTAGGATGAAGAGGCAGACTAGCATCGTGGTTATGGAAAAGGAGGTGGCAGAGGGAGAAAGACTGAAAATACAAGACTAAAAAACAATGATGGCATATATAATCAAGCAGAAGGATTGAAAGTCTATAATCAATACAGTACAAGGAACAGGGATTTGATGGATGAGAAGTGAAGGACAGAAGGTGGAAAAGCTAAGGACTGCATGAGATTTGAAGAAATAAACAATTTTCTAAGCAAGCTTTTGTATTAGCTTTATATCTTTAAACCATATAAAGATATAACACATAAAACTTTATATCTATGTAACTATTTGAATAAGGGAGAATTATTTCATCATAGTCCTGGGCAGAATAAAGTATAGAAGGTATTAGAGAAAAGTTTTACAGTGAGGGAATCATATGAACAGTCAACAAGTCACTTAGGCACACAAATATTATTTCTAGTAAAGCCCTTTTTGTGAAAATGATTTTTACATTTTACAGTTGTAAAGGGACTAAATGTTGTGGCTTAGAAGGTTAGGTAAAATAATTTGGTTTTTTTCCCTAAATTTAATTGCTTTTAATTTTCTCATCACTCCAAAGACAGTCAATGGTTTTTAGACAAATATCGTGTAAAAAGTGGTTTTCTTTTAGGAGTACCAAGATAGAGTTCACTGATGAACAAAACAAAACAAAAAAAGCAATAAAGAGCTTTCTTATAGAATGGAAAGAAGTGAACATAAAAATAAATTTTGAGAAGACCAAAGCTGATAAAATTAATAGCAAAATACCTTGACGTTTTTAGTAAATAAGAACATGAGGTGAATATGAGGAAGAGGAGCAAAGGCATTTATAAGAAATGGGTAATAGGCCCAGCACCAAAAGTCTAAAACAATAAGCAATAAGTTAAAGGGAGAAGCAAAGAAACACAGGTCAGAAGCATTCTCTTAAATCAAAATCCTATTTAGAATCTAGTAAGACAGGACTGTTGTACTCCATGACTCTTCTCCCTTTTCTATTTATAGCTAAAACCCAAGAGGAACCCAGAATGGTCTTAGCAGTGGCTTTCATAAACTCCCAGCTCAGTTCTTTTAGCCCTGTTCCATGTCTCTCCACATGCCTACAACTTCTGCTTCACAGTCCATTTCACTAAGGGCTGCTTTTGCCAGGGTCTCTAATCTACAGCAGCTCTGGGAGAGCAGCTTCCATGAAGCAAGTATACAGCTGGGGTAAAAAAGGAAAATAATGAGAATGTCCCCCATTCTATTATCATTTGTACTCCAGGGACAGCAATATTAACATCCTTTTTTTCATTCAGTAGGCTAAACAAGATGATAAACTCAGACCTTAGAATTTCAGAGAGAACAGAATGAATGTAATTGATACAGAACTCCTCAAAATAATATACAGAAATATTTAGCAGCATGTAAAAAAAACCCCTCAATCATGTAAGTCAGGATCATGTCCAATGCATTAAACACATCTCCTAAATGATCTGAATAGAAAATCTATCTACAGTACAATTAATGAAAACTGGAACACGTATTTCATTGATCAGTATAGTTGACTCTTAAACAATGCAGGGCTTGGGGCACCAACCCTCTGTGCAACTGAAAATCTGCAAATAACTTTACAGTTAACCCTCCATATCCAATATTTTGCACCCGCAGGATTGAAACAACCACAGATTGTGTAGTACTATAGTACATATTTATTGAAAAAGATCCACATGTAAGTGGACCCACGCAGTTCAAACCCATGGTTGTTCAAGGGTTAGCTGTAATCTACAGCTGAAGGAGTAACTACTCATATACCGAAAGTGAAAAAATGGCATGCTTGAAAGTGAGTCTTTAGGAATGAAGAGAAATGAAGGAATAGAATGGGAAGTGATGCATTATCTACGGACATTCAAATGTAGCCTTTAAAAACATAACAAGTGCTAATAGATAACTAATAAGAACCTGCTGTATAAAAATAAAATAAAATAAAATTCAAAAGAACCAAACATAACAAGTGCTGCTTCATTAGCTTAAGAAAAATACCTTCCTTCCATCTTCCACTGTTTAATATTAAAGTACTAATTTTGTATTTAGTTTCACAAATTTACTTCACAAAAAATGTACTTTGTTGGCCTTTTCTAAAAGTTGTACTGTGGCAACAGGCAGAAAACTTTAGTAAATGCTGATGCCATTAGGTTATAAAAACCAACAGGTTAAAATACTATATAAATGTGCTAAACGACTGAGCAATGTTCTAAGTGGAAAATGTTAGCTGTACACTTTTCAACATTAATTAATTAAATGACTGACTATCCTTGTAAGGCAGAAATGGCAAATAGGTTTTGTTTGACATACCACCTAATGGTTTTATTTCTTAAAGCACTGCATTAAGAATTCTGGGCTGAGGGCTTCCCTCGTGGCGCAGTGGTTGAGAATCTGCCTGCTAATGGAGGGGACACGGGTTCGAGCCCTGGTCTGGGAGGATCCCACATGCCGCGGAGCAACTAGGCCCGTGAGCCACAACTACTGAGCCTGCGTGTCTGGAGCCTGTGCTCCGCAACAAGAGAGGCTGCGACAGTGAGAGGCCCGCGCACTGCGATGAAGAGTGGCCCCCGCTCGCCACAACTAGAGAAAGCCCTCGCACAGAAACGAAGACCCAACACAGCAAAAATAAATACATTTATAAATAAACTCCTACCCCCAACATCTTAAAAAAAAAAAAAAAAGAATTCTGGGCTACACTCCACTGGAAAGACGCTTTGATTTACACCATAAACAGACTTAAGAAAAAAAGGTTTTTGAGAATTCTAACACATATTTGCCATCCCTGTCATTGTCTCGCAAGCAATACTGATTTCAACTATTGGCACCTGAGTTGTAAATAATGCATTGCAGGGTAGGCAAGATTTAAAGACATTTCTTGATTTTTCTCACTCCTCAGTGTGAGAATCTACATTTAACATTTTAAGTCTATTCAAATTTCCACAATTAACCAACTATATACCTGGCATGCCGGTAGCAAGACCCTGACCAAAAGCCAAAGTTGGATTTGCTGCTGCAAGTGATTCAGCTTGCTGCCCTTGCTGGCCCTGATTGGGAGTAAGAGGGCGCTGACCTGCTCCAGCACGAAGAACCTACAAAGGACAAACAATTTCCTTAAAAACGAAATTATAAAATAACAAATTTATCTCAGACAACTCTGTATATATCACAGATAGCCTTTGGATATTCTTTGAACATATTTACATTCAATGAAATGTCAGTTTATCATAAAAAAATACAAATAACGTAACACCAAAAACATAATCTATTAAGCAACATGGTAGAGGGTCTTCAGGAACAATTATTTCTAGCATTTGTGCTCTTTAACCTACCAAAGTAGTATTAAAATGAGAGACAGATATTTGGGCGGTGAGAAGGGAATGGCAAAATCTTACATGAAGACAAAAGTTTAAATTTTATTATTTTCTAAGACTGAAAACTCTAAATTAAGTATAATTATTCAATTAGTCTGGTACGAGATTGTGGTGCAGAGTGAAAACTTCAAATTGAACCAAGTTTTCAGAATTCAGAAGCTTTAATTAAAGTGAGTAAAAAGCTGCTTTTTACTGTAAAACCTTAGTGTTAAAAAAGGAACAAAAGATTTCATCAAAAAATGTGAAAACTCTTAAGGCTGGTCAAACTGCTTCGTAATACATAGTTGTTGTAGTGAATATATACACAAGCATGATACACATTAATTTCACAAAGGTAAATACTTAAACAATTCAGGACAAGGGAGATTCATCTTAAGTCCATCCGTGTAAGTAAGCATCACGCACAGGTATATGTGATGTTTAGGCAATGTGATATTTTTATCTGCCCAAAGAAGACACAGATTTAAAAAGAATTTATTAAATGGTGCTGTGGTATAATCTACAAGGACTGAGCTAAAGGACAGCTTTAACAGAATATCAATATAGTTTAAAAGAAAATTCAACTGCCAAGTAACACTATACTTGTCATTAAGTTGCTTCTTTGGTATAAATATGATAAATTTGGGGTTTCCCTGGTGGCACAGTGGTTGAGAGTCCACCTGCCGATGCAGGGGACACGGGTTTGTGCCCCGGTCCGGGAAGATTCCACATGCCGCGGAGCGGCTAGGCCTGTGAACCATGGCCGCTGAGCCTGCGCGTCCAGAGCCTGTGCTCCGCAACGGGAGAGGCCACAACAGTGAGAGGACCGCGTACCGAAAAAAAAAAAAAAGATAAATTTGACAAACAGAATTCTGGAATTTTTATCAGAATTTTTCTTTTACATTTATTTATAAAAATAGTTCCAGAAAAGTGGCTGAAATTTAAAAAAAAAACCTTAAAAATAAACATTTTCTGTTTTAAGAAATCTAACCTTTAGTGAAAATATTTCATCTTTCCTCGCTTAAAAACAAAGTACCCAGTAATCTCCTTTTTCTGGTCAGAAATATATTAAGTTAATATTTAAAATAGCAATTTAAATACCCAGAAGAAAATGAAATGACAATTACTTTGACAGAAACATTATGAGCACACTTTAAGAAGTGATGAAAAGAAAATTTAAAACTGCTAGAGATTTCAAGACAGTTTCAATAATAGAAATGTTGAAGTGGAATACAACCAGATCTTTAAGTTCATATATATGACTACTGGAGGAAAAAAACCACATAATCAATATTTGTATGCCAACTATATGATAAGTACTGTGCTACATATTGGGGAAAATAAAAAAACACAGATCTTGAATGCAGGGAGCTCATGAAATTTCCAAGACTCTTCAGGTAGTATTTAATGAAGGCGGGCCTATACCTGTTGCTGTCCAGGCTGAGCTTGTGATGCTGCTTGCTGATTTGCTGTGTTGTTTGCCGCAGCTGCAGCCTGCTGCTGAAATAAATTGGCTGGATACACCCCCCACGGAACACCATAATACTGAGGTGGAACCACTGCCGGACCTAAACCCCACATCCCACCCCCCCAAAAAAAATAAAAAAAGTCACTACATTTTATAGATAAATAAGGTTAGTTACCATTAGACCATAAAAAAGGGACAGTGCATAAGACTTAGAGCAGATGTCCTTACAATCCTCTACCCACATACAACTGTCTTCCCTTTTCTCTTTTTCCCAGTTTTACTAGAAAGTCTCACTGAGGTATGGATTATTAAAAAAGAAAGTATTCAGAGGTGACAGCAGTCGTCTTAATGAAAAGATGTGAACTAAACTCAAGAAGACCAATGAACTGACAGGACACTGAACCATCTCTTCAACACCTATTATTGAATGCTAGTTTATGCATTTGATACTGGCAAATAGGAACATTAAACACCATAGAACTATAAGAGTTCCTATACTCAACTCAGCATTTTCTTTAAAAAGGAATTTTTAAAATTGAAAACAAACATTTTTGGCTTTTAATTTGTAATCTATAACATAAAACTAAGGAAAATGTTGGTACTAAGCTTGCTACAACTGTATTTTAATTGTAAACTGTGAATTTTAAAATATTCTTCATATCTGAAACAGAATTAGTTACAATTCTCACAAAACAATTGAAAATCATGTAAAAACAAATGAAACATCAGTGTCTTTATGGTTAGGAAGATGGAACTAGTAAGTTAAGAAAGAACTATGATATATAATCATGGACATAGACATAAAAAAGCAAACCAGGAAAAACAGAATGAATTCTTGCTCTATTCTACTTTATTCAAGATAAAATTTCATTTCTGGACAGTAAATAGTATCACACAATAAGCCCTGCCATTAAACTAATGATTACGATGTCATGTTTCCTGACTGATACATGTCCCTAAATTCCACTGATATGATTTTAGTATATCTAATGTGTATACTTTAGAAAGTGAAACTCTTGGTTTCACTTTGTTTTGGAAGAAAATAAAGCCCAGTGTAACTGACTCAATCACTAAAATGAAAAGCTCTGAACAGTTTAAAGGTAAAATATATTTCTAAAGATAGTTTAAGCACAATCTACAATGAAGACTCTTAAAATATAGAAAAGGATTTATGAAGAAAGGATACACTGTCAAAACAAAACAAAAGAATCAGACATCCATCTAGAACCTCTCTGTCCAAAAGTAGCCGGAAGTCATCTGTGGCTAAACAATTAAAAGCTGGAGAGCCTGAATTAAGATGTGCTGTAAGTATGTAATACACACAGGATTTTGAAGACTTAGCATTAAAAATAAATAAAATATCTATTAATAATTTAAAAAATATTGATTACATGATATACTGAGCTAAATCAAACATACTGAAATTAATTTCATCTGTGGTTTACTTTTATAATGTGGTTACTAGAAAAATCTAAGTTACATTATCTGGCTCACGTTCTATTTCTACTGAACAGTGCTGATCTTAGAAAGCCTAAGTAAGTTCAGAACGCCAGGAATCCTTATCTCAAAACTAATGACCTCTTAAAGTTGCTTCCTTCAGTTCCATAGATTAATGATTTTATGTATGTATGATATACTAGCACTTTACATACTAACATCCAGTTAAATAGTACCGGGAAAGCTCACATCTTTATGGAATCACATGCAGATCTATACCAAATCTACTGAATGTGACAGGTTAGTTTCAGTCTGCTAAGATATCAAACAAGAATTTGAAATTAACATTTTTTTCAGGTCTTAAAGTCCTGAGTATAAAAAAACGCCTATGAAAAGACTAACTGTTCTGCAGTCACAATAATAAATAACTACCAGAAGTGGATTTAAAATTAATTGATCAGTGATAATTCAGTGAACTTATCAGTGACAGCTTAAAGTTATGAAAAGTTAGCCAATCAACAGACTCAACCCAAGGAACACACTTCTATGGTTGACATCTCCCTCTTCCTGCCTTGGTAACCAACATAAATCATGCTTAAGACAAATTCATTCCTGTCTCTGTAACTAACTCAACATAAAACAACCTTCCCCCCAAATCCTATAGAAGATCAGCAAATCACTCTGCTCAGTAAGACTGTGCCTAACCGGTACACAACTCTCCCTTACTTAAATAAGACATAAATACAGTTTGGTTTAAAAAATTTTTTTTCCCAGCTTTACTGCCATACAACTGACATGTGACATTGTGTACTTTTGGTTTTTACTTCAGATTTTGAGTGGTGGTTATCAGGCTTTGGCACTTAATAAGTTCTTTCCACCTCAATCCCACCTTCTTGTCCCTCAGCTTGCCTGCACATTTTAACATTGCTAATTTAACTTTACTTTTTAGATACTCATTCTCTTAAGATCACTGAACCTCTTTACCTTGTACTATCCCTGACCTGGGTATTTATAGCAGCTACCCCCAGTTTATTTTCTGAGAAGTAACTTTATTTGTACTGTCTCTGTGGGTAATGGGATCAGTCACAAGAATAAAGATTTGTGGCTGCTAATGTAAGATTTCTGAGACTGTAAAACTAAAATGTAAAACAACTATGTACAGGAGGAAACGAGTTATCCAACTTAGGTTTTCTCCTGTAGCATTACAGTCGAAAAATAAACTCTCTGGAAACTTCAGTTCATTCTGGATAAATGTTTCAGTTTTCTCCTAGAAACTTCAAATTGCCCAAATAGACAAAAACAAAGCTTATCCCCAAATTAAAACTAAATCCATAACAAGCAACAAGTATGAACAGTAAGTTACCTGCTAATGTTGCTGCTGCAGCCAATCCTGCTGCAGTATACGGGTCAGTCCCTGGAGGAGCAGCACTAATAATATATGGATTTGGCACAAATGCAGCTGGAGCAAGGCCTGCTGAGAATACACCAGCTGTATTTTAAAGGGGGAGAAATAATAAATAAAAAAATATGTATGATTTTCTTCATCAGGTTAAAAAAAAAAACATTTCTTCTGAAATTAGGGTTGGTGGGGGAGGAGAGGGTGTATAATGATTCTAATTCTTATTAACTAAGTGACCTTGGGCATGTAATACAACCTGACTCTGGGGTTCTTTGTTTATGAAACTGGTTTATCACCAGTGATTTTTGTTAGAATTAAATATACATGACTGTATAGTACTAGCATATACACACAATAAATGTTTAGAGCTAGAATTGCTATTGTTCAATAGTGGTTTTTCATTCAATCCTTATTAAGCCATACTGTGAGCTAGGGATTCAACACTGAGAGAGACAGATATGATCTACACCCACAAATCACTCCATCTAGTGAGAAAAACAAACAAGTAAGTTGGCAATTAGAATATAGTGTAAGTGCTATATGAGCACAGAAAGTAGGGGTATCCAAGAAGCTTTTGGTAGGATGGAGTGGGGCTGTAGTGTATAAGATAAAACTGGAGTTATAATCAGCATGAAGACTCATGAAGAGTTTCCTGGGTCATGCTAAGTAGTTTGGACCTTATCCTGAAAATAAAACAATGAACAGTTTTAAGCAGGAGCGTAAACCCACTTCTGAGTCTAATATATGCCAATATAGATTTGGTTAAGGCTAAGAAAGATTTTAAAATATTCATTTGCGGTACTTATTAAAGAAAGAAGAAAACCGCTGGTATTGAGCAGGAATCAGTATGTAGACCTTTTATCATAAGGTACTAAAAAATTACTTTGAAAATGTACTGCGAGAGTTTCCGCTTCTGGAAACTAACTGTGACAAGTACAAGGTAGGGAAATAATTAAAGAGAATGTGTTTAAAGTTAAAGGAGCTCAAGTTAAAAGATGATGGTGGGGAGATATGGGCATAAAGCAGGTGGACATAAAACAATTTTTTAAAAAGTATTCAAAAGGTACATTTATCTTAAAATCTAGGTCTTAAAATCAAGATTCAGAAACCTAATTTTAACTATATTATAGTGGCTTTCACATTTTGTGACTGTAACCCACAATGTAAAATACATTTCCCTAGTGTCCATATACACACACATGCCACAAACAAAAATCTCAAAAAGATATTTATCCTTATGAGGTTCCAATGCACTCTATTTAATTTTTCTCTTCATTGATTTCTAAATTACTTAATTTTAAGAAATATTGGCCACAAGCTACAATACTGATTTCAAGCCCAGGCATAGCATGGCCATTTGAAAAATCTGCTTTTAGTAAAAAAAAAAATAAGAATTAAACAGAGGATTCAACAAAATCCTTGCACTATTTAAAAAATCATTTGCTCCAAGTTGCATTCTTAGCTATGTCCTAGGTCGAAGGTTTCAAGATTTACTTCTGGTTCCTCTACTGTGATTATCTTTATGACAAGAATAAAGATGTATTGATATCCATGTTCTACTCCTATAACTACAAATTGAAAAGTCAGGGCCTAATTTTATATTCTATATTTTTATGATTAAAAAAGATTGCTTTTAAAAAATGAGATACTATTTAAGTATATAACGTGGAAAGCCAAAGTCCTCATGTAACCTTTACTGGCAGGTGGTTTATAGCCTTCTAAAACTTTTTTTTTCAATTTTAGACATGATTTTAACATAGCTCTCTCCATATTTATATTACAAAGCAGATAAAAAGCAGGAAGGTTTCAAATATTTGAAAAACAAGGAATTAGTGTGACCTAACGGATATATATTGAAACTTCTGCCAAAAAAAATGAAGAAAACTTAGTTTAAGCTCACATGATTCACTTAGAAATATTTGCAACACATTAGACATCAAACCGTATGCTTGTTAGTGTACATATAAATATGTATATGTTTGCATGTATATATACATGTTTTTGAATCTGTGTTTACATATGCACATATGTATAAATGTATACCCTTCTAAATTTTTATATTTATAAACACACACTCATACATTTTATATTACAGGGTATAACGGTACTTTAATATGCTTTTTTCACTTGCCAATTAACCACAGATCCCTTTCTATGTCAACAGATACCTATCTAATTCAATTTGGGGGGGTGGGGGGTGGGGGTGAGGCGGGGGTGCTGCGTGGCTTGTCGATCTTAGTTCCCCAACCAGGGATGGAACCCTAGCCCTTGGCAATGAAAGCACGAGTCCTAACCACTAGACCGCCAGGGAATGCCCTAGTTCATTTTTTTTAATAGCTTCATAGTTTTGTATCCCACTACATAGAAGAAACATGATTTAACCAGTCTACTACAGATATATATTTAGATGAGTCACAATTTTTGCTATAAATAGTGCTATTATTCTTTAAGTATAATACAGCATCATCATATCCTCATGAAAATTCACGTAAATGGACAAATATATATAATTTCTTGATCCACATTTCCAGATTACCCTCCAGGAAAGTGGTACCAATTTACATTACTACCATAAGTATATGAGAATACCACTTACACTCCCGCTGAAATAGGATATTATCAAACTTTTTAAAAGTTGTCAACATCAGAAGTAAAATAAAGCATTCAAATTTTTTGGTTTTAATCTATAGTTCTTCGGCTATCAAAGAGAAAAAACATATCAAATCTTTTATACCTTTATTTTTTCTCATTAAAATTTTTAATTCATCAGGAATATGACCCGATTATCTCCAACTTATTCTCCAAAGATATTCTTTTATAATTAGTTTGCAATGTCAAGGTTAAAATTACCCCACCACTGCACCCCAAACATACACACACCCATTTCAGAGTGTTCTTGTTTACTGATCGACTTGTATATTTCTAGGCCAGTGCCACACCGTTTTAATCACTGTGGATAATAATTGTTTTGAAATATGGTTGAGTACGTCCACCTCTCATTTTAGTGTTCTATTAATTTTCCGGTTTCACTTTTCTGAGATAAACATCAAAAGCAAACTTTCAAGTTCAAAACAAAAAAAAAATCCTGTTGGGATTCCAATCAATATATTAAATTCACAACTTAATTTAAGGAGAATTGACCTCTTTACAGTAATGAGTTTCCCCCAAAGGGCATGTGTCCCCATTTATTTAAGCCTTCAGAAAAAGTTTACAGTTTTCTTTACATACACCTTGAACTGATTTAGTTACTCCCTACTCCACCCCACATCCTGATTACTATGTGCTATATTTCAGTGTTCATAAGTTTTATCTTCTGGTTCATTTCCTCCTAGGTGATAGCTAGTTAGTTATGAAACCCACCTATGTCTTTTTTTTTTTTTTACAAGGTTCTGAAATGGTCTGTTTTCACATCATTTTGTTGTTTCAAGACCTCCGATCTTTGATGACTTAAGTCCTTGATCTCTTAATATTCTAAATAAACATTTTAAAGTTCTTTTCAGAACTTTAAAGTTCTCTTATTTCTACATCTTGGGTGTAAATTCTACTGTATGTTATATGACTGCCTTCTGACTGCTCTTTCTTGTTTGCACTGTAATTTCTGTTTTAGATACTATCTTATATGAGATTCTCTTACACTTACTCATCCCAATTGCTAACTACACACCATAAGGTGAAGTCTCCAAACCAAGTCTTTATTAGTGACTTGGGGGTCTAACCCTCCAACCCCAATCCTGGCACTGTGCAGGCCTTCTGCTTATTTATCCCTCTTGCAGCCCGCTACAGGCCTCATAGATTTATTTCCAGTTTACTCCTATGGATCACCTCTCCATTTCCTATCCTACAGAAATTCCCCAGCCATCAAAACAACCCCACGTTTTCTTTTCTCTCTCTCTCTCTCTCTCCCCCTTTTGAGTGTGGCTCTATATTTTAAAACATAAAATGTATTGTATCTATACCTCTTTCTGGCCCAGTCCATGGGCCAAGTTCTAGCCTGCTACCTATTTTTGTATGAATTAGCTAAGAATAAACATTCTAAAATGGTTGAAAATAATAATTTGTAACAAATGAAAATTATACAAAATTCATATAACAGTGCCCATAGTAAAGTTTTATAGAACACAGTTGTACTCATTTATGTATTGTCTACGACTGCTTTGTGCTATAACAGCAGGGTTGAGTAGCTGTGACTGAAACCATATGGCTTGCAAAATTTAAATATTTACTATCTGGGACTTTATAGAAAAAGTTTGTCAACCCCATTCTAGAATATGCACTGTCTGTTATGGTAGTTATTACCATATATAGCTACTGAGCATTTAAAATGTGACTAGTCTAAACTGAGATCTGCTCAAAGTGGGAAAATGCATACCTGATTTCAAAGACTTTATATGAAGAAGAGAATTTAACATTTCTTATTAGTATATACTGATTATACTTGAAATATTTTGGATATAATGGATTAAATAAAATATTATTCAAACTAATTTCACTTACTTCTTTTTACTTTTTAAAATATAGCTACTAAATAATTTTAAATTCTGTGTGGCACATATTATATTTCTCTTGGGACAGTGCTGTTCTAAATGAACTATCAGCCATCTAAGAGATGACTGAGCAAACCTGGATAAAAGGACTATGATCAACTCTCTCTCTCTATCTCTCTATTTAACTATGGAACAAAGATGAAAAGATGGGATCAATTTTGCTAAGTTATGCTTTCTTAGAAATTTCCATTTTATTCACGTTTTCAAATTTATTTGCATAGTTTCCCAGATGGCTTCACAAAGTTGTTCTAAGTTGTGCCAAATCTTTAAAGATCACGTAAGAAAGAATGTAAATACTCCAAGGCATTAAAAAAAGGAACATTTCTAAATTATTTTTATGAAGTATATTGATATCAAAACCTAACAAAAAATGCAAAAATGCACACATACAAACTTAAAGACTAACTTCATTATATGTTGAGTTAAAAAAAAATCCTAAATAAAACATCAGCAAATTAAAAGAGCTCATTAAAATAATTATATACAATTCTTCCAAATCCTAAGAACACAGGAATGCTTCAATTATTAGAAAATATCATTCATAAAATTAATTAATACTAATTAAGAGCTTTCATAGATACCAATTTAAAGATATAATGAAAGACAGGAAGGCATTTACAATGATAGCAAAAGATAAAATACCAAAGAACAAACTTATTGAGAAATATGCAAACTTACATGAGAAAAACTTTAAAGCAATCATAAACAACACAGAAGCAGACTTGAACAAAATTAAAGATACACTATGTCCTGGATAAGAATACTTAATGTCATAAAGATGTTGATCTTCCTAAGTTTAAGATTTTAACCTGATCTGGAAGTAAATAAAAGGATTCTAAAGTTCATATGAAAAAGCAAATAAGAACCAAAAATTTAAAACTCCCAAAAGGAAGAGCAATAATGGGTATCTTAGCCTGCCACATATAAATCATACCACAAAGCGTCAAGAAATAAAAAGTGTTGTACTGGCCCACGAGTAGACAGGAGTCAGTACGTTTCTAACAATGAGTAAGAAGTACTGAAGGACAGGGATACAGAAGGCTGAAGAAAACTGGAAAAAACAGGTCCAGAGTGCATGCTGCTATTAGAAGTCATCTAGAAATGTGTGGTCATCTTTGATTAAAACCAAAAATAAAATTTTGGACCTGGAAAGACTTCTTGGATTGACGTAGAACAATACACAATTAAGGGAACAGAACCAACTTAGTATATCCCACCCACTGCCCCCAAACATACTGATGTTGAGAGTGTTCACAACTTTTCCAACCAGGAAATAAATCAAGGTCAGCCAAAATCAGGTGTAAAAACGGTTCCACGAACATGATAAAATAACGTAAATCTATACACACACATTTACCAATGTCATATACCTGGTTTTGGTATTGTACTATAATTATGTTAAGATGTAGTCATTTAGGGAAAACTGGGTGGGGAACCTCTCTGTACTCTCCTTGCAACCTCATGTGAATCAGTAATTATTTTAAAATAACAACAACAAAAAAAACCCCAAGACACAAAAACACATACTAATGCCTGAACTCTACCAGTAACACATATGTAATTGTAATAATTCACATCATAGTAAAGACTATAAAGGTCAAAGACTAAATAGCTTAATGAATTAAGGAAGAAAATATTCAAAGAAATTTTCTTGGGATTCCTATTTCCAACCCATTTTAAAAATAAACATTCTGACTTGATATGAACATCCATAACTACACTTGAATTTCCAAGTGTTTGATGCTCTCGACTTCACACTGAGAAAAAAACTTATGTGCTCCGACTTCCCAGGCGGTCCAGTGGTTAGGACTCTGCCTTCCAGTGCCGGGGGTGTGGGTTCAATCCCTGGTTGGGGAGCTAAGATCCCACATGCTTCATGGCCAAAAAAACCCCCAAAACATAAAACAGAAGCAATACTGTAACTAATTCAAGAAATACTTTAAAAATGGTCCACATAAAAAAAAAAACTTCAAAAACAAACTTATGTGCTGACAGTTTTTATCAAGTTATAGATTTTTATTTCACCAAGGACACAAATAAAAGCCAAACTGTTCTTCCCTAATCTTTACTCTTGCCATGTAATCTACTACTGTTTTATCTCAATGAGATGTTTCAAAAGTAATGAAATAACACCATTCAATAAATACGAAAGGAACATTCTAAACACTTTAACACAAGATTTTCTAACAGTGTAATCAAAATGGTAACTTATAAAGACTCACCTATATGTGGCTGCTGAGCTGTGGCTAATGCATATTGCTGCTGTTGAGCTGCAGTTAACTGCTGAACTGTCAGTGCATTAGTCCTCTGAAAGAGCTATTAAGAAAAAAATATTTAATACAAAGATTAGTCTCAGAGCATTTCATTTTTGTTTAGAAAGCTAAGAATAGAATATTATAAAAACATATTTGAATCACTTTTTCAACTACAAGGACATTTTATTCAATAAAACACTAAACGTTCAAGAATACCCCTATTATTTATGTCAATGTCTCATAGCACTTCAGGCTATACTAGTACATAGTCAAGAGGAACTTCTTTAAAGGAGTGGCATGCTTTACCTGCTGCTGGGAGTTGTAGTCGAAAAGGCCTACGGTAGCTCCTGAAGAGTCCATTGGTACCTGATTACCAGGATAGTCAAACTGTAAGGAATCCAGACCAACTTGTTCCATGGCATCTAGATTCTGAGTTTCAGGATTTGAAAATTCTTCAACAAGTGGTTTATTAGCTGTAGGATTAGGAAGAGGCCCCAATCCTTCTGCGGGATTAGTATTGGGGCCCAGGCGCTCAACTACTTCAGTTGGAGAGGCTTGACGACTTCCAGGAGTACGACTATGTAAACAAAACAGAAATGAGTAAAAGTAACAAGTATGTCAAAAGGTGAAATGGGAAAGTAGGAAAATCATGAAAAAACAAATGGTTGTAAAACACAGAAGGCAAATTAGGCACCCTAGGTCACTAACCATTCCACTTTATCAATTTTTTTCTAGCTTCTAGCTTCTAGCTTATCAATTAATCTAGCTTCCTCTTAAGAGCTGACATGGTTTCATTATTTAAATATCATTAGTGACCATTGTCCCCAATTTGAATAGCATAAAGATATAACTCAATTTTACAGATAAGGAAATTTGCTAATACCAAAATTTAAGCTTAGACTACCCAAAACTTTTGTCTCAAATCAGACAAAGTGAATCGTAGGTATGAACAGCAGACTATCAAGTGACAAATATGGGAAGGCTCAAAACCAAAACCCACCTACCATACTCCCATCCTGTCCACCAGCACATAATTTCTCTAACATCTTGCTTAATATTTCAGAAAAAAAAACTGGCCATAAAGAATCATATGGCCTCCATGACTTAAGGGTGTAAAATATACAATACGACAGAAAAGGGCAGTGAACCAAGACAGAAAGCTGACTCCTGATTCTATCTTTAAGTATTATTTTGAGCAAATCATTTCATCTTCCAGGCCTCAGTTTCCTTGCTGAGACTGAAGAGGTGACCTTGTGGTTCCAAATAACAAGAACAAAAAGACTATTTGTGAAAACCTTCTATGAGCGCTGCAAAAACCATCTTTATCATACCAAATTGTTTCAGCTTAAATCATGAGAATAGAAATGTATAACATATTAATCAAAAATTAAGTATGCACATCAATGAAAAATATAATCCTACACACACAAAAAGCAACTTTCCCCACTGACTAGCCTTCTTAATTTTCTGAAGAAATTTATTAACATTGGACTAAATTTTAAGCACTGACTCTTCTCTTTTTATCAACATCCTTCACAGTCTAAACTTTATTTTCACTTTATTTCTTGACATAATTCTCATTTACAGTCTCTTTCCTTCTACAGAAATATTTTATATAAGATCCTTTCCCTCACAAGAAACAAGTCTGTTCTGGAACCATCAGTTCATAGTATATTCAAATATACGTACATTAAATAAATGGCAATAACTATTTTACCTGGCTTTCAACGTCAGTTGTTACACCTGTGTAACTGACCCCAACCTTCAGGTGCTTCACACTGGGATAAATTTGCTAACTTGTACAGAACGTTTCACAAAGCAATTGCTTAATTACAAGAATTGTTTTCCGGATATTTAGGCAGACTTACATTTTATTTCAAAATTAACCATTGTCCTTGCAACATCAGAAGAAATTTCAAACTCCTTTCCCCTTTATCCGCACCTAATTTTTCATATGAATAATCCCAAGGCTTGTTTTTCATTCAGAATATAGGGGAAGAAAAAAATAAAACTGAAAGGGTCCTCTTTAAAATCAGCCAATTAAAAAAAAGAAAGAAAGCCTGCTATAGTTCATTCCTTTCAGTTCTACTCCAATAATATATATGTTGATGATGTATCAGTTAATGTACATAATAATGTGTTGCCATAATGACCATATGACCACAGCTATTAGTTTGAAATGGTTTTATATTGTTGAAGACAATATTGTATCTGAAACATTTTATAAGCAATTTTAAACACATACCCCAAACTTAAACAGAATAAAATTAGAATGCTATTGAATGTAAAGTTCATATTAATATGAAGAAGTATAGCCTCTCATACAAAACAACTCTAACAGCAAAAAGTAGAGGATACAATAGAAAAAAGTCATTATGCTATGAGTGGTGCTATTTTCTTGCTATAGTTAATGGTGTATTAACACTTCAATTATAAATGTATACTCTGCAGATTTATAGTCAACTCAGTTTTAAATGCGTATCCTTGACTAAAACATAGATTAAGTAATAGCAGAAGCGCAAAATCAGAATTAGGTCCTAAAACAAACTGAATAGCATTAATTTCTTGTCAAAAGAGGTTTACTGGTTTTGGATGCTTTTTTGCATTTAGAACAGATAGAAACGGCACTGTTTTTAAGAAGCATTGTTAGTCTGCTTTTGATAATTAAAGGCAATAAATGTAAACATGTACCTACAACTAACTGATATTCCATGGTTCACAAGATCGCAAAGAAACAGCTTATTTTCAGGTATAGGCCCCAAAGCATCTGACTACTGAAGTATAAAGTATAGGAAATCAGTATGAAGAAACAACTCCCTGTATGAAGAAACAACACCCTAATATTTAGATAAATGTGCACTGTCTAATCCAAGTCCAAAGCTTAGAAGAAAAGAAACAATTATTTGTCATAAAGAGACAATAAAAAATCTGGAACTGAACTTAAATTCTGAACTTAAAACTAATTTTGGAAGTCTCTAATATGTTCCCCCCCCTTCCTAATTTCAGCAAGATTAAGTATTAGCACAAACTCAGAGTAAAAGGGGGGATAGGAGATACAACACAGGGATAGAAGGAAGAGGAAACTCTACAGAAAGGTGCTCAAGAGCAAACCCAAGAAGAGTTTGCCAAGAGAAATCACAGATTAAACCTAAAATTCACTAAATTTTAGCAGGGAGAAAACAGTTAAAATTTAGACTACCATATTAGCAGAAAGGTAACGGCAGCTTCTAACATTATTCCTTCAATGGAATGCATCTGTTTTAGAGACTTTTAAAGAATTGTTTTCTTAAAAAATGGCACATAATCATTAACTAATATTCCTTACAAAAAATTTTAAATCTTCCTCCAGATTAATACAAGGTACAAAGGGAAATAAAAAAAACCAAAATTGGAAAAATGTCTACATCAGTCACATCACCTAGTAGCAATAATCCCTAAAGAGATATGCTTTTCTTCTCGAGAAAGTTAAAATCTTACTTAAAATCTTTGCAATCGGCATCCATTCCATTTGGCAAACCTCTGCCATTTATTTTAGAATCATCATCATCTCCTTGTTTAAGATCTCTGTTTTGGTCCTCCTCAAATGGAGAAGCCTTGCCTTTTTGATCTCCTTTCTCAGGTCCATCTGTTTCAGCATCTCTAGTGCCCTGAGGAAAAAGAATCTGTTTGATTCTGAATATTTAATAGAACACAAAAAAAGGCACCATGAGGTGACCTAAAACTATACTATAGTGCATGTAAACAATAAAAACATTGAATCTTATTTTAATTTCATAGTCAACTAATTTACAAAAGGCCAAAAAAATTGAGTACAAACCAGTGATTTATAACAGAAGGGCTAAGGCAACCTTAACTATAGCGGTGCTGGAAAAGCAGAAACACCACAAATGAGATAAAAATTCTACTTAATGCATAGATGATTTTGTTTTTTAATTTTCATATCAAGTACTACCATGAATATGCAATTTTAATCTTACAAATTTTGTTTTTTAATTAATATGGGTTTTTTTGGTAACATGGTTAAGATTAGAAATATTCCCAGTGGTTCTACCACTTCATGTATTTCAAGTGGCCAAGACAAGAAAACAAGAGCACCAATAGCTATGAAGTTTCCTTTAGTTCTAGGAAGGGCCAGAAAAAGAAACTGGCTTAAAGACAACCAAATAACCATCAAGCAATTTAAAAACCTTTCTTTACTCAAAATACTTACAAAAGTTCCCTTCCTAAATCGAGAATCCAATTTATCAGCAGGAGAAGAACTTAATACATATTCTACCATGCTCACACCAAGGCCTCCACTTTCTGATCGCGGAGACAATATTGCATTTACTTCACTGTTTCCATGAAAACCCTGTCCAGATCTTCTCTGTACCATAATAGGCTGGGACATTGAATGGTCTGTTTGGAAGAAAGAACACAATTACAAATTTGTACTTTTAAGCTAACAAAATGTATTTACATGAATTTATATACTAAAGTAAGAAAAATCAGCATATTGTTTTATTTTGAATATTACTGTAATCTTTATAAAAAGATCTTCAGTCTGTTGAGACTCACTGGCCTGGGCACATTTCTTGAGAATACAGATTAAGAAAGCCATTTGCTAAAAAGCAGGTAAAAGCCTATGTGAAGAACAGTCAAACCCAAAGGTCAATGGAGACAGAAACTAATTTGACATCTCCACTGCCTGTAAGCATCTTATTAAAAAGTTCTAAACAATTCAAAACAAAAAACTTTAGAGATAAAACCTGAAATAAAAGTAACTTCTAAACTGGCAGAGGCCCTCCTCAAGCTCAGTTACGTACTGGACAGATTCAGAACACACGGCTGTACTGCTATAAGCACAAATGACTAAGTTTAGAAAAACCAGTAATATCACAAAATTTTCTATTCTTTTTTTTTTTTTTCGGTACGCGGGCTTCTCACTGCTGTGGCCTCTCCCGTTGCGGAGCACAGGCTCCGGACGCGCAGGCCCAATGGCCATGGCTCCCGGGCCCAGCCGCAGAGGATCCTCCCGGACCGGGGCACGAACCCATGTCTCCTGCATTGGCAGGCGGACTCCCAAGCACTGCGCCACCAGGGAAGCCCAGAATTTTCTATTCTTGGTGTATCACTTAAGATTTTTTAAAAAACACCTTCTAGTCTAAAAGTTTTCCATTTATTTTTTTAAAAAAATTCATCCATATGGTACGAATACATTTTCTACATATTTTTGTGACAAAAAGAAAAAGCAATACTTAAGATCTGAAAGCAAAGAAGATACAAACATAATAAAACATTTGAGGAAGAGTCACATAGATTTGCAGAAAAAATTTTTAAAAAGGAACCAATAAGCCACTATTTATATCTGGCTCATATGTGAACACGTACCATACTAAATATTAGGCATCATCCTTAAAGGGCTGAACTATCATAGAGGTATACTCACTCATCATTTTATTAACTGCAGTAATTTTAAAATGACTGGTACTTTTGTTAAACCATATTAAAACACTTCCATGTCAGTACCTTTATCCATGAGCGATTAGTCATTATATTTTTCATTCAGTCATGCACAGTTTAAATGTTGATTTACTGTCTCTCCCATGCTGGGCACTGTGCTATGTATGGGGAATCCAAGAACAAACAGTCCCTGACTTCAAAAGAGATTATAGGTGTAACAAGAGGCAATCATAAGAGAGTAAAAGCACTTCAATAAAAATAATCCAGGATACTATAGGGAACAGAAAGAAAGGGCATCTATCAATTCTTCCCAGTCTTAGAGTGAATCCCAAAGGAAGTGATATGAAGAGTAGAGAACAAAAAACAGGTGAAAATGGGGGGTGGAAAGAGCATCTCGGTTTGAACATCCTGGTTTCTCTAAGGCCTAAAAGTGCAGGAGAACACAACGTAATTAACAATTACAAGTAACTCAGTTCAGCTGAGAAGGAAATATGTGTATGATAAAATCTCCTGTAGTCATGGAAAGAATCGTAGAATGAAAATTCTTTTAGGACAAGGAATGTGTTATTCGTATTTGTACATGCTTGGCATTCAATAAGTGTTTGTTCAGTAAACAAAATAATCCATTCATTTCTATTTTTCTCATTTCTCCCGGTAAAGACTAATACTTATCTTCAAAATTTTATCTGTACAAGTAAAAAAGTTAAGTTGGAAGAGGGAGTGGTACAAGGAATTAACTAAAATTATAAACTTGATGCTAAAAAGATACATCAGGAATATATAAACAGTTGCTTAAATGTTTTATTGCTGGTACTAGTTGTCCTCCAAATATAACATACCAAAGATATTTCCCTATCATCCATCTTGAAAATATCTCTCATTACCATGTTGTGGTCAAGATGTTTTGCTTTGGAATGCTTTAAAAAATTTTGGTTCTGGTAAATAGAGCAATTAACCATTCAACTTTCAAAATAAACCAAACACGCCTATCAACCAAGTTTTCAAGCACATTATTTTAGCAAAGAAAGTGCCTTTTGTGGGAAAATGTAGCCTAGCCCTTATGAGTGCAATCTATATAGGTTAATACAAATCCAGAAAAAAAAATTCCTTGAGGATGGGGATCATACATCTCATTTATCTTTGTATTCTCCAAACCTGGCATATTATATTACATATTGTTTGAAACCAAAGAAAATTCCCAGTATTTCAGTCTAATTTAGTAGTTAGCAAAGTTTTCAATCTTTTTCAGTTTTGACTATAAAACAGTATTAATCACTAAAATTTTCCAGCTTTTCCTAACTTAAAAAAAATTATTTTACCCTTAAAAACAAAATTTAAGACTATGTAGGACTTAAAAATCTTTTTAATAATTTGGAGAATAAAAAAGTACCTGGTAATTTACACCCAAAATATAAGGTTAAGTTGATAATTATCATCCAGAAATTTGTTTTTATACTACTTTGATCATTTTCTATAGCTTTAGTAAGCTGCATTAAACTTAGTTACAAAGAGAAAACTTATTTGTAAAATACATGTTCAAAGTTCCATGTGTATATCTCAAATTTTACTAGTCAGAAACATTTAAAAATATAATCAGTACTATTTTAAGAATATAACTATGCTCTTTAATTTACCAATAAATACTGTCACCCCTTGTGAGTTATACTCCTTACACCCCAGTTCCTTTTCCCTTAAGAGTTTCTTGGACCTATGTCTCTCTTCACTACTTACGGATATCAAAAACATTCAAAGTCTGCTCCCTTTCTGGGAATTCTACCTTACTAAGGGGGTTTACTTCCTTTGTGGGTGTGGCTGATGTTTAATAAAGCTTGACTGAGCTGCAATTAAATAAATCAGTCACTGTCCATTAATACAATTCACGCTTAAAAATCCCTATGGTTAATGTGTCCTCTATTTTAACTGAAATTCAGAATTTTATAATCAGTTTAACCTCAAATAAAATCTTATTGTGACAAACATTCCTAATCAATAAGTGGACTGTTAGATATGAATTACTTTACATAAGAAAATGTGCATTATAAGGATATATGAAATCCTCACAGATATTGCAAAGTTTCTCCAAATACTGTCTGGGGGGGCAGGGTTAAAAGAAAATTCAAGTATGCAACAAATTCAGAACTCTCACACATACACCAATAACTTACGAGAAGTTCCCCATGCAGTCTCTCTCCATTCATCATCTCCAAGAAATATGCCTTTTTGTCCATCTTTTGTTGAATCATCAGGTTCCCAAAATTTTTTGGTAGGCAAAAGCTATTTGGAATGGAAAAAAATATTGTATTTAAATTTTATTCTAATTACAAAGAGCTAAAACATAGAGGAAAGTAAACTTACCACCAATAGGCACAAGTTAGTTTTCAATGCTAATGAAAATTCAGATGACCTATTTCTTAATTTGTCCAGTTAACAATCACTCCCCACTTGTGCTTAGATACTGGCTCTAGTAATTCTAGACCTGAAAAGTCGATTTCAGACTTTTCTACATTTTTCAAATCGTTTTACTGTCATGTGATCTTTTTTATAATTTTTTTCAAAAGACTTACTAAATTTCTTAATACAGTAATACAATAAAAATATCTAAACAAATGATTAAAATTTTTCCTTTACTTCCAAGTATTGCCCTTGGATCACCTACTATCCTACAGCTTCAATGATAGAAAATTTTCATTCTTACTTCACAATGCAATGGAGGTGAACTTCACAATTCTTCCTAGGTCCTCAATACTAACAATCTATTGATCCCAAATCAGGAAGCTATGGGATGGCAGAAGAGACACATAGAAAAGACCCTTAAATACTTTTTGAGGTAACAATGTCAAAGCCCTGTGCCCTATCCTATACTGTTAACATACACAAGCATATAAAAATTGTGTTGATATAAGCATTCAATAATTCAAAATGTACATTTGGCCAATTCCTAATGAGACTTTAACGTTCATCCAGGTCTCCCCTCTCTACCTTTCCTGACACTCAGAGAAGGCAAACTGAGGATATGTTTGTTTGAAAAGAACAGACTGGTTTCTAAAACATGCATTTGACATTTAAATAAGCATTTGTAAGACACCCATCCCTCTCAGCCCATAATTAGGTCCTCATAATCAAACCTGTATATACTTCTATTACTACACTTATCACACTAAATTACCTGTGTTTGCCTCCTTAAGGGCCTGGTGACCTTATCTTCAGAGAGCTCACAAATATAAACTAACCATAATAAAATGAACTTAGGTGAAACCTGACTTGGGTCTGAGAGATAAGACTGTATGTCTGTTGGGGGTTTAAAGTGTGAATGTAAGGTGGGGAGGACACAAGAAATTATGAACAGAGGCACAACTTGAGAAAATGCAGTTTGTAGAATAGGGTGTGAGATGGAGGAACAGATGTGGCAGCTGATGTTGTTAAAGCTATCTAGACAGACTATGAGGAACCTCAAAGACACGCTAAAGAAATATCAATAGTATATTACATTGAAGCAACAGGGACTCAAGAGAGGATGGCAGAAGAGTGACACTGTGTTTCAGAAAACAATTCAAGTTGTAAGTTCTAAGAATAATGGATATTCTAGACTAGAGGCAAAGAAATCGTTAAGGAGAATTACAACAAAGCCAAGATGACAAGAACTGAAACAACTGGCAGAAAGAACTGAGAAAATAAAATGGGTTTCAGAAACATTCAGGAGAGTCAACAGAATATGAATAAAAATAAGGGGAGGTCTGGGACTCCCCTGGTGGTCCAGCAGCTACAGCTCCAAGATCCCAATGCAAGGGGCCTAGGTTCGATCCCTGGTCAGGGAACTACATCCCACATGCCGCAACTAAGAGTTTGCATGCCGCAACTAAAAAGTCCTGCACACGGCAATGAAGATCCTGCATGCTGCAACTAAGACCCGACACAGCCAAATAAACAAATAAATAAATATTTTTTAAAAATAAGGGGAGGTTGATAAAAAGAATAAAAGTTTAAAATGTGGGTAATGAGGTAAATGATACTACTGACCAAAACAGAAAAAAAAAAACAGGATAAGCAGCTTTAGAGGGAGGAGGGAAAATTCAATTTGGGCATATATCCCGAGGATCTTTTGCTAAACTAAATACTGTTAATTTTACTGCTATTTTAAGAAAGAAAACTTTTTGCATGTTAGGATCTTCCTGAGCTGCAAATGATTTGTATTATAGACATTTTCTTTACTTATTTTTATTATTTTCAAAGACTTTATTTACTTATTTTGGCCACGTTGCATGGCTTGAGGGATCCTAGTTCCATGACCAGGGATCTAACTTGTGCCCCTGCAGTGGAAGGGCAGAGCCTTAACCACTGGACCATCAGGGAATTCCCTAAAATACAGACATTTAAAACAATAATCTGCTCTAATAAAGATCTCGGTAAAATACAACCTCTGTTGCTGCGATTTTTAAAAATCTCACTATAAAAGTTTCATGAAAATATTCAAACAAAATGTAAATCTGATAATACAGTACTAAAACACTGCACTTGATATATTTAAATAATTGAACATTTATTCATAGTAAAACCCAAGTTAATCCCTTTGAAGTACTGTATAAATAAGCCATTTCAGGCAGAAGGAAATGGCTCCTGAGCAAATAATGCTTTTATCCCACACTTCATAAAGAAAAATGTTTTAATAGCAAAATAAGGATAACAAATAAGAAATCAGAAATGAAGTTATAACAACTTAGTAGAAGCATTTATTACAGACATAGAAGCGGCTGAAACAAACTAATCTTCTGAGGTAAAAGAAATAATAGAATCTTTTTGAGGGGCCTATTCCAGTCTTTTGGGATAAGATTCCATGCAGTACAGTAGTAGTTCATAGATCACTGCTTTGACACCCAAACTGTAAAACTGGGGGCGGGGGGGAGTCTATGTCAAGCACTTACCCAGTGTGCTTACTTTCTGCCAGGCACTGGGCTATGAATGTCTCTTCATTTTGCAAACATTTATAAGTTATCACGGACCGGCAAACAATTTAGTAGTTAATAAAATTAACACTTTTCCTAACAAAGGCCCTTATCACCATTCTAGAAACAGCTGTGACAGTATAGACACTGATTTCAAATATTTTTAGAGAAACTACTGGCTTGTGACCAAGAATTAAGTTAAAATGGACTAAATATAGGGGGAGGCAACAATTCAGGATATCCAGGATAGAACAGTTAAAAAAAAAAGAAAAGATTAAGTGGTACAAAAGTTGGAATAGCAATAAAAGTAGTGTTTTGCCCCTGGAGACTCTTTTACTATAGTAGAAATGGGAGAGCACAAAAACAAGGGCTAAGAGATCTTGAAGATCTGTAAAACATATTATCCAATACTGTTTCAAATTAGTTCCCTAATTCACAAAAGCTCTAAACCAAGGTCAAGCAACTCAGTATTTCTTATCAACCTACTCCTCCATCATTCCAACTCAGAAATGATTGGGTGGACATACAAATTCATCCCTCCATTATCCACCAGTTTATTAGTTCTTTCCTTCAAGAAGCACTTATGGCTTGCCCTTTTCCATCTCCAAAGAAATCAGTCAACACGATAGTATACTACCGCAAAATAATTATTAAAATTCCTGCTAGAATTTATACTATGAGGTGCATTTACACTTCAGATTTTTCTAATACAAATTGTTATGTAAGGGCTTCCCTGGTGGCGCAGTGGTTGAGAGTCCGCCTGCCGATGCAGGGGACACGGGTTCGTGCCCCGGTCCGGGAAGATCCCACGTGCCGCGGAGCGGCTAGGCCCGTGAGCCGTGGCCGCTGGGCCTGTGCGTCCGGAGCCTGTGCTCCGCAACGGGAGAGGCCACAGCAGTGAGAGGCCCACGTACCGCAAAAAAAAAAAAAAAAAAAAAATTGTTATGTAAAATCACCAAGTCAACCAAATTAATATAATCCTAAGAATTAAAAGAACTTGAAGGCTCTATGTCTACATTATAGTGTTCATATAACATCCAAACTGGGACATTTCTGAGAAAGGGAGTGCTATTAACAATTATGCCACGAAAACACGTATCTGGACAGTCTGGGCAAATTAGGATGTAAGGTGACTCTATTTACAATGGAAGTTCATAAAAGATAGGCAGGCATAGATGCTAATAACCAAGTGTGTAGAACAACAGCCACAAGAGAACTCCAGAATGGTGCTTTTCCAGACTTTAATCTTTTCCGTTGATGAAAGATATCAATACTTAATGTTTTCAAATCATACTACTTCCCCAAATCTTCTACATTCCCAATATCCCTTAATATCAGCAGCAAATATTATTAGATGTCATCACTCCCAATGGGAAGCAGTACTGTAAACAGTCAAGGCACTCAAGAGTTCCAACTGCTGTTCAAGCACTGTTACTTGGTATTGGGCCAGTTAAATAACTGTTCTGAGCCTCAGTTTCTTCATCTGTAAAGTAAGGATAATAATAAAGCTACTGTTATAGAGTTTTCTATGAGGCAATAATGAAATAATATAAGTAAACTACTTAGAACAGCATCTAGCACGTGGCAAACATACATATTACGTATCTTCACTACGAAAAGTATGAATCCTTTAAGATTCTAAAACATGAGTAACATGCTGGCCAGCAACATTTAATTGGCTGATTATTTTAAATGATTATAGGAGTATTCATTACAAAAATCTTGTCTATAGCTGTTTGCCTTCTTTTTAAATTTGAGTATCCTAGGGGATCATGAAACTACACTACTTACATCAATAAAAAAGTTGCCTAATAAAGTCACATTTTGCGTAAGGAAACAGAATCAGAAGTTAAATAAACTATCCAAGATTACATGTAAGATTACATATATAGCTAGTAAGTGGCAGCATTAGGAGCTGAAACCATAACTGTTTAATTCTAAAGCCCATTTTCTTTACACTTAACTACCACAGAAGATGGTTCTTTCCAATCATAGTCTAACTCATCAATATTTCTAAAAATATTCAGTTATTAGGCCACGACTAGCCATAATGAAAAAAATAAAACAGTTCAAGATGTTATCAGGATATTCAGACTATATAATGTGGGAATTCATTAGAGTGGATAAAGTTTATGATAGAATGTCTAATATAGGGATTTATAGACATTGGCGATAATCAGCTATTTAAAACAGCTGATTTCCATTCCAGTTATCCCTAACAGCTCAGATCAGAGCTAGAGCATTTGGGAGGTATATGTGATTCATACAAAAAGCTATTCTTATTACTACCTTCAAAGAAGTCAGTCTTTGTCACTAGTGATATAGCACTAGTGATAGATCTGAGAGAAATACATAGTACTAATGATAGATCTGAGAGAAAACAGAAGTCTCCTTACTCTTCTCTCCAGTACATTTTCCACTTCACCATACTACCTGGGATCTTAGTACATAAATTTTCTCTAATGTTTTCTTTAAATAGTACTGTGTCAGAAAAGAAAGGAGGGAGCTTTATCATACTAAGCTATGAAAATACTCCCCCAAAACACATTAACTCAGTGATTTAAAGTTAAATTCTGGGTTCCCTAAAGAATTTCAGGCAGGAGCCTCTTTTTCCATACACACACACACACACACACACACACACACACACACACACAAAGTTCCTGTTTAATTTTTATATATAAAAATAAAGGTATGTGTCTCTGCAGTATAGTTTTAAAACACCACACTAATGAAGCTGAGTTCAACCGCCTATGGGTTAGCTTTGTTCTTTTTAAGCCATGTGACATAACACAAACTGTTAGGCCTTTTGACAAAAATGTGCTACGGAAAAAATTGGAAAGGATGAGTTTATGAATGGATGAATACAAATCTGTTCCTACTCTGGATGAACAACTAGAAGAAACCGCCCTTCTGATGATGAGTCAGTAAAAGCTATCATGATCTACATAACCCAGTACATTTGAAAATAACCCTGTATGTAATGCAGTGCTTTGTACATTATAGATTTACAGCAACTTAAGACATAATAAGTAAAGCTTTATCTTTAAAGAAAAAGTCAAGATAGGGCAATATATAAGAAAAGGATGTCGCATTAAAAAAAATAAACAAGCAATTTTAGAAAACTCAAGAGCCAGAAACTCAAGGCTGCTTTTAGGTTATTAAAATGAATGAATTCTGGGATAAAACAAAAAACCTCACCTGTCAGGAAAGGAGGAGAAGACTGGTGAGAGAGAGACAGGCAAAGAAGGAAATCCCAGAAGGTTCCCTGCTGCCTGCGAGATGAGGAAAGATAGAAAGGCTTGTGGGAGAGAGAACCCAGAGACAGAAACCTCAACAGGTTTCTTAGCTATCTCTTAGAGGTAACAGAATTAGTTGGTAAACTGTTAAGAAAAAAATTTAATTAGTGAGTAACAGCTTATTTAAAAATACATTTTTAATAGATGAAGGTCACAGAAGCACTGACCTGCTGCTACCTGCCAAAAAACCAGACAGCCTAACCCTAGCCATTTTTACTCTGCATATCTGACATTCCCATTAAGAAAAGCCTAGATTTAAGCTTGGATCATTTAACATGCTATTAAAACCAGCCTCTCTTCTCCAAAAACCTCAAATACCCCTCCCTCCACCCCCCAAATACCTAAACTCTCTCAACTACTGTTTCTGATCACGACATTTTTTTTTTAAACTGCCAACATGTCTTTGGGTTTATCAAATACTACTTAAAAAGGGAGGGGAAAAAAAGAGCCAATTTGTAAATACATACACAGTGTAGATCTGCAAAGTAAAGCGTCGTGGGGTCTAAACAGAATCAAGGTAAGGGTGTGACTTTATCTGGTCTTTAAGAAAATCAAGTTCAAGTTTGTCACAGACTAGGCTGAAGCACTGTTCAAACCTGCTTTTAAGATATGTTATTCTGCTTTCTAAAGACCAAAGAAAACAAGTAACAGGGAAAAAAAACAAAAGCCCTTTTCAACTGCTTCTCTTTATTCACCCATAGTGTAAATAATGCCTAAGCCGCCACTGCACCGCAGTGAAGCTACAAGGTTCTTTTTTAACTAAAAAATTATTCCCTCTCTCAAATTTTCTTAGGGCCCAGAGTTTTACCTTAAGCGCTGGACTAACAAGTTTACTTTGGCAATACTTATGCTTAAGCACCTTAACTCACCCTTAAATCAGTCCTCTGAAAATGACAAACTCTTTGGAAAACGCTGTTCTGAAGAAGGGGAGGGTTAGCTAGCTGCAGGGTGCCCTCTTGTGGCCCAGAAGAGTGACTGGACTCTTTTTCTGCATCTGAAGAGCACAGCATTGGATGGAGTGAGTCTCATGAAGGTCTACCAAAGTAAAATAATCTCCAGGAGCAAGCGGTTAATTACACATCTTAGGTCTGTTCACGGTTATTTTCTATTATCAAAGTCCACACTATGTTAGTACTACAGAACATGACAAAACAAAATGTGACCGCAAGGTTTTCATAATCAATTAAAGTTTTCTAAATATTCATTAGGTATATGGAAAACTAAGTAGTTTTGATGTCTTAAATTATGTAATGGTGAGGTTAAATGGGATGCCCCAATGAAAATTCACAGATTAACAGGACTGATAAAAGCCAAAATTTTAGAGTGCCCACTGTGCCCTAGTCATTCAAAGCTAACAATCTACAGAGGAGACTAATATAAAACAAATAAACTGTAACCAGTAATATAATAAAAGTATGTACAAAGATCCATGAGAAGTCAGATGAAGAATTAATTTTACTGCAGATATCAATGGGACAATAAAGAGTCTTTTTCAGTAGAGTCCTGCAGAGGATTAGAAGTTTATTAAGCAAACAATGAACAAGGAGAAATTTTTGTAAGAAAGAACAGTGAACAATTAAGTGTGGCTAAAGCAAACATAGCATACATATATAAAACAGCAGGACAAAGATCAAGGAAGGCTCTTTTCTGATCAAAGTAATTATGGTCCATTACCAAAATAGAAGACATTATCAGGTCAATCAAATCAACTAGACACAAATAACCTCACTAAAATTACCGCTAAAAGTTAAAAAAAAAAAAAGCTAAAAATCCCACAACCACAGATTTTAAAAGCCCACATCATTTGGAAGATATAACCACTATTTTCAAGGAGATTTATGGTTAAAAAACAAGTCTCAATGGCTTAAATAATCGAAGTGAGGTATACATTCTTAGTATTCATAAATATTTACCTCTCCCATTCCCCGAGATTCTAATGCAAGAGCTTGAAAATCATGATTCATTTCATCCACAGATCAAACCTGTTAAATAACAAAAAGAAACATTAGTAGAAAGAAAAATTTGAACAACAGACTGCATCAACTATTTTTATATTACACTGCTGCTATTACTGATGTTACAGCATGAGCTGAGATGGACAAGAATCCATTTCTCTATAAAGACAGGTTTTCCTAAATAGAGCACCACAGTAATCTACACTAAAATTTGTGGGAAACCTGGGGTCAACGGTTCCTGGATTATTCTGTGTGCCAAAAGAAACCCCTACTAGTTTCCTGCGCAAAAGAAAAGAAGTGAGCTCACGTACTAAAATACAGTTACCTTTTTTTTTTTTGGCCATGCTGCGCCGCACGCGGGATCTTAGTTCCCGGACTAGGGATTGGATACCTGCTCCCTGCCGTGGAAGCGTGGAGTCTTAACCACTGGACCTCCAGGGAAATCCCCAGTTATCTTCTTTTAAAAAAAAATGTTGTAATTCCTATTACAAAATTATTACTTCGCACTACTTCTTTAAGATTTCTCAAAATTTCTCAGAATTTCATTATTTGTGGATCTTATAACAATGATAAAAAAATTTTTTACAGTGGTGATCCAGTTCTACCTCAAAGCAACATATAATCTGCTGTGGGAGTAATTATAATATTCAGAGGTTTCCTTAAGAATAATTCCTTTCCCTACAATAATCAAAACAGCATGGAAATGGCACAAACACATACATCAATGGAACAGAAGAGAGCCCATAAATAAACCCATGCACTTACGGTCAATTAATCTATATAACAAAGGAGGCAAGAGTATACATGGAAAGAAGACAGTCTCTTCAGCAAGTGGTGCTGGGAAAACTGGACAGCTACATGTATTATAAAACAATGAGATTAGAACATTATCTCATGCCATATTAAAAAAAAAAAGCTCAAAATGGATTAAAGACCTAAATGTAAGACTTGAAATCATAAAACTCTTGGAAGAGAACAGAGGTAGAACACTTCTGACATAAATCGCAGCAATATTTTTTGGATCTGTCTCCTAAGACAAAGTAAAAGCAAAAATAAACAAACGGGACCTAATTAAACTTAAAAGCTTTTGCATAGCAAAAGAAATCATCAATAAACTGAAAAGACAACCAACAGAATGGGAGAAAATAATTGCAAATGATATGACTAACAAGGGGTTAATATCCAAAATAAACAGCCAATACAACTCAATTAAAAAAAAAAAACCCACCCCCAGCCAAAAAAAACACACACCCCAATCAAAAAATGGGCAGAAGACCAGAATAGACATTTTTCCTGAGAAGAAATACAGATGTCTAACAGGCACATGAAAAGATGCTCAACATCACTAATTATTAGAAAAATGCAAATCAAAACAACAGAGATATCACCTCACAACTATCAGAATGGCTGTCATCAAAAAAATCTACAAATAACACAGGACTTCCATGGTGGTGCAGTGGTTGGGAATCTGCCTGCCAATGCAGGAGACAAGGGTTCGATCCCTGGTCTGGGAAGATCCCAAATGCCGCGGAGCAATTAAGCCCGTGCGCCACAGCTCCTTAGACTGTGCTCTAGAGTCTGCGAGCCATAACTACCGAAGCCCGCGTGCCTAGAGCCTGTGCTCCGCAACAAGAGAAGCCACCGCAATGAGAAGCCTGCCAACGCAACAAAGAGTAGCTCCCGCTTGATGCAACTAGAGAAAGCCAGCGCGCAGCAACGAAGACCCAACGTCGCAATCAATTAATAAAAACAAGGGCCAGAAATTCCCCTAAACTTGATGAAAGCAAAATCTACGGATTCAAGATGCTCAGTGAGGGGCTTCCCTGGTGGCGCAGTGGTTGAGAGTCCGCCTGCCGATGCAGGGGACATGGGTTCGTGCCCCGGTCCGGGAAGATCCCACATGCCGCGGAGCGGCTAGGCCCATGAGCCATGGCCACTGAGCCTGCGCGTCCGGAGCCTGTGCTCTGCAACGGGAGAGGCCGGAACAGTGAGAGGCCCGCGTACCGCAAAAAAAAGATGCTCAGCAAACCCCAGGCAAGATAAACAGGAAAAACAAAAACGAGACCCCACATCTACGCACATCATAATAAAAGTGCTGAAAATCAAAGAGAAAATCCTGAGAGCAGCGAGAGGAAAAACATTACAAAAAGGGGAAAAATGATGAGTGACCACTGACTTCGCACTAGAAACAATGGGGACCAGAATAAAAAGGACAGACTTTAGAGGGCTGAAAGAAGAAAAACGCTAACCTAGAATTTTTATCTGATGGAAATCTCCTTCAAGAATAAAGGCTAAAAGACATTTTTAGATAAAAGGAAAATAAAATTTGTTAAACAGACTTCCACCTCAGAAAATCCCTTAAAAAAATTCTTAGGCTAAAGGAAAAGGGTACCAGATGGAAACTCAAATCAGGAAGGAATTAAGAGCACCAGAAATGCTAAGTATGTGCATAAGTACAAAGGACTAGTTTTTCCTCTCAATTTCTTCAAAACACATAAGCCCATGTAAAGCAAAAATTTTATTATGAGTTTGATAACATATGTAGATGAACCAATTTACATGTACAACCAATACCTACTATAAAAAATATCTCTAGCCATACCATCATGACACCTAGTGATTTAAAACAAAACTCAGTTTGAGATCAAAATACTCGTTTATCACACAACATTATACAGTTGGCCCTCTATATCCATGAGTTCCACATTGGCAGGTTTCATCAATCAGGGATCAAAAGTATTAAAAAAAAAAATTCCAGAAAGTTCCAAAAAGCAGGGAATTAAATTCCCTGAGGGCTGGTAATTATTTATCAATACATAGCACTGACATTGTATTTACAACTATTTACAAAGCATTTACATTGTATTAGGTATTATAAGTAATCTAGAAATGATTTAAAGTATACCCTAGTATGCACACAGGTTATATGCAAATGCTACACCATTTTATACAAGGAACGTGAACATCCTCAGATTTTGGTATTGGGCTGGGGAGGCACCTGGAACCAATACCCTGCAGATACTGAGGAACAACTGCACATCCTTAAATACATATATAGTTTGGAGGGGCCCCCAATTATCTGATTAAGTAAAGGAATCTTAGTCCAAATCTGTCCTACACTTCTCAGTCACGCAATCAAAGTTCTACATCTCACGACACAATTCATTCTAATGTCTAGTATGGTCTGCTCAAACCATCTTTGATTTCCCTTGTTTCTTTAAAATTTCCTAAATTTGGGCAGCGTCCATTTTATTTTTCTATTTAAATAATTCCTAGGGTCTCCATATTGCCCTAGACTCGATGTCCTTTATATTCTTTTTCTTAAGATGATTTACATTTGTGATTTCACTTTCTTTAAACCTTACATTTTATAGACCTTGTATTTTCTAGATTTCCCATCCCATTACAGCCTCAACTTCTTCCAAGCATCAACTGCTTCCCAAACCTAATGGCCAATCCTTTGAAAGCTTTGAGATACTGCTGACATGTTATCAGGAATCATGTATTGATACTTTCAATCACCTAAAGAGGTGTTCTAATTTCTTAAGAATGCTTCAAATTTAAATCCTACCAACTTGACAATGCAGCCATATAATTTTGAGTTCATAATTCAATTTATGAACACACACTAAATGATATTAAGCCCTGAAATCTGGGCTCAACATACAAAGATCACATCAATTACAGTCATTAAAAAAAAAATCTCCCATGTGACATCTTATTTACCTGTATCCTCTGAGGACAGACTGTCCTTATTAAGAATTATTCCACTAGGGCCAAAAACATAAGATTCTTATTATTTAGGATGGAAATAGTTCTAAAATGGATTCATTATTCTGCAATCCTGAAGAAAGAATGGACAAATTTTATATCTAAGATAATGTGGTAGAGTACAAAGAGTATGTGATTTTAATTCAGAATATGAGAGTTCGAGTTTTAACTTTTGCCCGTTGTCCAACCTCTAAATCTTACTTATCTGTTGTGAAGATCAAACTAGATAATGTATCCAAAAGTGTTTTGTGAGCAATTAATAAAAAGTGCTAAACAAATAACTAGTTACTATTAAGATCATTACATACTACTCGAGAAAGAACTGATACTTCCTGAGACTCTTGGGGTGCTCAATGTTTTGTGTTTCTTGTATGCTTCTGTTAGTATTTCAGCCTCCTGCCTTGTCAGGTTAAATATCACTTGACTTGAACATACAGTATCCCTTCTGACCTTTCTAATTAGGTTGCTTTTAATTTGTAGTAATCTGTAGCCTCAGATGAGTGTGGTAGACTTGTAAGAGTAAATAAGCTCTAAGAAGGAAACTACCTCCAACAAACACAAAAACACATTCTAAAGTTACAATCCTTTCTTAGGAAAGCAATTTGGCATCATATATACAGGTTCGTACATCTTGAGCCCATCTCCCTAACTTTGAAAATCAATCCTAAAAAGAAAACCTAAATACAAAAAAGTTTTATGTACAAAGATGTTTGTAGCAGTGTTGCTTGCAGATCCTGAAATTATAAGCTGCATAACTGCCTCACAATATTTAAGTGATATAACACATCTATAAAGTATAGTGTAGCTATTAAAAATATCATAATTTTTAGTTTATTACAATAAATCTGTATAATCTATGAATGAAAGAAAGGAGATTTTTATTAGGAAAAAAGGAGTAGACTTAAGAAATCTTCTCAGGCAGTGTCTTATTTAGTTAAACATGCACTTACCATGTGATCAAGCTATGTGCATCCAAGGCATTTACCTAAGAGAAATGAAGACTATGCCCACATAAAGTCCTGTACCTATTTAGAGCATCTTTATAATGGAAATGACAGAAACGCCTCTACACAGATGACTGGATAAACACACTGTTATGCCATACGATGGTGTACTGCTCATTGATAAAAAGGAGCGAACAGTGCCACAACAGGGATGAATCTTCAAATGTGGAATAAAAACCTTCACACAAAAGAATGCGTATTGTGTGATTCCAAAATGAATCAGTAGTATCAAAAAGCAAATCAGTGGTTGCTTGGGGTTGGGAAGCAGAGAGGATTACCTGAAAAGAAGTACTTCTGTATATTAATTCTGGGGTTGTTACATTAGTGTATAGATTGATTGGTATTGGTGAACCATATACTTTTTAGTGTATGTAAATTAGACCTCGATAAAGTTGATGTTTTAAAAGATGACTGTACAACATGAACTGAAATTATGATAAAACTAAAGAGATCAAAACAATATGGTATTGGTACAAAGAGAGACAAAGAGAGGGACAGAACAATAAATTCGAGAAACTGAAAAAAAAAAAAAGAAATCTTCTCAGGAATAAAAGCATCAGAGCTTTACCAAAGCCTCTTCTTTGCTTACTTCTACATTTTCATCCGTGGTCCAAACAGATAAGGTAATAAGGTAAAGAAACTCTGGATAAATGCGAGAGGTATCTTAGCTATATGGATCCACATACTTTTGTGGTGAATCATGCCCTAGTGCAGGGGTCAACAAACTTATTCTGTAAAGAGCCAGACAGTATACATTTTAGACTTTACAGGCCATATGGTCCCTCAACTTCTCAACTGTGCATCTGTAGCACAAAAGCAGCCATAGACAATAAGAAAATGAGTGAGCACGAACGTGTCCTAATAAAACTTTATTTATGAACAGTGAAGTCTGAATTCCATATTTTTTCATGTGTCACAAAATATTATTTTTCTTTTGATTTTTTCCCCCAACCATTAAAAATTCTAAAAGTCAATTCTAGAGAGCAGTTCAAACAAAAACAGTTGGTGGGCCAGATTTGGCCTGTAGGCCAAAGTTTGCTGACCTCTGCTCTCGTGCATTTACTCTCGACTGTTCCACAAAAAATCAAATGCAGATAATTCACTCTCAAACTCGAGCAGACCCAAAGTTAAGCATCAGGGCTTTGCTTTCAACCTTTTCATTTATACTCTCACCATGTACATTTTTTATTTTAATAATGAACGGGAATTTCATATTACGTTTAATGGAGGTTATTTTATTATTTTCTTTCAATGACCAGGGTGGGTTATGGGGAAAAGACTTTAAAAACAAGATAGGGGCTTCCCTCGTGGCGCAGTGGTTGAGAGTCCGCCTGCCGATGCAGGGGACACGGGTTCGTTCCCCGGTCCGGGAAGATCCCACATCCCACGGAGCGGCTAGACCCATCAGCCATGGCCGCTGAGCCTGCGCATCCGGAGCCTGTGCTCCGCAACGGGAGAGGCCGCAACAGTGAGAGGCCCTCGTATCACACACACACAAAAAAAGACAAAACAAAACTCACAAAGCAAGACTCAAGCTCAGCCTTTCAGTTTAAGGTGTTATTTATTTCAACTATGAGAACGCAAATGGAGGAGAAAGTAGGCAAAACAATGAGATACAAAGAAAATAAACACTTTCGATTCTTCTGCAATGACCTTCATATTAACCATAATGAAACTGCAGGGGTGGGGGTCACACATATGCCACTAAGGACTCTTAAAATTTCTGCGCTGGTGTCACCTGATGGCAAGGGAAAAGAATCTGGACATAATTTAACAACTCTCCCCTGCGTGGTTAGACCTAAGGAAGAAAGAGAACAATCTCTTCTTTCAACAAGCAATGGAGTATCTAGCTATCAGTTATATAATACTGACCTGACTAGTTCCCTTGAAGAAAATGTATCCCAGAATTACAGTACACACTATACTGCTTGGGGGTGTAAAGTCTGTCTTCATTGTTTTTTTTTTTTTTGGTCTGCATTATTAAGCCATGAAGTTTTCCAATATTATTTCCTTAAACAATTAGAATTTGCTAATATAGAAAATACATAATAGAAACTTTTCTATGGACAAGACCATGTGTAATCTTGAGGTAAATTTAAATTAAAAAGTTAATAGTTTTTGGGGCTTCCCTGGTGGCGCAGTGGTTGAGAGTCCGCCTGCTGATGCAGGGGACATGGGTTCGTGCACCAGTCCGGGAATATCCCACATGCCGCGGAGCGGCTGGGCCCGTGAGCCATGGCCGCTGAGCCTGCGCGTCCGCAACGGGAGAGGCCACAACAGTGAGAGGCCCGCGTACCGCAAACAAACAAACAAACAAACAAAAGTTAATAGTTTTTGAGGTTATGATGTTTCTTAGCAAAAGAAGAGTGTCTTATTAAGTTCTAAAATTTAACAGTATTAGTTAATTTTTCTGTAGACAACATTACTAATTATGTGAGAAAAACAGATCAAGTACTTCAAATAACAACTTGGTTAAGTTTTGTGGGTTTTCATATTTACTAATGCGTAAGCCAAAAGGTTTACAAATAGTTGGTGTAATGAACCAAGAATATGCATTATTTTCTTAGGTAACATCTGATCCAATTCCTTACCATATGCCTACCATAAAAAATAGGTTGGGGGGCAAAAACCATTTAAAGCTACAATAAATGGTATTAAAGCACCAGCATATAACACCAATTACATTTTTATAGTTTTATAATTAGTTCTATTTTAAAGCCATAGTAGTAATTAAACTCTGGAGTTAAAGGGGCTAGGAACTGTGTCTTAGCCACCAAAATGCTCAATATATACTGAATGAAAAAAATCGTTCTATATTTTATGAAATGTAAATTCAGATCATGAAATCATCTAATATCTGGATAGTGACTGTTTATAAATGCCTTCATATATATGAATACACAATGCTCATTTTATAGAGACATAAACAAGACTTTTCCTCAGACTTTTTGTACAACTGAAAACATTTACCAAACATAAAATGAGTGCAACTTCCCATTGGCGCTACTTCTCCAAACTGGTCCTGTAATACCTAGAGGCTGCTGCTACCTCATGCATTCATTACAAAAACAACAAAATTACATGAAAACTGGGACTTCCCTGGTGGTCCACTGGGTAAGACTCCATGCTCCCAATGCAGGGGGCCTGGGTTCAATCCTTGGTCCAGGAACTAGATCCCTCAAGCGTGCCACAACTGAAGAGTCTGCATGCTGCAACTAAGAAGCCTGTATGTCCCAGCTAAAAGATCCCACATGCAGCAACAAAGACCTGGCGCACCCTAATAAATAAATATTTTTTTAAAAATTACATGAAAACTTAATTGATTCACATAAGTCAATACACACAAAGAGTAACTTAAGCTGCTTATAAAATATTCTTAGTAGTCATACTCTTTGGACTGTTTTTAGTGAACATAATCATTGAGCATTAGTGGTATCCATTGAAAACAGGTACTAAAGTCCTTAAGAATACCTTAGTCTCTTCAGCATAGTAAATCACTTATGCAAATTTTCCAACAAAATTCATTTGTTTAGCAATACCTTTTCTTATCCATATGACAAAGGTAAACGTAAATCCAGGTGTAAGTATTTCTGGCAGACCATTAGCCTTCACAGACTTAATATTAGAAGTCTCTAGGAACCCCCATCAACACCTAGTAATCTGTTATTTATCTGGGGGTACAAATTGAATCACACACTTTTCTAGTGGTGCTGGACAAGTCACTCAGGTGGTAACTAAGCCAGGAACCATAAATATTTTTTTGATATTTGCTACTCATTTGTCCACGTACTTCATGGGGGAATTACATACTTGTTTTACCAGCATTAAGAACAGTACTGTATAACTGACTTGACTATATTAAGGAAAAGTCAAATTTTACATTTTGAATAAAACTTGGCAAAAAAAAATGTGTTATCAATATACAGACTCCCAGAAACCAGAAATCTTCAAAGACTCTAGCTCAAATCTTCTAACTAAGATTAGAAATTAAGATTGTTTCAGCACCGGCATTAAGACATTAAATAAAAGTTAACCAAATAGTTATGTGCAAGAATACTTTAGCTCTTTGAGATCAATCTCAGATATCATATTTCTCAAGGAGATTAAATAGGGTAAATATATACTTACTTAATGCAAATATAAGACAAGGTTTTTTTTTCCCCTTAGAATTCTCTCAAAGGCGAATCACCATATATTTGAGTCCTTACAAAGTCTCTTGTATTACAAGGCATTCTCTCAATTGGTTTAGTTTAAGAAATAAAATACTGCTTATGGAAATTCTTTTTTTTCTTTGAGAAACAAAATACTGTTTAGAGAAGATCTACACACTAAAACAACCTCAATCAATGCTAGTTTTTCATGCTTTTACATATCACCTGAGAGAAGTAGGTCAAATAACTTAGATGGAAATGAAGATAATTATTAGATAATGCAAAGTGGCTCTAATGCGTCCAAGATACATGTGAAATGTCCAAGATATATCATGAAGTGAGTCCCCCAAAAGCAGTATTTCTAAATTAATGTTCTTATATGTAATTTAATATGCCATCACCCTAAAAGTGGAACAAGCAGACATTATATGCCTCATGACATAATGTAATACAAAACAGTACCACCAATGAAGAATTACTGCCTAAAAAAACCCCCCAGTAAACATCAATCTAATAATAAAGCTGCTAGATCTAAATACTGATTTATCAGAAATATGAGAGAGAGAGAGAGCAAAGTCAATAGATAACACAAGGAAGCAATCGCCCAATCTAGAATACAGAAAAAAGAAAAAATTCACCTCATTTCACTATCAATGAAATTTTTAAAAGAGGAGGAGAGGGAGAACTATTATATACACTAAAAGACTTAAAAGTCAAATACATTGTATAAACCTTGCTTGACTCCTGATTCTAACAAACCAACTATAAAAAAACTTTTTAGAAAATCAGGGAATTCTAGATATAGAATGGGTATTAGATGATATTAAGGAATTTTGTTAGCTGTGATAATAGCAAGAAGATTGCATTTTTTAATAAGTTCTCATCAGTAAGAGAATTTATGCTTAAACTGGCTACTGTCTGGGATTTGCTTTGAAATATTCAAAAAAGTAAAATATGGGTATAAAGATTTCACACACTGTTGAATATGGATGATAGACCTCCAAGGGTGTACTGTACTATTCTACTTGTGCTTGAAAATTTCCGTAAGTTTAACAAAATAACAATATGACAAGCAGCCATGTGAAGCAGGTGGTATTTAAGCTGGGCCCTGAAGGATAGGTACAATTTGGACACCCCCTCCACCACACACACACACACGCACACACACACACACACACTTTTAAACAAAACATTTATAAACTGCAACTTATAAAGTGGGTTACTCTCCAGAAAGTTAACTGACTTATGGTCCAAGCTGTTGTTTAAACCTAACATCACTTATTATTTCAACCATATTTTTGACAAGTAGTATATGAAATTTAAAAAAACAAAACAAAACTGATTTCCAAATGAGCATAAACCTCCTTGCACTAATTTCTATCAGACACCATCCCCCAAAGAGAACAAGAGAATGTACTGAGCACTTGATTTTATGCCAGAGACGATACTAGGAACATTATATTTAATTCTCATTACAATTCAGCAAAGTAGGTATTGTATACCTACTTTACAAATAAGGAAATTGTGGTCAATTTCCCTACCGTAATAGACAAAGCTACTAAAATGGCAGAGGATTCAACACCATCAAGACTTCAAAAGCTCCATGCTCTTTTCTATACCAACCAAGCATAAACCATCACTCTGTTCCCCAACCTTCCTTTTGCTAAACTATTCCAGTCCCCTGGACAGCTCTTTGCCATTTATCTCTTCATGTGCAGATCCTACAAATCCCTTAAAGTTTGGCTCAAATGCCACTTTCTCCATTAAAACCTCCTCCAAGTCATCTTTTTCTCAATTCTCATGGCATTTAATTTATATTTTTCAATGTATTAATATCATCTTATCCATCAGACTTTAAAACTTCTCTCAATCAGAATTATGATAGAAAAAACATGAACCACAATTTTGCACTTTCTGGTTATGCCAGTGTTCTGTGAAATGTTAACAGTCATGAGGAAGGAGACCAAAAGAAGGATACTAAATACTGTAATAGGGAGAGAGGGAAAATGATAATATTATCAACTATACACCCATTAAAAAGCATGAAATGGATACATTTACGCATACATGGAAAAAATTCTAGGATACTAAGTGAAAAGGCAAGGTGAAAACAGTGTTTCTATCATTCCACTTTTGTAAAACAGAAAACAATCAGAAAGAGTGACACAACCATTAACAGTGGTCACATCAGGAAAAGGGTATGCATGATTTTTATTTTACATTTTATAGTTCTATACTCTGAATATTTGCCATTTGTTACTTATATTTTTAAAATATTTAAAATATATACACGTTAAAAATCACTATAAACAAGTTAACTTGGAAATCAGTAGTCTTATATGGTAGAACTCAAATATACATACACCTATACATAAGAGAGGTTATCATGACTTATCAACAAACATAACAGAAAAACATCTTTTCAATAAATTAAGCATCACTTAAAAATATTCTCTGGAATTCCCTGGCGGTCCAGTGGTTAGGACTCAGTGCTCTCACTGCCATGGGCCCAGGTTCAATCCCACCCCTTATCTGTAAACTTTTAAGGGTTTTTAAGATGATATAAAGGAATTTACACATATACCCAATACCTACTATAGTAACTATCTCTAGCCACACCTTCATGAGACTTTGAGTTTAAAAAAAATCAAAATCCAATTTGTAGATCTAAATATTCTATCATCACCTTATTTAAAGGAATTACACTGTGGTCAGCACTTAGTTTTTTAAATCTAAGTTAGTTCTACCTTACTCTTTGATATATTTCTGCGAAGTGTTTAAAAAAAACAATGGAGCCAACCAAATCATACATTTAAACACAATATATTTGACAGTATGCTATAACAAACATGATTTACGTATTTCTAGCTTTCAAAGTATTTCATAGTATTGTTCTTTGTAAGTATTCTTTGACAAAAAGTTAGGAAAGAAGAGGTGAGCTGGTTTAAAAACAATTTACCATCACTCCCTACCACTCAAGACTATCACTGACCCGAATTCAGAAAATCCCAATGGAAGCCAAAATACTCCAGTTTCACACAGCAATGTGAATACATAAAATTAATCACTAGAGGAAGCTAACTCCAAGTCTGGTGCCCTGAAGGTTAATTATCCGGGGTAAAATACACCACATTAAAATCTGAGATGGATCAAAGATGTGCCCTTCTCAGTACACATAGTGAGGATCTGTAAATTGATCCTCAGGAAACTAAACGTGCTAACATTTTGGAAACACTTCATGTACTCCTCAGGGATATTAGCACCTCAATTTTAAGGTCACTGGTTCTCAAATCCTCACAGTACATCAGAATCTAGACAGAAGGTTTGAAAACTACTAAGATCCCACCTATCTAAGACTTATTTGAATTAGTCTGGGCAGGGAGAAAGGCACAGATTTTTATTAGCATTTTTAAGCTCTCCAGGCAATGCTTCCCTGTGCAGATAGGATTGAAAGCCTTACATACACCATACCACCTACAGCTAAGGGATATATTCACAAGCACCCTAATGGTTTTCCAATTAAAAAATTTTGTGTCATTCATCATGGTGTAACAGAAACAGAAACCAGAACCAAAAGATCTAGAATATGGTACCATGTTTGCCTCTAACTAGCTGAATGAACTCAGACCACTTGAACTCTCTGGTTCTGTTTCCCCATTTACAGATGAGAATAACAATGCTTCCTCATAAGGTTATTGTGCAGACTAAAATAGATAATATGTGAAATTGTAATATAAGTCCTTTCTAGAATATTAACTCATCATAATGAGTGAACATATTTTTTTCTGTTTAAGACTCAATATATAATCCTTTGACACAGTAATTTCTCTTCTGGTAATTTAACTTACATAAACAATAACATAAAAAGATGAACTGAATAATGGTATTTGCTGCAGCACTGCCTGCAGTGGTTCAAAAACAGAAAATGAACAACCTAAACTCGACAAAAATGCGTTAGCAAAATAAAAAGCCATACACTAAGTATTACAAGTTATTAAAGTTATATGTACTAATACAATAAAATATCCATGATATTAAATAAAAACACCAAGTTGCCTAAGGTGTGTAACCTGATCCCAGTTTTGTTTAACAAAAGAGGGGCAATGTATATATTTGTGTGGAGTATGAAAAAAATAAACATCTAACTTTGGTAGGAGAGGGGGTAGGTGTTGGTCTTATCTTTTTATATTTCTGTGTTGTAAGGCTGTTGACATTAGCAAATGAAAGTTTTTTTAAAAAAGGTCCTATATTAATACAGTTTAAACACATTATAATTTAGAAGCTTTATCACAGTCAATAGAGTACAAGCAATCTTGTGCTATTTTCAGTTCAGTTTAGTACTAGGCTGAATGCCCAACAACAGAAGACTTGTCTAGAATGGCTACCTAGTAATTTTCAATTGTTACACAGTATCAATAGAATCAGTATGGCACCAAGGAGAAATAACTGAAGAAATGTTAATTAGGTTGTAACAGAGGACTAAAGGAAATCATTTGAGTTCATGGTCTGAGACAACTGGAAAAAATAAAAACCACTTTAAGCAGCAGACTTTAGTGCAGTTTTTAAAAGATTTTTTCTTCCGACAAAAATTTTCCAAAGTGTGTTCCTTAATCACCAATGCACAGTGTTCTTTAAAATAAGAGGTTTCTCGTCCAACACATTTAAGATATGCTGCTCCCCAGCACCCACTTGTTCTTTTGCAAGCTGAGTACATGGTCATTCTGGAATTCATTCTCTGTGATAACAGCATAGTAAAGGCTCTGAGAAGTCCCACAATTAAAACTGTTTAACTGGGAATTTCCTGGCAGTCCGGTGGTTATGACTCTGCGCTTACACTGCTGAAGGCCTGGGTTCCATCCCTGGTTGAGGAACTAAGATCCTACAAGCAGCACAGTGCGACATGCATGCATGCATAAATAAATAAATCTGCTTAACTTTAACCCAGTATTATTGTAACTTTCTGTAAGCATGTTAACACAAAGCTGATTATTTTGAGAAGCAGCTATTTCTAGTCATTTCCAAGAAAAAAATGAACAAGTTATCTATTTCAACTTTCTTGAACTTTTGTCTAGGAAAAGTCATAACCTATGACGGTTAAAAGGTTTTAAAATGTTTAGTTCATGACAGGCATAATAAATAGTCTAAGAAAAATATTAGCTGTACAAATCTTTGAATTAAACAAATATGAGGAAATTTTTTAGGTGATGAATATGAATTGTGATTTTTTAAAAAGTTCCTCAAATATTCAAGAACAAGCCTTGAATTGGTGATCTGTTTCCCAATAACTTTAAAGTGATATGACCAAACCAATTTCCTAAAGACATAAAAGTTTAAAAAAAAAAATTCTAAGTTGTTGCTTAGAAAACAACCAAAAACCAAACACCTAGACTGCAGTGTCTGAAAAGAGAAAACAAATCTATGTCAGTTTCAGGGAGTACTAAGTTATATGCCATAAAAAGTGTCTGTGGTAGAAATAGTCTTGAGTATAATCTAAATGAAATTTACTCTATATTCATTTAAATAAAAATTTTTGGAAGAAGGCACACCAAGTAACTCATAGGAAATGTACACAATAAAACAAAAACTAATCTTAGGAAAATAACTAAGCAAATACTAAATAACAAAAACAGTAAGAACTTTAACTTCTGAAAGACACGAAGATGGGGGGGTGACACAGCACATTACAAAAAATTTTCATTATCCAATTCCTTGGAGACATCCTTATTTCTAACACTAAGCTTTAAAAGAAATCTCTTATATGGGGTATTATAGAGAACACAGAGTTGTAATAGAAAATATGCTCAACAACTCTCTTCGCAGATGCAAGGTTTCAGAATCTCATTTTTTTAGAGTCAATCCCTGAAGGAAAGTCATGTGTCTAACTCCTCTAACACAATCCAGGGAAAGCGATTCACAGTAATTATGTTAAGGGTTGCTGGAAAATATAGTCTGAATCTTCCCAAGATGTAATCTTGGATCTCCAAAGTCTTCTTCAGAATTATTCAAATTAAAAAAGGCCCTGGATTTCCCTGGTGGCGCAGTGGTTAAGAATCCGCCTACCAATGCAGGGGACACGTGTTTGATCCCTGGTCTGGGAAGATCCCACATGCCGCGAAGCAACTAAGCTGGTGCACCAAAACTACTGAGCCCACGTGCCACAACTACTGAAGTCCTCGTGCCTAGAGCCCGTGCTCCTCAACAAGAGAAGCCACGACAGTGAGAAGCCCACACACCGCAATGAAGAGTAGCCCCTGCTCACCGCAACTAGAGAAAGCCGGTGCACAGCAACGAAGACCCAAAGCAACCAAATAAATAAATACATTAAAAAAAAAAAAGGCCCTTTAATCTCGTGTGCTGCTACCTGTATCTCCAATCAAATCTTTTCAATTCTCCTCCTTACCTCCACTTTAAGCTCTGCCATTCTCCCCTATCTGGGTCACTACACATACTAAACCCTCTGGCTAAATGCTACTACTTCACCCATCTCTTGACTAAATTAACTTTTCTAAGTCTTTTTATAGTCAACTTTACCTCTTCTGGAAAGCTTTTCCTGACCCCCTGCAGTGTCTACCTAAGTCCAGAGCACTTTTGCAACACCACCTCCAGTGGCACTTAGTGTACTGCACTGTGTAAACATGAGTTTAATCATCTTCCTCTCCACTGTAAACATAAGCTTATAGTTACAGTAAAACTATAAGAACAGGGATCACTGTACCACTAACATCTAAGGACAATCTGGCACATGATAGGCCTGCAAACCTCAAAAAATGAATGCAAGTTTCTGGTAGTCTAGCTTGATGAAATGATACAACTTAGAATACCCAGAGTAACAAATGGGCTGAAAGTCAGGTAATACTCCATGAGTATCTTCTCAACCAGACTTACCATAAAAATTAACAATTTATCTTTGGCAAGATCCTTGAATACTCCTATTTTTGCCAGTGTAGGAGCCAAATAATTTAGAGATTAAATGAAGGCACCTTTGGATGAAAAGCAATCAATTATATTTCAACTGCAAGGTGGTCTAAGAAAACATCTGTAGGCAAAACCTGGAGCTATCACCTTCTCTAAACTCCAAATCTTAATTCTGTTTATGTTAAATTGGTTTCAAATGACTCAGGTTTTGCCACATAAAGTACAACGTTTTGCATTAAATCATGCTAAAAGTGCTAATACTACATAGATGTTAAATAAATGACCTGGTCACCAAAATGGAAGACACAAGTAGCTCCTTCCTGTATACAATTCTTTGTTGGTATGTAACAAAGTCATACCATAGTCCATATTTTTCTCTACCAACAATGTGCCTCATTTGACTGCTTAGCAAAAGACCTGTACTTAGAGTCAGCCTGCCTCTGCCATTTATTTAGCTTTTTTTAACGTGAGAATGAATAAAACCATCTTATACATTAGTGAAGACTATCTCCTGCTGATCTCTTTCAGAAACAGTGCCTAAAATCAGAGATTACCACCTTGAGATCTAGAACTTGCTACTCTTGACATAAAATGTCCAGTAAAACTGAAACCACAAAGATTTCTCTAAAACTAGTCTCTCTACAAACTTTTTTTCTGGGGGACTAAAGGAAAAAAAGAAAAAAGTTAAACCCCCCCCCATACTATTTTTTATGTATTCTGGTGGTTTTATTTTCCTAGGCAGGTATCAAATACGTGGTTTTGTAATGTCACTTTACAGTCAATTTCACCAAATCCCTTCCAGGAAGCAGATTTTTGGAGATTTTTATGGCCCAAATATACATATCACCCTAGGGAGGTGAAAATGGCTGCCTTCTTTTGCTGTACCATTTGCAGTCAAAGTATTCTGACACCCTAACTACCCCTTCTCCCTTCACACTTCTTCCCCCTTTTTCTATTTGGTAGCTACAGTGAAATTCTGGAATATATATATAAGGTGTACACAATCTAGATGTTTTCTAGTACTCTATAATCTTTTCTCGCTCCATAAGAGAATAGTAAGAGAATAAGAAGTGAAAATCTGTGATATGTAAACTGAAAATGGATGGGATTACAGAAGCTATATTTGCAGAGGTGGTATATACTAAAGAAACTATCTTTTTGCCAACATGCGTGAATAACCATCCCTTTTAACTTCTTTTTTTTGAATTTTTGAATTTTATTTATTTATTTATACAGCAGGTTCTTATCCCTTTTTAATTCTTTAATGCACTTTAGAAAAATGAGTCAGGCAAGGGCCAAACACAACTTTTCATTTTAAGAAAAATCAATGAGGGACTTCCCTGGTGGTGCAGTGGTTAAGAATCCGCCTGCCAATGCAGGGGACACGGGTTCGATCCCTGGTCTGGGAAGATCCCACATGCCGTGGAGCAACTAAGGCCCTGCGCCACAATTACTGAGCCTGCGCTCTAAAGCCCGTGTGCCACAACTACGTGCCTAGAGCCCGTGCTCCGCAACAAGAGAAGCCACTGCAATGAGAAGCATGTGCACCACAACGAAGAGTAGTCCCCACTCGCTGCAACTAGAGAAAGCCTGTGCACAGCAACGAAGACCCAATGCAGCCAAAAATAAATAAATAAATACGATAAAATAAAATAAATTTAAAAAGTCAATGAAACAAAACCTTCTGCAATTTCAATAAGAATTAAAATGACCCTCTGTGGGAATTCCCTGGCGGTCCAGTGGTTAGGACTGAGCGCTTTCACTGCTGTGGGCCGGGATTCAATCCCTGGTTGGGGAACTAAGACCCCGCAAGCCTCGCGGCATGGCCAAAAAAAAAAGACTCTTTGGAAGCTGACACTTGTGTTCAATTAGGCAAGCTTTAATTTCTCATTTATAAATAAGCTGGATCTTTTGAGTTACTGAAAGGAAAAGTCACTAGGGAAAAAATATTACTAAGCTTATGTCTCTAAGCATACTGCTACATGAAAATCTGAGAAGAAAAAGCATATGCCATGCACCTACCTATACAATAATTCTATACAATGTATCACTGGAAAAGCATGAAAATAATATTTCTCTGTAAATTCACTTTTCCACTGCAAAAGCAACTTTAAAAAATGTCTTCTATCTATATTGCTAAATATAAAAATCACTATTTAAACATTAGCTTCTAAATGATAGGGTTTGAAGAAACCTTTTTCCCACCACATCAGAATTCAGGAGTGAGAGACATTAGGAGTTAGGCTGATGGTAATCTAAATAGCTCCTTTATTACTGAAAAGCTACACTGGAAAGCATAATCTAAACCTAGAGGAACAGGGCTTCCTAACGCCACACCCCACAATTATCCTAACGCAGTCACAGGTAGCACCGGACAACCATGGTCCTCCTCCAGAAAGGGACAGAGTCTATCCCTGGTGGCCTCCAGAAAAAGCAAAGTGCTTTCTGCAGGGGGCAGGCGCCCAAAGAGAAAGAGGAAAGGG